>NC_037303.2:14935832-15622082 GCF_000002775.5 Populus trichocarpa
GCGATCAAGAGGAAAGTGTAGCTGAAGGTAATGCTACAATGACATTACAGTATCAAGCATTCCTTATGTGATTACGCATATTACATTTACATTCGCCAATAAGGACATGAACTAATTGACATCCATATATATTCCTTGAGTCAGGAAAATCGAGGATTGTGTTACTAAGAGAGACAGGTGAATTGATGTTTGAAATTTTAAGAGAAAAATGAGACTAATGGGAGCATTAAAGTTTGGATTTGTAAGAGAAAACATTATTCTGCAATTTCCAATCTAATAGTCAATGATATGAAGTTAGCATCAATTGATAAATCCATATGAATTATTGTAACATGCTCGCTATTTTTCCTTATTTTATCTTTGTTGCAACAGATATATTGAAAAGAGTTAACTAAAATGAGCATGCTTTCATGGTGGATTAATACAAACACTTGACTGCAGAGAAAAAACTAGTCCAAGAACACCTAACCTAAGTGCAAAAATGCTAGGCTAAGAAATCCTAACCATTGGAACCGGAGAAACTGACATGAATCCTTATATCCTTTCGAATTTATTATCCTTTAGCTGCGAAGCTCCCAGAAGCAGCAGAATTTATGTGAAAAGGGTGAAAAATCTAACACAATAGAGGTTTTAGTTGACGTTTGTAAGAAGCAGGACTTGCTGGAAATCACAGAACAACTTCAAGGATTATAGGATTTTATCTCCTTCTCATTGAATTGGTTCCTAAGATAACAATGACAGGATTTGAACCAGAGTCTAGCATGGAGGGAGTCAAATATGTCGTCTCTTCTGTAGAGACTGCGAGAGAGAGAAAGGAACATAAGAAAAGTCAGAACCTTCTCCAAACCTTTTCAAGCCAGCGCCGAATTCCACATTTCGAATGAGATTGTTAACAAGAGTTACCAAGAAAAAAGGAAAGTTGCTCTTACTCTGTCGAAATTTAAATGTGATAATACTTTGTTTTGATTTTAAGAAATTATATTTGACATTCTATTTTGTTCTCCACTAATCAGACTATTATCCCTTCAAGAAAAAAATGACAGGGGAAAGGAAGTGCATGCTCCTAATCTCAGTGTTGATGCAGAAGATTCTGATCAATCGGATATGATTTATTGTATTCGAACAAGTATAGCCTTGCAGGAGATTCTGATCAATCAATCAAATATAATTTATTAGATAGCCTAGACAGATATATATTTGGATCATATGAATAGGTTTAAATTATAATTTTTAATTCGATTACTTGATCATACTTAAATTTTTTTAAAAGATTTTACGAGTCTATTTCTATAATGGATCAAATATTTGTAATGAGCAGAGGTGGTTTCATTGAATATATTTTCTTGATTCGAAGGGCATATGGGGCTTTGGCTGTGTAGACATCTTTCAAGCATGGAGGTGGTTTGTAGAGGCTGATTTTCCATGTTGAAATTAACTAATAGGAAGCCATCTTACATCTTTTTTTGAAAGAGAAGGATTATTTCTCGATTGAAATGATCTTCACCAGTAAGAAGATAGCCCTTCCCATTTGAACTCACTCAGGCCTTTGATGTAAGGATTTTTCATTTCTTGTGTCTAGTTATCTTCTGTAAAAACAATAATCCTAAATCTGCCTCGGTTCTGTGTGTGGCTAGGGGGATCCTTCATGCACCCACACAGCTTATTTAGGAAGAAATGATTCAAGAACAGCAAGCAAAAATGACGTGAACAGCAATCCGCCCCTCCTAATTTTCAACTTCTCGCAGCTTCTTTCCATCTACCGATCTCATGGACTAGACTTCCAGGATGTAGTTGTCGTCTCAGCATCTCACTCAACTGGACTTGCTCGGTGCGTCACTCTCTGCGATCGAGATTTACAATGGCCCTGGTATAGAGTACTCCAATTTTGTTCCCTCCTTGAGGTCAAGAATTGCCCGCAAAGTGGTGGAGACCATGTTACGAAACCATTTGATTCAACTACAAGTTTCGATACAAAATATTTTATGGATTTGATGATGAAAAAGGCCCTCCTCCATTCTGCTCAGCAGCTATTCGGTCTTAATTTATTATCCGAGTTATAAAATTATAATAATTTTATAATTTTTTTTTAAGAAAAGATAGGAAAACCTTAATTTCAATATACATAAAATTTGATTAAAGATTACCCTTACTAGTCTCAGTCAGTCAAAAAAGACAAGAGATTTGCCTCTTTTTTTTTAACAAGGAATCTCAATCCACCATCCTTTGCAAGATTTTTTTAAACCATTAGCGACCAATCCCACAAGAGAAATAAATGCTTGATTAGAAAGAGATTAGACAAGGGATGCGCTACCTTAGTAGCCCCCTTTTTTTTTTTTTTTTCAATATAGAAAAATAATGCTAAGAAGACGTAAGCATTAAAAAGACAAAAAAAAAACATTAGGTTATTGATTTAATTATCTTTAATAAGTTTGATTAATTTAAATAATACAAATAAAAAATATAATGATAATAAATAAATTGACAATGTAAAAAAATTAAAAACTCGACTTGAGTTCATCAAGGCTAACATGCTAAATTTATGATTTGATCGTGATATATACCGAGATAACACTGTTGAAAGCATACTGAATAAAATTATGAAGTTTAGTTATCAAACAACTTAAATGTTAAAAGGCGAAGCTAAAAAAAATTAAAAAAAAAAATCTGAGTCATCCCGAGTTAACCTGCTAGCTTTGCGATTATAGACATAAAATTAAAATAACCCCGTTGAAAGAAAATTGAAAAATAAAAACTAATTCCCAATAAATTAAATATTAAAGAATGGAGTTGAAAAAAATTATTTTAAAAAATAACAAAACAAAATTTTAAATCATCAAAATGTTAAAAAATAAGATTGAAAAAAATAATAATAAAAAATTCAAAAAACAAAACAATTCAAATAATAAAAATTAAATTTAATATAAAAATAATGAATAATTATAATAAAAAAACCTCTCAAGGTTTGATCGCGTGGTGGCTCTCCCACTATGCATCACTAACCAAAGAGATAAATAAATGAAAAGTTTTCAGTTCATTGGTGCACAGCTAGTATCCTGACTTTCTTGGCTGTCTTGTAGTGTCATCTGTTGATTCTCCTCATGAGAGAAGGAATCTATCACATATATTCATGTTTATTGAGCCATGAGATTAACATTAATTATAGAGTATTAGCAAGCAAGTGGGATGCTTTGTGCTCTGTGCTTAATTAGCACCCTCCATCAACAGCTTGCTTCACTAGCTATCTAGTCGGTCCTCGCAGTCTCAGTTGACACTAATTGTCTCGGGAAATAATTAATTAAAAAAAAAAAATAGAAAACAATTTTAATTACTAACAAATTAGCATTATAATATAAAGATTCCATTCTCCTTCCTCAATTCTTCTTTCTCTTCTGCATTGACTTTCAACCAAATATAGACTCGGAAAATAATCTGGAAACCATGGCTACAGTCCTACGCAGTTTTTGAAGGTAGTAAAACCACCATCTACAACAAGATTGTGACCACTTACATACTTGGATTCATCACTAGCAAGATAAAGAGCAGCCTCGGCAATATCCTTAGCTTTTAGTGTTGCTCCCTTTAGATTTCCAAGCCCTCTCACAAGTTCCTCCATCTTCTCCATTTCTTCCTCGCTTGGAGCACCAAAATCCATGCATTTCTCATCATCATCTCCATCTTCCTCGCAACCCCTCCATGCATTAACAAGCATGGAAGTAGCCACCCCGAAAGGAGATATACAATTAACCCTAATCCCATATCTGCTTAATTCACAAGCTGTGTTCTTTGTTAACCCTACAATAGCATGTTTTGAAGCTGTATATGCATGAGGTCCAAGCCCTCCAATTATACCAGCTACACTAGCTGTGGAAATGACGCAGCCACTTCGTCGAGGCACCATGACTCTTGCTGCATGTTTCATGCCAAGGGCAGCTCCTCTAACATTGATTCTCATGATATTATCAAACTCATCAGCATCAAAATTGATAATGCTTTTGTGCTTTGATTGATTGCCAAGAACTCCAGCATTGTTGAAAAGAATGTCCAGCCGGCCGTATTGAGAAATTGTTAGGTTGATTAGACTTTCTATTTCTTCTTCTAAACACACATCACAACGTACATAAACTGCTGAAGGAGATAAAGATTCAGCTAAAGCAATACCATTAGCATCCTCAATATCAGCAATCACTACCTTGGCTCCATGCCTCACAAAGAGTTTCACTGTGGCCTCTCCAATCCCTCTTGCACCGCCTGTTATAATCGCAACTTTTCCCTCCAACCTGTTTACGCAGAAGTAAAATTTAGAAATCAAGGTAACATTGAAGTATAAATAGTTTGAAAGACAAGCTATGCGTATCAGGTATTACTTTGATATATAACATCGATCTTACATTTCTGGCATTGACATGTCATATGCTAGCATGTGTAATAAAGCCACAAAAAAGAAAGAGGGAGAGAGTAAAAAAGGAGTGATGATCACCTTTTATATGAGAGAGATGAGGAGTTATCCTTGCCTATGACATGATCAATCCCTTGAACTTGAAGGGTTTGCTCTGGTATCACTTGAGCCAGCATGGTTGAAGGAGAGAGAGGGGGAGATCAGGGATCAGGGAGGGGGAGGGAGAGAGAGGTGATTTAATGAATATTGTGGTGAAAAAAAGGAAAGGCTTTTATAGGAATCCACGAAGGTATAGTGGCAGCCTGGGGTTGGCTTCTGTTGTCTAGTGGAAGGAGCTTTCTTAGTAGGTTCTCAAAGGCCACAAACCTCGCTTGTCCCTCAATTACCGTGCTTTTTTTATATAGATAATAGTCAATTATATTAAAAACAGTCATGACAAAGAAACAGTACAAGAGTTCCCTTAAGCACCCCATGTTACCAAAACTTTTACACCTAGTTATTCTCTGGCACAAAGTTTATCAATTATATCCCAGGATCTTAGATGAACAAGAACAAGGGATAATGTATTCAATGAATTAAGGGTAACTAACGATTTGATTATTGTCTCGGAGCAAGCATAGGAGACAAAGATTAAAATAATAAGTTTTATTGTATTTTCTGTTTTAAGAGTACTTAAATTTATTATATATAAAACTATTATATATAGAAATAAATTTATTTTATGTTTTTATTTTTTAAATCAAATTAATTTGTTTGTCTTCTTTTATTTGTCCTTAATTTCTTCTCATGTGTCATTAACCAAAGATAATCTAAATTAATTAATTTCCATTAATTTTTATCAACAAATAGCTGCCGCCGCCGCCTCCGCCGCTACCAATAACCTTTAGCATTTGAATCTTTATGGTGCATTCAATTCACTGCATTTATGTCACAAATACTACTTGGTTCAAGCTTATGAATTTCATGAATAGGGAAGGAAGTTAAGGTTAATTGGTTATTTATAAAAAAGAAGAGAAAATGGAAAAAGTGCAATAAGAGATTGTTTCCCAATTTGAAGGAATTGGTGACTTTTTCAAGCCTAGAGCTACGCTTTGTTGATTGCTCTTTTGTGTGCTTTTGCATGCTGATAAGATTGTTGCCTCCATCAGCATACAGGAGGATCAGTAGCTAGAGAACATGTATTGGTTGACCAAGAAGATATATTGGAGATAAAATGCAAACCGTTAGGCATGGCTGTGGCTGATACACGCAAAGGATTGAGGAGTGTTTTTAATAATGAATATTAATTTAAAATAAAAAAATAAAAAAAAATTAATTTTTTTCAAAAAATATTTTTAAAACATAAAAACAAACAGGCTATAAACCGTAAAATAAAAACTCAACTCCTTTATATTAAATAGGGCAAGCATGGAGAGGAACAACAAGAAATTTGTTTGTTACTTATTGGCTGTTGCTTCCATATCCAATGATTTCAAGATTTTGGGAACATGTAGTGATCAGATAAGCTCGATAAGACTTGACATTTACAAGATGCAAGATATGTTTTATAAGTAAAATCGTTGCTTTTATTTCATTAATTATTAGGCTAAATGTCCAGGAATGTTTTCTTTTTACTAGATCATATATAATTCTATGCTAATACGATGGATATATTCTTCAAATTGTTAGAAAAAAAAAGAGATAGTTTCGATTGACACATATGTTAATACGTTAGTATTTAATTAAAAAAATCACATCAAACATAATTTATGTCTATAAACATATTCAGTGACACTTGTCAATGAATTACAACATAACTTAAAGGGATTTGCACTAACTAGTCCTATTAAACAATGGTTGGTGCGCACTTGAGGTATTGGCTTAGCGGTGAAAGGGACTTGTTCTTTTTTTTTGTACCCGGGTTCGAATCTCTCTGTGCACGCCTGTCATCCCCGCGGTGCCTTACATGCTCACTGGTTTTGCAGGATATTTAATGGGCCGTGAGATTAGTCGTGGTACGCACAAGCTGGCCCGGACACCCACGTAAAAAAAAAAAAAAAAACAATGGTTGGTGCTATAAGTGATTGCTCCATTTTCCCATGAATGTGAATCAAAGTGTCTTACAAATATAAATAAAATTAACTAGAGCGAGGGAGCCAGCCACACGTTCTTTTATGATGGAACAATCACTGTAGTCAAGATTGGTCACTATGATTCATGGTGTGATGTGAGGGTTGAATATATTTGAGATTTGGGTTTAAAAATTCTTCAAAATTTGTATTGATTTCAACTATAATAAAAATTAATTTCAGCTCGTGAACATAGACACAATTGAATTTCGTAAAATCATTATATTGTTTGTTTGTTTATTTATTGTGATATATATTCTCTATAACTTCCATCCTTAACAAATATCCGTATTTGACCTGAGCTGTATGTGCAATGATCATAAAATTGCTTTTATCAACATCCATCCTTTTTAAAGGAAAAGAAAGATTTAGCAATCTTGAATGGTGTAATTCAACTGGTCAGATTCTAAATTAATTTTTTAAAGATTACCCGTTCGAGTCTTACAAATCTCAGGGTCATTGAAGATTTATATGGTCGTTAACTTTAAGCCCATAGAAATAGTCGAAATGCACGCAAGCTGGTCCGAACACCCATGTTAATAAAAAAAATTGAGCTATCATGATTCGACGAGAACCTCTCCTTGACCTAAAAGAATTCACGAAAATGAATGAAGCTGTTTGTGTTGCTTAATTAAAGATCAGCAAACAAAGAAAATTGCAGATTGTTGAAAATTAAAAATAATTAATACAAACTCTTAATTAATTCGTGCCGCTGATGTGTTTACATGGTATTATTATTATTATTATTATTGTAAGAACCATTTAGCAGGACCATTATGTCACTAATGAATGCGATACCCACCAAATTAAAGTACAAACCCTAGATAGTGCTTATTTAATTTAATAGAGGGTTTTTTCTTTTTTTTTGGATTCTAAACGCTAATATATATATATCTGGGCCCTGAATTCTAATTAAAGTTATCTTGAAATGAAATCTTAATTAAATCTTTTTGGCCGGCATGGATTAATTATCATTAACTGTTTAATTAATATTGTTGTTACGACTTATGACCTAATTTTGTTCATCCAAACTCCAACAATGCTGGTGCCCACAAATTCATATAGAACCATAGATGGATTAAAAAAGGAGAAGAGATTCCTGCTTTCTTCTATTAATTGGACTGGTCACTGTTCAGATTGCAGCCAGTTAGAATCTTTTTTTACGGGTTACGCAAACATGATATATATATATATATATATATATATATATATATATATATATATATATATATATATATATATATATATATAACATTTAACGATGAATTCCTAGCTAGTAAATACATGTCATCAGTTCATATATATCGAATATGTAAATGCCCATCATCCGTTGTTTCTTTTGATTGAATTGTCGGAAGAGCTTGTTTGGTATAGCTGTGATTGTTTTTTAAAGTAGTTTTTATTTGAGAATATATTAAAATAATTTATTTTTTTATTTTTTAAAATTTATTTTTAACTTCAGCGCATCAAAACAATTTAAAAATACTAAAAAAATATTAATTTTAAAAAAATAAAAATATTTCAATTTTTTTCAAAAGTAATTTTAAATGCAAAATAAAAAGAAAAAACTCACGTACTTGAATCACAGTGATGTGGGCAAGCCAGATAACGCTGTAGAATTTCAAGAACACCTTTATAGTTGTTGATAAAATCATATTATAATTCCAGTTCAAATCTAATTAAGGAAATTCAGAAAATGATTAATTGTGCTCATTAATTCAGATGTTTTGGATATGGATATAATAGTTTATATATATGAAATATTTTTTTTTTCTTATAAAAAAAAGTTCATACGAGGGAGGGTACGTAGTCCATTGAATTGAGTATACTAAATGCACAGAATAACAATCACATTTCCACAATTTTCTGAGTGGAAAGTAAGAAGAGGAATGAGCATAAGAAAAAGACAAGGCATACACCACATTTGATGTGGAAAACTAATATGCATAGTGGGAGGGACCAGTTTGTGTCGGTCCAATGCATGAGTTGGATGAAAATATATTACCAAAAGCATATATATATATATATATATATATATATATTGGGATCTTAATTAATATCGGGCAGTGCTCACTATTAAAGGCAGACGGTCCCAATTGGAAAAGCTTCGAAACAAGAATTGTTATCCCATATATATCACACAATCAAAACGTGATTGATATTAACAAAATAAAATAAAAACTAATTGAAAAGGCAACTTTATTGTTTCAACCACAATACCACCACACTTATTGACACCGTGAATTCACAAGAGTACCATTTTTTTTATTTGATTTATTCGTACTTGTTTTTTTTTATGGTTTGTTTCTAATTAGAGCTCGATATCAATTTCACAAGAACAAAATATTTGTCATTTTTATCACGCTGGATTATGCAAAAGATTGTTCGGTTTTTCGTCTTGGAAGAAATAAAAAAAATCAAGGGACAATAATTGATTATTAATAAGAAATCAGTCCTTAAAGGAAACAAATAGATTTCAAGGGGAGGAGAGAGAGAGAAAAAAAAACATTTATCGACGTTGACACAAGGAATCAGTCTTTTAATTTAGCAGGTCACTAGTGGGCTTTCCTGAACTGAACTTAGGTTACTCGCATGCCTAAATCAGCCCTTGTTTTTGTTTTTTTTTGTTCAGCCCCAAAACTTTGTTTTATCTCAATCAGCCTCTTCAAGTTTGAATATTCATTCAATTTCCCCCCATCTTTCCATTGAGCATCGATGATATGAATCCATTTTCGAAAGTATTCTAAGTTTCGATCTTCGCAAATCTCTGAAAGCATGTAGAGATACACTTTAGAAGGATGAAAATGAAATAGAGATAGCATTGTTCCACAAAAATATATATACTTATGTTGCAGGCCTAAGACAATAGGCAACTTTGGGTGGCAAATGTGTGCATAAAAAAACCTGGGGAGTAGTGATTTCTTGATCTTGAAGATGATTACACTCCTGTGAAAGGTAACATCAGTGGAGTTGCAGCATTTGAATTACTTGGATCTTAGTAATAATCAGCTCACGAGTCTTTCGAATTTTATTGGATCCTTAAGCGAATTAAGATACCTGGTCTTTACAACAATTTCTTTTGCGTAACTCTTCCATGTCAGCTTGGGAACCTTTCAAGATTGCAAACTCTTGATCTTGGCCTTAAATCTTTTGTTTGACTAACCTGAGTAAGGCCAATGACTGTCTTCAAGGGGTTAGCAAGCAATTAAATGGGGGTATTCTGCCAAATATAACTCCTCTCTTACTTTCATTTAACAGTTCTTCTAAATCTCTAGCTATCCTTGATCTTTCTTTTAGCCATGTTACTTCTTCAGTGTACCCTTGGTTACATAATCACAGTGAATAAGATTTTCAATCAGAAAGAACCCGATTATGATTCTTTATTTCTTCTCATCTTGACTAGATTATGTGCGGTCGAAAGCTCTTGACCCTGAGTTCCCTTATAATGCTTTAGACTTGCTGGTATCTGCTGAGGGATTAGTTAATTGGACCAGTCACAGAAAAGCTAGAATAAACATTATGTGGTCCATGCCTGCCATTGAAGAGCTAAAATGGAATATGGATGGTTCAGCCGTTGGAAAACCTGGTAAAGCTGTCATTGGTGGGTTACTGAGGGATCATAAGGGTGTGGTGTCGTGTCTTTTCTTAGCTTTTGTTGGAATCAAGGAGTCAAATGGGATTGAATTACTTGCAGTTTTGAAAACTTTGGAATTAGCAGCTTCAAGAGAAGAGTTGTGTGGAAAAAGATTTATCATTGAATTAGATTCAGCAAACATGGTTAACTGGATGAGGGATAAGTCGAAACGTCCATGGAAATCTCATGATATCTTCATGAGAGCTGCTAGATTTATACATGGCAGTGTTGAAACTGGTGCATTATGCTCATGTTTTGAGAGAAGGTTATATGGCTGATTCCTTGGCAAAGCAAGGCGCTAACAAAAAGGCAGTGACCTTGTAGCATGGCTCTAACAAATATTTTAATCTATTTTCTTTCTTTCTCAGTAATGAATTGGGTGATTGGTGGTCTTGGTTTTTCTGGCTCCATTCGATCGGAACTTGTACCTATGCATAGAGAACTCACGGGTTCTGAGTTGAATTAACTGTCTTAGATTATATTTTATTAAAGATCGGGATTTTTTTTTTATCAATTCTTGTAATTTTTCTTTTTTTAGAACTCTTGTTAGGCTATAAATAGTCCAAGTGTGTTGAACATTTACCAAGCAATAAAAATAAAATATCAAACACCTTTCTAAAACCTTAGAACATGGCTTTTGGCGCCACTATATCAACAGGGCCTGTGTTGAATAGAAAGGAAGACAGTGCGAGTATGACAGGATTCCTGGACTATTAAGGCTAATTGATTTTGCCAAAAGTTGTCATGCGAAATTCTGGAAGAACTAATTGATCTTCTACTCTTAACGGCATTGAACTTGTCCAGAAATACTTTGACTAGAGTAATCCCTCGAAAGATTGGTCACTTGAAACAACTGGAGTCGCTAGATTTATCAATAAATCGGTTATCAGGTGCAATTCTATGTCCATGGCTGATCATGGTTCTTTGAGTCACTTGGATCTCTCCTACAATAACCTGTCAGGAAAAACTCCATCAAGCAATCAACTTTTTTCCTGTAATCTAGCATCGTGAGGCTCCGCCTATCACAGAGACATGCCCTGGAGAGGATATGCCTAATTAAAGTCCACCAACCTATAATGACAGCCAAGACAACGAAGAAAATGTTGATGAATTCAAGTAATGGTTTTGAGACTGGATTTGGTGCATGCTTTGGGGGGGGGGGGGGGGGGGGGGATGTTAGCATTACAGCAGTGAACTTAAGGTGTAAGCGTGAATCTCTTCCTTTCAAATATCTGGGTCATTTAGCCATGTGGAAACCTGTCATTGACAAAATTAGCTCGAGATTATCTTCTTCGAAAGGAAGACATCTTTCTATTGGAGGCCGTGTCTGTCTTGTAAAATTAGTCCTCAATAATCTGCCAGTTTACTTCTTATCCATGTTTCCTATTCCAAAGAAGATCGCAACAAAAATAGAGAGGAAATCAGATCTTTCTTGTGGTCTGGGGAAGAGGAGGGAAGGAAGATTTGCAATGTAAAATGGGCATCAGTTATTCTTCCCAAGAGCCAAGGTGGTCTAGGAATAGGATCAATCTTAGCCAAAAACAAGGATTTTTTTTTTTTTTAGGGGAGACCTAAAAATGAATTACAAGAGTCTTTGTTATCTCAGATTATTTTTTGACTCATTGTTTTTGCAAATTCACTTTTGTCTCTTTTTTGTCTCTAATTTTTTTTTTGTCTTTTGATGCAATCTTATACTTATTAAAAAATAAATTTTTTATCTTTATTATCTTTGTCTCTTATGTCTCGAAATAATAATCAAATGCTACCTTGAACAATGATTATTACAGAAAAAACAAGACAAAAACATAGAGTTTAAATTTGATCAAAATGTAAAACAACAATTTGACATACATGATCATGACTTTTCAATTTTCTTCTATCAAAGAATCATCTCAATCCAATAACTTAAGTTGTTAGGTGAGGTCTCAGGTTATGATTTATATTATTCTCCAACACACCCCCTCAAGTGAAAGCCACATAGACTTGAAACTTGCACAGACCTGTATTATTTTATGCTTAATTTTTATCAATTAAATGAGGATGGTGAAATTCGAATTCATGACCGTTTGGTTATCAAAGCTCTGATACTTTGTTAAAAAATCATCTCAACCCAATAACTTAAGCTGTCAGGTGAGGTTCCAGAATATAATTTATATTATTTTCTAACATGTTTTATTTTTTTTATTACCCAAATCCCCCAAAGAATTCCATAAAACAACGATATTAAAATTAAAATTGCTCGTGTGTGCTACGCTCAAAGTCTCACACAAAGTAGATTATAAAGTGATATTACAACACTTCTAACCACATCAAGATATACAAGCCACATTGTGACATACCATGAACATTGATTAGTACTTTAATTTATTAATTAAGATATACTGATTGATTTAGAATGACAAAGTCCATGACCATTTTCTTAAGCTAATCATTCATTAGAGTGCCAAAACAAGACCAGGCACAGACTTATTATCAGAGACCTTGCTTTGCCAAACGCTTTGGCAATTAGCTCTAGGCGGAGAAGTAATACCCGGTGATGATGCTATTGATCCTCCATCTCCAAAACGGGTGACAGTGACGGAAGTATTGAAGTATTCTTTAACTTGAGTGATAATCCCATTCGTGACAGTCCATGCATGAACCCATGAAACATTCCAATCTTTATTAAACCCTTCAACAAGTACCATTGATCCGAAGGCAACAATATTGGAGATAGGGTGAAAAATGAAGGACTTGCTTGGTCTTGTTGATGAAGATGGTGATGTTGATTGGTTTGTGAGTAAGCTTATCAAATGTTGTTGGTGGATTGGTGGACCATGGAACCACCATTCTAGGTCAGGTGGTAGCAAGCGGTGTGCTGTTTTGATGTCTTTGCTAGCAAGGGCTTCATATAGGGCTATTACCACCCTCTTGTTATGTTCTTCCTCTATCTCCCCCAGGCTTGCTTGATTGGTAGCCAGTTTAAGCTGCAAAGAAATGTAGTCTTAGAGGAAGAAAAGAGAGGTGATTTGTGTTGTGCTTTTGTTGGTTTTGTTTGAGATTTGATGGGAGATATGGGGATGGCTTTATAAGGAATGTAAAGAGGATGTGGACGGTTTGAGCTGCGTGGGTGGTGATGAGTCAAGCACCTACTAAATCAAGCTTTAGTTGACATTATTTTGAGGCCAATATTAAATTATTTGCATGTTAAGTGAGAAACTTTTATATGGCTAATGATCGCTAAAATAAATGTTTCATTGTTTTAATATTATATATCATTTATATTTTAAATCAGAGAAATTATTAGGCATATCAATAATTATTTTCTTCTTTTTTTTCAATGTAAATATGAAATTCAACATAAAATTATATATGGATTATTACAGATATTTAAATCTTAAAGCACCGAGTAATTTCTTGATAAACGGAAAGTTTTGCTTTGATACATATACTTCTTTTTGGACTCATACACAATACATAGCAATTTTTAATTTTATAAAACTCCGTGATGATCCAATCTATTTATATTCTTTAAGTTTGAAATTGTTTTCAAGAGTACTTACACAAAAATTTTTTTTTTTTATTTCATAACACGTACGTACACCTTTTTTTTAAAATGTTTAATTAATGGGTCGATCTCCCCATGCTAAAAATCTTGCTCTATTTTAATTAACATGCATAATGTGATCATGTCCCTTAAAAGATTATAAAACCAACCATAGTCATCATGGATGGCATGGGTACTGTTGAAATCAAAAGCCATGTGAACATATTTGTTTTTACAGTGTCACTCGTGTGAAAACATGACATTACATATATACAAATCTTGACCTAAATCAATTTTGCTAGTTCATGATGAACCCTAAACTCAGAGAATATACTTTTTGTCTACGAACAAATCAAGTGTTGTACAAGTAACTTAGTTTTATATTGCCCTCCTTTAATTAGGTAGCTTTAATTTTGTTATGTATCTGTCTTCTTAGTAAAATGAAGGGAGAAGAGAAATGTTTGTGTCAAAGAATCATCTCAACATAATAGTTTAAACTGTTAAGTGAGGTCTCATGATATGATTTATATTATTTTCTAACACACCTTCTCATGTGAAAGCTCTTTGGGCTTGAAACTTGCACAGATCCATATTACCTTGTGCTTAATTTTTATCAAATAAATAGGGATGATGAGATTCAAACTCGTGACCATTAGGTCATCAAAGCTCTGATACCATGTTAAAGAACCATCTGAACCTAATAGCTTAAACTATTAGATGAAATTTCAGGATATAATTTATATTATTCTCAAACAATTTGTTCGTTGCATTTACAATTCAAAGGATATATGTGTTGTGTACCTAAATTAAAGTTCTAATGGGATTTTGGATAATTGATAGTGGCCTTGAGATTTTCCTTTTTTTTTTAAAAAAAAAAAAAGGCTTGATAACACTGAAATGAAGTGCTGCTTAGCAACTCTTAGGTAGCATATTAGGTAGACTAGAATGAGACGATGCCATAATGTTCCAAGCTAAGGTTTCCTATATTGGACAATGACATATACCTTAAACAAACATATTTTCAAAAGGCTCCTTGCATGCCATAACTTCCTATGCATTTCAAACCAAGATTTAATTAGCCACAAAATTAATCTGTCCAAGAGGCTCAACCAATAGGGCCAACATCTCTTCCTTTGACAGTGGACCAGGTGTCGAGCTTTTGCTTGTGTGCCTAACACTGGCAGAAATTTGACAATGACATGCATGACCTATAATAATTTAAATTTTCTGTGTGCCCACCAACTTTACAAGCTTTTCAATTATGTGCGATTTGGGCTTGAAAATAATGCTCATTGGAGTTCTCGACACTAATCTTTTTATAAGTTTCTCAAAAAGGTTGAACGAGACTAGTCACCTTTCGGCTATTTCTGAAGCCATTTTGGTGAGAAGTTACTGGTAGCGTTGATAATAGAATAAATTATATTTTGAAATTTTATTTAATAATTTAAAATATTGGGTTAAGATGATTTTTTAATATAGTATTAGAGTTTTGATGACTAAAAGGTCAAGAATTTGAAGCGGTCATGAGTTCGAATCTTACAATCTCTATTTATTTAATAAAAATTAAGCACAAAATAATATGAACATATGCAAGTTTCAAGTTCAAAGTACTTTCGCTTGAGGTGGTGTGTTAAAAAATAATATAAATCATATCTTGAAACCTCACCTAACAGCTTAAACTATTGAGTTGAGATGATTCTTTGACATCCCTATGTTATAACCTCAGCCCTCTAGGAGTAGTCCCTGGTAGCTATATTTTGATTGCTGTTATAATTTAACAAATTTTTTTCCTCTTCGATCGTTTGAATATATTTTTTTTGTGTGAGAACTTTTAAATCACATTTAATAAAAAAAATTTAAAAAAATTATACAATATTGGCAAGATTATTTGATTGAATAATGGATCTATTATAAGTATCTGGCAATAATTTGCTCATCTACCCTACAATTGTACAATGACTCTTGGTTTGCATTGAAGAAGTAGTTATGTAACTCCCTCGAATTATCAACAGATTGATTTTATGTTATAATAAATTTGATAATAATTCTATTTTTTTAAAATATATTATATCGATCATGGAGAGTGTGTTTTTAAAATTGCTCGAGGTTATCTGAATACCATGGAGCCAAAAATAAAAAATGAAACCCAATTTTCATTTGTGAGCAATAATCTCCGTGGACAGATCAAACTAATTGCATGCAGCTTACTAAAATTAGTGGGCTACAAATTAATTAGCATATATTAAAAGTCATATGCAATATGCAAACATGTACATATGCAATGCATTAATTTGAGGATTCAGACAAACAGTAAATTGCCTCGCTACATGCATGTCGTTAAGTGATTTTCGCATTGGCATCCTTGACATTATTGTGTTATCATTCTTGGACGAGCACTGACACTGAGAGGGCATTAGCTAGCTACGAGTCTAAAGGCGCACAATGAATCCATATATATATATATTACTAATTAAGGAATTAGATCTTACAATTACATAAATCATGATGAGCACTTACATTAATTATTTGTCTTGATTTACCTTTTCTCTTGATATTTACAAGTGGAGTTTACAAGTGGTGAGCACTTACGAGTCCATATATATATATATATATATATATATATCTGTGTGTGTGTGTGTGTGAGAGAGAGAGAGAGAGAGAGAGAGAGAGAGAAGGCATTCATAAGCTATGACTATGACTTGAAACTTTCAAGTCTTAATCACTTACATTTTTCTTGAGGGGTCAGTGTATCTCTACTTTACGGTAATTAGTTGTTTGATTATAAATCAATCTCTTGATTAACCTTGAAACTTCCAATTGTAAAATGGTATAATTCATTTGCTTGCGGTAAAACACCCACTTGATTAAATAAGATAATGTTTTATATACCTTTAGAGTGTTAGTGATTAAGAGCTTACTCAAATTGTGTAGTTCAAACAAACTTTTTTAAATTGGTAAAAATAATCTTTTGTAATTTAAAAAATTATTTTATAATAAACTCAAACTTATATTATGATCGGGCTATCTATGCACGCACATGTATATAACTTTAAGCCCAAAGTCTATTTTATTTAAGTTATATTTTTTCTAAAAACTTTGGATGTCATTTGAATTCAATATTGACTATTCATTTTCTTGAAATAAAAACAATAAAAAAGACTTATTTTTTTTCTATATAGGATATGGCTTTTAAAGGGTTTTGGGGTTATTTAAAATATATTATTCAATGATTTTTTAAAATTAATTTTTTATTCACTCATAATTTATTTAAATTATGTTAATTAAAAAAACTTATCTTGGTATTAAAATCTAATAAATTTTTAACTTCAAAAGTGATTGGACACCACTTTTATTTTTGCGTCAAAATGCCCATTAACCAACACCTCAGCAACCAAAAGAATTGCAATGGTCAGTATCAAATGCCCACCTTTGTCAAGTCTTTGATTCAACGTTCTGTTTAGCATTTTGTGGAAAATTTTACTGCTCACAATGTTCCAGCGACGTCTGAGATTTATGGCGTAATATCATTCCACTCTTTTTAGTTGAAATGAGCATGTGTATATATTGCAGATGTACCCTTGTAGAGACCTCACATTATTAGTCTATTGATCATCCTTTTACATGCCTCGAGGATTTGGCCCTTGAGATTTTGTTTTCTTCCACCTTGGACATCTTGAGATTTGGTCCTAGATAATCAATTTATCGAGCTCTGGACTGCTGGTTGGAGCTCAGTGAATGTGCACTTCATAACGGTCCAATTCAACAGCAGTTGTAAAGTTGCGCAGGGACTTGCCTCATGTTCCTTTAGATGCTCGTGTTAATTTACCTCGATATATTTTAGATGAATCAGATGCTGTTTGCCATTACCGTCACAGGTATGTAAAGGAATGCATATGCTTAAAAGGTAGGCTATATAAACGATGAAGCACACTTGCTTTCCCATTCAACAAGGCTGGATTCTTTCGATAATGCAGAACTAGCCAAATGCTTCCTCCCTTGTTATTTTCAAATGGCTTTTTGACCGTTGTCAAAATGAAGGGATTCTTGGTTTTGGACGTCATGTTCTCTTAAACAGCGTTTGGTTATAAAAGAGTTCCTGTTTTGATTTGAAAGTATATGAATTCAATGTCTCTATCTTTTATCTCTTGAACCAAACACGGGCAAAAAACTAAATGAGTAAACACTGAAACGTATATGAACAGTCGTCTGAACTAGTGGCAAAATTCTTGGGAAAATTTGATACAGAGACTAACTGTATACACTGCTTATAGTTGATCTATTTGATGGTGTCTGAGTATTTCACATTAATGTACATTAATCAAGCAGCCATGATTTTTCTAGTAGCATTGCTCCAATAACGATGAAAAACAAAAATAGTAAGAGAACTTGATAGTTCTTGCCTCCGAAGCCTGCATTTGAAAAGGGATAACAAATTTTGCCCCGTGCATGTTAACTTATTGATAAGAGTAGTCAATGTCAGAAAGGGAATTTCCACAAGATCTATGACTCAAAATTGATGTCGAGGTCAGAATGGAGACTGGCACAGTGGACATGATGATTTGTGAGAGGTTGAGAACCACTTGTAGAGGCAAGCCGAATGGAACTTGTGCTTGCAAGTTCTGCAAGCAAGCCGAGGAAGGCTGTGGTTGGTCGTATGAATGACACTATAACATATTGGGCACTCCTCGACACCTTCAAATTCCTTGTCGAAATTGCTTTTCCATGTCTGTATAGCTTCTGCTAAAGCTCCATTCTGCATCACAAATACGAAGCATCATGATCAGCTAAAATGTCTTTAAATTAATGATATCACCATTTATTGAAAACCAACAATTATTACCTTTTCCCATTTCGTTGTTACTTTCCTCTTTTTAAGACCATAAATGGATATGGTTCATAATTAAGATTGTAATATATGTCTAGGATTTCTAAGTTTTAAACTTAGCTTTAAGAACTTGAGTTTCTGGTCTATACAGGAAATACCCAGCTTTCTAAACCACACATAAGCTGCACCATAGCAGCATAAGTATCTCTGTGACAGTAACAGGAAATAAAAATGACATCCTTTGCATTTACCTGATTGCGAACAAACAACATCATTGACATCAACCATTTCCTCTGCTTCACCTCACTGATTCCCAGACTTCGCATACATTCAACATCCACAGGGCGCAATGGATAAGATGGAGGAAGACGAATAACTAGATCCATTCCTGTTTCATCCTTCATATATGTAGCAACGACTTCATTTGCTGATTTGCTCACACTGACTGAAAAATTCTCATCAGCAAAATTGGCTTTCTTTATCTGCATAAAAAGAAATTATATTAGATCTAAGCGATAATAAATTAGCATAGATTGCCAGACCTTTTGAAATTATCTAAAATGAACCTTCCGAGAATTCAAACTATCACCTGAGACAGTTCGTTCACAATAAGAGGAGGACTACACCATGTTCTTGTAAATGATTCAATAAGAGATGATGCAGTGCGGTCACGCAAGTCAGTAAACCATCCCCGAACATAAGCAGGAAGAATGCAAAGCATCAGTCCAAACAAAGCCCCAGCAAGCGAAGTCATTTTCTTGGGTTCAATAGGCCACAGTGTTTCAATGGAAAACAATAGTGACCCTGTTGTGATGGCAGTTTTTACTGCACTAGCAGCCTCTGAAATGTCTACAGGAAGCTCCATGTCTTTCTTCTTAAGATTATGTGCCAGACACAATTCCAGAGGAATATGCTGGAAAAGGCAATCTAATATCAATGAATTAGCAGAATCTTGCACATACTGGACTAATTGCTCCTTTGCAGATGATGATGATGATAATGACCACAAATGTGATAGCAATAAAGACCAAGCAAGGAACACATTTACCTGCAAATTTGATGATATTAGCTAGTGGAAAACCAAGCACACCTTCTCAGACTATTATTTGATCATACACTTCCATTTGATCGTTTTAAGTTTTTTGGTAGTTAATAGGGAATAGAAATTAGGAACTTCTCAATCCTCTACCAGTAGCAAGACGCTAAACTAAAAGGGAATTTAGTTTTTTTTCCTGTCCTCATCATTAGCTACTGCAGACATTTAAATTCAAACAAGAAAACAAACAAAATATAGCAATCAAGAAACTTTACCCGTTCTTGTGATATTAAATCGACTTCAAAAACTTCATCAGGTAGCTTTTCAATCATAAGAGATAATTCCTCCTTCAAACGTATGTTTCTTTCTGATGACATTTCAAGAGCACCTGAATTCCGGTCACCACTAGTCTCGCCATCCAAGGAACATGCAGTGTCTTCTTCAAGAATAGCCAACTGTGAAATAGGTGCAGTTGAGAGAATAACATAAGTAGCAAACTGCAATGGCGGAAATGGAGTAGAGGAGAACAGGATAGCATACAAAGAGCTAATCGGCCCTTTGATTAACCCCCAAAATTCAACTGATTTCACTGCTCTGTCTCTAGCATGTTGCGATGATTTAACCACGTTTGAGGCCACCAACTCCCAGAAGTAAGGATTATTAAACCGAGTTGCTGCTACAATGGATGCAGCTTCAACACTGTAGGAACTTGCTATGGACTCCGCAATGCCTGTGCAAAAGAACAACCGAAGAATGCCTTCTAGGATTCTATCTCTGGTTGAATCCCATCTTTCTGCTCTCAGGGGGTTATCCTCAGCAGGTTGTTGGAGTTCCAAAATAGCACAAAATAAAGAAAAGGATGCCAAGGCATTAATAGCAACAGTTATAGGATAAGAGTCCGGGATCAAAACAATCTTCTCAAGGTTCTTAAAAACATCCAAATTTTCAGAAGTAGAGCTGTTGGTGATAAGATCATTCACATTTTCCGTGACTTCCTCCATGATCACAACCGCTGACTGAATCCAGGACCTCAAATTTGAGAAGAAAAACTCCCAATCTTCTTCAGTAAATTCAGTCCAGCAATAACCAACCGAAAGAACCATTAACTTTGATAGCAACATCCGGAACAGTGGTAGTTGATTTGAAGCTACTAATGCACTAACACCATGTCTCTGCTTTCTGAATAAATCAAGTATGAGCATTCTCTCCTCAGGACTTATTTCCCTCACCAGCTTCAATGATTTTGTATCATCCATTGCACTAAGAGGATAGCAAGCAATAACCAGTTGGAACCATTCTTCCATATCTAAGATTGATAAAGAAGTTAGTTGTGTAAATTTCATTTTTTAATTCAAGGAAATATTTAATAAATGGATCCACTTGAATTTAAAATATAATGGCTAGACCGTACAAACACCCCTTGTAGTACAGGCCTACAATCTTATTTGATTCTAAGCCCTGAGGTATGGATGGGGTATAACCATAACCAGAATATCCTAATATCACTGAGGTCAAATTCAAACATTTTAATATTGACAGGGTGTCGATCAATGAACTATATTGCAGGGAGTGTTTCTGCATTTAGCCACAATAATGGTTCATCAACATTCGATGCTCCTGGATATGTCAAGTGTTTGGCAAATTAAGTCTTCCTCAATGTCACTGAGTGGCATATACACCAACCAAAAGAAAAGGAGAGAACGACCAACAGTAGCAAGGGTGAGTGTTGGTTCACTATCAATAGTGACACATGATCCTAATTCAGTTCTAACAATGGAACATTTCCTAAGCCAGAAAATGATACCAGACTATAACATGAACAAAACCTTGTATTTTTAAATAAGCATCATGTGTTTACCTTGTCCTGCCTGCCATGTAACTAAAGGTGGGTAGGATAAAAGCCTTCGTAGCCAGTCTTTAACAGTATCCTGCATCCGTTTTTCACCCAAAGAAGCAACTTGAGAATCACCGTTAGATTCCTCCGATTCGATGCTTCTCTGACATAATGGATGGACAAGAACACTAACAATCACAGGCAGAATCTTCAAACAATTTTGGTTTACTGCTTCACCGATAAAAAGCTTATGTATGAGTAGGTCAAAGAGTCTTATAGCTTTGTCTCCTTCCCATATATTTTCTTTGAACAGATTGACTAATAAAGATAAAAGAGCTCTCAAGAATGGTTCTTCAACCTTTTCCAATTCATCACCAAAAGCAGGCCATAGATTAAATGAACTTTGTGTACCACTTTCTCCGTGAACAAGAGCACCATCAAGTAAGATGTTGAAGATGGAATCTAAAAGGCTTTCCTGGAAAGGATAATTTCCACTCCGGCAACCTGCACTCAGAAGAGGCAAGAAAGAAGCTACAGCACTACCTCCTGGCCATTTCCATGTGCATAATATTTCAGCAGCAAGCCAGGCTCGAGAAGTAATCTCTTCTTTAGCTGCTTCCTTCAGGGGGGTTGAAAGAGTATTTTCAACATAGCCTGTTATAACTCTATTGATCCCAATTTTCAAGATGAGCTTGTCAACTAAAGAAACAAATTTGAGATTCCCAGTGGCCTGCACTCAGCATTTGATTGTAGTTCATTAGTTGGAATGAGTTATATGAGTTAAAATGATAAGACAATGTAACAAATCATATATTGAAGATGACTGCCTGAAAGATTGTACATAAATCTTTCACACAAAAAGATACTCGATTTCAATTCCAATATCAACCAAAACAGCATTCACGCATACAAATAATTACTCTCAAATTATGTAAATGATGAGCCATTTTTTATTATATAAAACTATAACCACTTAAAAGGGCTTTCCATACAGGCCTAAAGACCATCTAAAAATTTAAACCAATTTTGAAAAAATTGGAAAAAGAAAAAAAGTTCAGAAAATATAAGACAAAAAGCATACTAACTACAGGCTACCAAGCAAAATGAAGATAAGATAACTTGGAAAAATGCAGACTGTTAAACATGATAGAAATGCAGTTAAGCATGTTGGGGTGGAAAATAATAAACCAGCCAAATGCAAACTGCTTACACAACCAAGAAAGAAAAAAGTTAAACAATGAAGAAGCAAATATGGCATTATGACATATTTGGATTAAAGGACCAAGTTAAAAGGAACCTCTGACAAAAACCAATCAATAGAACCAAAGGCCCCCCCGGAGGCTTTCAAATGAGACAGAGAAAAAGATCTTAAATTCTTAAACCCAATAGGCATGTCTCATTTAAGTGTATTAAAGAATTGGAAACAAAAAGGAAAAAGAAATATATAAGAACAAATCAAACAAAGAACAAAAATGATCACAAAAAAGTAACAAATAACAATCCTTATTGCTACAAGTGAGCAAGAATAATGATCAAAATGCAACTCACATAGATATCAACAGAGACTGCTCCAGCATTTAAATTGACCAATCCTTTTGGAGCACTAAAATCTGGAATTATCCAAACCGGCCAAGTATCATTCTTGCTAAGAAGCTGGTCTAACAGATTTTGTTCCTCATCATGGTCATGGCAGAGACATTCAAGAACTTCAAGAACCCAAGAAAAGCACAGAGTGGTTATCTTATCCGCACCAAGTTTATCTTCCTTAAATATGACAGACCTAATAAAGCGAACCAAATTACTCCCCAATCTCTTTCTATTGTCAATGCCGAGGCTTTTCCAAAATTCATCATTCATCTTGGAACAGAAACCATTCAAAGATTCACCAAATCTCAACCTACCCTTGATTTTTTCCTTTGAATCATCATTAAGGACATCTTCTTCCAATGTATCCAAGCTATTCTCCCAGCCTATGATAAATACCAAAGTCAAAATACCTGAAACCAGCTCAATTTCATTGCTGACTGTCTTTAGGCAAAAGAAGCTGCCACCAAGTACTTTCAGAGCAAACTGAGCTGTCTCAGTTTTGTTTATGGAACTTTCATTTTCCACTGCGAAATTGGTTGATCCAGCAACTAATAAAGCACATGAATCTCTCACTACACTGAAAGAGGACTCAAGACCAAAAGCAACCAACTTTTTGAAAACTATCGTAAATATCAGAACCATTGCATTTTTGGAGGCGAACGAGATACAATTGTCTTTGCTTGAGCCACCAAGGACCGCACTGAAGATGAGACATATAAGAGAAGTCATGGAATGGAGTTAGCAGAATTAAAGACTCAGATTTATCAATTTATGCTCCTCTGGTACTGAAAATGCAGATTCATATTTAGGGAACACATTCAAAGTATGTCTATCTTTGCAGCTCAGAAATGCAGAAGCATAAATAAGCCAATTAATTAGAACATAATGTTTAATAACCTATACAGCGTAAATATGATCAGTGATTTTTACTACCATGGTAATCATTGTTTTAGCATTCAGTTATACAGAATAATGTATTATAGTGAGATTCGGTTCACTTACCACAAAAAGCGAGCAGAAGAAGTCATATGGGGAGAAGGTGAACAGGCAACAGCAACTGCAGCTGATTCCAGAAGCTCATGCTGCCACTTGTCTGGTGTGAACCAGAACTGGTGAATGAAATCATTATTCATCTTCCTCCTTGCAATTTCAGTTCTCGCTTTTTCTAAAAGCATTGCCAACAGATCTAAGTAATGAACTTCCTGTGGCCCAGGCTCAGATTCGGATTTTTCTTGATTAATTGCATATGAAAGGATCATCTGCCATTGCTCAGAGAAATATTCATCATTGAGCAATGCAAGCAATAGATCAAGTCGAGCATTGGGGGAGGAATTATATTCAAGCAAACACCAAGGAACAAATGTTCCTTCAAAAACTTGCATGAAAAGCTCTGGTCCCAATTCTTTGTCTTTGTGGGCAGGTACATAATAGGAGGAATTCGCTTCATTGGAGATGCAAAGTTCTTGGACTATCTTCTGCGGGCCAAATAATGAAACTGCAACTGATAAAAGTCTCACACCATCTGGTGTGTCCTGAGATCAAGAGAAAATTTAAGAGTAAATATTTGAGTAAGAATGTGATATTAAACAACAATATGAAAGAAAGAGAAAGTTGTCAACTTAAAAACAAAATACGAGCTCTCTTTGAGGATTCGGAAACAAAATTGAAAAAAATCATAAAAATCTACAAATACAATTCTTGCTAAGCATTTTAAGGGTTAAGTTGAGCAACATTAACTTACATGAGATCTTATCAACGGGAAAGACTTCGCCAACATTGGTCCCACTACATAAACCAAGGGCCAACTTTCACCTTTTCGCACAGAATGTTTTTCCAGCAGTGACAAGAACTTAATGACCTGTTCTACATTCTCAGTAGTACTTTCTGTGTTTCCCATTGGCTGAAACATCCGGAGGCAGTTTTCCTTAAATACCACAGAGAAAGTAGAAAGCAGATCATGCTCCAGTAAATAAACGCCAGATAGAATTTCCACAATACATTTTCCCAACTCTTGAAAATAACTCCTAGAATACTTGATCTTCAGTGGTTCTACTGACTTATGGTGAAAAGGTAAATTTCCATGCTCCAAAGAATTCCCAGGTGCTCCAGAGGTTACTCCGTCCTGATTCTTCAATCTGACAGAAAATAGGTATTCTTGCCACAGAAGTTTCACAAGAATATTGTCCACAAGACTGACTTGAAAATGATGTGTGGAATCTGAATCATCACAAATCCTGACATCAAAAGAGTTAGAATACCATAAAACTAAAACAAATACCCAAAAATACTAAACAAGATCACCAGATCCATCATTGGACACAAGCAATTGTATGAAACTGAAGATAGAATGTCATGAGAACAGCTAAGCAAAATCGCACCTAGATGCATTACATAGCCCCCATAGAAAACATTCTTTAAGTGCACGAAAAAATGCTAGACGATCCGGATTTGTTGCATTGGATGGGTTCCTTCCATCCCATAGGTTTTGGAAAAAATCAATAAAAAACTTTTCTCCAGAGATTGCTTTTGGAGGCAGAATGTCTAGCAATATAACTAGAGCAGGATAAGAGACCTGCTGAGATCCAAAGCACCCATTTCTAAGAAAATGCCACAACCGGTTTATTGCAGTTTTCTGAACATTGAACGAAGTCCAGCTGTCAGGAAATCTTTTTGAAAATAATAATATTGCATCCCACATTGATGAATGACAAGTAGGATCCTTTTCCTGAAAAGCACCAAGTATTGCAGCTGCAAGAGTTTTCATATTTCCTTCATTAAAAGCATCAGGAATATTTTTAATGAAACTCTTTAATGCAGAATATGTCGCTGACCGGATTGCAGGGGTTTTGGACTTCAGAAAGTCAAGAAAATAGTTCTGAGTAGAAAACAACTTTTCACCAAAAGAAATAGCAGTTTCCCTAGCCTTTGAAGCATGTTTTGGTTCTGAGGATATGTTCTCAAAACCAGGTCTCTCAGATTGCATACAGACCAAAACATCAAGAAGAGTGGCCAATGCCAGTAATGACGAAGATATCACCTAAAATCACACAAAAAAAAGTACCAACAAATTCATTAGTGGGAAAACAGCAAAACAGGGGCTACGTAAAGCAAACCCAGTAGCAACAATTGAGGTATGATTTTGAGCACAGAAACATCAGGTTTTAGAAAACACACCAGCTTTTAGAAGGAAAAAAAAACCATGATTTTGACTATTATCAGTCTTTCATTTCAAAGATAACATAAAAAATAAAAAATTTTAAATTTAATTAGTCAAAACTCAAATTTCAATTCTAAACAAATTTTATATATTCAAGGATTATCCAAGAATATTTTGATCAAGATACACATTTTTACATCACATGAACTGATTTGCTTTGAACTTAATGTTTACTGTCATTGAAGTAAACCCTTTACAGTTTTTCCTTTCTGTCATTTTATGTTCATTTTCTCCATCATTCAAGCTGCAGATGGTATGTTTTAATAGCATATTGAAAAACAAAAGACAGAGAACAAATAAGTGGTAAAAAAATATAGTTAATCAATCAAAGGGATAGAAACAAAGAATCATAGCATACCTGCTGGTACATCTCTTCTAATTCATCCAAAGCAGTTACTTTATCTGATGACATACTTTGTGGTGTGTGATTCAGGTTTTCTTCCAAATACATAAATATCTCAGATGTGCATAGAATTAAGGCATCTAATCTCTTTTCCTGAGCTGGGAAGGCTGCCTGTTGCACACAATATACAGTAAGACCATAACAAATTCATTAGCAACAAAAACTTGAACATTAGTTGCTTACTCAAAGCTCACATGAGCTATCATACATTAAAGGACTGTGCCCCAGAAATAAATGGAAGTAAAAGTTCATGAAGAAGCCAGTAACACTTTGCAAATACCAATTAAACATACTAATTCTTTTCTGAAAGGAATAAAACTAAAATATTTGTACCAGAGTAATCACGATCAAAAACCAATATATATAAATATCAGTCAATTTATTTTCTGCTAACCATGAGTATCCTTAGATACTTAGACAGAATGCAAAATGTCACTAATCAGATATTCATACTTTGTATGTATAATCAGGTATTCACAATGCAAAATGACAGAGAACAATTGTCCCAGGAGTTTATAGACCAGATTGACAAGGTCAAGCCCGAAAAGAAGTCCTTGAAGAAACCAAGAAGCATCTCATATGAAACTTAAAGTTACTGTTTTTCTATTTTAATTATTTTGCTAGTTAATTTTGGATTTTAATTTTTTGTTTCCCACTTAGCTTAGGACTTTTAATTTAATTAGTATTTTACTATTTAGGAATCTTAATGCTAGATGAATTCTATTAATTAGGTAAGTTTTAATTAGGAATCCTTTTCTTTAAAGGATTTTAGTAATAATATAAATAGGGATGTCTAGTTTATTTTATAGAGGTCAAGACTATTATTCACATTTAATAAAAATATCAGAGAATTTTCCCTAGATTTCTCAACAATTTGGTTTGTAACCTTAGGTCTTGAGAACCCTAGTTTTATCTTCGTTGTATGTTGCGTCACAAAATTTTGAAAAAGAATATATTCCTACTCTTTGTATAATCAGATATTCACGATGCAAAATTTCAGAAAAGAATATCAGAAATTCTGAGTAATTTCCAGACAAATATAACCAAAGTTGTGTTAGACTGAACCAGAATGCAGGCCCACATTATAAAACAGGTCAACCCCATCAATCTTCCAGAATACTGACTGGAGTGCCACCCAGCTTGATTTTCATTTAACTCTATTTGAACAGGCTTAATCAAATAAATTATCAGTGTGTTTCTTCCCCTCTTATAGATCATGAAAATTTCGATATTCACACCAGCAAACTGCTTTTTCAGCATCTGTCTGCTATTTTATTGACAGATTCCTTATCTGCCACTTCTAGCAAAAGAAACAATGGCAACCTTCTAAAGCTTGAATGAAATGATAGCAAACCTCCAATGATCTTTTGGCAGCTAAAGAAACTTCAGGAACTGTATCAAATTGAGAAAACCACCACGGTCCCATCAAAGACTTCAGATACGGAGCTAAATCTCTTCTGAGAAAAAATAAGATCCACAGCAAGTTATTAGCATGGACTAAGAATCATGCACCCTTAAACAATCATATTAAAAAGAAGCTAAAACATTCTAACAATCTGCCAACATGATGGCATCAGAAAAGGTAGAATACAAAGGATGTACAGAATTCCATCCATTTACTAATATTTCCAAACAGTTCTTATTTTACAGTAGGGAAAATCAAAAGTCCCCAGTAAGAATTATGAATGAGAAATGTCCTTTACCCAACTGCTGTAACAAGATTTGTCATGGTCTCATTTGTGGCTCGTCGAACTTCTCTATTATAGTCCAACAACAGCTTCTTGTATTCATAACCCTGAATGCAAAATAACATTCAAAAAATGTGAACTGAATAAAGTTTTCTTCAAATAAGAGTGAGACAGAGGAAATAGAAAACCAAAAAGAAGAAAAGAAACTATACCCATTGTGGAATAATCAGAACTATTTCCTTTCCAGACTTTTCCTTGAACAGAGCAGATAGAGTTTGCAAAGCTTTAAGCTGTCCAAAACATTAAAAACACCACAATAAGCTTCTTCTACTACTACTATGCAGTAATTCATAAAGCATGATCAAATATTCCCTTTTCTTTTGTTCATCTTAACAAAAAGTGGGATATATCTTACCTTTGTAGTAGGATCCTTCCTTCCTAATCGCTTTACATGTTGTGCCACTTCGCCATCTATATCCTACAAACAACCCAACCAAAATTTTTTTAAAAAAAAAATCCAAGAAACCATTATAGCAATAAGCTTCCATTTTTACACCTTCAGCATACAAATAATCACTATCAGCTTCACTAATTACATGAATCACCAACAAAACCAATCCATATCACAAAACCTGCATTTAAAAGCGCTTTTCAGAAGCACAAAATTGGTCTTTTTTCAGGCGGAAAGCACTTTACGTCCCAAAAGCAACAAACTTTCTAAAACTTCTGTTAGAAAATCCCTAAATTAATATCATTTAGGCACAAATAATCACTAATTACAAGAATTAACTAACAAAACCAATGCCAATTTAATTTAACTTCAGCAGAAGCATAAAGCACGCATACCAAAAAGGCGGTAGTATCATCTGTATCAAAACGAGAGCTACCAATATAACCACCGAACCCCACCGTTACCGCCGCCGGACCCGACGGCACTAGAGACGCCGCAAGACTGCAAAATCATATCAGAAAATCACAAAACTATCATTTAATTAAAAAAAAACTTAATTTCTCTTTAAGATTTAATATAAAAAAAAAATAACTAGCTAATTAATTAATTACCTGCTACTGGAAGCGCGAGACTTGCTTCTGTTAGCAGCTGCTTCTCCTTTCTGTCTGCCCATTTTCTTCGCCCTCTATTTGTTCTTAAACGAAGCGTCTCCGGAGAAGGATGATTTTTGGAGGTTTTAGCGAGAGAGAGAGAGAGATTTTCTGTGTGTTTTTCTGAATTTGAAGCTGGAGATACTTTTCTAGCACGGAAGGAGAAAGGAGGGCTAAGTGTTTGAACGACATGTCATTTTTCATGGAACCCATTGGATGATGAGTCGTCTAGTCTGATTTGGGGGAGCATGGGTGTATATGTTTTTTTCTTGAAGATAGATTTTTTTTATAAATACAATAATAAGAGTATTTTAAAACATTTTTCATGATAAGTTTCTTTTCTTATAATATTTTATTATATTTAAATATGAGACTATGTAAAATTAAATATTATTTTTCTTCAAGCATATTAATTCAATAGTTTGTTATTCATCCTTTAAAAAAAAAGAGAATGAATCATTAGTCTTTTAAATATTGTGAATTGTACATGCTAATTTAATTACTAATTAGATTTATGTGGATTAGAATTGTTTGATTATTAATACTTTTAATTATAATATAGTTATTGATTGGACATTGAATCTTTGTAACTTGATTGGTTTAATGCATATAGAACATCTAAATATAATAATGATATTTTTTTTACTTTAAAAATATAAAAATTACTTAAAACATTTTATAGAGAGAAATTAATTTTATATTTTTGTCCTTGTCTTTTCATCAAGCATATTTTCATGTTCTATATATTTTATTATTTTCAGACACTAACTAAATATATAGATGTTGAGTTGTGAAATTGCTCAAGTGTTATTACTCCATTTGGTGATTATATCAAGCAATAAATAACAGGAAATTAGGGCAAACAATTCCTCTAATCCAAGCTCAAATCAATTAGGTTTAATATCACCTGAACTTATATTACTTCAGTATTTGTTGCTTCGCAGCTCAGGATGTAAGCAAAACTTTAGCAATGTAGGATTTTCTGAAATAACAAGAATTAACATCACCATGAAACAGAAATTACATAGATTTTGAATAATCAAATGAAATTGGACAACCATGTGAGTTGATCATGAAGTAACCCGATAAATCAACCTACAACTTGATTAACCTCACCAAACTTGAATGAAACTTGATCAAGTTAACTATAATGAATTTTTAAAAAAAATTGGAATGATTATTTTTAAACAAATAATTAACTCAGGTCGACTTGATGATTTACTGGTTAACTTGGCAATCCAATGATAGAGGCCCTGAATTGAGTCAGATCCCATGCCAGGTTAGACAACTATCGCCAAGATCATTGCTTCGCATGTCCAATGTGGGATCATGAAGCACAAGATTGCCAGTTTCGTTACTTTTGTAGACTGAATTCTTAGAAGCTGTATTTCTAGCCAGTACGAGAGAAGAGTTGAGAGTGAGAGTTGTACACATACAAATCGGAAAAATGCTATAAATTATTTTTTGTTCTTTCAAAGAAATAATATATGCATTCTCGTGTGAGCATGGAGAAATTGATGTACAAATGTAAATGCTCAGAGTCCAATTTTTATTGTCCATATAAGAAAATTACAATCAAAGATGCAATCAAGGAATGATCTACAGATCCAGGAAATATGGTTAATCGATATTTACTCCGCCGGGCATAAATCTGGTGAAGCTTGTACATGAGACTAGTCTGCATCAAACCAAATGTGATATTAGAATCTGTATTTGATATCACAAAACAGTGATCATAACATGAACTTCCCATATCATGAAAAGCAGGAACTTCTAATGCAAGAGATTAAGCAGAATCCATGGCTGGTGAGCTATATACAGACCATAAACAGAAGGAAACCATTTTAACAGGACTGAACAGCGATGACTTTAATGAATAGTTCGAGAAAAGCATCCATTAAGATTGGAAAGAAGAGAAAAATCCATCGCAACAGAATAATATATGCACATGAATAGCACAAAGCACCCTGATGACTAGAGTGATTGAAATCGAACATTATAGATACTGCTGTGATTATCTACCTAAATATGGGGTAGATAATTCAAATGCAGAGGCAAGTACAGAAAATGAGTTTAAAGCAATCATTCAAAGTAGATGAACAATCCATAATTAAGCTAGCTTGCGAAAGTTGAAGCAGCTTATCAGGATTTTTTTAAGCGAAAAAGGAAAGATTAAAACAAAACGATTTTTATTCTTCCAACTAAATATAGTAATTGTTGATAATGTTCATTTCACCTCAACAGGCAATATTCTAAGCCTGTCTCAATTGCAGCTTATTAATAATACCTGGGCTACAATGGAATCGCTTCTATAGATTGTGCATGATCTTTGGAAAGGGAAACCTTTCACCTTAAAGTCAGGTGTCGACTCTCTCGAAATTTCTCCAACAAGAAAGACCTCAAGCTCAGTTCTTGTAAGCTTTTTCACAGTCCTTTTAACTCTGAAGATCAAGTCCTTCTCCCTATTATCACCACCCTTAAACCCTTGCCAAGAACCTTTCTGCAACCAAGAAATAAATCAAGTAGCTTCTCTCAGTCACACGGAAGGATAATCACACAGAATCTGCAACCAATGAAATGAAGCAATAACCTAATTAACTAATTAGGCATCATCCTTTATCAAAGAAAGAAAAGTCCATTGGAAAGATTTGGTTCTTAAATAAGAGATGCAAAACCATTACAATGATGCTCATGATGTCCCGGTGTTAACAAAAATGGGCATACAAGTTCAAATCACATATAGAAGAAACTGTCATAATAAGATAGAGACTTGCGTTTGATTAGTGTTCTAGAACAGAAGGTACAGATATAGAAGAAACAAAAATGTATTTGGTTACAGGGATGAATATTAAAAAAAAAAATGTTGGAGTGAATTTCTGTGCTTTCAAAATAAAAAATACAAGGGAACATGTCCTCATAAACTTGAAAATCCACAAGTAAAATCAGAAAATTTTTTGAATTAATCCTCACATCAATTTTTTTCAGCTAAATCATCATTTCTTCAAAGTTTGTAATAGCCATGAACTCAAGATAACATAAGCCGCGTGGGAGCCCAGCAAGTGGGTTGTTGTTTTTCCGTCTTTTGAAGACTCAACAAGAGCTTGAACACACACTACCACAGCATTCTCTAACATGTAAAAATCATGCAATTCAATGCTATAATAATCAACTTGGTTGGCTTAGATAATTACAATAATTAAACATTGCTAATTTACAAGCATCGATTTGTTGTCAAAGTTAGAAACTTTACTCAACAAAACATAAATCTCAATATCCATAGAAATGAACTCACACCATCACGAAACATGGTGATCAAAGGATTTCCTGATGCATCGAGAAGGACCCTTTTGAAGGATGACTTTGAAGACTTATCAAAATTGACCTTGAAAACAATATTTCCTAGAGAATCTGCAAAACCCAAGTCACCATTAAGACCAGGATGTTTCTTGGAGACAAAAAGATCAACCGGGATAGGCACAACAGCTGGATACACAGGAGCCCAAGAAGCCATAGAAAAGAAGAAAAGTCACCACTTTATGGTTTTCAATTCATTTGGACACAAAAGAATTATGGGCTTTGGGGAAGGGAAAGAGAAGAGAGTAAAGAGAGGAATGGAATTGGATTGGTGTTGATAAAGGAAGAGAATCAGAAATAAAGACAATTGGCAGACAACTTTGTTTCAAGACAACAAGATTGGGTGGGAAGAAGAGTTGAAACTCTGAAGGTAAATGACCAAACAGTTGAAAAGATCGCCTCTTTACAAAAGTTATTAAACTCGGCTGAGTCAGGCTCACGAATGGACAGGTTTGGTGAGGGCATGTCATGTTTTTCTAATCTACTATTTCTAGTTTTAGAATGTTTTTAAAAGTTTTTTTTAACTTAAAAAAAATATTATATTAAATTGATTTTTTCATATTTTATAATAATTTTAATATAAATCTTAAATAATTTTATTTTAATATATTTTTAAATAAAAAACTATCTTGAAAAGAAATTTACACCACAATCTTAAAAACACTCAAATTATAAAATTTATTTTTAAAATTTTAAAAAAATATCATTTTAAAATTTTAAAAAAATTAAATTAAATTTTAACTAAATCAATCCAGTGATAAATTTATCCATAATAATAAAATAGATTACACTAAATCAATTCTTATCTATTTTTTTTTAAACTCAACATAAACATCAAATTAACTTAAATTTAATAACAATAACACGGATAGTTTACAAGTACACCTAAATTTTTTTTTTACAGCTTTTATTTTAAGAAGTTAATAAAACTTGAATTAAAAATACAATATTAGATGAATCTTCATAATACTTAATCCAACTTTTTTAGAGGCATATCTTTGAGATCAGACATGAATGATTAAATATAAGGTAATGTAATATTATTAATTAATTATTAATGATATCTTAATTGTGGTTTAATAGCTACATTGCCTTGTACAAATAATTGTTAGTTGTCTCCTTTTGCATGGAAATGGATTGGTATCCCAATAAAAAAGTTGCCAAGCCTTTCTCCTTCTATTTTTGCATGGAAATGGATTGGAACCCCAATGAGCCATATTTGTAGTGGTCACTAATTAGCAGTAGAGGGAGATCTTCAACGCAATTTCAAAGATATTAAAAGGTATTTTTTATGATAATAGTTTATTTTTAAAATATTTTTTTTTGTTAAAAAATATATTAGAATAATTATTTTTGACATTAGCATATTAAAATAATCTAAAAATATTAATTTAAAATAAAAATAAAATTTAATTTAAAAAAAAAACATTTTAAAAATACAAAAATAATAATTAGTGGAGAATTTCTTGTTTCTCATGCCCTTGAAAGGATTGATCACAAGCTAGCAGCCCATCAAAGTTTGTGCGCCAGATATCATGTCAAAGCTTGTACAAGAAAGAATTTCTTGCATGTTATAGGCTTGTTTTCATATTTAAAGATTATAAAAATTTACTTTAAAATTATTTTGAATTATTTATTTTATATATTTATCTCTTCAATTAAATATATTTTTAAATCTTGTAATAGAAAGTTAATCTGCGCAGCGCAATCAAAGTAAGAAAAAATATCATCCAGATTAATTTATACATTCCCCCCGTTTAGAGGCATGAAGTTGATACATTACTTGGGCATGCATGATAATCAAAATAAAATTACAAGTACTTAGCATAATTTAGATATAGTACATACATTATGTTTTGGTAATTCCAAATCAAATTAATATGGCAGGTTCAAGCATTGGAACTATAATATCATCATCATCAGTACCGAGATGAGAGAGAGCATGCATCTCTTCCTTGAACTTGGGCATGACAGCTCTTGGGAGAGAAACAAGCACTCTAACCCCACCTTTTGTTGAAGGATCCAAATTGCAAGGAGGCAAGAAAATACACAAATAGACAAAACCAAACATCTTCAATGGCACTGGTATCATGTTCGCTAAGCCTTTCCATCCAAAATCTAGTTCCTCGAGGAGACCTAATTGTCTCCAATCAGTCAAAACCATGGATGCACCGTTATCTGAATCAATCTTGAAGTTCAGCTCCCTGACCTTGTCCAACATGCTTATTTGGCTCCAAATGTAGTGAGCATTGGAAGCATGTTTCTTGCTCTCTTTGATGAGCTTGGCAACCCTAGATAATGGTCCTTCGTCGAGGTCCTTCCCCGTCATGACCAGATTTGAGCCCACAAAAGCATTTCCATAGTATCCACTCGGCAATGGTGGATTCAAAAGGTGCCTTATCCCCATAGCTAGACAGAACAAGGTGTTTCCATCTGGGTTTAATTTGAAGGCTCTAAATCTTGATCTCCAGATATAAGCACCGAGAACTTCGATAGTAGTGAAACTTCCTTTCATCTCTTCATGATCTCCACACTCCTTCATGAGACTCATTTTGAGTCTTTTTATAGTCTCAGCTTTCACAAAAAAACATTCATGCAGAATGTCATTTGTTATCAAATACGGTGAAGATGCCAGAGAATTCTTGTCCACAGGAGATTGGAGAGGTCCCTGAGTAGACTTCGCTACCAGTCTCTCCCTCTCCCACACAGGTTTCACTAAGGGCTCACTTTTACCACTAGCAAGTTCAGCCATGGCTCTAAACAATTGTGATGCACCAAACCCATCACAAACTGAGTGTGATAAGCCCATTCCTATTGTGAAACCCCCACATGGAAATTTGGTCACCTGAAACATCAGAGGGTGGTAACCAAAGTCACTCTTTGATGGAAAATCAAAGACAAATTCTTCGGCAGTTTCAACATCAATCCCATCTAGGTATTTAAGAGAAGCAAGCTTGCAATTTGCTGTTGCCTCTAAGAATGGCACACCTTCACCATTGCAGTTGATATAAAGTTTTCCATCACTACCATCCCTCTTCAGCTTTCCAGCTAGAGGATAGTAATGAACCAAAACTTTAGATATTGCATCTTTAATTACACGAGCAGGGTCTGCTTGGCCATTAAGTTTTGATGCAAGATCATGGTCAGCAGTACTGCCATTATCAGAAGAAACAGAATTTGCTTTGTAAACATAAACACTATGACACACAAATTCAAGGTTGGGATCGTTGTCGATAGTAGAGAAAGAAAGGGTCTTTGAAGGAGTTGGTTTTGCTGGTTTAACAAGCACAACATCTTTTCTATCAAGCAAAAGAGGTGCACGATGGTGGGTTTCCATTTTGGAGTCTTGAAGTGTGAATGAACTCAAGCTATGCCATCATCATTTATATAGCCTTGAACCCTAAGTAATCACTGGCCTTATCCATTTTAATTATAATAATATCAATGGTATTATCATTTCCAGGTCCCCATCCCACAAAGAATTTCAAAGAATGCTGTTGATAGGGTTTGAATTTAGGACCTGGTTTAGAAATCTTGAAGTTGAAATCTTAGCAAACTCATTGCTTTGAACTGTAAGCTGTGACCAACCATACAAAAGATAAATTGTACACAAAGCAACTGTTAAGTGCCTACCACAGAAAAATGCACAAGGAAAGCATAAGGATTTTTCACTACCTAGTATAGATGCTACTATTATAAGACCTGAGACTCGAGACCTAAATTGGTTTAGGTTAAAGAAAAAAAATAGAGTAAGGAATGGAATTAGCCTCGCCTAGTTATAAATTTAAGTTTACCTGTCGCCTAGTTCATCCAGGATAAAACCCAATTAAAAAACCTATTGATTTTTTTTTTATTCAAACAATATTGTTTTGATGTTATTTAAAAAAAAAATTATATCAGAACTCAAATCTTACCTCAAATTGACCCTAGACTCAGATTTCATAACTATTTAATAAAACTCTAAATTATATGGTATTTTTATTGTAGCAATAGATATAGTATTATATGAATTGCTACAATAAAATTATTTATTTATCCTTTAGTGGGAAAAAGTTAAGCCTTGATGCTGGCCTTTTTTTTTGTCTTTTTCGCTGGCCTATTAGTCATTAAAAGATTATTTAGGAGTGCATGTATGTGTCTTTTTTATTTTTCTAAATAGTAAAAATATTTTACCCCTAAAATCAACAAAAACTAAAATTGTTGACTAAAGGCTTTCTTAACTTTTTACAAGCTTTTTAACAGTAAAAATACTTATTTGCTCTTAGGAACAAAAATTTGTTAGGTTGCTGGACAAGATTTTTATCTGTTTTTTCATTGTTTATGTACAGTACAAGTACGAATTTAACCTTGGACTAGATAAAAAAAAAAAAGTAGCTTTGCATTTAGGGTTTTTATTTTTTTACTTTCACACGGGTTTTTTGTGTAATTAACAATGTCATGAGGGGTGTTTTTGTATTTTCATGTTTACTTTTAAATATTTAAATTAGAAAAATTTTGGCTTGCGTTGATCACGTGTCAGCAAGTGGGTGGTGTCCGCGTCATGCAGGCAACGTTTGTGATGCCACCCGGTGGCCAAATTTGGCCTTCTGTTGTCTCTTTAGATGCGCAACTGTATCCTCTTCCACATAGAGTGGCGCGTATCTGCTTATGGTGGTCGGATTATCATCGACGATCATCTTTTCATTCTTTTCTCTCTCCTGACAAATAAAATATATTTTTATCCTTTTTGTTTTTTTTTTTCAATTTCAACTTTCATTCTTTTAATTTCTTATTTCGTTCTTATTCCTTTTATAGATTTTTTTTGTTTTGAAATTTAGTCATTCAATTACTTTCTCATATGTTTTATTTTTAATTTCAGTCCTTATTTTTTTAATTTCTGATAACATTCTTCTTCCTTTCATAGTTTCAGTTCTCATTCTTTTAATTTCTTATTCCTTTTAAAGAAGTTTTTTTTTCAATTTAGTCATTCAACTACAATTTATCATTTTGTTTTATTTTTAATTTCAATCCTCATTCTTTTAATTTTTTTATTTGTTCTTATCCCTTTTATAGAAGTTTTTTTCTTTTCAATTACAAATCCTCAAATTTTTTTTTTTTCATTTTAGTTTTTATTTTTTAAATTTTTAATGTTTTTATTTGGCCATTTTGTTGAAGTGTTTTTCGCTTTCAATTTCATCCTTCAACCAAAGTTTTTTTTTTCAATTTAACCCTCATTTTTTTGATTTTTTTCTTTTGTTAAAGCTATAATTTTCAATTCAATTTAACCGTCTAACTATAAATTTTTATTTTCCCTCTAATTAATGCTTTTTTCTAGCCTCAATTTTTTTTAGATTCTTTTGTGATTTTTTTTCATAGTTTCATCTTTTGACATTTGTTTTGTCAAGATTTCACCTTCATGCGATCTTATTATTCTGCATTAGTTTTTTTTTAATATTGATTTTTTGATGATTTTCAATAGATTTATTGTAGTCTCATGACCTAGGTAACATGTTTTGCATGTTATTTTTTAATAATAGATTTTTTAGAATTGTTTTGTTTGTGTTTGATTTTTCAAGATATTGTTTCTAAAAATAAAAAAAAATATTTATTTTTAAATAATATTGTTGATGTGTTAGGCCTTGCATAATATTTTTTTTTTAAGGGCGTGAGTTTATTCAATCAGTCTCATTTGTGATTATTTTTTAGGTCATGAGTTTTTTAGGGTATTGATTTATCTTTTATTGATTTAAATAAATAAATTCACTAAATACAATCAGGTAAATTTTTCATTTTATTAAATATTATTTATTTATTTATTTAAATATTTATCAATTCATTCAATTAGATTCAGTAAACACAATCAGGTAAATATCTCATTTTATTAAATAATTTTTTGTTTATTTATATAAATATTTATCAATTTATTTAATTGATGCTTTTACAGATTTTTCAATTTATATATAATTTTTTTATATAAAAAAATATTAAAATAATCTATATAATTAATATTTTTTTTTAAAAAAATTACAACCTGGATGAGATAGCTAGTTTGATATATAGATAGAGTGCTTAAATTTACGAGCTCCGGTGATTGACACCAATTTGCCTTTCTTGGGACCGTACAAGTCCTGTGGTCCCTTAAAGTGGTTCTCATCATGAAGGTAACGCGTTTTCGATTTTTTCGTTGTGGAATATTGTTTTAGTTTTTTTAATTTTTTTAAAAAATGAAAATTAAAGAAAAGACATTTATAATCATAAAATGAAAATTATTTTTTTTAGAAATATATTTTTTTAATTCTTCATAAAAAAAATCAAAAGTAGAGTTTTATAATTTCTAGATTAATATTTTTCAAAATCATCTATAATTTTTTAGATCCAAAACATCAAGTTTAATCTTATTAATTAAACTTGACTTAGTTCAATAAGTAAATTTGGTGGAATTTGACCTGATTTGAATTTTATATCAAAACTAGGTGGAACGTTGAAGATTGGAGATTCTACCTTGGTCTGAAGAGAGAGATAAGAGTGGAGAAGGAAGATTAAAGTACAACAACAAACAAGAACACTTGATTTGGGACGTTTCTTGGGGGGTTTTTGTCTAAACAATTTAGAAGCTTTTGGGTTTGGATTTGTTCTTGGATTGATAATAATATATAGCACTGATGCTTTGTTTATTTTTAAATAAAGACAGTATGATTTTGAGATTAATTATACAAAAAGGATATATAGTTTAGGTATTAATCGTAAAACTATCATATTCCTTGATAATCAATTGACAGTCAAGGGAGCAATGAATAATTTTTCATAGTTAATTACAGGACTAATTAATTTTTTTAACTAAACCAGAGGAAAACTAATTTTAATCATTTTTTTTAATTATGTCAAACAAGTCCCTTATTTTTTGTTTTCAAGAACTGATGACCAAGTTTCTTTAATTTTCAATAAAAAATATTCTTAGAAGGAAAAAAAAATCTGAGAGTAAACATATTTCCTTGCTTTTTTAATGGCTGACAGCAATAAAGGCATAGAAGAGAATGTGTGTAGTGGAGATAGATGACTATAGAAACAATCCTGCCCACCTACAATATCATGTTGAGTTGAATTCTTGCACTAAATCATTAGATACTCTATAGAGACATCTTACCTCTTCAACACGAGTAGTGTCATTCATTATATGCATCATTAGAGAAGGATTTCATTCTCCAAAAGACGGCATCCCATTTCTTCATCAGCTGTTCCCGATCGATCTCATCATCTGCATTATTTTTTCTGCACAACTACTACTCTGCATACCTAACCTAATTCTAGCTTTGTTTAGGAGCTGATAGACGAAGCATGATGCAAGCATGACCTTCAGTACCCTCTGAGCTTGAGAATGAAAGCTTCTGCATCACAGGAAGAGAAACCAGAGGGACCATCCCTTTGGATGGGTATATTGATACCTGCAAGCAGATAAAGCACTATAGATTTCTCACATGCAGCAGTGCCCTTAGCATGCAGCAGATGGTGTGATTATAGCGAAGTAGTGGGAGCATGATTGATCGATGCACTAGGCTGAAGTGGCAACAAGTATACATATGCTCTTGTGCACGCGCGATACAAATTAAACTGTGTCCCCATGTGCACGCATGTGTGTTCATACATGAAATCGATACAGCAATTAATTTAGGTTTTTGTACATTATTACGAGACTGGAAGTAATGATTTGTAGACTCGAAAACTTCGCTCACAAACATGGAGAAACCATACTAAATATACACCATGTTGAAGTATCACGATTAAATATAGTTCTAGGCTCACTTATTTGTTGTCTTATCGGTACTATATCTGCTGCATTAAGATTCATAATACGAAGGTCAATGGAGTGAGTGCGCCAAAACAGTGGATTGAAATGTAATCTTTTGCTTGATTTTTTATCATTTGTCTTCTTCGATAAAGGTTTGCAAGTATGATTTTTCATATATATCATTCACAGTGCTAATTAAGATATTCATCTCTGGATAAACACAAGCAAGAAACATGCAAGGAATGAAGTTCGATTTTAATGTTATTAATATACTGTAATTGAACTTGTTTCTATTTTTTTTAGTTTTTTATTAAATTTATTATGTTTCTTCCAGCTATTTTTTTAAATGGTTATTTTATTAATAAATCAATTGATTATATATATATATAAAGAAAAAATACAGAGGTCAATGGAGTTCGCTAAAATTAATTGTTTACATGTATATATTTATTATTGCAGAGAATATAACAACAATTATAAGATTATAGCTCAAGACAATTTCTTTCCTTTTCTTCCTCACTCTATTGTGGTATCAAAGCCTATTGCGGCTACTTCAGAAAATCAATCTCCTTCACAGATATTTTAAACTTGCGGGAAAGTATTGAAGCAATATAATCAAGCACAATGCTCAGTTATCTATAATATTACTAGTTATGTATTTATTACATTAGGATCCATAATACAAAGTTCATCAAGGCTAGTAGTGTTAATTGTCTACACACACACCAGACTTGGTGTCTATGCTTGCCACAGGGGTGATATTTTTTATTTGTATTTTTGCAAAATTGATGTTCAGGTGGTGAGGTGGTGAAATAAAGTGAAAAATAATTTAAAAAATTAATTATGATAAACTTGTATTTCTAATAATCAGGTTCGAATCAACCCAAGATGATTCATCAAATCGGTGATCTAGATCATGAAATTTGAATAACTTAAAAAAAATAAAAAGGATTACAAAGCTCTTAATTTAAAAAAAAATTGTGACATGAGTCATTAAACTTGAAGCACCCAATCTAGAAATTCAATTTTCAATCAATCAAATGTTAAATGATGAAATTAAAAAAAAAAAATTTAATTATGGAAAAGGATTTAAAAAAACATAGCAATTAAATGAATAAAAATTAAAAGATAAAATAAATGTTATATTTAATTGAAGGGTGAAATTAAAAAAAAAAATCAATGTAGTAAAAGGATAAAAAAATTAAAAGTAATGAGAATTAAAATTGACATAAAAACAATGTTGTAATTAAAAGGGTGGAATCGAAAAGAATAATAACTTTTACAAAAAGACCAAGAAAAAATATTAGGAATAAAAAAAACAAAGACCAAATTTAAAAAATAATATCATCAATTTGAATTGAATGATTAAATTGAAAACTACTAAAACTCTTATAAAAGAGCAAACAATAAAATTTAGAAATATAAAGAATGAGGACCACATTGAAGAATATGATATTTGATAAATTAGAATAGAAGGATAAAACTGAAAACAAATAAAACTTCAATAAAAAGGCCAAGATTGAAAATTAAAAATAAAAAAAATAAAAACTGAAGTTGAAATGTCCACAAACAAAAAGGTCGAGCTGTAATTTTTAGAAGAGAAGAGAGAGAAAAATGAGAAAAAAAAGGCTCATCGACGCTAAACTCAATCACCAACTGAGCCAAGCGTTGCACCAACAAGAAGAGAAGACAACTATATTTCCAATGACACAGCGGAATAACATTTTTGAATGTCAGGAGACGCTGCACACACGCCCATCTTTTTGGTTTTTTTAGCTAAATACGGATTTGCCTATGAGATGATTTTCTAATTACTAAAAAGCAATTGTGAAAAACTCAAAACATCCCTTGACCTTAGGCTTAATTTTTTTTTTTAAGAGTATTTTTATAGTTTCATTGTTCATTTGAATTGTTTATTATTTTTTACTTTTTTGCAAATACCAAAGTGCCCATCATTGTAATGAATAATAGCAAAAACACCATTGTGAAAATACAAATATACTAGTTGATGCCACATTTTTTTTATGCTTTCAAAAGTATTCTAATTATTTTGTGAAATCAAGTTGAATAAATATATATTTATTCCTGATCAATTTAAAAATAAAAAATAGACTACAGAAAAAAATCCCAATACCCTTGGAAGCCAGCAATAACTCTTTTTGGTTGGATGGGTAAAACCATCATCACTACACTGATCTAATGAACAGTGTTTCTAAGTGTGGAGCTACACTTGGGTTTTAGTTTTTGTTAGCGTATATAAAGAGTACATAACAAAATTTTATAGCTGATGATAATTTCTTCCCCTTCTCTCAAATTCTCTTCCTTGTTCTATCAAACCACATCTCTCAAATTCATAAGCTAGACAGCTTTATATATATGATGGAAAGTCTAAAATAAAAGCGTGTGTGCATTACTTTCCAATTCATAGAAACATATTAATTAAAGAATTATTAGCGATTCATAGAAATATATTTGGCAAAGCATTACTCGTAACCATTCAAAGAATTCATGAAGTTGATGGCAATGCGAAGGATGCAGTCGTGATCACGCAAAGCATCGACATCAGAAGAAAATTCGTTACTCATTCTTAGACAGGCAATGCTATGATCTGCGGAGGACACGATGCTGTCCATCGAAACGTCATTCACACAAGCAAGAATGCTTTATGGCTAATTCAGTACGCAATCGCATATATTCTGAATGCTGTAAGCAAGGGATTCAGAAAAGAAATAGATTACCTTAGCGAAGCACATGTAGAGGGTAAACAACCTTAGCAATAAACTTTAGGCAATCTGTAAGCATTAAAACCCCAAGTCTAGGTTCTCCAACCAAAGGATCAAAATATGAGCATCAGAGGGTGCTCAAGGCTACCTAGGAAAACTAGTAGAGCATTCTTTTCTCACTAATCAGAACAAAGAAATTTGGTATATCTCCAAAGTTCTGTGGCCACAGTGTCCTACATTCTAAGAGCATGTCCCTCTACAGTTTACCTTCACCAGTTTGCGTTGAGCATATATGCATTTTCTTTCCACTGCAAGCACAAAATCAAAGAGACAATGGCGGGGATCTCAAAATTTTGTTTCACTGAACAAATCACCTTCAATCTTCATCATCACTGCCATATTCACATTCAGGATAATCAAAGTAACTTCCGTGATCATCAAAATTGTCAGCATCATCAGATTCTGAATGCTTAATGCTGGGAGCATCACTTTCCTCCTCTTCCTCTTCCTCCTCTCTTTCAGATTCATCAAGAGATGCTTCACTTTCTGATTCATGGTCATCTAAAGATGCTTCATCAGGATAATCATTTCGTGGATGATCTTCAGCTGAGAACCACAAATAGGAAAGGGAAAGGAAGTAAAAAAAGAAGAAAGAAGACCATTTTGAACTTAAGAAAATGACAGTAGTAGAAACGATACCATTTGAATCATCAGTGTCATATTCTGACTCGTCATCTGGGCCATCATAGAAATCCTCTTCCTCAACTTTTACCCTGAACCAAAAATATACAGGTTTACACGAGAAAACAGGCTACTAGTCTCTATATCAAATACAAAATATGCAACACTTACAGAGGAAACGGGCTAGCAGTCTCTATATCATCTATGTCCATGTCGTCCTTCACAGTGTAATAGTCATACACATAATCATCTACATCTTATTCATAAGAACAAGACCACATCAAACAATGCTGAAGAACATGAACAATCATAACCAATCCTAGTTTTAGAGATGGGTTTAAAACTCAAGAGATAAGGAAATGAATCAGCAAAAGACCTAATGGGATTGCATCGAAAGCAGAACCTTGATTGGACAAGTAAGCATGGATATCAGATTCGACTTCTGCAACAGCACTTGGAAGAAACTCTCTTAGTAGAGGAAGATAGCTGGATAGAATCTTCTGATCCTCCAAAGATGCAACTCTGTATTACAAACATTGAAATTGAATTACTTGCAACTGAGGTTTGGACATTTAAAAGACTGATGAATTCCATGGTGACATATCTTACTCAAGCTCTTGCACCTCATTGAAACTTTCCTCAACACGAACAACATCATAAAAACTACACATATCATGCAGTGCTTTATCTTCTGATGCCCCTTTGTCTCCCCTTCGGCTTCTCCAAATTTGCTCAAAACGAGCATCCGACGCCAATACCTACCAGAAAGTGGTGTTGGGGGATGTTAAATGACCATGTATGTCAGAGAAACAGAAAAGGAGTTTGCAAATATAGTAAAAAAGTGGTATACTGTACATTTTTCAGGTATCAAGAGGCAGACATGCACAATCCAGCCAAATTTTAGGGAAAAAACCAGACTCGGGTAAAATAGTAACTTCTTTGGCTGATGTTCAGGTCTAATAAGACCCACAATTGAAATGACATTAAATCTCAGTTAAAAAATCTTCTCATAGGAGTCTCAGGTTGTGTTGATCGCGAGAAAAGCAGAGATTACAGCAGAGGAGTGACATGCATTTCCTAGTCTGTCATCACATATATTTCTCTATTACTATTTCATGAACTTGATGTACACAGATCTCATTTACTAGAAGCATTAGTAATCTAGAAGAAATTAAAGGATACAATTCATCAATTTGCATATGTTCAGAGTGCAGCATATGTATTGCAATTTGCAGCTGAACAGTGATCATTGTTAAAAACAAAAATGAGACAGAGCAGTTGGATGGAAAACCAAAACTGATAACTGAAGTTGTAATGCACATAAATGCATCAATGGAAGATTGAAGCATTATCCTCAGAAAACATATCCAACTGTGTACAAATCAAGAACGAATTTTACATAAGTTGAAGTATACCTCTTGATTTCGTCTGGATCTTGACAAAATCTGCTCTTGTTTCTGCCAAAATTAAATTGGAAATGCACAAAGTGTTAGATAACATAAATGTCTGAAAACCAGACTAAGAGACAAACTAACTGGTAGAAAGAGAACTTACACTGTACTTTTTAATGGTTCGTTTTTGTTCTTCAACTACATGAGCAGAATTAGACTGCAAAGGAACACCAACACATTTATTAAAAAGAGCAGTACAACAAAAACTAGAAATTTGCAACGGAAATGAACAACCAAGTACTAAGGGCAGGTTAAAGAAAAACAAAAACAAGCAGCATATTCTAACACACTCATAGTTCTATACTAACCGCAAATGATTGTACTATCTCCATTGTAGCGTCCATGCTAGTAACTGTCTCAACATGCTTCACCAAAACCTTCTTAGCCTTCAATTCCTCCACTGTAAAAATCACCATAAAAAGATATAAAAACCAATGGTCAAAATCACACCAATGGATGGTAGTAAATAAATAAAAAATGATTATTTAACAGACATGGCAAGAACATCAAAAAATTATCTGTTAATTTAAATAACTTAGTTTCATAAATTTGCAACTCAAAATCTTGTGTAGAACATCATACATTACGATATGATCTTAGTTCAAAAAATGCAATCACAATCCATCATTCCCCAATTAAAAAATAACAAATCTTTTACAGTCCTTCAATAGTTAACCACTTCAATTCAACAAATATGTCACAAAATTACAAGTCCTCAAAGCTTCCTTTTTTTCTATGAATCAGAATCAAAACTGTAGTAACTTCCTTTTTCCTACAGTGTCATTAAAAAAAACCCTAAAGAGTTACCTGCTTTTAAATCCTTTTATCAACACTTTAAAATTTTGCTTTTTTTTTTTCTATTTACAGACATGGCAAGAAAGAACCTTTTTGTTTTCTTAGTATTTAATATATGGAAATATGATTACTGTGCACTCAAGTTCCTTGTACACATAGGCAAGTCCAAGTGCCCACCATAGAACTGCCTGAGCTTGCTTCTGTTTTACTACAATATATATTAAGATAAGGTTAAGATAAGATTGCCAAGTTGTTTGCTAATTTGGACAGAAAAATTGATCTAGAATGATATGCTAATTTGGATTGACTGCTAGAATCTGATTCAATTTTAAATGAAAAAAAAAATAATGATTTGAAGTTTATATATCCAAACCAACCAAACTTCATTACAATTTTAAAGTTCGATCATGTAATGAACAAGCTTATATATAGCCTGCAGAACGGTGTTTGATAATTAGTTCACTGTGCTATTTTTGCTGATATTTAAAGCAGCCAGATAGTATTTGGATAAATACTATTGTCGTGCTTTTGCGACAAAAATGCCCAATAAAACTGTATTGTACTAAAAGTACTTTAACATAGATATTACATGATTCTTAGCTCAAAGAACCAACAGTAGTATCACCTCTTTGGATGTAAAGTACAGAATTTGGGTTGCCCATTGAATTTTTTTCATACAGGGTATTTTTTTTTTTATCATATTTCCTGATTAACATGAAAGTTATGAGAAGGAGAGGGCCTTTGTTTGTGTCTATTTCTAACCCTCTCGCACTTGTGATGGCAACCATTTTAGGGTCTACACTGCTAGGAGAAAAGTGGCACTTAGGAAGGTATTGATAACTATGTTTATTTATTTTAATTAATTTCCAACAGTACCTTTAAATTGTTAACTCATTTGTATAGTCCTTGCAAATTGAAGAGGTAAGATCTTCAGTTTTATTCTTTCACAAAAATAAAAGAAAAAAAAAATCCAAGTTCTAGTCATTTGTACCTGAGCCACATAAGAAAAAAAAGGTGCTATTTTTCCCATCCCTTCAAATCACAGCCTCTTTTCCCCTTCACCCCCACTACAAAGAAAACAGTACCATTTTTAAGTTTCTTCACTCTCTCCCTCTAATATAAACCCAAAAATCCCCAATTCTACTTCCATAAAAGTGATAAAAAAATCTTTTTCTCCTTGATCAAATCTCAGTCTCAAGGCTCTCAAATTCAGTTAGTTATCCTATCCAGCTAAATCCTATAACCTAAAGTTATGCAAATAAGTGTTAAATTCATTAACTCTTAATCCCTCTATCTCCTGATTTCATTAATAAAAATTAGAGATTTTTTTCCATGTATCAGATGTAACAGCTGCAACAGTATTAGGCTTTCTCTCAATGTTGTCTTTCCATCTTTTCAAATTCAAGGGCCTCATCTTTAGGTCTCAAGCCTTCAAGCCAAGGCCTTTATTTTAACTAATTAATTATCTAACAAGAATAAAATCTAAAATTTAATGCATTCCCTTTTGCCTAGATTATGTATGCATGTGCTATTCTACCGTTCCACTCTAGCAACTGGTTTGGTGTTATCACCACTTATCACTGTTCCGTTTATAGAAAATTCAATACTAACTTCCTAGATTATGACAGTTCTACACAAGCCTGACCTGAAATATAGATACAGTCCTAAAAAATTTCTGAAAAAAAAATCTTGTCTAAGCTGTACTTCCTGGAATAAATAACTGAAGTCTTTATCTCTAAGAAAAATTATTAAATTTAGAACTTCTCCAAATCCAATTGATGATAACAAAAAGGAAAAAGGAAAAAATGTTACCTTGAACATCAACAGTGTTATTACTAATTGACAACTTCTCCAAGTCCAACATCGCCTTCTTCGTTGGTTTCTCATTGATTTCAAGCCCTATATGCCACATATACGCACAAAATCAGTCAGACACCGAGTGATAGTGTGTGTGTGTGTGTGTGTGAGAGAGAGAGAGAGAGAGAGAGAGAGAGAGAGAGAGAGAGTTGTTAGTGACATACAGAAGGCGTCGAGGCGAGACTGGTGAGCCTTGCGTTTAACCCTAACAACGACGGGCTTCGACTGAGGAGAATTCATAGAGGTTTCGCCGATTGTCGCCATGGAATTTAGGGTTTTGGTGGTGCGTAAAAGGAGGGAAATTGGGGGTTGCAGCGGTTTTACTTATAACTCGTTTCGTATTAGTACTGTGGTAACTACTTTAAAAATATATTAAAATAATATTTATTTTTATTTTTTTAAATTTATTTTTTATATTAACAAATTAAAATAATTTAAAAATATTAAAAAAACTTAATTTTAAATAAACAATTAATATTGATTAGTGTTATGGGCTTTTAAATACTGATTTTATGATTGTTTTTTAAAATATTTTTGTATTGAAATATATTAAAATAATGTTTTTATATTTTAAAAATTATTTTTGAAATTAACGTATTAAAAATTAATTTTTAATAAAATTTTTTTAGGAATTACGTTTCCAACCGTTCTCGCAAGTCTCTAGAAATGGGCTAACAAAGCCCACAACCCAAAATCCTTATGACATGTGCGGATGATGCTGGCTACGTTGCTCCGACTCCAGATTCATATTCGACATTGGTGTCTATATACACGCAAGCCATGTCTTCCATGTATTATTATCAAACATGACTTGTGATTTATGTAAATTAATTTTTAATTGGATATTAAATTTTTATTTATCTTGAATTTAATCTTTAATTTTATTGGCTTAAGTCCTTCAGTGTTGCGCATTTTATGATGGTTTGATTTTTGGTTTGAATTTTTTTAATTAAATTTTTAATTATTTATCAAATTTTTATATTTATACAATTAAACTCATGATTTCATCAAATTAGCTTTTTAAAATTATCATTCAATCTCTAAACTTCAATTTCTTCTTATTAAAGCTAAAATTAAACTCAAAAACTAATTTTTTTTGAAATTAAATTCTTAATAAATTCAATTAAACCATGAAAAATTTCAATTAAATTATTAAACATCCAATTTTGAATATTTCTTTCCAAATTAAAATTTTCTTGTCCATAGAGCCTTCATAAGTCAAACTTAAACTATCAATTTTTCAACTATGGATTTTTTGATCCTCCCTAGTTAGTTTTTGATAATTTTCTAGACATACTTTATGTTCTCTCACTGATGTATTTTTTTATTTTTTAAATTTATTTTGCATTTTATATTTTATATATATTTTTTTGTATATTTATATAGGGTTCCAAAATAAATAACAACTCATGTATATGTGAAGAACTTAGTGTCCAACTTTGTTTTTATGAATTGAAGCAACGTTTTGGAGAAACCAAGAAAATTCTTTATATCTCTCAATAAGGAATTTATGAATTATCATGTGAATGTATTTCACCTAATTAAGTACTCACGTGAGCTATACTAGCTACTTGTAATAAAAAAGAGCATCTCGATATAACCTACAAACTAAATAATATTATCATGTATTATGTTTTAGAAAATGTTTTAGAATTATGTAATGAGGTTTCACTAGATAGACCAAAATTTTAAATTAAAATAGTTGTTTAATATTATTCAGTCTTAATAATTATTAATATTTATAAAATTAAACTCGAGTTAGGTAAGAAGTTAAGATAAAAAGATTTTGTCCTATTAATTTTTTTTTTCAAAATTTCTTTTCAGATTTCTTTTACCAATCAATTTAGTTGTCTCTAAACTAATTAAATTGACTAGATTACGTTAAATTAATTTTTAATTCAAACTAAATAAAAAATCAAATACTAATTAATGTTACAAAGTTAATTAACTCACTCAACTTGATTTAAAAATATCTTCTTCTCTCCCATTTCAATCCCTTTCTTCTCTTCGGTCAAACAAATGGGAGCTAGGCTTTTGTGATTAATTCCCAAAATAAAATCAAAGATAGGTCTTAAAGCCTTGTATAATTAATAATAGTTAATGCATTTAGAGATTAGTGGTAAGTGGCTAGCGATTCGGAAGATGATCTGAGTTGTCTTGCGCCACTATCAAGATAAGGACCTAACTATTATTATAAGAAGAGGTCAAGAGAGCTAGAGTGCCACCCTCTCAAATATGTAGAGCTAAACAATTCAACAAGCAACCTTCGAGACAAAGCACGAGACCAAATTATACCACTTTTTTTTAATTATTATTATAGTAATCAAGAATATTATAAATAAGGTATTCTCGTTAAAAAGATGAGGGCTGCAAGATAAGAAAGATTACGTACAGGAAGAATTAAAAAACATAGAGAGAACGAGGAATTTATAGCCCCGATTAATTAGTCCAGTTCATGATACATTCAGGATTTCTATAAAGATCGGAGTCTATATAACTGAAATTTTTAACAGAGAACTTCAATCAAAGGGCCAATCGATAAAAGGTGAGGTCAAAAATCATATCCCAATCTGGAGTTTTGAAGTCAAAGATTATATAGTTGTGTGGTATCCAAATTGACCAGTATAATCCTTTACAGAGACCAAATTATACCATCTTGCGGCTTTTATTCTTGCTTTGATATTTTTGGTCAAAAAGTTTAGTTGCATGTTTCTGTGAGGTGTTTACTTCTTTTTTCTTTTTCTTTTATGTGTTGTAATCTAGTTTTTGGCTATAATTATGATAGATTTAGGCAGAAAAGAATAGTTTGTTTTAATATGCTTGATATGAGGTATTGACTTAATTTCATACGGGGGGGCGACCATATATAGTTAAAGAAATATCAATGTTGTGCGTTTTGATTTGTTCTTCTGCTTAATGTTTGAATTCGATACGGAAGCTAACGTGGTTCAATTTTTTTTTAATTGTTTTTCAAACTATCTTTCATTTAAAAAATAATTAAATTCAAAAAAATAATAATAACAAAATTAAACATCATCATGATGTTAGCACCATGCATGCATTATGTAATACACACTTGCTAAAATAGAGTTAATTAACGGTTTGTCTTGCATGATAAAAATAGAAAATGGTGTGTTTTATCTATGTTATTATTTTAGGTTTGGAGTATATTTAGGTCTTGTTTATAAAGTGTTTTTATAAAAAAATAAAAATTTTTTTAAATTTTTTTTTGGTTTTTTTAATTGTTTTAACGTGTTGATATTAAAAATAATATTTTTTCTTAAAAAAATTATTTAGATATATTTTCAAATAAAAAAATACTTTAAAAAATAACCACTACCACAATACAAATTATACACTCGAACTTCTTCTTTTTTAATCTTTAGATTATTCACATGCCGTACGTATGTAATCTTTCAAATTTCAATCTTGACATTGGATGCAACATGCTATGTTGTGTGAGATGTATATATGCTGCCAACCTAGAATTGATCTAATACTATATGGAGTCTTTCAAATTAATTTCAATATATCCTTGGACTAGATTACAAGTTGGACAGTGGACTAAACCCTACCTTCCTTATTAGTTGCATAGATTAGCTGTCATGTCTAACTATGTCGACAGTGGCTAGTTATTTATAATATTTTAAAAACAAATTCTAGAAAGTGCACTAATTTTTATTTGTAATATTTTTTAAGAAATTTCTAGAAACGAGCATTTTTTTTCAACATGTCTTTTATGACAATGTGCAATGTCAAACATAGAAACCTGGTAAAGTTCGAACAAGATCTTGTCGAGGTTGAATGGATATAATACAGCAAGTTTATCTTGGCAAGTGGTCGTTAATGAACACAGTTCAGGCGGTGTCTGTACAGTTATATAGCGTACGTAGATGTATTTACAAGATTCACACTCCTATAAATTAATGACCAATTTCGAACCATTTCTAATTAACCTTAAACCTATAGCGATGTCTTCAAACGCCCTCCAATGGCTAACCCTAGTGGTTATCATATGGCTTCAGTCTGTCAATGGAACAAACACAACCTTTCCAGCTTACTCCCCACAGCTCAAAGAACTCCTCTCTATGTCTCAAACTGAGCTAAACAACCTTTCGTTTGCCTCGGATGCTGGGAAACTATTTGGTTTCTTGTCTGGCATGGCTGCTCTATACCTTCCACTATGGCTAGTTCTCTTGATTGGTTCGACTCTTGGTTTCGTTGGTTATGGTTTGCAATATCTCTTCATAACACACCAAATTTCTTCTCTTTCTTATGTCCATATTTTCCTGCTCACTGTTTTGGCAGGAAATAGTATTTGTTGGATCAACACCGTTTGTTATGTTGTTATCATCCAAAACTTCCCTTCTGATCGCCAAGTTTCTGTAGGATTAACCACTAGCTATCAAGGATTAAGTGCTAAAATCTACACAGTACTTGTTGATGCCTTGTTCTTTTCTCCTGATAAAAGAGCAAGAGGCTATCTCCTTCTCAACTCCATATCACCTTTAGTAGTTTGTGTGCTGGCTGCACCGTTTGTTAGGGATGTTAATGTTGGAACAAGCGAGAACATGAAAGCTGGGTTCATAGTCATGTTTTTGATAACTATAGCCACAGGAATCTGTGCTGTTATCAGCAGTTTGGGATCCTTACCAAGTAGGATACCTCCATTAGGCAATGTAATTGGTATCTCAGTGTTCCTGTTAGCCCCACTTGCAATTCCCATTGCAGAGAAAATCAGAGAAGTGTTGTTAAATGGAGAGATCACGAATGTTTATATAGAGAAGAACGTTGGTGATGATCGTGTTGAGAGGATAGAGAGTGGGATTGAAGAGGGCGATGATCATAGAAGGGAAAATGAGGTGGGTGTGAAAGAGGAAATTGGGGTGATGTTGATGTTAAAAAGAGTTGATTTTTGGTTGTATTTCTTTGTGTATTTCTCTGGTGCAACACTTGGTCTAGTTTATTCGAACAACTTGGGACAAATAGCTGAGTCTCGTGGGTTCTCAGGGACGTCTTCACTGGTTTCTTTATCTTCCTCGTTTGGGTTCTTTGGCCGTCTCATGCCATCTTTATTGGACTACTTTTTGTCAAGGTACGTAATTCAACCTATAATTTCTCTGTTCTAAGGTCTGCTTGATATTACAAAATTTGGGCGAAGGAAGAGATTTTCATCCTGTTCTTTTCTAAAATCATAAAGGGCATAGATTTATTAATTCAGTGCTATATGCCTCCCCTTGGTGCATGCAAACCAAGAATTTCCATGTGTTTTCCGGTGATTAAAGGCTTCATTTCAATTTTTGTTCAGGAGTAGGTATAATTTGATATCAAGACCTGCAGCTTGTATAGCAGCATTAATGGCCCCAATGGCAGGAGCTTTCTTCTTGCTTCTCAACTCAACAAACATCTCCCTCTACATCAGCACTGCTATTATAGGTGTTTGTACCGGGGCAATCACTTCCATTTCTGTCTCAACAACAACTGAGCTTTTCGGCACTAGGAATTTCAGTGTCAACCATAATGTTGTGGTTGCCAATATCCCAATAGGGTCCTTCATTTTTGGCTACTCCGCAGCACTTATTTATCACAGGGAAGGTGATGGATATGGCAAGTGCATGGGGATGCAATGCTACGGGAACACTTTTATCATCTGGGGTTCAGTTTGTCTGTTTGGCACCTTCCTAGCTTTAGTCCTGTATGCTCGCTTGCGAAAGTTCTACTCGCATAGATAGATTAATTTATAAGAAAAGGAATTGACACGAATTGAGTTCATGTGGATCAAAATTGTCTAATTCATATATGTTGACATGATGACGAATGTATTTACTAGTTGTATCATCTATAATTTTCTTAATCTCAAGATGTTATTTGACTAATCACAATATTATTATATATTAATTATTATCTATTTTGTTATTTAATTGGTTTGATCACGTTTACTAAGTCATAGTAAATGATACCATTTCTTTTTGTAAATGATAAGTTTTTTTTTATTAATTTTGTTTGGTAATTTAGATTAATTCTTTATAAAAACTAAACTGAAAAAATCAAATCAAACCAAAAAAATTATTTCCAAACTCCTATCCCATATATGTTTATTTTGTTATGTACTTGAGGAATATGTTGCTCAATGACTTTGGGAAAGTTTAGCTTGCTGCCTAATTTTTTTGCTAGGGAATGTTTAGATAGTTGAAAACATGATGAAGAGATTATTTTTTCTTTCACTTTCAAAGAGTCTCCATGAAAGAAAAATCTATTCTTTCTAAGTTATACACTGTATCTGATGGTCAGCAGATACTATGATTAACTAACTACCAATTGTCTTATGAACTTGAATTTCACTCAGTTCATAGCATGTGTGTGGGTGGGCGGCGGCGGCGGACACACACACAACTACTTCAAACTTGAGCTTTAAAGTTAGTATTTAGAAGATTTTTTTTTAATACACTATAGATACAAGAAATGCATTCTTAAGACTTTTTGAAAAAAAAAAGTCTACAGAAGATGCTCTTGATTGCAAAATTGATTTATAAAACTCTATGTATCTCATAGAAAAAAAATCTAATCTTGTCAGTAAATTCACTAAAATTAAATTAATTTTGTAATGATTTTCAACTGTGACATTTTATGAAAATGCCGTTACATATGTATACTGGGATCAATTTTTTGGTGCTCCGAAGGGGGAGGGCTAGGATTAAAATAAATTATTCACTAGACCAGAGACTTATTGGGAGTTTACTGACATAAAATGTTTTCAAACGCCATAAATTAAGAGTGTCTCTCGCTTCATCACAGTTCCTAATTGCGCCATATGTAGCAATTGCTCAGAATGGCAAGTCATGTCATGAAGTCTCCTCTTCCTTCAATCGAACTTTTGATTCTAGTCTTTCTATGCTGCCTCCTAGGCCTTTACACCACAGCCCTAGATCGCCTCTATCCTTTGAACAATGTCAATGAGATGGTTGCTACTGACTCCATCCATTGGTCAAACCAACATGCTTTGATAATACTTGATGCATCCAAAAAGTTTAAAAACAATGAAGACAACAAAACCATAGAACAATTTAAGTTTTGATTCTTATTGATAGAAGATAAATCATTTCAAAATCTAAATACAAAATAAAAAAATTAAATGACATGTCCAAATCAATCACATGCTAAACAAGAAATAAAATAACTAGAAATCTAAAATTATTGTCAGAATAAAGAGAAGAAATCATTACAAATGTGGTGTTTCATTAAAAATTAATTTGTTTTAGTATTTTTTATCGTTTTGATATATTAATGTTAAAAATAAATTTTAAAAAATAAAAAAATATATTTTAATGTATTTTCAAACAAAAAACATTTTAAAAAATAATTTTTATCACACTTTCAAACACCCTTGAAATATAGTATAATGCAACACGGCCCACTAAACTTGGTGATTAGGTTTAAGCTTGCAAATAAATAGTTAAATGGCCCATTAACAAATTAAACTAAAAATATTCAATAAGAAGAAGGTTATCTAATTGAAACATAATCTTTTTTTATGCATTAAACCCACAATGTATCTAAGTTATTAAACTCATTTAATCCATAAAATAATTAGAGATTTGAGTTATAGGTTAAACAATTTAATCCAAGTTTATCTAACTCAATTCAAAATGATAATATTTTAAGATTTTTTTTTTAAAATGTCAACACAATGTCATTTTGATTTTTATGAGATAATCAACTTTCACCCATTTTAAAAACATTGCCATATATAGATGGGTAAATGCAAACATGAAATTGTTTGTAACCGAAAAAACAAAGTTAAACTAGGCACATAAATGCATGTACCACACATAGTAAGCTCTTTCCCCTTTATTATGAACCAGTCCCATAGGTATGAAATTAAGACACCATCCTTAACTTACCTTACCTAGTATGGGTAAAGAACTTGAATTTCTGTCTCAAACTTTGTCTTTCTCAATTGACATGTTTGCATGAACGGTTTGAAGCAATTATGAAAATTCTATATATCTAGAATTTATGATTTATATTCTATTAACTTTGTTTTTGTTGTTTTTCACTTATATTTGCATGTGAATATATTTCTCCTAATATAATTACTCACGTAAGCTATGCTAGCTTCTTGTAATAAAAAAAGAGTTTCTAGATATAACCTACATACTAAATAGTATTACTATGTATTATGTTTTAGAAAATGATATAAAATTATATCTAAATAGATCAAAATTTTAAATTGAAATAGTTCTTTAATATATTATTTAGTCTTAATAATTATAAAGTTAAGAGTTTGAATCCTACTATGCATACTCATTCGATGCACACTTATTCGAGACGTAAATATAACTCAAAATAAATATGAATGGCGTACATATATAGCATATCAAAAGAATGGCTTACATGTGATTGCCCCCTCGCCTGTATGGTCTGGGAAGCCCTCCCTGAGCAGCAGGATAGGCTGGCTTTATTCAACACAGAATTAATCTCATGGTTCATCAATAACCTTGCGTCCAGTAAAGGTACACAAGAAGGTAAGCATTGGTCAATTACACATGGAGTTGCAATATGGTATCTTTGGAAATGGAGAAATGCTAGAATTTTTAGGGATGGTAGCTCTATAAGCTATAAGCCTAATGGTCATATCCACTGTATGTCTGGGGATATTCAACACGCGATGGATAATAGAGCCGGAGCAGTTAACAGGCAGAAATAAATGAGCCTTGTTAGCTGGAAATACCCTTCAATGGACTGGATAAAATTGAATGTTGATGGATGCAGTAAAGATAATCTAAGATGTGCGGGAGCAGGGGGTTTGATTAGAGATAGTCTTGGTTCGTTGATTAAAGGATTTCCAATCAACACGGGTATATATTCGTTGGTCATAGCAGAATTGTGGGCAGTGGTTAAGGAGTTAGAGCTGGCCTAGATGCTGGGAATTCGACGACTTATATTAGATTCAGATTCCATGCTGGCTATTACACTCTTAACATAGGATACTGTTACAATAGACGTGAATTTTACTTTGATCACCAAGGCAAAGGAATTGCTGAAGGGAAATTGGGATGTTCAGGTGCAACATGCTTTCCGCGAAGCGAGTGAAGCAGCAGACTGGTTAGCTCATTTTGGGTTATCTAGAAACTCTTTTGATAGAAATGATTGGATCCTTGGCGACCCTCTACCGGAGTTATATTCTTTTTGTATTTTGACCTCGTCGGGTCCATGTTAATTACTATGTTTAATTTAAGATTTTTTAGGCTTCAAGCCCTGATTTTAATTATAAAAAAAAAATGGCTTGCATGTGTTATTTGAAAATTTAATGGGATCATAATATCATCAAATCACAAATAGTTAGAATTACAAGAGCATGCTGCACGTCTTATTAATTAAAAAAAAAATGATATTATTGAATGTCACGTGAGCAACAAATAAATATAAATTTAGAGTCAGAAACGGACCAAATCAACATGGATTGTTTAGCTCAATTTTGGCACTAGAGAACATTATATTGGTTATAAACGTATCTTGTTCGTATAGAGATTATGTCGACACAAGTATGTTTGTTATACGTACTATCTATACTATGTTGTATAATAAGTTATCATAAAATTCAAATAAAAAAAGTTTAATTATTTTTTTATCAGAATAAGAAAATATTAAGTTAATTCATGATTGCTGATAATCAAATAATCTAAGACTACAACATATATTATAGCAAGTAGTAGGTTACTTCATGCGCCATACTGCATGTTAGACTAGCTATTTTTGAACATAAAAAAATGATTTGACTTTAAATGATATTTTAAAATAGATTTAAAAAAAAAAATTGAGACGAAGATATATTGAACCGACTCAAGTTTTGTGGCTTAACTCGCCAAACCTGCGACCTACGTCATTGACTTCACTGAGATTAATAATTTTCTAAAAACTATTTTTTACTTCAAAAATTGATAAAAAAAGAGACGCTTAAAAAGTTAAGCACTAACCAAATGCTGGAATGTTTATTTCAAACTATAATAACCCTATAAAAAGTACAAATCACGAAGATCAATTCATAATTAATCAACCAAATATTGAAAGGTGAAATTAAAAAAATAAAGAAACTCAATATTGAAGGATAAAGCTATAAAAAAAAAGATAAAAAAATAACTAAAAAACAAAAAAAAAAACATAAGCACGCGGACCTAGCCTGGGTAGGCTAGCACACTTGAGCCTTTGAAACAAAGACCAAGCGTGTGGACCTTCTAGTTCAGGTCCACGTGCATGAGTTTTTTTTTTTTTTTTCTAAGAACAAGATGAGTTGTCATCTCTCTTATCCTTTTTCAAAAATTAATAAGTAAATAATTCAGGTTTAATTTTGTTTGTGTTGAAATCCTATTTTTTCCCTACTTTCACCTAAAAGCATATAATAAACATTAGTTGAATCTAAAACATAAAACTATGTTTATCAACCCCAAAAAGATTTAGAAATACAAAATCAAACTTAGAAAGATTTTTTTTTTCTCAACCTCGATATATTTTTCTAGGCAAGATGAAAGTTAAAAAAAAACACAATCAAAATCCCCTTATCAAATGGAGTTCGTTAACATCATGAATGACGAGTTTTGTTTTTAAAAAGTGGAGAAATCCATGATTTTCTTTTATTTTTTTGGCAATTTTTTCTCTCCTTTCTTGAACTCAGGAAATAAAATGTAAAGTCTAAAATTAAAATTTCTTACCATGGAGGAAAGGAAAAGTTTTAAGAGTGAAAAATAACTTTTCCCTTTAATTTTAGATTGCCGTGAGTTTTCTCATTGTTTTATATTATGGTTTTTTTTTAATGCTTTTCTAAACTTAATAAATTCACCATTAAATTGAGCATGAAAGGCTATAATTGAGAGAGATAAATTGATGACAATTTTTTTTTAAAAAATGTGAATATTGTGGACGGCTACATGGAAAAGTCTAAGCATTTTAGTATAGTTTGGAATTGTAATTGTATTAGTTGTTTATTTTATATTAAAACGTTTTCTTTACTATTACATGCACATTTTTTATTATTATTTTAAAATTACTTATCTTTCATATATATATATATATATATATATATATATATATATATATATATATATATATATAGTAATCCTAGATGTAAGGAAGCAATAATTCCAAAAAATGCCAGCTGAACAACACTATATCCTTCTCTTGGCATAGTTAAAACTGTATATACCTAGAAGTCTCTTGGCACAGTCTGATTTATAGCTGCCATTATTGTACTTCTTTCCATTTGTAAAATTATTCCAGTGTGATAAGTATCACATCACCTCAATGTACAAATAATTCAAAAAAGCTGTATGTTCTTAATCACAAGCTCTGGCATTGTTATTTTTGGTGGAAGAGAGAGAGAGAGAGAGAGAGAGAGGATAGAATGCAATTCACTGTTCCATATAAATGCATTCGTTATTTTGAAATACAAAATGGGTACCTTATATATCCCATCCGCCTTATGTTATATAGCGATGGAATTTAAGTTATTAATTAAAATCCCACAACAATTTTATATTAACCCGTATAATTATTAATGTTTTATCATGAATGCAATAAAAAAAAAGGGATATTAAAAGAATTGAATATGGACTCAAATAAATTAACTTGAGAAATAATAGGACATCAAGGTTCAAGAAATGTAAATACTTCATGAACTATCAAGGTAAAAAGATTTTTTTTTTTTTTTACTCTCAAAACATATATATCTTAATCCTTAAAACATTAATCATACAAAAACAAGAACAAACACTTGTATTTATGGAATTTAAAGCTATTTCTTTTATTTATTACAATTCTCATTTAAAGTTATTGACTTTATCATCGAAGAGTCTCTAAATTTCACCGATAGGGATTGTTTTGCAAATATCAGGACATCTACCATCAATTTTGTACTTCCTAGACCAAGAAGAAGAAAATATCAACATGAACAATTGATTAACCAGTATCTAAACACTACATAACCTGATTTCTGATTATATTGGGTTTTAGGACATCATTAGTCAGCGTTGTCTATGAGAAAGTTTCAAAAAGCCATTAATTATTCTACTGGTTTTTTTAATATGCCTACTCATCACCAATGACAAACAAACAGGACACTCCTGGGATAGGATGTGTTACAAATCTTTCTGCCACAATAGGCACTTCTACCCAACTCATCAATCAGGTGCAACTTCTTACCCAAACAATGTTAGTGAATCAGCAAGTAAAAGAAACCTTACCTCAACAAGTCTCGGCACCACTTCATCAAGTTATTGCATCCTCCCTACCACATTCACAATAATAGGTCGCACCCAATGTCCGCAAATGATTACATTACTTAGAGAAATGTTGGCATAATGAAACCATGAGGGATTTTCAGCCTAAAAGGTCATCCTACCATTCCAAAAAGCATACGCACCTTCAAGATGCTCAGGCATAAAACAAGTATTCTAGACATCCATTTAGCCATCGCAGGAAGGATACTATCCATAAATCTTGTCGTTCCACGCTAAAAACCTCAAGTTCCCTATAACCCTATAGGCATATGAGTGGAAAACAGCTTGAAGTAGAATACATGCAAAAGGATGCCTACACCTCAACCAGATTCAAGATTTTTCCCTATCGAGATGAGTGTTGCAAACTCGTATACCCAAGGACTATATCTTCACCAAAATGACCTTGGATAATTATAATGGTCTTACTAAGGGAATATGTACAAAATGTGCAGAGCAGTTTGGAAATAGTTATGCAAGATAACTATGCCATGTGCAAGATCTTCCCCATAACCTTCAGGGGGTCGGTGTGTGCATGGTACAACAATTTGGAGTCAGGCTCCTTAACAAGTCTTGGTGACCTTTGTACCAAACTAGTGGCATGATTTAACACAAGTATCCCAATAAAAAAGAGTTCCACAAAACTCTATAAGGTCACTCAGGCAGATGATGAGTCCACGCTAGTATACTTGAAAAGGTTTGATGAAAAAATGCTCAAGGTTAAAGAATTAATTGAGCATATGGCTTTCAAAGCCCTAATACATGGAGCGAAGGGAAGAGCTTTATAAAAAAATAATTGTTCTCTACCAAACATAAGTTTATTGAAAGTAAAGCAAGCTATGAAGAACCATAAGCTGTGTAGAGAAAACAAGTATATTATGTCATGGTCCTCCCTATTTCTCTAAAGAAAAACTATCTGAAAGGTCTCCCAAGCGAGATCGCTCTCATAAGAGGGATAACAACTTAGGAAAAGTATAAAAAAAAGGTCGATCAGGGAATGCCTTAGCTACCATGAAATGCATACCACTCTACTAAACATTACCCTTATTGAAGTCTTTATAGACATCTAGGGTAAAAACATTTATACGTTATTTTTCACCTATGAAATCACCACCTAATACCCATACATTCAAGAAGTATTGTTGTTCCATAAAAATAAGTGACGCGACACAAAGAACTGTTATATCTTGAAGAAAGAAATAGAAATATTGATAGCTAATTACAAAGTCAAAACTTCTTTTTAAAATATTTTTCAAGTATAGGTATTAGACCCATACTGGCTACTTAAAGAAATCCCTCCTATATTTTTATAAGTATATGACGTTGGATCCATTTAGGTTTATACAACCTACCTAGAGAAGACTTTAGTTTATCAAAAAATTAAATGTACTTAGAAAATATAACATATAATTCAAAGGCCTCGTGGCCAAATCCAAGGCTAAAAAGCCAAAATATTCATTATATAATAACAAACCACTAAGGCAAATGTAAAAGCTCCTACATCTTCATGCCAGGCTTTTAGGCAAGGTAGACTCCACCTTTGGCTATAACAGTTTTGGCAGGAAAGACATCTTCAAGGTCAGGAGCCTAACTATTAAGAAAAGACTTGCTGAAATCCACTTGTATTCCCCTGGAAATGTTAAAGAAATATAAGTTGGACATAGATAAAAAGAATATGTACCATGTGGTTTTTATCAAGGAGACAAACTCTTCATAATTAGTATAAAATTCTTATGAGGAGTTCTTTAATGTTTCCATCCTCAACCGAGAATTATAAGCCTAATCGTTGAATGTCTTCAGCTCCTCAATCCTTGTTGGATTCTTTAAGCTTAATGACCTTTTTTTTTAAGAAGTCTATCCGGTTATCAGTCTTCCCAAACTTTTTCTCAATAGATTCCAAGATGAAAGTATGTTTTTATAGCTCTCTTTGCAGTTGAGTATAGATAGCATTAAGAGTTTTCAGCTCTATATCTTGGGCAGCTTTCTGCTTTCTCAGTCTTCGCACCTTAGTCATGTTAGCGCGATACTGCTTAATGACTCTTCTCTCCCCAACCTATCGACTTCTTGAATAGGCATACATTATGAAAGTCTAAAACAATGATAGATAACAAAATAAATTTAAATTCTTATTAACTAAAGTTAGCTAGTATGTTAGATAATAAAAATTATTTAAAGGCTCTTCATGCCTAGAATACCATATGCCTAGTAATACACAAGTAGCGCTAGTAGTTGGGGTGTGTCATTACACTCACATCAGAAAAAATAGTGAGTAATTTGTTCATGGTGTCTCCCACCTCCAACCCTCAAGGCCCAAAGGTGGGCCTCCTTTATAAGATAGCTTCCATAATCCTTCTTTTCTCCTTGTTGAGGTTAGGAAGCATATGGGAGTACAATACAGGTCTAACCTAAAGAAAAAAGTCCTCCACCCTTGTGGCGTGAGACATCTGACTGGAAGAATCAATGAGCATTTAAACTAGGTTAGCTAGATTAAGAGTGTTGATGGGACAACAAATCACTTTTATATTAGAGTAAAAAATGATAGAAACCCTTATACTCTTCTAGTGTGAGACAACATTAAGGATAACTAAGGTTAGAGTTGGCATCCTGTGACCCCTCGATATGGGAGATTGACTTCCCTTTATTATTTTTTGGTGCACTTTTTTAGTTGAAGGAGTAGCTGTTAGGGTCTCCTCAGTATCTATTGGAGTTATTGTTGTAACCCTTCTCATGAGTATCAAAGGTTTCTTATGGAGAGAGATTGGGGTATCTTTATATAAGAAAACACGAATAGGTGTTTGTGTGGTCATATGATCAAGCATAGATGGCATGGACTCGTCGACCTCAGACCTAGCTACTATTGGTAAAGATCCTGCATAATGAAAAAGTTAGAAGATGAATAACATATGAAATGAAAGTAACATTAAATTAAAATTACTAGAAGAGTTATATAACCTTTGAGTCATGTCGTTGATCTTGTACTTGGTGTTAAGATTATACAATCTATTGTATATCCTCTCCTCCTCTTCGTTGAGGAAAAACATGGCATTTACACTAGCATAGGGTGCTCTCCAGAGGTGGGTACAACCTTAGATTATATTATATCCATTATGAGGTCTTTCTATATCCTCATATTTTATTATCACCCACTTTACTATCCATTTCTTTGAATGAGATGACTTTTTTAAAAAACTATCTTTCATAGGCCTTTTAAGCCTACTAGAGAAATTAAAAAAAAAAAGGTACAGAAAGCCCCCTTTAAACACTACTAATCAGCATATAACATTTTTTGAACACCCTGGCTATGGGTTCCTCCTTAAGCACCCTCAGTAACTTGTTAAAGCCAGACCTGTTGGGGTGGAGTTGAGTGAGACTTAGGTTAAAGTAACGAAAAACACCCCTTATAAAACTTTGAAAGGAAATGAGTACCCAAACTCGTACATGTATATGGGTAGTAATAATAAAATTTCCTCCAATAGGTTTGCTAGTGACCTAGTGATATGATCATTAGCCTCTACCAACAAGACCGAGTAAGACCTTGGTTTTTTAGAGTTGGCTAGGGTTACTTGCTAACAGAACATAGTACTTTCTACTTTATCCAGAGATGTCCTGGGTAATCTTAAATGTACCTTGAGGTTTGAAACCTCCTTGTGAATAATCTTGTTCCCTCTTCCAGTAGAACATGATTGGCCTTACATCACCGTCTTCTACTCCCAGCAATGAATAAATGATATATGACATCCCATTATAACCCTAGAGAGGCTAAACACCTATTATATTGATGACACTCAGCCGAATGGTTTTCTCAAGAAGATTTATTTTGCCTCCCTCTAATAACATTTAAAATCAATATGGGAAAACACCCATTTTCTAGGGAAGAGGAGACAAACCTGACCTATGTATTTCAAAAAGCTTTTCAAGTCATTTTGCTTCAAATGCATAAAGACTCAGCGGCAACTGATGAGTCAGTTTTTTTACTCAATTTTTTTTGCAATTTAAAAGAATCCAAACGCATAATAGGGTGATAACCTAATCAAACACGAGTTTGACAAAATATCACACACAATATACTTGAGTTCAATAGCGAACCTCAAGGAACCATGAGTCTGGAAAAATATCAAACCCAATATATTTAGGTTTGATGATGAGCCGAAGGAACCATAAGTCTGGCAAAATATCAAACCCAACTTGCTTGGTTTCCATCACGAGCTGAGCCCAAGACATTATAGGTCTAGCAAGTTGCTAGACCCAATATATTTGTGTTTAGTTATAAGCTGAGCCCAAGACATCGTGAGTCTGGAAAGTCAGCAGATTTAATATTATTAGGTTTGGCTATGAGTTAAGCCCAATGCATTATGTGTTTGACAAGTCTTCAGACCCAATATACTTGGATTCGGTCTTGAGCTGAGCTCATGGCACCATAGGTCTGATAAGTCTGCAAACCCAATAGATTTAGATTCATCAATGAGTTGAGCCCAAGACACTGTGGGTTTGGCAAGTCGTCATACCCAATACACTTGGGTTCAGTTGTGAGCTAAGCCCAAGGAACTGTGGGACTGGCAAGTTACCAGACTCATCTCCCCTAAGTTTAGCTATGAACCTCACTCAATTGATCTTAGAGATCCATGTTAGGACCATAAGGTTCTATCTTAATATTATTCATGTGACCTATTCATATCAGAAATAATCATCTCCCTACACCTATAAGTGTATGAAAGGTCTTTTAAGGACCTACCATTTTCTCATCTCAATTAATGCCCATTAATTTGTAAGGGATATTTATTACTCATTAATGATCTATAAGAGATCTTTATCTCTTATTAATGTCATTAAGTGAAAATGACTTTTTGGTTCTTTCACTCCACCAAAACAACAAGGTTTAGGGAGTATACATACCCCCTAAACCACCTAGGTAAAAGATTCACTTTTTCTTACTCTTAAAACATATATATTTTAATCCTTAGATCATTAATCATACAAAAATAAGAACAAACACTCTTGTTCTTGGGATTTAAAGCTTTTTCTTTCATTTATTATCATTCTCATTTTAAAGTTATTGACTTTATCATTGAAGGGTCCTTAAATCCTACTAATAGAAACTGTTTTGCAGGTAACAAGATATTTACCATCGATTTTGTACTTCTTGGACTAAAAAGAAGAAATATCGATATGAACATTTGATTAACCATCCGAACACCAAATAACCTGATTCATGAGCATATTGGATTTTAAAACATCATCAACTCTTAAGTATGATTATGAGGAAATTGATTTATTCACCTATATTCTCATCGAGGAGAACACTCTATTTGTTATTCGATAAGGAGATTCTAAAATGGTTGGAGGCTTGCCCCTTAATAAAAAAAAATCTATACATTTCATTATTACTAAATATCATATCTTATAGTAAAATGATGTAATGAAAAAAAAATATTATGATTTGAACTCAAATAAGCTTTGATATTGATTATGATGTGTATCAATAATCATTTGATCCAAAAATTTAACTATCATCTATCCATTATGTATATAGCAAAATTTACAAAACTCTAAAATGTTTCATGCATTGATAGAAAAGCAATTAATATCATTATTATTAAATTCATTCTTTATCTGCTGATCCGAAACTTGATCCATGTCTGATTTCAAATTAAACTAGATAAGAGTTAATTTAATAAGACTTAGTTGAGCTGGTAAGTCATTTGACGATCTGATCGATAATGTCAAAAACTGATTTGACTTTAAAAAAAGTCTGAACGACATTAATTTTTTAACCTCTTTAAAATTACAAAACTTGGATGTTTTGGATTGATCCAAAATAATCTAGATTAATCTATTTAACTCATGATTTAGATATTAAACTGAATCATAAATTAGAGAGAGTTTAATAATTTTAATTAAAATATATAAAAAAAAACTCCAAGCTAGATGACCAGGACCATAAAGCCCTGTAAAGAAATAGAGTTAAGGTTGCAGAGGACAAATTAAGAACAGGGCTAAACGCGTCTGAATGATATTGTTTGGTTGTGATGATTATTGGGCACTCATGTGAATTGATGAAGTATTGATTTGTCCATGCTTGAATGCTGACAAAGCTCTAAAGCAAACCCAGCTGCCAGTTGACACATGACCTGCAAATGACTATCGCAAACAAAATCATACTAAAAAAACTATGCTAAAAAATTGATGCTTCAGATTGTATCAATTATTTTGAAAAGATGGATTTCAAAGTATGGACAATAAAATAATTAATTTCATAAAAAGGGGTTAATTACGTTAAGAAGCAAGAGTCAAGACAGTAATCTAGAGTTCAACTATATGCATATTTTACTGAACTTCAAAAGTTTAAATCATCCTAGTGAAGTTAATTATATTGTACTTAATTTTTTATTTAATAAAATAATAAAAATAATAAAATTCAAATTTATTATAATATTATAAAGAATCATTTTAATTCAAAAAATAATATTACTAGGCAAGGTATAATTTAAATAATAGTCTATATTGATCAACCAAAATAATTAATTTGATTTGTTCTATGACTGGCACAAGCTTCCAAGTAATTGTTGTACAAATTAATTTGAATTGTTCTGAATTAATTAAAACAAAGGATATTATTTTAAATTTTTAAAATTAAAATAATAATATTTTGAAAAAATAAATTTAAAAAGTGAAATAAAATTTTGATTAAAACGATCAATCAAAAATTAACTTGTTAGGTCGACCAAATCAAATAAAATTAACTTTAAATTGAATTATTACTTAAAAAAAAAAACTATAATTTGAACCAGGATTAAATCAATCATATTTCTCAGTAAGGTTTAATAACCGTAACTCAAACTAGTGTATTTGTCATGAGAAATTTCTCTCTGTCAATGAACCTGTAATGTGGAAATTGCACTCGAAGGTTATATCATGTATGCGTATCATAAAATATTTCAAGATGCATGATTGTAAATGCATGGCATGGAGTTCATGGACTCACATCATACCCTTCAAATTATTTGGAACAGGGTGAGTTGAGAATTTCCTACAATCTCCTCAAGTTATGGAGTGCTATTTCCCTTCCAGTTCTTGAAAAAACGACTTAATTTAATTTCTTATATAGCACTACGTATTACACAAATATTATTATCCACCACATGCATACATGTATCCTTTTAATGAGTGTATATATGCATCACAATATATATATATATATATATATATATATATATATATATATATAATTAATTGATTTAAGAATTGAAAACACACACACGTATATACGGCACCGGCCAATGCCATAATAAATTCAAGTACATCAATGATGTGAATTTTCACTTTGGTCTTGGAATTCGATCAATGATTTTTCAACTGCAGGCTGTATTTTTGGCCCATAGAAGTACAATATACTATGGCAATTTTTTCCTCTTAATTTTGAATAAAGACAGTAATTTCCCATATGATTATTCTCGAGATAAATTAAGTTGGTTCAAAAATATCTTAAATATTAAAACAAAATGTATAGCATTATTAATTAAAATTAATATTGTCATCTCATAGAATTGTCCATGATGCGTACAGACAATAATCGAGCACAAAAAACCCTAGAACAACATCCTATCATATATTCACCCAAACAAATAATTCATAAATTTTCATATTTTTTTATGGCTAATAATTAATTGATACAACATCAAGAGATTATTTTCCCAGCTAATATAGTTGATACTATATTCAACAATAATTTCTGTTTTTTGCCTGTGCTGAAAAAGATGGGAGCATGTCATATATAGGACAGCACACAGTATACAGTGATATCAAAATCTTTTTATGTTTCCATATGGAGGAATGAAGGCATATGTGCATTTCCATGCCTTGATTTCCATCCGAACCCGAAAGGTTCAAATTTTTTTGGAGTGATAGGAAGGTAGCCAAGAGTGGAGACAGATCAGAGAGAATTATCCTTCCCGTGAGGAAAGCTTGGAGGCATTCACAAAACACAACTGGAACATGCTTTGACGCTTCATTTTTGCTACTTTCGATGGTGTTCGATCACGAGTAGATTCCTTCCTCTCACGTTAACCCCACCACATTACCACTCAAAATCTTTCTCTGTAGTGTATATATATATATATTTTTGATGAGCAATAAATTAAGCCAGGAAATGCCAGAACCAACAAACCAAAGCTACAGGAACAACAAAAACAAGAGCAAAAGCATAGCCCAAGAAATGTATGGTATCCAATCTCCATGCGAAACATCTCTTCCATTCCTTTAATTTTCTATGCCTCCTAAATTGTCCCACTCATGATCATCTAACAAATTATAATCATATATACCTCATATATGTATGATTGTGTGTGTAGATCTTCTCTATACATGTTACATATGTTCTATGTCTTATATATTGAACCATCAAGCTTTTGCTAGCCCCAACTTTTCATGTAAAGACAGAATCTACTTCCGTAGTTGTTTTGGATATTGAATCAGATTGTGAATAGTGAAGATGATAATTACTTACCATGACGAACAAATTACGATGGATATCCTTGAAGGCTTGTATACAACGTCGGCGCCATGGATGATCATAGATTGGTTTAAATGGCTATGTGTAATGAGGAATTATTTTTAATTAGACAGGGAGAATAATAAGATAAACTCCATATTGTACCTTAAAGACTCTAGAATTTTACATCCTGTGTTCGGTTACCCTCTAAGAATAAAAATGACAAAGACGAAAACATGTTTGGTTTGAAAAATAAAAAATAAAAAATAAATTCATTTTTAGGATAATTTTAAAGTAAATTTATATTCTTTCACAAGATATGAGATGTAAGAAAACATAGATTTTTTTTATTTCAATCGTTATTGTCTATTCTATTTTAAAACAGTAACCAAACTCTATTTCAATATATGATGTTGTAAGAACATGTGTGATGTGATGCTTCAAGAAGGAAAAATATGATGCATCATATAATTATACATAAGTGAGACATGATTAAAATGAAAGTTGATTCCAAAATATATGAAAATTGAAAGCATTCAAAGAATGATTAATCAATGAGTGGTGGGCCAATTTGCAGAGCATGGGCAAGATAAAAAAATGTACATAAGGATGATCCTCCAATGCATACATATGGAAGAGAATTGATCGTTAATATTAAAAATGAAGAGGAAATGGTGGGTTTAAAGTTATAATAACATGGTGTTGGCTCCATGAGATACAGTTGATGTTAAGAGAAACAAACTACTAACCTAATTTATAATGTCCAGGACTCTCATATATACAACAAATTTCAAGTTTTATTTATTTATTTATTTATTTTAGTTCATAGCATAGCATGTAAAAAAAAACTCCAAGATTACAATTTGGGTTAGCACAATTATTTATTGCGATAAAACTCTGCTTATTTTCCTATTTAAGAAGCCAGTCAGCCACACAAATTTTGAAGGGGGAGAGAGAGAGGGGTTCATGTTTTCTAGGGAGCAAGAAAGAGAAGCCATGTTTAAGAAGCTTCAACTTCTTCGTTCCATCACCAACTCTCATGCGGTAGTACTACTCTCATGATTTCTTTTACCTACAACAAGTTCTCCTTGGCTTCCTTTGCATGTCCTTTATCTTTGACTTGCTCAAAAGCTTAAAGCTTATACAATATCATCATTATAACCATCTTCTTCTTCTTCTTCTTCTTCTTATCAATTTCTGTTTTTTCCTTATTGTTATCATGATCATATGGTAGAACCGTGTGTTACAATTACTTTAAGCTTTCCTATAATCAAATATACATGCTTCTGCTTTTCTATGATCCTTTGTATAATCAAATAAGCTTTCTAATATATATATTCTGGTATATATATCACTTACAAAACCCACCTTTTTTAACATCCAAATCTCTACTTGACTTTCATTTTTTGAATCATGATAATTCAACAAGCTTCGTTTTAATTTTTTTTATGGTACTTTTGATTACAAATATTGTATGATTCTATATCATTAATTATCCATCTTGTTATATGAGCAGCACGACAAAGCCTCTGTCATATTAGATGCATCAAAGTACATAAAAGACTTGAAGCAAAGGGTAGAAAGATTGAATCAAGACATTGCTACAGCTGCAAGCTTTACTGGCGAGAATTTTCCTACGGTATGCTATAGAATTCACCAATAATCTTATGTATGAAGAAATTGTTTGAATGGGATGTGGTCCTTTGCGATTTCTTTCTGGGAAACAGTGTTGTGACTTGGGTTCTCTCTTTAAACATCGACAGATTAGAGTAGAAGAACAAGAGGATGATTTTCTGATTAAGGTATTCACCACAAGGAATTGCCAGGGATTACTTGTATTCATACTGGAAGCTTTTGAAGAGCTCAGCCTTGAGGTTCTCCAAGCTAGGGTTTCTACTTCAGACAGTTTCATTTTAGAAGCTATTGCTACAAGAGTAAGAGGACAAGTAGAGATTTTTTCTGCTAAACATTTTTATGCACAAGCATATATTCTCGTGCCCTATCCTCTCACATATGGTGTGTGCAAACATACAGTGATTGCATGTAAAGTTTCTTATGTGTATATAGTCAATGAACTGTAGCTCAATTAATTAGAGGTCTCCAATTCGAGCTTCTGTAAAATATTTATGAGGTCATGAAGCCAAGGATCACTAATAAATTTGCTGATGTTACAGGAGAATAAAGAAGCTGGTGACCATATCGATGCTCAAGTGGTTGAACAAGTAGTATTGCAAGGGATACAAAAATGGATTGAAGTTAGTGAGCAAGAATGAAGCAAAGCAATTGCTAGCTAGTAGCCAACATAGGTTGCTTCCTTCATCACATGTGAATCAATGATTTTTCATATGCTGTACAGAAAATCCAAAGACTGGGCATGCCATATCGATCATGTATATGTGCATCATGTGAGTCAATCTGTTTTTATGTACAATGAGAAACAAATGGCAACAAAATGTTTTGATTTCTTCTAGTTTTTTTTTTTATTATTATTTGGCATTTCTCCTTCAAGTAGCTAGTGATCATCAAAATCTTAAGTGAGTTTCTGTTTATGTAATTTGAAGGCAATTAAGAGAGTGTTTATACTTGGTGTAAAACCATTCTCTAGCTAGAACTTTCTCTACTTGATTCAGCCATGGATGCTTCCTCTCACGGATCAGCCGCAGTACAAGATGACCTATGGTGACGTACGACAGATTCATCGCTCTAAAGGCATGACCACAGAGAACAACAAAATCATGCATCGTGTTGTACATAGTTAATTTGAAAATCTAAAAGGTAAGAGTTGGACATGGAAAATTTACCTTCCTTGAAATGGAATTCCAAAAAATTAATATAAAATAAATACAGGGAAACTTAATAAGATCTCCTCCATCTATTAGGTGTGTTTCAATTTGGTCCCTCTCCTCTTGATTTCACTAGTTTCTCGGCTTATCAAAATTGGGCTAATTTATTTTCCCCTGCATTAGTTAGATATTTATTTGTCTCATTAACTCATTAGTTCATATCCATAATTGATGAGATATATAAAATTATCAATCCTCTCCACAGGTGGCCCCTACAGTTAATAAAACAGAATATTTTTAAGTAATGTAAATATAAAATATAAATTACAAAATATTCGGTTGTTTGTTAATATTTTGGATAAAAAATTTAAGAGATTTTCTTTTATTATTATTATTTTTTTGTAACAGAGATCTTCTTGTATTTAAAAAGGAAATTTCTTCATATTTTTCTATCACTATTTTTTCATATATTAGAGTGATTGGATTTGGGATCCACCTCAAATGAACCAAACAAAGTTGATTTTAATGGAAACATATGAAAATAAAAGTACTGATATTATGATATAACATGAAATTTTAATTCAAATTTTCATAATATTTAGGAAAATAATTTACAAAAAACAAGACTTTTTGTTAATATACAGAGAACATTCATTATTAAAATAAAATATTGAATAAAGGAAACTTCATTCTTGACTTCTACTCTTGAATTTGGCCTTGGAAAAAATTATTCTTCCATCTCCTTCTTTTTTTATCTTAACATAAATATATTCCATTATACACTTAGCTTAGAAATCTAGTTAACAAAATATATATTACAAGAATAATGAAACTCAAATGCTTACAACTATGAAGGCAAACACATTTGATTTAAGCATGTTTACAACTATAATTTATAAGACAATTATTATTTGACAATGAAGCTAGAGTATAATTCATAAACACATGATAATATGAGAGGGGTAGGTAAAGGGGACCTACTTGAAGAGGAATGTGTGCATATAAGTCTGAGCACTTCTAATTTAGGCTTTGTTTGTTTCAAGAAAACTACTTTTTAAAAAGTAATTTTCAAACTTTCTCATGTTTGGTGAGCTCTTGGAAACTATTTTCTTCTAATAAAAACGAAAACAATCATTTTCCACAAGGAAAGTATTTTTTTCTTTCTAATTTTGAAAACATTTTCCTTGTCTTTACACGTATAATACCTTACACAAATCTCACTTTTTTTCCTTCATATAACAAAAAATACTCAAATATCTAACTCTCAAGTAATACCATTAACTAATTTGGTTTTTTTTATTAATTTAAAAAAACTATTTTGAGGTTTTTAAAAATAAGATTTACTTAAAAAAATATTTAACAATGTTATATGTTGATAATATTATATTTAAAATATTTATATCATATGTATATTTATATTTTATAAAATAAGCTATATATATAAATATATGATATTATAAATTATTTTCCCATATAATTATACATTTTATATCTCATTCTTTTATCGTAAGTGGTCGAATAGTTACATTCAATATTATATATATATATATATATTAGATAAACTTGAAAAAAAAATTAAAAACATCTATAAGTTATTTTTCATGTTATAGCCAAACACTAGAAACTGTTTTTTTACTTATTTTCTATAACACTGTCAAATATTGAAAAATAATCTACTTTTCAAGAATTTACTTTCCAAAATACATTATTTTTTAGCAAACAAATAAGATCATAATGGAACAAATATAAAAGGGTAGACACAACATAGTTTGAAGCAAATAAATCTTGATCCAACATCATGATCATCCATTTCTTTCAGTTTTATATGTTTTCTCTATAGTAAAAATATATATAACCTAATTTTTTAACCATTAATTATTGGGCAAAAAGTCTTTCTAATCTCTTTGTAAGATGCAAAAAAGTATATCTATTAACATTCCATGGCGACAATGATTGCGCGTTGTCATAATAGGGCTCTTAGGAACGAAACGACGACGAAATTGATGTGTGACGCAATAAACTATTTAACAAATCTATTTTAATGTAGCTTTCATTTTGATTTAAAAACGTAAAATCAATGTCGACATGCTATTTAGATTAAAAATTCCAGGATTTAACTAAACAAATTGTCGGTGATATTTAACCTTTTCTTTTCGGTTTTTTATGATATTCTTGAACTAACCTTTACAGTAGAAATAATACACCGTATACCTTAACTGAATTAATATATAAAAAATAAAATAAATATTTTATATTTTTTTTTCATGTAAAATCAAATCAAATCTTACCCAACTTTTAACAAGATAGATCAAATAATGAGTTCATTCGTCATGTCAACACCCATTCTAGTTCAACACACAAAACTCAGCTCGTAGTACGTAGTTACCAATCAATAGGTTGTCAGCAACGCTGGGTTTTATAAGAATGCTTTAAGACCGCACAAAAAGATAGCTACAGACCAGAACAAAAACTCATGAAGACATAAACTCCAAACATTTGTCATTTACACGTTTAAAACTGTTTCTGCATGGCACTTACAAGTTACAACAGGCTTTGAGCCAACATCAAATGTGCTACAGGTCAATAAGACACCAAAACTGCCAAGAATCATACCCCCTATGTCTCTTTCTCCTTTGTTAATTTAGACCGGAAAGTTTCTTCTTATACGTACCGCCGACTCCATATATATCTGTCCATATCGGGGACAAGTTGAACTGAGCAACCACCAGCCACTTTGACATGCAAGAAGTTTGCAGGGCGATTCACTGTACTGGGCGATCTCCGATCATAAGACAGTGCTACGGTGTCAATGTTTAATCATCTGAACAATTTAACTCAGCATCACAAACATTATGGATGACAATGGCTATCTATTATTATTATTTTTTTATATATTCATTATTTTTTAATATTTATATTTTATTTATTAATCAGGTTTTATGTATCCATTATTCACACACACACACACACATCCAAAAAACCTATTGATTCGGATCGATATCTATAAGGTTTCAATTAAATTGTTATCCGTACATCTTTGGTATTACCCTGGTATTTCGATGAGCAGTCAGAAAGAAGCATATCATATTCGTAAGGTTCGTGCTCGAGCAACTTTGTAAATGGTTTGTTAATATCATTGGCGAGAACCGATCGCCATGGTAGAGACAGGGAAACAGAAGCTCTGGCATCACAGATAATTCGCCTGGTTAGTCCTCAGACAAAAAACAAATCAGGTGGTGAGAATCTAGCAAAAAAAAAAGCACGAGTTCAGATGAGAAGTCCTTTACCGCTTTACTGATTTATGGCTATTGCAATGCTTTTACTGATTTGAAAATTCTCTTTCCAGACTTTCCAAGCATTCCTAACTTCATCCAATTGTGCATGAACGCTTGTGTACTTGTGCAAATTCTCAACCCATTCCTTCCAGAGAGGCCTGCGGGGACCAAGAATTTTGAAACTTGAGGTAGCATACATTAGTATAGAACTCATTCACAGCATTGAGAATTCTTCTGATTCGACCATTCTCTCCATTTCAGGCCTTTTTCCTTCACCGGAATTTTGTATCAATGGAAAATCATTGCCCCTCGAAATCAATACTTCAGTTGGAGCAAGGGGTAGGATAATCCGTGAGAACTTTGACAGTGACAACATTATGAGATCTCTTGGAAATATCTCCCGCTTTACAGCCACAGCTGTCCCGAGCATTTTGCAGATAACAATTATGTTATAGAATATGTGAAACATCAGTGAATGTCGAGAGATAACAATAAGCTTTGTTTTCTTAAATTTCCTCTTCAACGAAGAAGCAGAGATGTTATAGGTGTAAAAATTTCAAGAAAGCATGGAATCAACCATTCTGTATTGTATACATTAGAAAAATAAAAATGCTAGGATGGACAAGAAAAGGATAAGGTCTGAATGGTTGTGTGCATTAATAAGATAGATAACAGTCCCTGAACGATATTGCAAATCAGATTCAACTCTATAGTGTATCAATCTGGTATGAAACACTGAGATGAAATGCTCCATGTTAAGTAATGGTGAATTATGAAATTGAGATGAGCATAATGGGTTCCTTGGGGGTTTCCTGGAATTTCTTCAAGTACAGCTAAGCTCAACCAAGCTTCAAAATCTGAAACTAGATGACATAAGCACCTGTTCTGGCAGTCTCATCAGGTTCATGTAGCCATCTTGAAGAGCTATATTCGAGCTTTTCGGTCCTTCAAAATATCCCCATTCAGATAAAAAAAAAATGCTGGATTTCATAAAGTTCTGGCTCAGTTTCACATGATCCAATGAACTCATTCCATCAATTCCCAAATTTTCTTCATCGTCACTTTCACCACTTTCCTCGGATCCAGAAGCTGATGTTCCACCAGATAATCTTGCTCACTTTGACACGCGGCCATTTTTTGCAGGGAATTTTCTCTGATACTCGGACCTTAGTACTGTATAATAATGAAAAGCATGGTCTCCCTACAAATTGCATTCGAATCACAACCGCAATTAACAACATAAAAAATGAACTCAGGCATAATTTATATGGACGATACTATCTTGATCTTAGGCTCTTCTGAACTGCATGGCAATATTTACATGCAATGAAATGACAGAAAAGAATGTTTCAACATGCTCTGAGAAGAGGGTATAAATCTTCCGAATCAATCACACCAATAATCACAGTTGTCTCCCGCACAGCAATTCGTAACCTCGAACACCATCCAAAATCGTAAAACACCATATGAAAGAACCATACCATGTATGATTGCTATGCCAACATTTCCATGCACACTACAGGAAGCAAAATAAATAGCAAAGCTAGCCAACAAAGTGGTGTCTAGAGTACTGAAACTCCCACACGAAGTTCTTTAGAAGAAAGTGATTCAAATGTGTGCCAGCAAGAGAAATTTCATCAACTAACAAGAAGGAATCATAAGAGCCACGAGAAAGAGAGATGAAATCAAAGATAATGAATGATACACACCTCAAAGACCTTCGATATGCCATCGAAGTCTGATATGTTGGAAATATTTTTTCCCTTCTCCCTTTCCTTCTCTCTTTTCATATCTTCTCTATCCCTAAACATCTTATCTCCTCTTTTCTCTCTTTATAATAACCATCTCTCCTTTTCTTTTCTCCTTCAAAACATCATCTAAACAATAGAAAAATAAAAATAATAGACTGAAAACCCACATAATTAATTAAACCACTACCATCATATCATCCTTTTTCAACAACAACATACTAGATTTATCGCTTTTCCCTCTCGAATCATCACAAGACCTGACCCTCCAACTTTCCTCTTTAATAAACCATTTTTGCAGGGAAAGAGAGAAACAAGACCCTAAAAATGTAAGAAACAACTCGTTTTTTAACTTTCATAGAAGCAAGCATATTTTGTGTCAATTCCATGACATAATATAAAACCTCCAATTTGCCTTTACTTGTGTCATTGTTGTTAGATTGCCTATGTAAGATTTATTCTAATTTCACCACACTTAATTGTGTCTCGACAAATTCACCGGTATTAGTGGCGAGTTTCTTTTTTATTTCTCTAACTCAAAGAGCTTATATTTTCTTTTATCTCTGGTATAATAATTTATATGGGCTACTTCTAATAGATTTCTCACTTTAATACAATGTATAGCAGATTAATTTGGTACATATGATAGTGAAAATGAAGGATTGTATACCTATGATTAAGATGGTGGTTTTTGAAGTGGCTATTGGTGGTGGTTTAATCGATGGTGTTGATTTTAGTCAAATACTTTCTCCCTTAGAATCACCTGCAAATGATTTGGAAACCAATTATTCGTGCAGTTTAGATATTGCATATCCCTAAGTTTTGATTTAGGATCGAAGATTATGGTTTCTGGATTATGATTTGGGAAAACAATGGAAGTAAAGAGAAGAAAATACTTAAATTATAAGGATAATTTGGATATTAAATCAATTATAATGATATTTTTATTATATTTTTTATTTTTTTCATTAACTTTGCTAATGCTTGACTCAATATGTAAATTATTATTAAATATATAAATAGAAAGATATAAAATATAATTTACAAAGAAATAATGGCAAAGAATTACCACACTTATCGGGTAGGTCAAATTAATTTTTTTAATATAAAAAAATATCAAGGTATTATTACTAACAAGTTTTCTAGGAGAAAAGAATTTAAATTGTGTGAGAATTGACTTGGTCAACTTGACGGATCTAAAAACAACTTGAAAAATCATTAAAAATAAAGTTTGACTAAAAATAATTTAAGAAGACATGCTTTTGAAAAAAATATTTAGATAGAAACATATTAGATCGACCCAATTCAACTTGGGTCAACCTGTCAAATCCATGACCTAGATCATAAGAGTAGGATAACTCTAAAGAAAACAAATCAAAACCAAATATAAAACCTAGCTAATTCCCGATTAAACCAATGTTAAAGGATAAAATTAAAAAAAATCAATTAAAAAAAAGACCAAAAAACAAACAATTCGCAACTCAATTAATTTGTTAAATCTACAATTCGGGTCATGTAACTAAAATAACTCCTTAGAAAGCAAATCAAAACAAATAATGAAACTTAATTTACAATCAATCCAGTGTTGAAAGATGAAATTGAAAAACAAATATCAATGAAAAAAAAGGAAAAAATACTCGAGTCAACCCGAATTAACCAGCCAAACCCATGACCTAGATAATGAGACTGAGATAATCTTATAAAAAGAAAAAAGAAAAAAAGAAAAACTAAAATATGAAACCTAATTCCAAATCAACTATATATTGAAAGATGGAATTGATAAAAAATTAAACTAAAAAAAAATTCGAGTTAATTTGCGACTCGAGATAATCAATCCCAATGTTGAATGATAAAATTAAAAAAAAAATAAAAAAATAATTTGAGTTAACTCGAATTAACTCACCTAACCCGTGACCCTGATAATATGACTAGGCTAACTTTATAAAAGGTAAAAAAAATAAAAATTATGAAGTTTAATTCCAAATCAACCAAATTTTGAAGAATGAAATAAAAAAATAACAAAAAAATTTAACTTGAGCTAACCTATCATACTTGTGACCGAGTCATAAGATCAAGATAATCTTATAAAAAAAAAAAAAAATAATTGACCCAAGTCAACTTGGGTGAAACTATTAAACCTGCGACTAAGATCATGAGATTGTGATAACCTCATGAGAAGTAAATCAAAACAAATTATGAAATCTAATTTTTAATTAACTCATTTTTGAAGGCTGAAATTGAAAAAAATTAATTTAAAAATAGGATACAATAAAATGACCTGAGTCTAATCGGGTTAACCTATAAAACACGTGACCATAGTTATAAGATTAGGATAACCTCACATAAAGCAAACTAAATCAAATCATTAAACTTAATTCATAATCAACTCAATATTAAAGGATGAAATTAAAAAAATACTAATTAAAAAAAGAAAAAGAAAAAAAACTCAACTCAACAGGGTTTACCTGCCAAATTTGCAACTCGAGTCGTATGATCAAGATAACCTAATAGAAAATAAATTAAAAAAAATCATGAAGTTTAATTCCCAATAAACCCAATATTAAAATATAAAATTAAAAAAATATTAATTAAAAAAAATTTAAGTTAACCTGTTAAACCCGTATAAACCAAAACAATGTTGGTATTTTTTTTGAAAATTTAATGTATTAAAAAATAACCTACATGTTGAAACTTTTAAAGAAAAAAAACAATCAATTTTCTAAAAGGAAAAGGATTAAGATATATAGTTTTACAAACTTGAAGGACTAAGATATAATTTATATCAAAATTAGGGACTAAATAAACAATTTACTCAGTACTATGCACACAGCTTTATCTTCTTGTTTCCACCCTGCTCGCCCCTCTCTATCCTCCTCCTCCCCCCTCCCCCCTCTTCGTTAAACCCTATAAGCCTCCTTTCTCTCTTCTCAATCTCCAAAACGACGCCGTTAACACCATCAAATGAACCCTTCTCTCCTCGCTTCTTCACCTTCCACTCCTTTCCTCTCCCCAATCCCTCTCAAGCTCACTCCTTCCTCTCTAACCCTCCCTAAACGCCACCGTTTTCTCGTCTCCTTCCCCCGCAGCTCCGCCGCCGAAACCCCCTCCACCGTCACCTTAGAATCAAAACCCGATAATGTTTTTGGAGGAAAGAGAGAGCTAACAGGTATTCAACCTATAGTGAGTAATCTCTCGCCGACGCTAAGATTGGCGAGCTCGGCGATAATCCTAGCTGGAGCTTTAGCTGCTGGGTATGGTTTAGGGACTAAGTTCGGTGGCGGGTCTCGGAATTTGGCACTTGGCGGTGCTGCTGTGGCCGGGGCAGCTGGTGGGGCGGTTGTTTATGCATTGAATTCGGCTGTTCCGGAGGTTGCGGCGATAAATTTGCACAATTATGTTTCTGGGTTTGATGATCCCATTCAAGTTAGTAAAGAGGAGATTGAAGGCATTGCTAAAAAGTTAGTTACCTTTAATTTTATTTTGGCTTGATTGTTAAAGTTTTGATTTTTATTGCTTTTTTGCCAAAAAGTTGGTGCTTTTTAGCAAAACTTTTTTGGTTAATGTTTTGATGTGTTTTTGTGCATGTTGGCTATAGTTAAGATCATGTGTGCAGTGTGATTTTTATTTTTTTTGGTGAATTTGAGTTGAAAGTTGTTTATTTTTGGATTGGTTTATGATTGTATTGGTGTTTTGTGCTTAAGAGACTTGAGTTGTTGTGTGTTTAGCTTTACTTTTTGTTAGTTTTTGAAATTTATTTGTGAATGCTGAATTTTGCAGATATGGTGTGAGCAAGCAAGATGAGGCATTTAATGCGGAGCTTTGTGATTTATACAGTCGGTAGGTTAGAATCGATGTTGAATTTGTTTTTAGTAATTTTTTGTTGAAGAGTTTGCTTTTGGAGCTTGTTTTCATTCTTTGCTAACATTTTGGTTATTTCACCTTGATTTCGGTTTAGGTTTGTGTCCTCTGTCCTTCCTCCTGGGGGTGAAGAGCTTAAAGGGAATGAAGTTGAAACAATCATTAATTTTAAAAATGCTTTGGGCATTGACGACCCAGATGCTGCTAGCATGCATGTGGAGGTATTGTTGTCTTCACTAGATGCATGCATTTGAAAGAATGAGTATGCTAATGGTTGTATGTGAAGTGAATTTGAGAAATGTTTCCTTACACTGCTATTTTGTGTACTGGTTGGTAGCTTGGGAGGCGGATTTTCAGGCAAAGGCTTGAAACCGGGGATCGTGATGGAGATGTAGAGCAGCGTCGGGCAAGTCATTTGTAATTTTGCTTGTTGGAATCTTAATTCTGGATCTGGAGACATTGGTTAGTGAAAATTTTGAATAAAGATATGGAACTTGACCATTATTACTGTTCTCCAGTGCAGGCATTTCAGAAATTGATATATGTTTCAACTCTTGTTTTTGGAGAAGCATCGTCTTTTCTTTTACCTTGGAAACGTGTTTTCAAGGTCACCGATTCTCAGGTATTTTTTTTTATCAACTGTTTCTATTTCTAGCTTATGTGCACTTGTTTTTTGTAGATAACATTTTCAGCTTCTTGCCACCAGTAGCATATCTTCTGTCCTGTTATTTATATTTTGTCAAAAGTTGACATGCATTGAACTTCTAATTGTTTACTTTTTTATATTCATTCTTCCCAGTTTATTGATATTATGTATTCCTCTTGTTTGTCTCAGGTTGAAATTGCTATTCGTGATAATGCCCAGAGGTTGTATTCTTCAAAGCTAAAATCAGTTGGAAAAGGTAAATTTAACATAAATTGTCTGTAATGTTTCTTTTATTTTGTGTTAGCTGATTTCAGTGGTAAGCAATGTTGTGATTAGTGAATACCAAGCTGTTTATATATTGTCAACTTTTATATATCATGGTTTGGTAGGGTTGCCCATTTAACTTTTATCGATCACTGAGGTGTGGTATGTTTGTGCACTGTAATGGGTGATATCCTAAGTCATTGGTTATCAACAATATCTATTTGATTATTTAGCCAATACAACTATCCACTGCTCTAGTTTTTAATTTCAGGGGATTGATATTTCACTTCCTTTTAGATTTTGTTTATAACACTGGCTGGGGTTGGACCATGGGGGAGGAGGGATTGGAATGCTTAGGCACAAATATTTTATTACTCTGTATACAATATTCTTCATTGGCTTTGTTTCGAAAACAAAATGCTTAGATGATCATTCTACTGATAATATGTATCAAGGATGAGTTGAAAATTCCTTTTGCATTTTTTACCCTTTCTAACATGCTTGTGTTTTTTTTCCCTTTCAAATAGATATTGATGTGGAACAGCTTGTTAGCCTTAGACAAGCACAGATTTCTTGTCGACTTTCAGATGAGGTACCTTCTTCTCAACTTCTCATTGGTGGTCTCTGTGTTTTGGTTCATAATTTTTCATACATGGCACGTTGTGTTTGTGACAGCTTGCAGAGGACTTATTTAGGCAGCGCACAAGAAAACTGGCTGAGAAAAATATTTCAGCAGCACTTGATAGACTGAAATCTAGGACAAGAACAGTGTATGATCTTTTCCACTTGTCTTAAATTCCAGCTTATGAATGTCTTTTCAAGATTTTTATTATTTTAATTTGGAAAAGAAAAGACCTGATGTTTGATATGTTAAAGAATCTGTATTGCTTTACTCTTTGGAACTTTTGGTCAACAGTATCATACATGCTAGCTGTTATGTTATTTGCACCATATAATTAATTTAGGTTTTACAGCCAGGATGTTGTGAAAGTTGTGGAAGAGCTTGATAAGATACTGGCATTCAACAACAAGCTTATTTCATTAAAGAACCATGAGGATGCAGCTTCATTTGCCTGCGGAGTTGGTCCAGTTTCTGTATCAGGTTTGGATCCTAGAGGAGCTCTTGCTTTCATGTTTTCAAGGTCAAGTTTTTGACATGTCAGTTTTGAGCTGGTACTAAAGTGTTTGTGCCTTAGGTGGTGAGTATGACAGTGAGAGAAAGATAGATGATTTGAAGCTTCTTTATAGGGCATATGTTACAGATACTTTATCTGGTGGTCGCATGGAAGAACATAAGGTGATGAATGCTGCCTTACACTTTATTGACGTGTGTAAAAGAAATTTGTTCTTATTAGTACTTGATACCTTACCTTTTCATCACGTTCTATGTACATTGCTTATGTCATAACCCTCTTATATTTTTTTGTAGCTTGCTGCATTAAATCAATTGAAGAATATATTTGGCTTAGGTAAAAGGGAGGCAGAATCAATTACGCTTGACATCACTTCAAAGGTATATCGTAAACGGCTTGCACAGGCTGTTTCAAGTGGTGATTTAGAATTTGCTGATAGCAAAGCAGCCTTCCTACAAAATCTCTGTGAGGAGTTGCACTTTGATCCACAAAAAGCCACTGAGATTCATGAAGGTAACTAACATCAATTGATTGCTAACATCAATGTTTTTAAAATGTCATCCTGAGACCCTTTACAAGTATCTAGAAGATTTTTTTTTGCCTGTTCAGATTTTCTAATGCATAGTGGAGCTAATGCTCCTTTATTTCCAGAAATTTACAGGCAAAAGCTTCAGCAGTGTGCAGCTGATGGAGAGTTGAGTGACGAGGATGTTAAAGCGCTGACTCGTTTGAGAGTCATGCTCTGTATTCCCCAGCAAACTATCGATGCAGCTCATTCTGATATCTGTGGCAGTTTATTTGAAAGGGTAAAATCAATTTTTCTATAATATTTCTGGTTACAATATGAAAGTTTTCCTCAAGTCTGTCTCATTGGTTTGTGTTCTATGCCTCTGCTTCTAGAACTAGTCTGTTTCAATTGGTTTCCTTCGCAACAATGCACCTCTATCTAATTCTAGGTGGTTTCAAGTTGAATTAGGATTAAAGAGGTCAATGGGGACTTGGAGACATCCATGCACTATGGGATAGGGCTGTTTTGAACATTATAAAAGCACGTAATCTGTTCAAGAGAACCATGTTTAGGTTTGTCCAAACTGTATTTTAGATTGTGGAGGTCAGCAGGGACTTAGAAGTGTCTATACTTATTTAATGGGGTTGTGTGGAGTGTACAGAGGGCCGTGTTTCTTGTTTTTGACTGTTCTTTAATCTCTCTATGATTTGCTTGCTTTGAGGATTCACATTTTAAAACTGTATGCGTATATCATTAAGGGTAAGGGTCTTCTCGTGCTGACTTCCTGCAGGTGTCCTGACTCTTCTTGCTCAATTATCTTTGATATTTTGGGTATAAATAGAATTTCCCATTTGAATTCAAATTAAGAGATGTTACACTTCTACTTTAGGGTTTAAGTTGCATAATGCTAATTGCTGAATTGTTGCTCAAATTAATCAATTCATTGCTGATGCATGCCATTGTTTTTCAGGTGGTTAAAGATGCAATTGCATCAGGGGTTGATGGCTATGATGCTGATGTTAAGAAGGCTGTAAGAAAGGCTGCTCATGGCTTACGCTTAACACGGGAGGCTGCCATGTCCATTGCTGGCAAAGCGGTGAGTATGCACTTTGACTATCCAGGGTGTATTGTTAATACAGAACATAATCTTAAATTAAACACATTTCCTTTTGCTCAAAAACTCTTCCTTGTTGCAGGTTCGAAGGATTTTCTTAAACTTTGTAAAGCAAGCACGGATGGCTGAAAACCGTACTGAGGGTGCTAAAGCACTAAGGAAATTGATTGCCTTCAATTCATTGGTGGTGACTGAACTGGTGGCTGACATAAAAGGGGAATCTTCTGATACCCCACCAGAAGAGCCTAGTAAGGTGGAAGACAAGAAAATTGAAGAGGATGACGAATGGGATGACGAGGGATGGGAGTCCCTTGAGACACTTAGGAAAATAAGACCGAGTGAGGAGGTTGCTGCAAAGATGGGCAAGCCTGGCCAGGCTGAGATAAATCTTAAAGATGACCTTTCTGAAAGAGAGAGGACTGACCTCTACAAGACATATCTACTTTACTGCCTAACCGGGGAAGTTACCAGAATTCCGTTTGGTGCTCAAATCACCACGAAGAAGGATGATTCAGAATACCTTTTGCTGAATCAGCTTGGTGGAATTTTGGGTTTGACTGTAAAGGAAATTGTGGAAGTCCACAGGAGCCTAGCTGAGCAGGCTTTTAGACAACAAGCTGAGGTCATTTTAGCTGATGGACAATTGACAAAAGCCAGGATAGAGCAGCTCAATGACTTGCAGAAGCAAGTTGGCTTGCCACCCGAGTATGCACAGAAGGTGATAAAGAACATTACAACTACAAAAATGGCAGCTGCTCTTGAAACTGCTATCAATCGAGGGAGGCTCAATATGAAACAGATAAGAGAGCTGAAGGAAGCAAGTATTGACTTCAACAGCATGGTATCTGAAAAGTTGCGAGAAAACCTGTACAAGAAAACTGTTGATGAAATTTTCTCATCTGGCACTGGGGAGTTTGACGAGGAGGAAGTCTATGAGAAAATCCCAGTAGATCTTAACATTAATGTCGAGAAGGCTAAAGGGGTTGTCCATGAGCTTGCACGGAGTAGACTGTCAAACTCACTGATTCAGGCTGTGGGGCTACTAAGGCAGAGAAATCAACAAGGAGTGGTATGTACTTTTTAATTTTCAATTTAAATAATTTTAATAATGCCTAGAGGGGAAGAGGTCTGAGGTCTTTTTTAACCACTTTTGTAGGTTTCCACTCTTAATGACTTGCTGGCTTGTGATAAAGCCGTGCCTTCTGAGACATTGACATGGGAGGTGCCTGAGGAGCTAGCTGATTTGTACACCATCTACATGAAAAATAACCCAGCACCAGAAAAACTGTCCCGTCTGCAGCATCTGCTGGGCATAAGCGATTCAACTGCCACTGCTCTTGGAGAGACGGAAGATAGCATGTTCTCAGTTGGGGCAGAGGAAGAAAAGTTTGTGTTCTAACTTCTTAATATGATGTAATAGTATTTTTGCCCCTTCCCCAAAAAGAGAGAACTTGCCATATTATTTTTAGGAAACAGTTTTCCTAATGCAATAAGATGATGAAGTTTTGGTAGCCCATGAGAGTGCTATAGATATGTTCAGTAAGTATATGAATGTTTGTCATCTTTCATATTTGCTGATGAAATGCTTTCGATATTTGCATCACTCGTTTCACTCGAATCTTTCCAGTTATTCAAGTAGTCTCGAATGGATTGATGATTTAGCTTTCTGCCAATGCCAACAAATCGAATGAAGGTTTGGTTTACACTTGTTTTGAATGTTTGGTTCCTTTCATCCATGTTGATCACTTAGTTATTTTTGTGTGTCTGTCAACGTTGAGATGTTGCTGGTGGGACTGCGCCAAGATGGCAAGACCTTTGTTTGAATTGAATGTTTTCCACGTTTAGCAATACCCCCAGGAGTCAAAAAAGGTACAAACGGGTATTAATTTTCAGTAGGACTCAAAATTGAGATCACTCTTCTTTTTTTGTCAATCGTCAACCTTCGTCGTGTTTTTACCACTGTAAACAGTACACTAGATTTCACACTAATTTTTATTTTATTATATAGTAATTAAAATAGATATGTGCAAGACAAATTATGAAGGATAAAATTATTTTTTTAAGTCCAGTCTCCATTCCTTATTTATTCAATTTCTTTTTGGGGGAAAATATATATATTTTTTTATTAACGTGGTTTTTCTAGTAAAAATTCAAGATAATTAAAATAAATAATCTCAATAATTTAAATAGAAGTGAAAATATAATTATGGAGACAAAACTTCAATTTCCTTATTAATTTCTTTTGAATGAAAATATTTTTTTATTAGTTGCATGTTTTTTAAACAAAAAATTATTATAATTTAAAAAGGGAGTTTCAAATAAAAAAACAGTATCCTTATAATTTTTATGACTATGAAAAAAATCAAAGAATAATTAATTCATGAAAACTACATAAAAAACAACAATATAAAAAATAAAAAATCATTGAGCTCTGATACCCACTAATGTAAATAGAAGCACAAATAAAAAGAAAATAAACAAAGTTTTGGCCGAATATGATGGCACACAAAGAATCCAATTCATAATTTTATTTTTAAGAATAAAAATATAATATATTTTGCCTGTATAAGAGGTATTACAAAATCTTAAATTCATCATAAATCGATCTTTATACGGTAAAAAAATCAAAATTCTAAAATAAAAATAACAAGTAACATAAAATCTAAAATTGATAAAAGATTCAGAAAAATAACAATTAATTAAAACAACATTTCGTGGTCTAATTTGGTTATCTTCCGAGACACACAGGTGCTGCAAATCAGCTAAGCCCCTTGTATATCAATACCTATAGAATCTTGTGAAAAATATTGAGTCTGATCGTACGGTCATATAAAAAATTATAGCCTTCTGATGTCAGACCACTGTTTTGGGATGATCAGACATTTCTTAGGTTTAGTTTAGTTCTGTCTCACGGTCCATGAATAAGTCGGTGAGGCTTTCTTTATAATCTATTTATAGTATATATCTCGTGTAGCTGTTCAAAACCTTCGTACTCTCTTGACCTGCCTCCACTAGATTTGATCACGGCAAGTTTGGATGCTGCTAATAACGATCTGACCTTATAATTTTCTTCTCAAATAAATTAAGGGCTGATAAAATAAAAATGTAAATCAACAAGCAGTCCAAACACAGGCAGCGATGACAGTCTTTCTTCACTAGATGCTACTACTCCTATCACATTTGATAACTCTTATTCCAGGAGCTTGGCAAACAAGAATGGCCTTCTGCACCCGGAAACAACAGCTTTCCAGTGGAGGCTCTACGGGCTGGCTGGTCAAGACATATAGCAACAATGCTGCAACATTCTACGCAGATGTTGCTAGTGTCATGGCGAGCCTTTGTGCTTTTCATTTTTCTGGATTTCATCTATGTGTGTCAAAAATACTTTTTTTTTTTTTATCAAATGTCAAAAATACTTTGTTATAGAAGTATGATAATTAGTCCTTGGCGAAAATTCCAAGTTGCATGTCCGATGGATGAATCGTGCGCATTTAATATCAGTCTAATTAATGTATCTTTTCAGCAATTCATTCTGATCTCTCCAATGTTACTTCACCAATGGATCACTACCACTATCATCATCATCATAAGGCAACTCCAGCCAGAATGGAGGAGAACTTCTGTCGATCTGTTGGAAACAGTACCACATCAATGGGGGATTGGGGAAAGAGAGAGCAAAGCTATGGAAAACAATGAAAAAGCCTATCATCAAATGGCTTCGGCCAATTTGATTTCGATGCAGTTAGCAAAGAAGGCTTAATAGCCCAACACAAGGCAAAGCACAAAAATGTGCTGCACAGGCCTGTCCGAATCTCGATACGGTAGCAGAACCCAAATGGCCCAATGGCTGAAACTAAAAATTCTGAAGCACAACAAACAAAAGATTGGCGGCCTAAGCAAAACATTTGCATAAAGAGAACACACTCGAGTGATGAGACACTGATGAGCCAGTTTGAAGTCAGAAATAGAAACTGCGAGATTATAATTTTTTATTTAAGGGATTCGAGCTTTGATTTGAATCAATTATCTTAGATTAATTATTAATTATATTTCTTTTATTAAAACTCTAATTACGATATGTTGCTAGGCTATAAAAAGTTAAGTTGTGCTGAACATTGATCAAGCAACAAAAAATAATATATCAAACACTTTACATAAATTTTTCTACAACTTTCTCTACGTTCTTGAGTTATCATCACACACATACAACCTCGGGAAAAGTGCAATGGATATGCATTGGAAATTCGAAATTTAAGATACCTATCCATACTCCCTCCTTGGGATAACAAATTCTCTGACTTGATTCTTCAAGAAATTAGATTGTTAGAGTCTCTTAATCAACTTAATCTGTCAAGTAATGTTTTAACTGGTGAAATTTTTTATTTCATTAAAATTTTGACCAACTTGTCTTTGTTTCACCTTTTTCAAAACGAATTCTCTGGTCTTATTCCTTTAGAAATTAAATTGTTAAAGTCTCTTAATCAACTTAACTTGTCAAGTAATGTTTTAACCGGTAGAATCCCTTATTTCATTGAAATTTTGACCAACTTGTCTTTGTTTCACCTTTTTCAAAACGAACTCTCTAGTCCCATCCCTTCTTCTATTGGGAACATGACCATGCTCATTGAGGTAAAACTACATCAAAATAATCTTACTAGTATGATCCCCTTCTTTGTTAGAAATTTAAAAAACCTATTCATACTTTATCTTTTTGGGTAACAAATTCTCTGGTTCCATTCCTCAAGAAATCAGGTTGCTAAAATCTCTTAATAAACTTTCCTTGTCAAGTGACGTTTTAACCGGTGGAATCCCCCTCTTTGTTGGAAATTTGAAAAACCTATCCATACTCTATTTTTTGGTAACAAACTCTCTGGTTCCATTCCTCAAGAAATTAGGTTACTTCAGTCTCTTAATGAACTTGGCTTATCAATTAATGTTTTAACCGATGAAACCTCTAATTCCATTGGAAACTTGACCACCTTATCTTTGTTTTACCTTCATCGAAACCAACTCTCTATTTTCATTCCTCAAGAAATTGGGTTGCTACAATCTCTCAATCAACTTGACTTGTCAAGTAGTATTTTCACTAGTGAAATCCCTAATTCCATTGGAAATTTGAGATACTTATCATTTCTTTATCTTCAGGGTAACAAACTCCGGTGAGATTTCTAATTCCATTGGAAATTTGAAAAACCTATCCATACTTTATCTTTAGGGTAACAAACTCTTTGGTTTCATTCCTCCTCTTTCTATTGGGAACATGAACATGCTCATTGCACTTGCTCTAGGTCAAAATAATTTATCTGGATATGTTCCTTCAGAAATAGGACGACTTAAATCTCTAGTGGAATTAAGCTTCATTGAAAACAAACTTCACGACTCATTACACCTAGAGATGCACAATCTCACCTATTTAAAGATATTGGATTTGTCTAGCAATGAATTCCGGGTCATTTGCCACAAGAGTTATGCCGCAGAGGATTGCTTGAAAAATTTATTGCTAACTCCAATCACTTCACAGGTTCCATCCCGAAAAGCTTGAAAAACTGCACTAGTTTATACTGATTAAGACTTGATTGGAATCAATTAACAGGAAATATTTCTGAGGATTTTGGCATCTATCCACATCTGTATTATGTTGATTTGAGTTACAATAATTTTTATAGTGAGCTTTCTTCGAAATGGGGAGATTTTTGTAACATGACAAGCTTTAAAATCTCAAACAATAATGTTTTGGTGAGATACCACCAGAGCTTGGGAAGGCTACTTGATTACAATTGATTGATTTTTCCTCAAATTACTTAGAAGAAAACACTACGAGTCATCTGCAAGTTCTGGACCGTAATGTTAGGGAGTTTGTAGATTCGATTTCTATCAGTCCACCAAACGACCCTACCTTCAACCACAAATCCGGATCGAGATTTAGATGGGTCGAAGAATCATCTCTATATCTCTCATTCAACCGACTGTTATATTTATCCTGAAAATAAATAAAAAAAGTCAGCAAATTCAAGGAAATACTAACTTAAGAAAAAAAACTGGTTGAAAATCAACATACCAAAAAGTGTCGAGCTTACGTATCCACGAACTGTTGCATCCTTTTTTGGCGGTCATCACTACGCACATGCGTTTCAACAAAAAGCTCCATCGGGCTTGGTTCGCATTCAAGAACCGTAGCCTAGATAAAAATGTTGTCAGTTAAATATATTTATAAAAAACAACAAATAAAATAAAATAGATGTAGTAAAAAATAAATCTTACCATCCGCTTCACATGCAAAATGAATGGAATAGAGCCGCTAGTATGGGTGGTAACAGAATTGTTGACATGCTGATTCTTGTTCTCCCCATCGAATTGTGACTATTGCGTGAAAAGTGTGGACGTCACGTTCTGAATGTATTTCACATACAACCTCTAAGACGTATGGTAGTTTGAAATCCTTCCAAACCATCACGTCATTCAAGTCTGGAAGCTCTCTTTCTTTCGTATATTTTTTGGCTTTCTTTTGCATCTCATACCAAAAATCATTGAACCTATATTGAAAAAATAAATTATCTATTAGTAAATGAAAAATAAATTTTTAATATTTGGAATAAAAAAAATTATCCTGATTTTGATCTTATTTAGTTGCAGCATGATTCTCCCAAACCCTCCTCACAACATTATTATCAGCTTTCTCCCATTCAAATTTTTTCCTGCAGTAAAAATTTGTAAAAGAAAAATTTCAGTAATTTCAATGAAACTAACCAAATTAACATAATATAAAAAATTATTTAAGTTAATACTAACCTTAAACCTTGAAAATCATTCATCGACTAACGAATTTCATTCAAGATGTTTGGAAACCTGGATTCATTAAAACAATGAAATTTCCATCGACGATTTCATTGTCAATGTTATTGTTCTCTCAGCTTCAATGTTTGTAAACCTAAAATTGCATTCCTTAAATGAAATTACTTTTTCAAAAATTATTAACATGTCATTGTGAATGGAAAACAAACTGACATTGAAAGGTCATCCTTCCATAGGGCCTGATACGAGCTCGCACCTTGAGTCGATGTCTGTGCCTCAGGTGCCTATTCTTGATTAGTACCTAATGACTCATGGTTGTCATCATCGTTACTAGAAGAACTAGCAGCGAAGATGACACAAATTAACAAATTAACGGATAAAAAATATTAAACGATTTTTTTTAAAAAAAAACAATCAGCGGCACCTTCACAAAATTTTTAAACCTGCAAATACACAACTTGTATGCCACAAACCATTTGATTTTATTCAATTTCTTCTAACAATTTAGCATAATTCAATTTTATAGAAAATTTTCATTTTCTACGTGATAATATTTTTAATCCTAAATTTACAAAAATATATTCTAAATTTACAAAAATTCAAAATAATAATTAAAATTAACCCTACACATTTAATTTAAATTTAACAACAAAATTGAAATAAAAAAAAACAACTAAAATCCAAAAAAATTATTTCTAAGTGATAATATTTTTAATTCTAAATTTACAAAAAAATATTCTAAATTTAAAAATAATAATTAAAATGAATCCTGCACATTTAATTGAAATTGAACAATAAAATTGAAAAACAAAACAACTAAAATCCAACAAAATAATGCAAAAGGTATTACAATAACAACTAAAACTCAACACAATTATTTCTAAGTGATAATATTTTTAATTCTAAATTTACAAAAAAATTATTCTAATTTTAAAAATATTAAAAGTAATAATTAAAATGAATCCTACACATTTAATTGAAATTGAACAATAAAATTGAAAAACAAAACAACTAAAATTCAACAAAATAATTTCAAAATTATTACAATAACAACTAAAACTCAACACAATTATTTCTAAGTGATAATTTTTTTTAATTATAAATTAAAACATATTAGAAGTAATAATTAAAATGAATCCTACACATTTAATTGGATTTGAACAATAAAATTAAAAAAAAAACAACTAAAATTCAACAAAATAATGCAAAAATTATTACAATAACAATAAAAACCCAACACAATTATTTCTAAGTGATAATGTTTTTAATTCTAAACTTACAAAAATATATTCTAAATGGAATAAATACAAAATAATAATTAAAATTAACCCTACACATTTAATTGAAATTGAACAACAAACTTGAAAAAAATAACTAAAATTCAACAAAATAATGCAAAAGTTATTTTAATAACAACTAAAATTCAACACAATTATTAATTCATAAAATTATTAAGAACACAAAATTGAACAAAAAAAAAATGATAAAAAACAAAAAAAATGCAAAAAAAAAAAAACACAAAAAAGAGAGTAAAAGGAATGAAAAATTCTTACCTTAATAACTTGCTTAATTTCTGCTGAGAATTGAAAAAAAAAATTAAAAGAAAAGAAAAGAAAAAAGATTGTTAATAAACCAAAAAATAAAGAAGAAAAAAGAGGAAAGATAACATTCCTGAGGATGAGAAGAGAAGATAATGCTTGCTATCAGCTTATAATGAGAGAGAGCATAGAGAGAGAAATGTGATTGTGTGATAAGAAGAGAGAAGAAGAAAAAAAGAAGATGAAGCCCTGTTTGTTTTTATTCCAATATTTTAATTTAGTTTTATCAATGGTATTATTGACAGAATATTAAATATTAATATTTTTATAGGTGATTTTGTTTGTAAAATCAAATTGAAATTTAATGGTATTGATATCTAGAGGCCTTCTACCACTGGAATCATATATAAAATATAAAATATTAATATTTTTAATATATCCATGATGATTTTAAAATCAAGTGGAACTTTTGTCACTATGTTGGAAACAGTCCCACAGCAATAGGGAAAGAGAGCGAAGGTAAGTAAAAGAATGAAAGAAGTGATCATCAAACAGTCCACATTTCGATATGGTAGTATAACCCAATTGGCCCAAGCCCAACGTCTGGAACACAACAAAACAAAAGATTCGCCCAAGCAAAACAATTGTGTAACAGAAAGGACATTTAATATATATATATATATATATATATATATATATATATATATATATATATATAATCCGCCGACTTGGATAAATTAACTAATAAGATCTAAGCTTATTAGTTTAAATTCTCATTTTTAAAAAATCTTATGATAAATTTCCACTGCTTAATGATGCAATGATATAAACTTTAAGAGAGAAAAGGGCAGAATCATCTGTAATTTTTTTTATAAAGGGCTATATATATATATATATATATATAGAGTAGAAGGCAAGATGCACCATTAACCTGGTTTTAGCCCAAGAGATTGGTAGTTAGAGAGATGTGTGAGAACTTAAAAAATGGGGAGGAGGAAGATTGGTATTCGCATATCATTTTCTGCTTGTAGTTTCTTGAATCTTAACCACTACATAATACTTTAGAAAAGGTACCATGCTATTAAAATTTAATTATTACCGAGAATGATAGTAATAAAAATGGGGAGGAGGAAGATGTAGTTTTTTATTTGTTTTTGTTATATATTTATGTTTACAAGCATAAAAAATAAATTTGAAATGCTTTTCAAATGATGTTGCATTCACTTCTTTGCTGCTGTGTTTTTCATTTAACAATGTTAATTTTAAAGTTTTTATGTTTTGATATATATAAGTTGTTGTTTTAAGTTTGTTTTTTTATTTATAATGTTATTTTATTTTGTGTTTTTGACCTAACTTATGCATGTTAATGCAAGGGTGTTTATCCTGACTTTGCTATGCATGTTCACGCATAAAATGAGTTCAAAAAGCTAATTTTAAATCCATTTACATGAACATATATGCCGTGTTAAGTTGTTGTTTTTTGGATTTGGTACATCAAGCTTGATTTTGGTGTTTTAATATTTTTTTGTTAATGTTTTTGATTCAAATATGTTTGTGTATATTAGTGTGACCTGTTGGGATAAAGAAATCATGTTTTAAAAGAAAAACATATCAGTCTTGGAGGCTTGGCAGTGGCTGGGTTTCTAGGCAATTGTTGGTTTTGCTGGGGTAGAGTTCTTCGTGTTCTTACAAAGAATATTGTCTTAACTCTATGATTTGAACTAATTTTGATCCATTTCTTTGCCTAGAATTCTTCCTGGACTTGATTAATCATTAATCTATGGTTTATTTGCATCAAGAACATGTTTCAATGAATTTTAATCTTAGGGTTTAATTTCAGTACCAAAAACCTATTTTGGTCAAATCGTGTTGATTCGTTGATAATCAAAGTAAATAGATGCTATATTTTTTTATTCTTGCATGATTCCCAACATGTCTATGCCCAGTTGAGTAGACTCGGTTGAGTAAAAAAAAATTCAGGTCAAAAGATTATACCTTGTTTAGTGTACCACTTTTTGTTTTGTTTTGTTTTGTTAAGGGTTTGTTTTGGTTGAAGGGTATGTTTGACAAACATCCCTTTAGCTTATTTTGGGTAGTTTTATTATAAGAAAAAATGGATTTTTGCCAAACAAAGTCTAAAAAATAATAAAAGATGTTTTTTTTCTTCTCGTATATGGCCAAAAATCCTAAATTTATTAGCATCATTTTCAAAGAAAATTTAAAGTGTTATGGCATATTGTTTTTAAAAAATATTGCATAGATTTTACAACAAGTTTGTAAATTTCAAAGGATTTTGGTCTATATTTAAAAAATATTTAAAAATTATTGTTGATAAGAAAATATTATTCACTTTTAATATAAGGATAAAAAAACATAAAAGGGGTTAATATACAAAATATTAGGGATAATAATTATATTATTTACTTTTAATATATGGATAAAAAACCTAAAAGGAGTTAATATCCAAAATATTATTATAGATAATAATTTTATTACTCATTTTAATATAAGGATAAAAAACTGCAAGGAATTTTATATGAAATATTATTTGGAATGACGCGGCAACTAAAAAAAGAATTCTAGTTTTTCCCTTAAAGAAGCCCCAACAATAATTGAGGATATTTCATCTTTCGAAACCGAGTTTTTGACCTAGAAAATTAGAATTTGTTTATCATGGCAGACCCATTATAGTAAGTCAGTAACTATAAACACCATCAAACAAACAATAAAAAAAAAATGCATCTTACCTCAACCTCAGGTAAGATAGATTAGAAGTGTTAATACATTTCCTTTACTTAATTAGAATCTTTAACCGTAATGAGCACGCTAATAGAGAACAAAGACATATTTAAGAGGTTGCTGCTAATTGTGATATATAGTTTCTCTCATTCACAGTATACGGAGAACTTAGACTATCAATAAGAGCTGTTTCTGACCATATAGTTTCAACCGTAATGAGCACGCTAATAGAGAAAAAGTTACGAAGAGATATATTCATGAGGTTGTCAATTCCATTCTATTCCGTTCATAATAACTGTATATCTTGCTCTATTTAAAAAATAAAATAAACTAAACTAAAATAGATTTTATTCTATTCATAATCCTAATTTATTCCATGAATTTTTTTCTGTATGAAACATTCTGGTTACATTCTAACCGTTCTGTGCAAGCTAAATATTATTTTTTTATTTAAAATAAAATATTATCTAGTTTTACAATATCAATTATATATTTCAATCCGACTGTTGGATTATATTGAAATTTTACGAGGAGTATCTTGACATATTGTTATATCTCGGGTTAAAATTTTGAGGTAATTAGAGTTTAAAAAGGACTTGCAAAACTGCCAATGATATTTTTTTTAATTTTGTACAAATTTATAATTTTGTTTTGAAAGGTTGTTTTTTTGTTTTTTTTTATATTGAATTTTTCTCAATTTCATCATTCAACAATAAATTTATTAAAAATTAAGCTTCATAATTTGTTTTGATTTATTTTATTTATGGTTGTTATGGTCTCATGACCCGGATCACGGATTTAAAAGGTTGATCTGGATCGATTTAATATATAGTCATTTCAATATATTTTTTTAAGAAATATATCATCTTGAATTATTTTTAAATTAAATTATATTTTTACCAGTTGTCTAGATTGTTTGTGAACTCATTTTTTACTTGTATTTGAAATTTGAATTCCATACTTTCAAGTTTGTTTTATCTTTGGATTTGAATAAAAATTATGCTTGTTGAATTAATATTTTAAATTATATATATGTACATGAGAGAGAGAGAACATCTTAAAAAATTCTGAAACTATAGTTCCAATTAAAAAAAATAAAATGCCAACTGAAAAGAATTTACAACCTTGAATCAATCTAAGAAATTTGGAAGCAAAGAAGGCAACATAACTAATTGTGATATTTTTTCGTCTTTTTTCTTTTTTATATATGCGTTTTTAATTAATTTTTTTGGCTATGATTTTGTCAATCATACACATATTTTTTTATCATTTGTCACCATAACCCATTTTTTATTGGCTAAACGCATAACATCTTAATTAACATAATAGATAGAATGACATAAATCTGAAGAGGATATGTTTTAATAATTTTTTGTAAATGGCACAACGCACCATTAACCTGTTTTTTGTAAATTCACAAAAAGCAAGTCAACACTGCCAAGACTTGCACATTAGAAGGGAGAGCCCACTATATTTGTAATATTCCATGAACTTAAAAAAAAAAAAAAAAAAAAAAGGATTCCAATGATGTTTTTCATTCTATAAATACCACTGCATGTAGCCTAGCATCTCCATCTACCATAGCAAGCCATATCCTTTATCTCTGGAAAACACACCATGACGTCCTTACTGCACAAACCATTCTCCTCATTCTTTCTCCACCTCTTTGTTCTTCTTCACATGTTCTACTTTTCTCCTTTCTTTGCTTTTGCTGATCATACTTCCTCTGCAACTCCAATATCTGGTACGACTGCTAGTGCTGCCAAATACAAAGTTGCTGGAGGTAAAATTACATAAGCTGAGGCTCTTCTCAAGTGGAAAGCAAGTCTTGACAGTCAAAGCCAGTCCCTCTTGTCTTCTTGGGTAGGCATCAGCCCTTGCATTAATTGGATTGGAATCAATTGTGACAATTCTGGAAGTGTCACCAACTTGACGCTTCAGAGTTTTGGTTTGAGAGGTACCCTTTATGATTTCAACTTCTCATCCTTCCCCAATCTTCTCATTCTTGACCTTCGGCAGAATTCTCTTTCCGGAACTATTCCATCACAAATTGGTAATCTATCCAAAATTATTGAGTTGAACTTACGTGATAATGAGCTCACGGGAAGTATCCCATCTGAGATAGGCTTCTTGAAAAGTCTCAGTTTGTTAAGTTTACGTGAAAACAAACTATCTGGTTTTATTCCTCAAGAAATTTGTTTGCTAGAAACTCTTAATCAACTTGACTTGTCAATTAATGTTTTAAGTGGTAGAATCCCAAATTCCATTGGAAACTTGAGAAACTTATCTTTGCTCTACCTTTTTCGAAACCAACTCTCTGGTCCCATCCCTTCTTCTATTGGAAATTTGAGAAATCTATCCAAACTCTTTCTTTGGAGGAACAAACTTTCTGGTTTCATTCCACAAGAAATTGGGTTGCTAGAATCTCTTAATCAACTTACCTTGTCAAGTAACATTTTAACCGGTGGAATCCCCTCAACTATTGGAAATTTGAGAAACCTATCTCTACTTTTTCTTTGGGGTAACAAGCTTTCTGGTTCTATTCCTCAAGAAATCATGTTTTTAGAGTCTCTCAATCAACTCGACTTGTCATATAATATTTTAACTGGTGAAATCCCTAAATTCACTGGAAATTTAAAAGACCTATCCGTGCTCTTTCTTGGAGGTAACAAACTCTCTGGTTCCATTCCTCAAGAAATTGGGTTGCTAAAGTCTCTCAATAAACTTGACTTGTCAAATAATGTTTTAACCGGTGGAATTCCTTATTCCATTGGAAACTTGACCAGCTTGTCTTTGCTTTACCTTCATCGAAACCAACTCTCTAGTTCCATTCCTCAGGAAATTGGGTTGCTACAGTCTCTCAATGAACTTCACTTGTCAGGTAATATTTTAAACTGGTGAAATCCCTAATTCCATTGGAAATTTAAGAAACCTATCCATTCTCAATCTTTTGGATAACAAGCTTTCTGGTTTCATTCCTCAAGAAATTGAGTTGCTAGAGTCTCTCAATGAACTTGACTTGTCAAGTAATATTTTCACGGGTGAAATCCCTAATTCCATTGGAAATTTGAGAAACCTTTCCATACTTTATCTAGAGAGTAACAAACTTTCTGGTCCTATTCTTCTTTCTATCTGGAACATGACCATGCTCACTACACTTGCTCTGGGTCAAAATAATTTATCTGGATATGTTCCTTCAGAAATAGGACAACTTAAATCTCTAGAGAAATTAAGCTTCGTTAAGAACAAACTTCACGGCCCATTGCCCCTAGAGATGAACAATCTCACCCATTTAAAGTCTTTGAGTTTGTCTGACAACGAATTCACGGGTTATTTGCCACAAGAGGTATGCCATGGAGGAGTATTGGAAAATCTTACCGCTGCCAACAACTATTTCTCTGGTTCCATCCCGAAAAGCTTGAAAAACTGTACCAGTTTACACCGACTAAGATTTGATAGGAATCAATTGACAGGAAATATTTCAGAGGATTTTGGCATCTATCCACATTTGGATTATGTTGATTTGAGTTACAATAATTTTTATGGCAAGCTTTCTTTGAAATGGGGAGATTATCGTAACATAACGAGCTTGAAAATCTCAAACAATAATGTTTCTGGGGAGATACCAGCAGAGCTCGGGAAGGCTACTCAGTTACAATTGATTGATCTGACATCAAATCACTTAGAAGGAACCATCCCAAAAGAATTAGGGGGGTTGAAGCTGTTGTACAGCCTTACTCTTAGCAACAACCGTCTTTCAGGTGGCATTCCCTCAGACATCAAGATGCTTTCTTCTCTCAAAATCCTTGATTTAGCATCTAATAGTCTAAGTGGATCGATTCCAAAACAACTTGGGGAGTGCTCAAATTTATTGTTGCTGAACCTCAGTGATAATAAATTTACAAATAGCATTCCACAGGAGATAGGCTTTCTGCGTTCTCTTCAAGATCTTGATCTTAGTTGCAATTTCTTAGTTCAAGAGATACCGTGGCAACTTGGGCAACTGCAAATGTTGGAAACTCTGAATGTCTCTCACAACATGCTTTCTGGATTGATTCCGCGCTCTTTCAAAAATCTATTAAGCTTGACAGTTGTGGATATATCATCCAATAAGCTACAAGGCCCCATTCCCGATATCAAAGCCTTCCACAACGCTTCATTTGAGGCATTAAGGGATAATATGGGTATATGTGGCAACGCCAGTCGTCTAAAGCCATGCAATCTTCCAAAAAGCAGCAGAACTGTTAAGAGAAAGAGCAACAAACTTGTTATTTTGATTGTACTCCCTCTTTTAGGAAGCTTACTCTTAGTGATTGTTGTGATTGGAGCTTTATTCATTCTCCGCCAAAGAGCTAGGAAGAGAAAAGCTGAGCCAGAAAATGAACAAGATCGAAACATATTCACGATATTGGGCCATGATGGGAAGAAGTTGTATGAGAATATCGTTGAAGCTACAGAGGAATTCAACTCCAACTACTGCATTGGCGAAGGAGGATATGGAACTGTTTATAAAGCCGTGATGCCAACAGAACAGGTGGTTGCTGTGAAGAAACTTCACCGGTCACAAGCAGAAAAGTTGTCCGATTTTAAAGCTTTTGAAAAGGAAGTTTGTGTGTTGGCAAATATTCGACATCGAAATATTGTGAAAATGTATGGATTTTGCTCACATGCAAAGCATTCTTTTTTGGTTTATGAGTTCATTGAAAGAGGAAGCTTGAGAAAGATTATAACCAGTGAGGAACAAGCAATTGAGTTCGATTGGATGAAAAGGCTAAATGTTGTGAAAGGGATGGCTGGGGCTTTATCCTATCTACACCATTCTTGCTCTCCTCCGATCATTCATCGAGACATTACCAGCAATAATGTCCTTCTGGATTTGGAATATGAGGCACATGTCTCTGACTTTGGCACAGCTAGAATGTTGATGCCTGACTCATCCAATTGGACCTCATTTGCAGGTACTTTTGGATATACTGCTCCAGGTGCGTAGCTTTACTTCAACATTAAGTTCCTATAATAGTATGTTTTTAGCTTATATTATAAATACTTAAGTAATTTTTTTTTCAATTTTATTTCTATCAACTATGTGATAAAAACACAGCATGACCAATTTTTTTTGGCAGAGCTAGCTTACACGATGAAAGTCACTGAAAAATGTGATGTCTATAGCTTCGGAGTGGTAACAATGGAAGTGATGATGGGAAGGCACCCAGGCGATCTCGTCTCCACACTCTCATCACAAGCAACTTCCTCATCATCTTCGATGCCACCGATTTCTCAACAGACATTGTTGAAGGATGTGCTTGACCAACGCATCTCGCTTCCTAAAAAACGAGCAGCAGAGGGTGTTGTCCATATCATGAAGATAGCACTCGCATGCTTGCATCCCAATCCGCAATCCCGACCTACAATGGGAAGAATTTCTTCGGAGCTTGCAACTAATTGGCCTCCTTTGCCAAAGGAATTTTACACAACAAGTTTGGAAGATATATTCTCACACACATGCAGTTAATGTGATTATATGATCAGCTTTGTAGAAATTATAGGTTACCAAGGCGGGCTTTGTTGGGTTTTGGCTAACTTTCTTCGATTGTCTTCTTGAAAAATAAATGTTGTAATTTGCTATAGATTGTGTTCATGGGTTGTAAGTGCGTGAGGAAATACTGTTTTATAATGGATTGATCATTCAGTAGATTCAACTTCGTAAGAATTTGCTCTATTTCTGGTTTTTAAGTAGATTCAACAAGATGTGAGCCTAATCCTTGGATCCTTCGTCTGCATATTCATGGAGGCAGAGATAGTACCATTGGGCTGAATAATACTTATTAATTTTTCCAAATAATTCCTGAATCCGAAAACAATGTTGTGCTTGCAAATTCATGACATTATATGCAAATAAACAAAAGGATAAAATCAAAGCAACAGCCTGTTCAAGGAAACAAGCCAGTGCACGTTCAATAGAAGCTCACCCTAGTTATCAACTTTTCTGCAATTCGTTCTGATCTCTCCGTTAGTTCCAGTAAGAGACTTTATATTTCCCATTTTGATCATGGATTATACATTATCTCATTGTGCTCAGCAGCAATTCCTGTGTTTGATCGCTCATATACAGAACCATTAGATTTCAAAGGTATGTTGTAAACTCTGCAGCTTAATAAATTAGATAGGCTAAAGTCAACTTGCTGTCACGTGGAATTTGTAAGAAGTTTTAAGATTACTCTCAAAAAACAGAAAGTCATGCTACAGATATATACCATGCACTTGTAACTGTGAACCAGGCAAGTCAGGAATTGAAGGAGTTCTTGGAGATCATCTAGGGAGATTTGTATGTGTTTTCTCTCTGCCAACAGGAATTAAGGATTAAAATGAAGCTGAAGTCTTGACGATAAAGAAAGCAATGGATTTAAGGGAAACTCATGAGCTTGCTACACAAGCGCACTGGTTTATCGAGTCAGATTCGGTTAATGCTATCATTTAGACTGCAAAAGGATTGGCCAAGGAGGATGCATAATCATCTTATATATGTTGGCATGTTTTCTATGAAGCTGAGGTTGTTCTTTTATAGAAGGATTAACAGAGAAGGCAATTGTGTAGCAGATTCTTTGGCAAAGCAGAGTCTGCAGAGACAAACAAGCTCTGTGGCTTGTCTTTAGTTTCTTTTCGTTCACCGGTCTGTGATTCTTTTTAAGCCATTTTCTTATTGACTTCTAAGTTTTATCTAATAAAATTCATCTTTTATATATATATGTGTGTGTGTGTGTGTGTAGTGTGTGTGTGTAAAGATTTCAACTCTGAGCCATTCTTGATCCGTTATTAATAGCAGCTCCTCCTTGTGTGCCTCATGAGTCCCAGCAACATATATTTGCTTAGGGTCAAACAGGATTGTACAGGCATAGGCCAGTTGTGTCTCCACAGCCCGAAACAACAACAAGAACCAGTTTCTTATTTACCCCACATATAATTTTCACTGCTCTCTTTCGTCTTGTACCCTGCTTCCCTACATTTACAGTTTTTTGTCATCTGTTGGCCAATGAGCTTGAAGCCCACTTAATGCCACATGACTTATTTTATTTTATTTTCGTAAAATATAACATGTTTAGCAGATTTTTCTTTTTTCAAATCCAAGAAACAAGAGGTTCACTATGCAAATTAATCAACTGTAAGAAGCTGGCAACAATTCCCACCCCATGCCACAGTGTGTGGCTAAGTGACTCTACTAACCAATGAATTTCCTACTTCATCCTGCTTCCATCATTCCATTACAAAATCCGAACCCACAGAGCACGATAATAGGCTGTTGGTTGGTGAGACTTGTTGCCAAAAATACTAGTTGATAAATTAGACAAGTGATATATATATTTAGTTTATAATTATACAATTTATTAGATTATGGTAAATTTGTTGTCACAACAAAAAGAATATATATATTCTAGCATTACACTAAATATATATCAAACTTGCAATTAATATTAAAATAAGATCCTAACATGCATATTAGTCATGCAATATATTTTTTATTAAATTAAAACAGAACCAAAGAAATATACTTAATTATTGAAGCAATTTAAAATTCAACAAGCTTTGTTGTTGTTGATGATTAATTATTTATCTTTAAAGCTTTATTATTCTTCATTTGATACAAAAGATCTTTTTTCAGTAAATCTTTCAAGATTCTAATAGCACCACTTTGTTCAAATACATTTTCAAATAAGGTTTAACGAACTATGAAAACAAAACTTAGAAGCCTCCCTGGAAGACTAAATTTAAGCTCTAGATTTTGTATGAATATTATAAAGAAAAAGAGCTTTGAAAATCATAAGAACAAGGCTAGAAATTTTAGTGAAGAAGAGGTCAAACTCCATCAAAACAATGTTGAATTATTTAACCTCAAAGACTCTTCTTCATTCCTTTTTTTATAGATAAAACTAGAAATTAAAAGTTGATGAAATTATCTCTCTAATAGCTCTTATTACCCTCCAATAAACAAGAGTTAAACTTGCATATTTTTATATTAAATTAGATGATTTTTAAACTGAAAAATATGTTAGACGTTAGTAAAAGAATTCTAAAATTCTAAAAAAATTGACTAGATTGTAATATTTATGAACAGGATAAGAACAATAAATTAAGTTGAAGGAAATAATCCTTCAAAACCAAGCTAAAACCCAATTTTTAATTGGAAAAAAAAAATCTTTTGTGGCTACTGCACACAATAACTATAGTTTAAAGTCTCGACCCAAATACATGTAGGAAGGCTAAGTTATCTTAGGAAAAAAGATCTAATGAACACACAGCCTCCGTGGCCCAAGCGAAGACAAGAACACTCGACCCAAAAGTCCAGAAACCGAAATATCTGTAGCTTAAAGTCTCCTAATGCCTATAGCGATTGCTGTATTTGGGTCAATGACCCACTCATGCGGGGGATTTCTTTTCTTACCTATAGGAAATAGGAACGCAGGGTCCCTTAATTACCGAGGGAATATTTAATAGTTTAATTATAAACTGATCAGTGGAGCTGTAAGTGGTGTCACAATATTAAATCACCTATGATTTGTACAAAATATTATAAATTTAATTCCATGTGAAATCTCTGGAACTTGGCTTGGCAAAACAGGTTTGAGGATCACTATGAGTCGTCATTATTTATTAATTAATTAATTATTTAATATATGTATAGGGATTGATCTCATAACCATATATATATTGGCATCCAAATCTAGTGTAGGAGTAGTCAACCCCTCATAAATGAAAAATCAGTCAAAAATTAATATCATTCTGTCATTTTTTGAAGGTGATGAACATCATAACTTAACTTGACGATATTAAATTGCTTAAAAATCCTTCTTAATTAAGATATAAATATAGATTCCTTGCTTAGTTTTTTCTCTTGGATAAATGAAATTTTGACTCATTAAGAAACAAAATTCAGATCCCACATGAAATGCTGCCAAGAGAGGATACCACATACAGGTATATATACTAGCTAATAGTTTTTTATATTTTTTAATTAATTTCTCTTGAGAATTAAGGAGAAAGACTTTGTTGGAAGAAGGAATGGGGACTCAAAATTTTATATTCGAGAAAATTTTATTGGCAGTATTCATGTGAAAGGACAAAGCAATTAGATGCGAATATCTCAAGCAACCATGACGTGAAACCAAATTATCACTATTGTAGACTATACATATTTTAATTATACAGGGCTTGGCATTGAAATTGTTGTTAGGCAAAGTGTGTCGACACTTTCTTCATGGTTTTGTTGATATTATAATCGAAAACTATTCCTTGCTTCTTCTACTTAACCAATTGAGCTCCACACGCCAAGAAAACCCCATTTCACAAATCAAATCTTGCTGGCATTCTGATTGAGACAACGTTGACTCCAACCCTTAATATTAAAGTTAATCCACAGACTCACAACTATTAAATAAATGCACCGTTTCTGAGGAGATGCCTCACTAGTTAAAACTCAGAGTTTTGGATTAGAAAATCTGAGGTGAGAAGAGAAGAGATGAAGAGGGGATCTTAACGAAGGATTGAGTTGGATTAATGTATAATTAGAAGAGATTAAGAAATATTTTCCATTGTGTGATGGTCATCATCGGTGCTGTATGATTGATTGCTCACAGAAGTGTTAAGATAAATGAACGTGTCAATCAATCATTTTACACCCCCAAAGTTTGTCCCCACACCATACCGTCCTTGAAAAAAAAAAAACAGAAGAGAGATCGATTGAAGAGGTCACCATGAGGTGGGAATGCATCATGAAAATTATAATGTAAGAAATCAACAAGGAGTCATGTGCACTAGCCAGCATCAAGACTCCAAATTCAAATTCATCGCCTAAAAATATTGGTTTGGTGAAAAAGAATTGCTTGGGATCCATCCTTTCCATTATTTTCTTGGTGAATGCATCGAAAAAATGTTGCAAAGAACTTTCAAAATGGTATATCTTATTCTCTTAATTAATATGCATCATTAAAATTAAATTTAGCGACTACATATAACCTTGAGGTTTCAAGTTTCCATTCTTAGTTATTAACAACGAAAAGAACAATTATAATAGTATTCCAAAAGTTTTTCTCTCATGGTGAATAAGTGGATCTCACTAATGAATCCTAAAATTCAATGTTTCCAAACTTTTAGGAAACAAACACTTGACATAGCCAGGCAAAGCAATAAAACATCGTGAAAAATTAATAGTCATGGGAAATGTTAATAAATAATTGCATGTAAAATAGAATAAACTAGATAAATGGCTTGTAGCGTATTTGTTTGCCAACGTAAAAAAAGATGTTCATGCAATATCAATGTTTTAAAAAAAGTAAAAAAAAATTAAGAATTTAGTAACTGAAAAAGATCGCACATATTGTCAAAATAATGACCCGGAAAGCAAAAAAAATAATCATTAATCGAGCATCCAATGCTCACTCTTAAGCTAGATTCAACAAAGTTTGACAAACAAAAATTTGAGTTAACCGTTGTTACTTAACCACAGAAAAATCCCATAGAACACAAATAAAAAAAATAACAAAATATTGGTGAATGAAACCGATAAAATTGAACTTAAAGAAAAAAACCAAGCAAGTCCAAGTGAACTTGTACACCCGAGTTAATCTCTCAAACTCGTAACCTATTAAATTATAGACCTTGGTTGCACTAAGAAGCTCAAAACACCCTCCAAATTAAATGTCGATGTCAGATGATGAAATCAATAAATTTAATTTAATTAAAAAACAAAATCCCTTTTAAAAAAATAAATTTAATAAAGACCCAAAATAATTTGGGACAACCCTTGTTATTTTTTAAAAGAAAGATAAGTCCCACATAAAACAAATAAAAAGAATATTATTGAATGAAATCATAAAAAAAAAATAGCTTTAAAAAAGTTTTTTAAAAAAAGATAAGATAGAGTGAACCTTATAAACTCAAGTTAAATTCTCAAACTCACAAGCCATTAAATTCTTGACTCAAGCTCAACTTAGAAGCTCAACACCTGAAAAATTAAATGTTGTAGGATTAAATTAATTAATTTAATTTAAAAATAAAAAACCTTTAAAAAAGCTAAATTTAACAAAAACAAAAAAAAAAACCCAAGGCAACCCATATTATTTTCAAAACGACTAAAAAATCACATAGAAAAGTGAATAAAAACATAACAAAATGCTGTGGATGAAAAAAGAGCTTAAAAAAAGGGGAAAACAACCAAGGAAGCCCGTGTCAACTTCATAAACCAGAGTTAATATTTTAAACTCACAACCCGTTAACTTCTAAACTCAAACTCATCGAAGAAGCTAAACACCCGACCATTTAAAAGTTAAAGGATGAAATAATAATAAAAAAAAATGTAAAAAAATCTTGTAAGGTAAAAAAAATAGCAATAAAAAAAAAGATTAGATTTAATAGGAAAAAAACTCAAGAAGGATGAAATTGTAAAAAAAAACAATTTGAAAAACTGTGTATAATAAAACAAATAGTAATAAAAAAAATAAGAACCAGATTTGACAGATAAAAAAAATCTATTGGGGATGAAATTGAAAAAAAAATCTTAATTTCATAAATTATTCTAAATAAAAAAAGTTATAATAAATAGAATATAGATGGAATCTTAAGGACAAAAACCTTAGGGGCTAATTTGAATTTTTTAAAAGCCAGCATGAAAATCAAGTAGAAGAGAAAGGTCACACGAGTCAAACTGACAACAATTAAGACACACGCATCGTTTGTAAATGGAAAGTATAAAAAAGTTAGTGTCTATGATAAAAGAGGTAAATATAGAAATAATAAAACATGTTTAGTTGAAGAAATGAGATATAGATTAAAAAAAAAAATCTAACTTCGAGATAGTTTCAGATTGAATCTCTATCCTTTTAAAACATAAATGACAAGCAAACATGTTTTTTGTGTACTTGCTGTTTTTATCTCTTATATCTCAAAGCGGTAATTAATCACTGCATAAAAACTAAAGAGTATTCAACTGTCATCCTTGAAGTAAGGTTTTGGCCACTGGACAGCGCCACACGCACCGTTCAAACCTGACAAACTTAATTTATTCATGCACTTCCAGCTTTTATTTTTTTATTTACAAAATTACTTAATACCCCTAATAACACCAAATAACTACCAAATAATTAAATGAAAAGGACAAGAATTCCTAAATTAAAGACAAAAACTTTTTAAATTTCAAGAGCAATGCTGTAATATAATTATTTTAAAATTAAGTCAAACACTAAAAAAAACTCATTGTTCAAAGTTTTTTTTTTTTTATTGTTAATGGTAATAAAGTAATTATGTTGTACAATAAAATAAAATAAAACCTATTTAACTTCGTTTATTATTGTAATGATTAATGAGCCCGTAAAAAATATTAAATTACCCTTGAATACACGCTGTAAAACTTGAATAGTTAAGGCCAAATCAGTAATTTTACAATGGAAAAAGCAAAGCTCTTTTTAGCTTTAAATGTAATTAATGTGACCTCTTATGCATGCATGTCCACGTATCGATCATACACAGTAATTAATTGAAAAAGGCTCTTTCATAAAGGAACCTGAAGAGTCATGCAGTAAAATATGACTGTTCGAATTCAATAATGAATCACGACTTTAATTTTTACATGGGAAGAATCACAGCCCCACCGTACCTTTTGTCTCCCCCACGTCCCTAAACAAGATTTCAGGACCTTTAATGGCACAGAAAAACATGTACACACATGGACTTGAAGGTTCAGTTTTCCTTTACCCTAGAAAAAAGAGATGATAAAGAAGTTTCAAGGCAGGGGCATAAAAACGTTAGTAGACATGAAATTTGAGAACCTAGAACAAGGCAACAAAGTGATGAGGTAGAAATGAAATTTCAATTCCAAAAAATAAATTTAACTAGGATTTTGATTTAATGCCCCGATCGATCTAAGCTATGATCTCTCTCTTTTCCCATGGTTTCTCCATCTTCATAGAAAGTTACAATAGAACAATATCAGACAACCATCTTGCTACTCTATATATTAGACAGCATTATTGTACCAAATGCAATAGAAAATGTAGAAAAATTGACTACGGTCTATAATAAAAGACAACCATCTTGCTACTCTATTAGACAACATTATTATACCAAGTGCAATGGAAAATGTAGAAAAATTGACTATGGTCTACGGTAAAATTAATCAAAATATGGGACATTATTATCACTAGAAATAGTGCTATAACCTGATGTGCTAGTTGGTGGTGTATATAGAGAAGGAGAAGATGTAGATAAAGAAACAACAACAGAAAGAGGTGGTGGGGTGGGAGGAGGGGGAGGTGGTGGAGCAAGAGTATGTGATGGTGCTGAAATGGACGCGGTTGCAGAAGAAACTAAAGCAGCATGAGTAGAAGAAATGATGTTACTAGCGGCAGCTTCTCTGTATTTGTAGTTGAGTATATCAGCCCTTGTCGCACTAAGTTCAGCTTGTAATAATTGAATTTGCTGTTGTAAGGCTGAAATTGCACCCATAGAGCCATAGACAGGATCTCTTAGCCTCAGGTTTGCTTCATAAACTAGACTATTTGCTGCATCAGCTCTTTGACTTTCAGGCACCTCCTAGATAATTAAATCCCAAAAACCAAAGAAAATTGAGAAATCCAAAAACTCACTTAAATTATATGAAAAAAATTGTGGGGAAGAGAAATCAATTAGTAGAGGGAGTTTGATGCATACCATTAGCAGCTTGGAGACATTGCTTGCACCAAAGACTTTGTGAACAGCTGCAAATTTTTGGGGTTCAAGTGGAGAAAAATATGGAGAAAAAGGGCACTCTTCAGCACATCTTCTCCTTAAAAGCTTACATGCAGCACAAGGTGTAACAGTATTCAAGATTCCAGGAGGACCTAACATTTGTCTCCTTCCCATTAGAGAAGATGCATCGCTTTCCCTCTTGATCCTCTTTCCTATCTCTTCAAATCTCTCCCTAAAACAGCAAGAAGAAAATCAAGAGAAAGAACCTATATTATATGAGGTTTTTAAGAAAGTAAAGTTTTTTGTCCTTCTCAAAATTCCAAATAGAGGTAGAACAAACAAATTACAGAAGAGGTCAAGATCATATATAGTTCTTAATTATTTTTTAGGCTAGAACAAGCTAGGGTTATGCATTTTCTAGAAAGGTATATAGATCTTATTCAATTCTTTTGTGGGTGATTCACTCTTACCTGTCTCTGGACATTCAAGCATGCTAGTAGGTTCTAGATCAAAGGGAGAGGTGTGGAGATAGCTAACGGGGAGTTTCAAAATGGAGGAGAAAGAAGAAATATAACACTAGAGAAAGGAGGGCTTAAAAGGCAAGGTAATCACAAAAAGTAGGTCAATGTATGTTTTTTTAAAAGGAAAGAAACAAAATAGGTACAAGAAAAATAGATGATTATGAAGTGAATAAGATTTAGTAATCATGTTATTAGCAGTAAATGTAGAAGTTGTTAATAATGTTCAAGGGGTTAGGTCATTGGAAGAAGAGTTGGAGAAGAAAGGAGAAAGAGAATTGCCAGCTTTGACATTTGACAATGCTATAGATAGGCTAGGCTATGTTCACGTGTGAGTTTTTTTTTTTGTCTACTCCCTTTGAAAGCAACCTCATGATTAACCATCGTTGGTCTACTCACCTTCAAAGCAACCACATGATGAACCCACTGGTTGGCCTCAGTTAAGAGACATATCACTGTTGGGGACTGCCGGTGGCTTTCAACACCGAAATTAAGGTTTCTTTTCTTTTCTTTTTTTCGATTGCATTTTATCATAATTTAAAAAACCGATTCAGTCTGGACTAGGCTGACTTAAGACTAGAGTCGAATCAAGTATATAAAAAAATAAAGATAGTTAAAAACTCAACTAACACGACGGGTTGATCCAGTAACCCGATCGAAAATAATATCGTTTTGATTTGTAAAAAAATTAGGGTGACTCGGGTGACCTATTCAAAACTCGGTGATCCAATCAAAACCAGTAACCCGACCAGACCGGGTTTAAAAACACTGCATTTTAGACATATTATCCATTCAAGTGAAGAATTGTAGTGCTCGGGCTGTCGACCAAGGAATACATTAGTGTACCGTGCGTGCAACCCAAAACATTGAAGGACATCACGAACACTACTCTATTACCTCAAACTTCCTTGGCATACGATGACATTTTCGAACGGCTCGAGAGCACCTACCCTTCTTTCCATCTTGGATTGATACTAGAGAGTTCTTCAAAAATCTGCATGCATCCTCTCCTTCTCGAGAAGACCTTGTGGACACGACCAGGTTGGTTGGCGGAAATATTTCGAGAGGATTCGGACGTCGTGGCTAGCTTGTTAGGATTGTTGTCGCGTTTATGTGATGGCGCATAAATGGGATCATCAGGGTATTGCATCAGCAAGCTTCGTGTTAGCACTCTGAACTATATATCAGTATGTAGCCCTATCACTTTCATCCCAGGCACAATTTGTAAAAGAAAAAAAAAATCTCAACAAAATTATGCGTGAACGAAGATTTTTGAAAAGATATTAAAAACATGTTTCATATATGGTGTTTTACATTTACATATATATATATATATATATATATATATATATATATATATATATCTTAAAATTTAAATTTATATAAAAAAACTCTCTTAATCACCAAATTAATTCCATATAAAGTTAAATGAAGATTATTGAAATCAAAGGCCAACAAATTTCCAAGAAAAATTAATCACAATATCTTAAGCTAATGAATATAAGAAATGATTGACAAGGAAAAGTAGGATCAATGATTGGAATTTACTTACAAGCTATACCTTTTTTTTTCATGATCCAAGATGGCCGCATAACACTAACAAAATATAATATATTACCAAAATTAGCAAATAATAATGGAAACGATGACATGAAATATTTCATTGCTAATTTTCAATTAAAATAGCAACGGAGAATTTTTGTCAAAAATTTCTGACAAAAATAATGATGAAATATGTTTTATTGGTAATTTTTGATAAAATTACCGTTGGACTAAAAAGAAATATTAAAAATATCATCAGCAGTTTCATTGGAATACTGACATGTCATTATTTACCAATAGATAAAGAATAAGAATTCTTTGTTCTTTTGACTCGTATATTTCACTACGACGCCACACACGTGCGACAGACTAGGTAGGTAACACAAAATTTCAGAAGAAATTTGATGCACCAATCATCCAATCTAACAAAAACATCATAATATTTTATGTGATAGTTTGATCGGGCTAAAAAAATTTCAGGACATTCTACAAGTCTTATTCTTAATGGGATTGACATTTTAGCTCTAATCAAATCTTGAAATCAACCTTTAAAATAATTTATTAAATTTCTCTAAATGTAGGACACCAACATACATAGAAGGTGCCCTCTTAAAATTGTCCGGGAACAGAAAGAATTTGATTTCAATTGATGCTAATAAGAGGATATCCCTTGTCATTGAGAAAAAAAAACACAGATAAGGCAAAACAATGCATGATAGTAACTCTTGTGAACGCTATAGAATCATGGCTGGTAAAGAGAAGGAGGGAAACCTAATAAAAAGGGAATATTTTTGGAAATTGAAGGAAAATGATGGATCTAAACTTTGCTTAAAATGGAAGGGATTAATGGACCATCAGTCCTCGTTTGACCCGTATTTTAAGGCTCACAAGTCGCCCTCTTGTCCTCCTAGCTCGATCTCCAACCTGACCATTACTTGCACATAAATACACCGACTTTCACCTCACATCTTCTGCCTTTATAGCAGTATGCCCGGTGGCCACCCTTCTCCAAAATTAAGCCCTAGAAAATGTCACTTTTCTAGCGAAAAATTTTACAATTTCTAGCTATTAAAATTTAACATCCATTTTCATAATTTTATATTAAAACCCGTTAACTTCCATTAGCTATATGCCTGAACAAACATTCGTGTTTTAGGTTATCTAATGGTCAATAGAGGAGGCCAAAATCAAATCAGTAATTACTGGTGATTTCCAAGCCAGCACATGGTTTTTCCTTGGAAAAAAAATGATGGGTTTACTTTTACTCAATCGGGAAGTTTGGTATGAAGAAGCATGGAAGTAGGCAGCAGGCACAGCAGCTAACATGTTGATCTACAGTAAAAATTAGCACTGACCATATATAATAGGGTAAATGGGAATCTTAGAAATCCAATTTTTTATTTCTTTCATGTATTTAGTTACTGCATCCAGAAAGGTCAATATCACCCAGCACACAAAAATCTAGCTAGTTGAAATTTCTTTTTCAGCCAATTGAACCTTTAATTTCTTCATTTGATTTTGGCTTGGTCAAGGAATATGCTGTTTTAAGGAATCAATTAGGTATTTGACCTTTTTTTTCTTTAAAAAAAAAATAAAACAGAAAGAAAATATGAAACAATATTCCTTTTTGAATGAGTAAAGATGCCATCAAACTAATATGAATAAATATATTTCTTAAGATAATTTTAAAGAATCATTAAATATATTTTTTTTAGATATAACACTTAATATTAAAATTTAAAAAGGGAAGGGAGGAATTAAACTTTGGTTAATATAGAACCAAAATTATCAAACCTGACTTCATCCATGACTATCCCAAAGAAATATTTAATATAGAACTAAGGTCATTAAAATTTAGAAATGGATTGAGAAGAATAACCCGAATCCATCGGATCAAATTTATTTTTCTTAAAATAACACTATTTTAGAAGAAAAAAAAACAAATCAAGTTTTAAGTAGATTGATGAAATCACAAATTAACTCAATTGATTAATAAAATTACGTTACCGAATTTAATTCAAAACTCAACTCAAATTAAATATCACATCAATATATCACCCACATAACTGGTTCTAATAACTTTATAAAAGAACTTTGCAATGAAAAGGACAAGATTAATGAGTGTGTCAATTGCCCATTAAGTTCTCATGATTTTGGGCCTAAGTGATATTTCTTTCATTTGTGCATTTGAGATTCCTCACTGTCTTTGGACACTTTATAACTAAAGCCCAATGCAAGGCTTGAACTTTCAATCCAACATTGGTGTACAAAATTATTTGAGGACTATTACCTGCGCCCAAGATAATACTAAGGGGGAAAAAAAAAACCTTAACTGAGGGATCGTCTGGTATCATCTACATTTTCTGTTTGTGTTTTTTATTTTTATTTTCAGTTTTTTAAAAACAAGGAACTTAATTGGTTGCACAGTTTTTTTGGTTTTATGTTGGCTTTGAAGTAGGAAATATTTTACATTATATTTATAATAAAAATAAATTGATAAATATTTATTTGATAGACTAAATGTGAAATTTTTTTTAAAAAAAATCATTTTAAATTTATATTGATAAAAGTGCTTGTACACTATATATATATATATATGTTTTTATTTAGAAAATTTTTAAAAGGGTGAGAATACAAGTTCGATTTCTAGAAAGTATACTTATTGGAAGAGGTAGTCACGAACCCCGAATGGAACTAGTCTTATCCTTTAAAAGGATATGAGGATATCTAGATAAGAATAAAAAAAATTAAAAGACATGATAATTATTAAGATAACGTTAAAGATTAATTATTATTGTTTCAGAACTGAGATAATTGAAATAGAAAAAAACATGTTCTCTACTTTTATTTTATTTTATTTTGAAAGAGTAGAATTTTACTTAAAAAATATTCCCGAGAGGAACATAAAAGCAGAGAAAACAAAAGAAAATGCGGGAAAATGTATCATTAGTGAAGTAGAGGAATTAAGTTGTAACATGGCTGCTAATTAATTCAATGGGAAGCCATGTGATCACGTGTTGGGATTTTTCTAAAGTAGTGAAGCTAATAATTGAATCCATTCAATGTTTAATAAGGAGCTGTATATGTATCATTGACATTATAGATAGTCAAAATTAAATAAATACAAATCAGAAGCTTATGATTAATTATAGTATATGGTTCCTTTTTTATCTTTTCTAGTTTCACATGCATGGGGAAGGCTTAAATCAGATTCCAGCCTATTAAAATAAAATAAAAATAATAACCATCTAGGTGGTGGCTCAATGGTAAGAGCTTGGGACCAAGAGGTTTGCTCCCCCTGTGGTTCCATATTCAAGCCATGTGGTTGCTCATATGATGGCCACTGGAGATTTACATGGTCGTTAACTTTAGGACCCGTGAGATTAGTCGAGGTGCACACAAGCTGATCCGGACACCCACATTAAACTTAAAAAAAAAAATACATAAACTGCTTTCAAATAATTAAGAAAGACAAGAACGTGTGCCCATTTGATTTTTTGTGATGGTCATCCTATTTTAAAAAAAACACAACTATGATGAAAACACTATAAGCATTTATTGCACCGGGAATTGAACAGTACAATAATAGCTTCCAGGGCGGTGTTCGCTTCGCCACAACATCTCCTCTAGGTCTAGGTGGCGTGTGTGGTTGTAGGGGCTCTGGTTTAACGTAGACGATTTTTTTTATTATTTTTTTTTTTGCGTTTTCTCTTCTCCTTCTCAATTTCTGTGCTGACCTTCCAAATTCTCATATTAGACCTTTGATTTATTTTTCCTTAACAATCGGTCTCTTTTTTTTTTTTATTAGTTTTTACTTTATTTAGAATGATTTATAAAATTATAATTTTTTTAATTTTATTTTTTTTAATTTTTTAAAATTGATTTTTTTTTCAATTTCATACTTCAACATTAAATTTATCAGGAATTAGCTTTTTTAATTAAGCCTGAGTTAGGATATTATAAATTACGAGTTTGTATGAATAACTTAGGTTTAGAAGATTCGTCTAAGTTTATTTTTTTTTACTCATGTTTTTTTTTTGTTTTATTCCTCAACATTTATTTGATTGAAAATTAGGATTTATTTTTTGTTTTATTTAATTTTTATAGAATTTTTTACTAATTTTGAGAACGACCCGAGTTATATTAGGTCTTTTTATTTGTAGTTTTTTAAAATAATTTTTTATTTTTTATTTAGATTATATCAATTGATTAAATATAAATATGAGACTAACTCGGGTATAGGAGATTCGTTTTTTTTTAAGCTCATGTTTTTCAGTTTTATCCTTTAATATTTATTCAATTAGGGGTTGTTATTTTTATTTATTTGCTTTCTATAGAATTTTTCACTAATTTTAAGAATAACTCAGGTTATCCCAAGTCTTTTTATTTATTATTTTTTTCCTTGTAAACTTAGCTTTCTTAAAATTAATTTTGATTTTGAATTAAATATAATTGATTGATTAAACATAAACATGAGATGAGTTGAGAGATTAACCTAGATTGGAAGATTAGCCAAGGTTTGCTTCTTTTTTTTTTTATGTTGAAGCTCATGTCTTTCTAATTCTATCACTCAACATTTATTCAATTGAATATTGGCCCTCGTTGTTTTTTTTAATAGGATTTTTTACTAATTTTGAGAATGACCCGAGTTATTTCGAATTTTTTTATTTGTTAATTTGTTTTATTTAGCTTTTTTAAAATGCATTTATTTTTTAAATTAGATTAAATTAATTGATAAAATCTAAACATGTGATGAGCTCGAGATATTAACTCGGGTTTAGAAGATTCGTCCGGGTTTACTTAGTTATTTATTTATTTATTATTGATTTTTTTTAATTATATTGTTAAATTAACCATTTATTTAACTTAATCAAATTAATAACTCAGATCTCGGATTTTTCTTGCTTTAAAAAAAATAACATCATCTAAATATATTTTTTTTATGTTAAGAAAAAAAATGACCTAGCTTGTGGTGTAACATCAATCATCTATGTAGTATATAAAGTGTATATTGCTCTCTCAATGATAACATTTATCATAACGAATTTAGTCTTTCATTTAGTGGGAAATACACAATGTTCGTCAAATTATTTTATTTACTGATTAAAATTTATTTAGATGAATTTACTAAATCAATATAGAGAATACATTATTAAAATCGTTCATTCAAACTGACTCAAAAATATTCTTAATAATTGGGAAAAAAACACCCTATTTAGATGCACATTTTCATAGTTTTTTTTTTTTAAAAAAAAAACGCCATTACTATAAGTTTTATGATTTTGTATTCAATTTAATTATATTTGCTATTCTCTATGCAATTCCGTATATCTAGGACACTCACATACTATATCACGTGTTGATTGATAATTGGTGATCCTAGATCCAGGTGACCATGCCCACAAATTGGCTTTAGATTAGACAAACTAATTTCATAGAATTTGAGAAAGCATTAATAAAACGTTGACTAAGACTTTGATCGTGATTTTTATTTATCATAAGCAAACAAATAGAGAAGATCATACATTCATAGAGCGTCTGCATTAGAAAAATCTTAATTTTATGATGCTCATAAAAATAATAAAAATATTATTACCTAATCTGAAAATACTTTTATCTTGATTGTATTTCTTATATATATATTGCCATAATTGACTAAATATATTATGGGGCATCAATATGTTAGTAATTCCTTGAAATATATATATATATATAGGAATTTGACAGAATATTGTTAAACAATGGAAGGAAGGACAGGTTACTGTGAAACACAAAACAAATTATTACATGTGCTTGACTGGTACGTAGCACCTATTATTTGGTGGATAACTTTGGAGATACCTATAATCACTTGTACCACCAGAAGAAGAAAAAGAAAATTAAGCAGCAAAATATATGATTGTATTGATGATATGATCACTTTCATGCACTAATCAAGAAAATCAACCATGGCAGCGATCATCACTAGTTTCAGCGTTGATTTAACCTACATAATCGGTATAATATAACATGGACTTTTTCCTTTCATTTAACGACAAGGACTAAAGCATCCATGTTTAGATACCAAACAATACATTTCATTAACTTACTAAGCATCCCTGAGCAATACCTTGATCATGGATGCATAGCAACCTCGAGAACCGGCACTTGATCCACGACCAAGACCAAAGCGCAAAGTAGAAACAGGAGATTCACACTCATTCCCACGATCCTGATCATCAAGATGATCCAGCATTGTTTTTCTTGAATCAAAATATTGTCTTGGGCTTGACGATTTTCCATGACAACTTCCTCGAGACTTCGAGACCTTCGTTGGCGAAGAAGGCACAGAATATGTTGCTGACCATGAGGATGATAACTGCGACGAAGAAGAAGATGAAGAAGCTGGTGATACAGGCAGGTTTGCTTTTCTTGTAGAACGTTTAGGGAAAATAGAGTCCAAGAGATTGTACTTAGACAGCTTTTTTGTTGGTCTCTTTGGGTTGTTGTAAGAGTAGGACGGCGGAGGGGTTAAAGGAGGAAGAGGGTTTTCTCTGAACTTGATCTTAGGAGTGCCTGGTTGAGACTCCCAAGTGAATGGAACTGCAACAGACGCGCCAACATGGTAATCTTCTGTGCTCAAGTTAGACAAGGAGACATCTCTTGCTGGACGCCTGGAGAAGACCTTTTTGTCATCTTGCTTTAATTTTAAGGACTTTTGAGGAAGGTTTGAGCTACTTGTAAGCATTTTTTTTTTCGTTTTTGAGACTGAGTTAGGAAGATATGGCAGGGAAATAAAGAGGATGAGTAGAGCTTAAGGCAAGCAAGGGTTTGTAATTGGAGGGTTTCCGATGCACTGAAGGAATAGTATTAAGGCTTCGAGTTCCGAAATGTAAATAAATAGTTAAGTCTGCTTTATCTATTTATATATAGTTGGGTTCCCGATGAAATTAGGTCTCAATAATTAATCAATTATATACTACAAAAGTAATATATTTTTTAGCCAAGATGTCTCAATAATTAATCAATTATATACTACAAAAGTAATATATTTTTTAGCCACGATGTATTATTTAAAACAAGTTGTTTTACTACGGAAAAGAGAGGCTGCGGTCTACAACTTCATAAGAAAAATAATTTTTTAATATATTAATTTACATGTAAATAATCTGATTAAACTTTGATACCAAGGTGACGCGGAAAGAAACAATATAAGAAAGCAATTAAAGTAAGATATTTACAACTCTTAATTCACATTTTATTTTTTAATCTTTTTCTCTAATATGATTTATCTTTTTAAAATATTTATAACTCTTTAAATACGTTAGGAACCAACTTTTATAAGGTAAAAATAAATAAATAAATATAAAAGACAATATAAAATCTAAAATTAAACTAAAAATATAAAAATATAAATATAAAATATAAATAATGAAAACTAACTCAAATAGCATTCTAATTTCAAGGTATTACAGACATCGGCTAGTTAGTCATATATAAAACTAGACTTGTAGAATTATTTTGTAAAATTTAAGCTCAATTTAATGGCTAGATCTACAGTTATAAGTTTTTCTTGTTAGATAATTATTGTGAAGTATGAACAGATTTTTTTTTAAATTTAGTTATACCTCATTTATTTATAAACAAGTTTGCTAGATTCTTTGAATAATACACTAATAGTAGATTCATAACGAAACTATCTAGAACTATGAAATACTTTAGACCCACTAGACTTAATTTCATTAAATAAAATTGAGGATGTCTTAGTTGAAAAAACAATTCAAAATCAATGAAGTACAATTTGTGTTGTATAACATGGCCCAACATGTCTTCTTTGCCAATGCAAATAAAATATTACTCTTTGAGTGAAAGAGGTGGTCTGGAATTTAGACCGATATATAGAAAAATTTGTTCTACGAAATTCAGATAGATCTTAACATTTTTTTTTTTTTTTTGAGCTATGAGGGTTACATTTTGTTAAACTCATTTGGGGTGACTGATCTATGGACTATCATATTCCTTTCGTAGCATCCACTATGTTTCTTTCGTTTATGAGTCCCCTTAGATCGTATATAGAGAGCTCTTCTCTTCTTCTCACTCTACCAGCCTTGGAGCTCATGACCTGGTTGGTTGCGATAGAACACGCACCAATACGACACAAGTGAGGCCAGTAGACCACATATAGAGTTAATTTAAGTTTTTGCCGGCAGTTAAGACATGATTTTCGGCTTGGGTTAAATTATCAGATTCCATTATTGTTTTACATCATAGTAAGAAGCAATTAAGAGAGCAGCTAGCAGCTACTTAAATACTCATTGTCAATAATTTCGGTAATGGTGAAGGAGCATCAATAGATTTGGGTTACATGCAGAAATTCTGTGCCCAAAAGAAGAAGATTATTGATGTAGGATAGCTGCCTAATATTATGCTTAATAATGCCCACATAGCTCTAATTTCCAACCATGTTGCTCAATGTTAGGTATATTCTCTAAGAAAGGAAGAGATACATAGATAATTTGGGTCCTTGGAACTTGATATAGTAAGTTTTTATAGCCCTTTTGATCTCTGATGAGGATAAACCCTTCTTTCATGTTTTGTCATTTCAGCAGAATTATAGTATAGGTGTATAGAGAAGTTGATGTAGTAACAAGAGAAGCCTTGAAATGGACACCAAATACTTGAAAATGTATTAGGAGACAAAAAATATTGATGAATAAATTTAAACAGGTGAGAAGAGAACAACAAGATCGGCACAAAATTAACTAAGTTAATTAATCGTAGTTGATGTTTTACAATGAATATGGTAAAGACATCTCAACTCCCATTACTGATCATGCATGCCAGATGATAGTCAATGAATGAGATAGTCAATGAATGAGATAGCAAGAGTCTTAGATTGGCCTCCATAGGGTTGTTTAGGTGATATATAGTTTATTCAATTAGTTGATTTCAATATAAATACAATTAGCTAGGATCTCTTAATTTCAAATATGCATGAATATAGAAGAAAAAAACACAATATTCCATGTTGGAAATTAAAAAAAAAACTATTAAAATCAAGAAACACTAAGTGTTTGGTTAATATCACATAACAAAAATAAGTATTTGGTTGAAAAAACAAAGACAAAAACATAAAATAAATTTAATTTTTAAATGTTTTTAAGTGAATTTTTCTATCTTCTCATTAAATATCCAAACTTTACTTAAATATAATACTGAGAAATGAGAAAGTAAATTAGTTCAGGCACTAAATGTCTTTCATTGCTAGCTCACTATAGCATGTAAGTCCTCCCTCTTTTTCCGAGAGCATTAAACAAAGACCGATAGAATTAATTTATTCATCTAGACTTGAACAAACTTACACAAGTATAAGCAGAATTTCGAGGAGAAAAAAAATGCCATTGCAGACGCACATGTCTGAAGGCGACGCACGTGCATCGTCCTTGAAGGCCGGCTTTTCTCTGGCTATTCATATTTAACTGGTAAAACAGCCCTCATCATCAGCCGTAGGGGGAGGTAATCTGCATGAGAAACTTGGTCAAACCTGTGATAAATAATTTTTTAAATTGACCTCACAGAAACCATTGAAGCCATTGGCGTCATTAATACACGACGAAGTTATTAAGTCATTGTCATTTGTTATCTTAATGTTAAGTTAGTTAAAATCGGACATCAGAAGCTGAATTCTACAAGAAACGAACGTCCATAGCAAAGCTTTGCTGCTGAGGTAGTTTTCAGACAAAGTAACATCAAGATGTAATGGAGTTGCGATCAGATATTTAAAATTAATCAAGTTTTAGTTTTCATTTTAATGCCCTCCTGCGAATAATTAATGGCTATCTGTGGTGGTTGGAGTGAATAAGAAATACTAGTGCTCCTTTTCTGTACATTTTCTTGAATAATGGCCACTCTCTTCTTGCTTCACGTGGGATGAAGCCACATCTTTTGTGTTTTATACAGGATAAAATGCATTCCATGTATCTTTGCTTCACCTAAGATCCTGATCATTGATGCAGCCCAACCTGATAAGAAGAAAGCAATAACAAAAAAAAAATACAGAACTTTTTTTTTTTTTGCCGAAAAGGGCCTCACAATTAGAGCCCTAATTCGAATTTCATTACTGAATTTTATTTTCTAATATAGTCAAGAGTTTACAACTCTTTATATTGGCTAATAATTGTATATATTTTATAAAAAAAAATCAGAATTCTAAATCAATAAGGAGAAACAACATAAAATCTAAAATTAAACTAAAAATCAAAAAGAAAAAAGAAAATAATGAAATTGGCTCAAACATTAACATCTTTCAAGTCTAATTTAATGGCTTTTGAACCTCAATTAGTCAAAACATCAACCCTTTATATAATTAGTCACGTAGATTAATCTCCTAATCAAATTTAATGATGAAATAGTGTTCAAATAAAAAAATTATAAGCTTTCTTTGTTAGACTATCATTCGACAAGAACAAGTATACTTCTAGGCTTAACTTTGTATCACTTATACACAAATGAGTGCCGGTTTTTATGCATGATTTAATTATGATAGATTAGCAAGTGATGTTCAAAGCTATCAAATTCTTGATGCCCGCCTACATCATTTATCCTCTTTTCCCTCCTCTACCTCATTAATTTAGAATCAAATCCACACTAACTGAACTTCAAATGAGATTAATCAAATCCACTTCGTTCATGCTTTCTAACACAAAAAGGGCCAACTCTTCCTTCTTTCCTTCTGTTCAGTATGGTGCAAGATGCGCTCTAATCAAAAGAAACAATAATCAAATAAATGGCCGAAAGACCAAGTCACTGGCATGCAAATTTTCAATATAAAATGGAAATGACTTAAAAACTGTATCTCCAAGTAATTACTTACAACAGCTCTGAAAGTAAACATCACCGAACGAATCTCAATAAACTTGATTTTACGGACTATTAAAAGCCAAGAAGTAGCTAGTGTGTTAGCATCTTGAAATACATTTCTCTACGTGAAGTCCACATTGAGGGGGACTTGGTTACGTATAGCTGAAGCCCAAAACCTCTTTCCCTTTATTTTCAGCTTAACCTCTAAGACAAGCCAACTCAGAAGGATGGAGTCGATAGTTGGCCTGGTTCCTGAATCCCTTTCAATAATGACAGAGAAAGAGCAAGACTTGATCGTGCAAAAGTGCCAAGAAAGAGATAAATACTGGCAATAAATCTAACCATTCACTAAAAATTTAATCTGTATATAAAAAAATTGGTCACATATGAAGTTGTGAGACTTATTTATAATATTCCTTATCTTGGAGCCCTCATCTTCTTAATGGGAACATCTTATTTATAATATTCTCGATTACTATAAAAAAAAAATGAAGTTGTGAGACTTTTTGTGATTACTTGTATATTCTCCTTTAGCAGAAAGGGCCATCAGAAGAGCATCTCCATAAGGTATGGGGGTGCTCAGAAATTCAGAACCGGAGCAACAGCAATTCTCCCGCTACAGCTTTTAACTGCACTTATTCTCTGTTCCTTCCATGTATCATGGAGCAGAACATCTGAATTCGTTCTGTCTCTACACACACTCAATCTTGTTGTGATTTCATCTAGAAATGCATAAATTTCTGTGCTACATTATCCATCTTGATCGATCTGCGTCCGAATCTATTGCTTATTAAGTTTCGAAAAACACCGAATTAAGTTTCATAGGGCACGATGCTAATGAGTCTCCTTGCCCAGATATTTTTTCTCTTAATTAATGCATGCTCAATACACATAAACCACAATAACTGAGTACCGTAAAAAGTCATAAGATACATGGAAAGCGGCTTCTGTACTTGCAGAGACAGTGCATGTTAAAAGATCATCACTTAATCATAATAGCATTGCTCAACCTTGTCTTCTTAATTTAACTATGCATCCACACACTACTTGTCTAAAGCACAGAATTATCACCACCTTCCCAGCCATAGCATCTGATTATTCAATACAACAGCTCTCTTGGGAATTCCTCAAAAACTTGCTTCTCCTAACCTAACATCTCAAAAGTTCCAAGGTCTTAGCATAGAAGTCAAGCAACCATGTATATTGACTAATCTCAAATCCAAAACCCATTTCCAAATTCTGGCAATTCACAAAGATATCACAAAAAGATACATCCTTTCTTATTTTTTAGTAGGAGCCTTGTGACCTTGTTCACTCATAAACATCGATAATCCTTCAGAACCTCAACGTCCTAACCATTGAACAACCTTATTATTATCCAATCAAACCATTACTAAAACCAAATTGAAACAAAGTTCATTAATTGATCCCTTTTGCTCACATACAAAACATCAGACTCAACTTCTCATTAACATTCAAATAGTCCTAATTATTTGAACCTTGTCAACTAAATTAGTGTCACTGGACAAGACAAGCTCAAATGTGAGCAACAAAAACAAAATTGTGTCAAGGCTACAAACACAATGCAAATAAAATTATTATGCATATTATTTACTCTAGACAGTATGCATCAAACTCATCTGGACTCTATAATTTCAGCATGCTATTATTATTAGTGTATATATGACGTAGTTAATCAATTAATATATGTGACATTTGTTTTATTTATATAAATATATTTAATTTATTAATAAAAGTTTATTTATCTTTAATATTCATCAAATATTTTATTAATGAGTTTAAAGTAAAGATAAAGTTATTGGGACAAAAATAATTTGCAAAGAAAAATATAAAGTTATTATAATTAAGAGATTCATATTGTATCAAGCATTGTTCTTAAATATTTATGGTTAATTATATATTAAGACTATATATTAATTAGAGTTGTTGAGACTAGTACATATTATGTTCTTTTAAAAAAAAAAAAAAAAAGTTATTTTCATAAACTGAGGTATGAGAGATACATTGAACTAATATATAGATGCTTATTAGAAGATATGTACAATAAACTGACCTGCATGGGGATTTCATATGAAGAAATCACATTTGTCTATGAAAAGATTCACGTGACAGTTGTGTAAGTGATCCTTAGATTTGATATTACTAAGTTATTTTATATAGAAAGTGTCATGTTTTGATCTTGCTATATGTTGTCCTAATCAAGGGTAACAAATGGGCAGATATTAGGTATAATTAACATGAACTATATGAAGGTATTTAAGTAATCAATAGAGGATTCATCACCCTATATGAATTAAAAAAATATTTCATCTGTTTTAAAATAGTATTGATTGTAAATCCTTATGTAAGGTGGAATAAGATTTGAAAAGAGTTTCAAATCTTATTCAAAGAATCAATGACTATGGTGTTAAGAACAAATATGATTTGATATAGTAGACACACTTCATGTTATAATATCTAAATCAGAACATTGTTAATAAAGGGATAATAATTATACTGAGAAACTAGTCACTGAAAAGTTAAGTAAAACAACTTATAACTTTTCTAATATTTAAGGGATCATGATAAGTTGCTAGATATTGTACTTGATCTTCAAATATAAATCAATTAATTGTTGAATTGATAATAAATTAATTTGTTTAGTTTATTTAATCATATTTTATTTAGGATTGTAATTTATATTTTGAACAACTTATTAAAGAATCTAACAAGTCACACACATAAAAATCAATGGTCAAAAATTAAAATGGGATGATTAACCAAGTGTGACTTGATTGTAAATAATTTTAGAAATTGAGGACTAGAATATAATTAATACAAGGGATTACAATTCTAGACCTAGAAGCAATCAATAAAGACTTGATTGAATAAATTTTAAAATTAGCCTAAAATAATAAATGTGATATTATTTAAGGGAAAATTGATATTTTATCATTTATAGAATTTTTAGATTTTCTTATAAATAAAAAGTTATGTCTCTTATTTTTTTAAGATGAATAGAGCACAATACAAAAATACATAAAACACACACAAAAAAAGAAGTTATCACTATAAGGTAAAACAATCTCTCTCTCCTAAAAGGGTTTAGGAGATTTCTTATTGGTGGTTCGTGTGGATTACCGTTAGAGATTGGACACTTGGACGACTTAAGGATTGCGACAACTCGTCCTTAAAGCTATTATTCAAATCCAAAAAGAACATTTGATCTTCAGGTAATCTTTGTATAAACCTTAAACAACCTTAGACCTGTCTAACAAAATCCATAGGGCATTAGGGCTTTCAAAAAAAAAATTGAAGTTATTATTTTTGTTGTATATATGTGTTTTAAAAAACCCAACAATTACAATTAAAATAATGTTAGTTTTAATGGAAAATAGAACTCTTTTTTTAACAATCATAATTAAGCTCATTGTCTTCTTAATCAATCAAATTTGAACTCTAAGCACAAATAGCTTTTCTTTGAAACTCTAATAAATTTAAATGCTGGTTTTTTGTTTTCCTTTTCTTTTTATTGAAAGAATAAATTTCATTTCAATAATAAATTTCATTGATCAAATAACTGATAGAGAAAGAATAATACATAAAAGACATCAATGTGTTTAGTTGAAAAGATAAAAATTAAAAATAAATTTGTATTTCTTTTGAAAATAAAAAGGATAGAAAGGATAAAGGAACATATATTTTATGACCACCTTTTGTATCCAAAAATAATAACTAAAACCACTTAAAAGTTAATCAATCTAAAATTCTTAATAAACATTTAATCATAATATTTTTTTTAAAAAGAAATTGATAAATATATACCAACACTACATAACATCATTGACTAGAAATTTATATGGTCAGATGATCATTTCATGTGATGAAAGTGAGTGTTTAATATTGTGGTGTAAGATACTTTTTAAAAGTATTTATCACTTGAAAATACATCAAAATAATAATTATTATTTTTAACATCAACACATAAAAATCTTCAAAAAATACTAAAAAAATTAATTTGATGTTTTTTCAAGGCAAATGTATTTTAAAAAAACACCCAAAAACAAAAATTATCGCAGTCCCAAGCGGGTCTCTCTCTCTCTATACATACACACACCTTTAAACCATGTTTAGGAGTGCGGCTCGAACAAAGATTGATTAAAATTTATTTTTTTACTTAAAATTATTTTTTATATATTTCTGGATTGTTTTGATTTACTTTTATTAAACAGTTTTAACAACGATACGATTTGGATAGTCCAAAATGGATCAAATTAGTATTTTTTTGCTGATCATATTATTAATTTTGCTTTAACTTAATAATATTATTATATTGTTATGATATATTTTTATGCAGTAATTGACCTTAATATTATTCTCAGAAATCAGGGTCTATAAAAGCTTATTTGGTTTCAATGATACGTTCGTAGTTACCCAAGTTATTAGGAGAACGGTGTCAAGCAAGATAATCGTGTCATAAAGCACAGAATTTGTATTTGTCCCATGTCTAGGCACAGCACACTAAATTTTGTTGTGATTTCATTTAGAAAGACACTAGTTACATTACTCGCGCGATGCTGCGGGTCAATTTATTTGTATAAAAAATATCAAAAAAAATTAAGATCTAAAAGTATTAGGTTTTTTTGCAAAGCTATACTCAAGAGTCTTGAGTTTAGCTGCAACGCCTGACCCAAGAGTAATATTTATAATATTAATAATAACATTAAACTTGCATGACCTAAGTTTAAGTGGATCTGACTGCAATACCAGACCCCATAATTTTGGATGTGGGTCTGGCTGCAAGATCGTGTCATAAAAATATGATAATTAAATAGATTAATTAAAAAAAATAAAGAAAAAAAACCAACATAAAGAAAAAATAAACTAAAGAAGAAAAAGAAAAAAATCTGAATTAACTGGGTTAACCCTTTAAACCAGGTTAACCCGTTAAACCTTGGATTCGTGTCGTGAAAGTTTGATAACTAAATAGAAAAAAATATTTGACGGGTTAACATGGAATTAACTGGGCTAACCCGTCAAACCAGGTTAACCCGTCAAACCCGGGATCTGTGTCATGAAAGTTTGATAATTAAATAGAAAAAAATTGAACATTAATAAACTAAATTAAACGAAAAAAATTAATTAAAAAGAAAAAAAAAACAAACAAAAGGGCATCAGCTTTTCACCGTGGATTGTACTGTGCAGTCCACAATCAAAGGCATAAAAACGGCAAAAAAGCAAAAAGAAAAAAAAAGAAAAACTAAAGGCATCAGTCGATAACTAAATAGAAAAAAAAATTAATATTGATGAACTAAATTAAAAAAATTAAATAAAAAGAAAAAATAAAAGAAAAAAAACTTATAAGAAGAAAAAAACTAATGAAGAAAAAGAAAAAAAATCTAAATTAACTGGGTTAACCCGTCAAACCTGAGAACCGTGTCATGAAAGTCTGATAACTAAATAGAAAAACATTTAATATCAACAAACTAAATAATAAAAAAATTAATTAAAAAAAAAGAGAAGGCATCAGCCTTTTCATCATGGACTGCACTGTGCAGTCCACCGTGAAAGGCATAAAAAAAAAAGAAAAAACTAAAGGCATACAATATTAAAAGATGAAATCGGAAAAACAAAACTAATGAGGAAAAAGAAAAAAATATGAATCAACTGGGTTAACCCGCCAAATCAGGTTAACCCGTCAAACCTGAGATTCGTGTCATGAAAGTGTGATAACTAAATAGAAAAAAGATTTAATATCAATGAAATAAATTTAAAAAAAGGATTAATTAAAAAGAAAAAAAACAAACAAAAAACCAACAGGAAGAAAAAAATTAATGAAGAAAAATAAAAAAAAATCTGAATTAACTGGGTTAACCCTTCAAATCAGGTTAACTCGTCAAACCTGAGATTCGCGTCATGAAAGTTTGATAACTAAATAGAAAAAAAAAATTGATGGGTTAACCCAGAATTAATTGGGTTAACCCGTCAAGCCCGAGATACGTGTCATGAAAGTCAGATAATTAAATAGAAAAAAATTTAACATTAACAAACTAAACTAAACAAAAAAAATTAATTAAAAAAAAGTAAAAAAAAAATTTCAGGTTAACTCGTCAAACCAGTTTAACCCGTCAAACCCGGGATCCGTGTCATGAAAGTCTGATAACTAAATAAAAAAAAATTAACATTAACAAACTAAATTAAACAAAAAAAAATTCATTAAAAGAAAAAAACACAAAGAAAAAAAAAACAAAAAAAAACCCATAAAGGCATAAAAAAATACAAAATTATTTTTTAAAAAAGATAGCCCAGCGTTTCATTGTGGATTGTGTGGACTGCACCGGAAACACCGATCAGTTTTAGTATTTGCTATAATAATATAATAATAATATAATTATAATTATAATTATTCGTCCACCAATTGTTTCCCTAACTTACATTCTCTGATGTAAAAGGGCCGAGGCTTGATGTATTTGTTCATTCATCATGAGTTTTTGCTCTTCAAGAACCAGAACACAGAGAGCAGAAGAGAGAGGAGACAAAGTTGAAAAAATAAACGTGGTGGACATCCATCAACTCTTTTCAAGCAACCGAAGTTAAGAAAAACAAAAGAGATGAGAGTTAAAACAACGCGTGAGAAAACTTGCGAGAAAAAGAGTTTTAGAACGAAAAACACTATTAGAATCCACAGTGAAAATAGAGTAAATATACAGTGTTTTCATGAGCTCTTTTAGTTTTTTTTAATGATTAAGGTAGCCTTGGTTAGTATTTCACGATAAAAGAGATAAAAATAATAAGAATAATTAAACATGTTATTTTTTAATTTTTTTATTTTAATTATAAATATACAAATTTATTGCAGAAAAATATTTATTTTTTTATATTTTTTTATATCTCCAATCAAATATATTATTATTCTTGTTATATCTCTTTGTTTTTTCTATCCCAAAATGTTTTTTTTTTTTTTTTTATGTCTAACACATTCCTTTTGGCAATCCATTTAACTTTTGGCATCTACCAGCTACAGGCGCATCACGGCTACAATCCAGCCGTGGCGTGAAAATTCATGACATATAACTTCTTCTTTTTTTATTGTTGTAATTAAGGTTAATGTGGTGAGAAGATGTTTTTTTATGATCGGATTTGATTGGTTTTTATTATTCATAAAATCACTATTTTGTTTCTCTATATATTTAGGCTTAATTTTGACTTTCCGGATTATATATATATATATATATATAGTCTTCTTTTTTATTTTTCTATTTTATTTTTTCTTAAGATTAAAATTCACATTTATTAATTCTTTTATATTAAAAAATCATGTTTAATAATTATTTTTATTTAATCATTAAAAAACTAAATTTAGAAAGGTAATGTTCATGTTTTTCATCTCTTTTTGTTAATATTTTATTTCATAAAAAATTCAATAAAAGATTAGTCAAAATTATATTAGATTAAAACTTTGAAAACTAAAAAAGGGTCATGACACCTCAATGCATAACCTTACATCCTAAAAAATTCCTAATTCAAGAACTTTGTTACTGTCCAAATTAAAGACTAAATCCTAATTAAAGAATTTAATCTATGAAGAACCTCTTCTTGCATATCAAGACTTGTCAAACCCCACCTTATATTAACAACTCTTTCTTATTTAAATTCTAATCTTATCTCCTAAAACTAAACGTGACAAGACCACAAAAAAAAAAAAAAAGATCCCTTTGAAATATTCCAATGTTAAATGAAAAAGTATATTTATTTAAATCTAGTCTAATTTGACAGGTTAATTTAAGATTCGATAAACTTGAGATCTGATAATTCAGAACCCGGTTCATGTTGAGTTTCATAAAAAATAAAGAATTGATCGACCTAGTATGATATAGGTATAAGCCCGGATTGATGCGGTTAAAATTTTTAGCTTTTTTTTTAATTTTTTTAAATAATATCAATATTTGATTTTAAAAATAATTAGGTTAATTTACTTTACATGTGATAAATATCTATGATCAAAAGATTCATGAGGTGAAATTATATTTTAACTTGGAATTGGAATTGTTTTGATGGGAAAATATCACCTTTTCGTCTTCTTTTGTGGAGAAGTTCACTTGGTTTTGTCTAGTGTTTACGTACCTTAAATGATTTTATATATGTTTCTTTATCTTTATTTATCTTTATTTATGTGGTTAGTACCTTTTTTCCTTAGTTTTATATATATATATTATGGATTCTCATGACTTTTGGCTTGGTTAAATTTCTAAATTCCAAGAAGCCAAGTGCCCACGTCGCTAAACCTAACAGTTTTACAACAGCTAGTCAAATAATAAGATATTTATTAATTTATATGGTTGTTGGCTAAGATCACACTCCCAGCTTCTTTCCTTCCGGCCATTTCATAAATTCTCTCGACTCTTGGCATTATCATACAGTCACTTGTCTCATCAAGAAAGATATATATATATATATATATATATATATATATATAGGTATGTGTGTTCGCATGCATATGTGTGTATTTATGTATATACGAGGATCCAACTCTGCTCCCTATTTTTATTTCTAGCATGATCCTTTTGTCAATTTTCATCAAACACCATTCATTCATGATGGTGTTAGACCATTCCATTATTTGTTTTAGATTAAATGTGTTATTTAACTTATAGTTATTAAATTTAATTTATCTTAAAAAAATAATCAGATAATTTATTCATTCGAACTCTAACTTGGATAAGATTTTATCTTAAACTATTTTAAATATTGACTATTTTAAATATTTTATCTTAAACTATTTTAAATATTAAAATAATATTTCAATTATTTTTTTATCCATGAAAATATCATTTAAGTTTATTTTCTTTTTTTTATCCAAAAACCATTTTGAATCAAACCCAGCTAGCCGAACATTCGTCGGTCAAACTACTTTGAGTTTGGTCAGTCACTTTTGGAATATTTATTGGATCAGATGCATATATTCGTTAGTAATTTTTTTGTATAGCCTTCATGCCAAAGAATATTACTTGTCCATTAATTTCTTATTATAATCAACACAAGATATTTTCAAAAACTATGATGACGATTTGGTTGATGTATTCAAATCATCTAAAATAATCAAATATAACTACTTTTAACCCTTTACAATCCTAGCCACTAATTATTGTTTTTTTTTTTTTTTTTTTTGCAATTGATTGAAGGACAAGTGGGAAAAAAAAATGGGGAATGGTGTTAGGATAAAATAATAAAAGGACTAAAATAAGATAAATTTGAAAGAATGGGACCAAATATAACATTAACCAAACAATATGTACCCAATTACATGTTCAAGTATCTAGTAGTATCAAGACATGCCATTTAAAGTGCTTTAAGGTTTCTTATAACTACTGTCCTTTTATTTTCATTACCAAATCTGTACTGTTACCGACCGAACAAGGAAAAAAAAAAAAAAAACAGAGAGAGAGAGATAGAGAGACACGGTTGTCTATCTGTGGTTTGCTTTTTCTGTTCTGTTTTGGATTCTTTCAACTCAACAAAGGTAAGCTCAAGTGACTCTTTCTTGAATTTGCCATCCTTTTGTCTAGATTTTGTGGGTTTTTTTTTTTAATTCTGGTGCTGGTTTTTGTAGAAATGTTTAGCTCTGTGTTGGTTTGATTGTTGTTTGATCATTGGTGTGTGAAAGTTTTCATCTTTTTTTTAGAGGTTTTGTGGGGAAGTTTCAGTTTTTTGAAACGCTTCATCTTTGAGATCGATAGTGATTAAATCTGCAAACTGTTGTTGTTATACTGTTTAGTGAGCGATTGAAGGGGTTTGGCTATGAAGTTTTTGATGATATAACAAGGGTTTATTAGCCTATGTTGGCTTTTTAGTTCCAGAAGAAGCAGACTTTGTGATTTGTTTGAAATTAATTTTCATTACCATGAATTTTCTTTTTGTTTATTCATGGTGTATGAAAGCAAGGGTTTTGTAAAGTTGGGGTTGAGGATATAACAAATGTGAAAGTTGCTTTGCAAATTTCTTAGCTACAAATTTGGTGGATTTCTTAGCATGTAAATGTAATATGTTTTTTGGTTTTCTGTTTGCTCTTTTTTGTTGCTCAAGTTATAAATCCTGTTTGTTTGTGTAGATTTACTGGTATGCTGCTGAAGGTGTATCGTCTACGCCATGTCTCAGCATTCTTAAGGTGATCTTTGACCAAGAAAACCCTTGGAATGCTGCATGATGTGCTTGAGTGTTTGGATGTCCATCTCTGAAACCCATCAGGTTCTAGCTTTGTTGGAGCTTCCCTTCTTTGTTTTTGATGAGATTGGATTCGGAAATTATTATTCCTCTTGCTTTTGTGCTCAAAGGCACCGTGGACCTTCAAGATGGTATGATCTTTGTGAAGACGGTTGAGCCGCATCTTCTTTATATATAGATCCTGCTGTTCAGGTTGAATAAAATATATAGGAGGAGAGTGCTGTATATTATAGTGTATTAACATTTTTAGCTTGGAATGGAAAATAAACCTAGTGTGTTGACACAAAAGTATGAAGTGGGGAGATTGCTTGGCCAAGGCACCTTTGCCAAGGTGTATTTTGCAAGGAACATCAAAACAAACCAGAGTGTAGCCATTAAATTAATTGAGAAAGAGAAGGTCTTGAGGGTTGGGCTTGTTGATCAGATCAAGAGAGAAATATATGTAATGAGACTTGTTAGACACCCTAATATCATAAAACTTTACGAGGTGTTGGCCACCAAAAGTAAGATTTACTTTGTAATGGAATATGCTAAAGGTGGTGAACTCTTTAACAAGGTCTCTAAAGGAAGGTTAAAGGAGGATGTTGCCTGGAAATATTTTCAACAGCTGATCAATGCAGTTGATTTCTGCCACAGCAGGGATGTTTATCATCGTGATATAAAGCCAGAGAATCTGTTGTTGGATGAGAATGAGAATCTAAAGATTAGTGATTTTGGGTTGAGTGCCCTCGCTGAATCCAAGCGACAAGATGGATTACTCCACACAACTTGTGGGACACCTGCATATGTTGCTCCTGAAGTGATCAAAAGGAAAGGTTATGATGGTGCTAAGGCTGATATTTGGTCCTGTGGCGTGGTTTTGTTCGTGTTATTGGCTGGTTATCTCCCATTTCATGATACAAATTTGATGGAGATGTACAGAAAAATTGACAAAGCAGAGTTCAAATGCCCTAATTGGTTTCCAACAGATGCTCGTAAGTTGCTGCGTAAGATCCTGGATCCAAACCCCAATACAAGGATCTCCATTGCTGAGATTAAGGAAAGTTCTTGGTTTAGAAAAGGGTTGCCCAGACAAAGTAAAACTGAAACAGTAGGCAGGGAGGCAGCTGCTCTGGGTAGGAATGGTTCTGGTCCTTCTGAGAATAGCAGTGTGGCCTGTGAGGCAAAGCAAGAATCAGCCAAACCTCCATACTTAAATGCTTTTGATATCATTTCCCTTTCTGCTGGATTTGATCTATCAGGATTATTTGACGATAAGTATCCGAACAGAGAAGCAAGATTTACATCTGCACAACCGGCCTCAGTCGTCATCTCCAAACTGGAAGATATTTCTAAGTGTCTAAAGCTGAAGGTAATGAAGAAAGATGCAGGTTTGTTGAAAATGGAAGGAATGAAGGAAGGTAGAAAGGGGCTGTTGGCCATTGATGCTGAGATCTTTGAACTGACTCCAAATTTCCATTTGGTGGAGCTGAAGAAAACTAATGGAGATACACTGGAATATCAGAAGATGTTGAACGAAGATATAAGGCCTGCTCTCAAAGATATTGTTTGGTTGTGGCAGGGTGAGCAAGAACAGCAGCAGCAGCAGCAAGAACCACAACAGCAGCAGCTGCAGCTGCAGCAATGACATTGACCAAACTATTAGTAACAGTTTGCTTGAGATATTCTCTTAATGCCATTTTTTCCGCTATAGGCTGTGTTTGTACAATTTCTTAAACTTCTCGTTTTTTCTACTTTCGTGCTTGTACTTGTGAGTGTTACATTCCTCTGACCTCCCTCAATAAACTTGCTCGTATTTGCTATGTGATAAATGATGACTTCACTTTCAATGCACATAACTCTTTAATTCTTGAATTTCGTGTCCTGGCATCCTGTGATTTTCCTTTAAAACATTTTCCATGCATTCTCTATCCTCATTTTCAGTTTTTGTTTTTGCATGCACTGAAAGTTAATATTATGACCTGGATTTTCCAGGAGGATCACCTTGCATCAGTAGCCGATATATATCGGTAAGAGCAAAAGAATGCTTCCTCTTGACGACGACTTTTTTTATATATACTATTATTTAGATTGCAAGAAGAGGTACAAACATTGTTTTGCATCCAGTCTATTTTGAAATCCTTATCAGTTTCAAAAGATTTGTTCTTGATTATGTTCAATCTCAGAAAATATCTTCTCTAATGCGCTATGGTCTTGTCAAGTATTTTCTGTGGTGCAATGTTCCCGTCAATGATACAAACTTCATGTAGCACGAGATTTTGCACTCGTAGCCCATGAACTTTCTTTGGAAGTTGGTAGGAAACAGTTGGTTTGAACTTTTCTAACAGAATCGTACACGTGTGCACAAATGTGTACTTAATTATAGGTAGATTTCACATGTACACCTGGAGAACACATTGCTGTGGAGCACCCCTGCCCAGAAAAAAAAATTGTATCCTGTTGGGAAATTGCTCCTTTTCCATGTCCAAATATGAAACTTGTGCCCTTACCTAATTTAGCTCATGTGTGTCTGAAAATTGTCCCAACATGATTCAGATTCCTATGTCCAAGTAATAGGTAAGCCTCACTTGGGTTCACATGGACACGGGCCTACCAACCTTGGTAAAGATCCTTTTTTTTTTTTTTTTTTTTGATTTACATGGGGTATCCGGGTTAGTTTACACGCACCACGACTATTCCCCACGGCCCACTGACACCTTCAAGCCCAGGAGCAGGTAAGACACCGTGGGGGTGACAGGTGTGCACATAGAGGGTCGAACCCGGGACGAGAACGGAACAAGTCACACGTAAAGATACTTTTTTGACTGGATAGGAGGATGATGTTTGATTACCAGGACCCCCGTTGATTCTTATTGTCTTGATTAAAATCCAGCAAGTGGTGCAATAATCATGTGATTGATAACTTGAGCTCGCGGTTTTATGTGGTTAATAGTTTTCCAACTGTCCTCATCTCTCGACAAACCCACATGATCCCTGATCGGAAATGTTCGTTAGCCTATCTCTTGCTCCCACACAATGATGGGACCAACTGGGACAGTTTGCTTGGAAAATATTTCCTTGAAAAGTCTGAAAATGGCTTGATATGATATTTCTTTAGATATATCTGGATTTTTTACCAAATTTATCACTTATCATCACTTGTGGTGTCTAAAACGTACAAATCAAATTTCTGTTGTTTTTCAGCTGATGTTTTCTGAAAGAATTCCAAACCAAGGGTATTAATTTCTTCAAAAAGAAAAAAAGAAAATGGCCACTAATGCATCTTAATCATGAATGCTAAAGATTTATGGTATTTACTATTGATGACATACAACCATGATTTTCAAGACTATTCTTAAAAGTAAGTCATCATTATCAGGGAAATAGTTTTACTGATGCTTCTTGTTGCTTCCAGTTTAAATAACAATATTCATCATCATGTCAAAGAATTCAACCTCAAATGTAGGTGTAAAGGAGAAGGTTCAATAGCGAACTCTACAGCTCCCATGCAGACAGAATCTGTTAGGACTTGGAAGCACATCAAGACACAGGTTTCCCCGCTTTCTGAAATGGTGCAGGTTCCATAGTCATGTCCAGGTTAAGGACTAGAAAAAGGTGCAAGTTGAATGCTATTCTTATTAGATTACTTGACAGAAGTTGAAGCTCAGCTTATCATTAGCAGACTGATAAAGGAGGAGCATGACAAATATAATAGACCAGTGCCAATCTAAGAAGCAGTTTAAAGATCTGAAACAGATTGCAGAGTCTAACTAAATCCCATTGTGCAACTAGCAAGCATGAAAACACGTGATATTATATCAGTAAATGATCCCAGCAGGATGGGTGAGAATAGTTAATGTTAGAATATAATTACGCCAAAGCAGATTCTGCAGAATCAAACTATGTACTTATTTCTTTATTTTTGCTATTATGTCCAACACTAGGTAATTGGACAAACTCGGGCTAAGTCAAGTCAATAATTACAGGATACGTAGGAGAAACTCTCCTCTTCTTGCTGTCTGGCCTAATTCTGCATTCTAGAGATGGAGACGACAAATCTACAATCTCAATTTCCCGAGGGATGGATGAACTTCGGTTCAGTTGTTTATCTTTACCAGTGTTTATTTTGCTAGAGAGCTTCTTCCATCTTGGCCAATCCAATTCGGAAGCATCGTCGTCGATCAATGTCAATACACCCCTATCTCTAGTCTCTCTCACAGAAAAGTCTGTAACAATTGAAGATGAACTTCGGTTCAGTTGTTCATCTTTACCAGTGTTTATTTTGCTAGAGAGCTTCTTCCATCTTGGCCAATCCAATTCAAAAGCATCCTCATCGATCAATGTCAATACATCCCTATCTCTAGTCTCTCTCACAGAAAAGTCTGTAACAATTGAAGATGCTTGCTTTGCTGGCTGATTCATGAAACCAAATGGTTGGGCTTGATCTGGTTCTGGAGAGGGTGGATCTCTTTGGTCTTGCATGCCATGTGGTTCAGACCATCCAAATTGTTCATGAGAAGTCTTGTTAATGCTGTGTGGATAATCTGCAGAAGTATGAGCATCCACACATGTTTCTACAGCTCCACTTGTATAAGTAGCTTCAACATCTTTGTCGGTAACTAATTCCTTCCCCCTCTTCAAATCCAATTCAGAAACATTCTCATCAATCAATGTCAATACATCCTTATCTTCAGTCTCGCTAATAGAAAAAGTAGTGACAATTGAAGTTGATTTTCTCGCTAGTGTGTTCATCGAAAATGCTTTTCTCGCTAGTGAATTCATGAAATGAAAAGGCTGTGCACGACCGAGTTCTGGAGAGGATGGCTCCCTTTGGTCTTGCTGTTCATATTCTTCAAACCATTTGATTTGCTCGTCAGAAGTCTTTTCAATGCTATGTGCACAATCTGTAGCATCTGCATGTGTTTCTTTTACAGTTTCACATGTGTTACCAGATTCGTTAAATGTTTTGTTTACAGGTCCACTGCTGTTACAAGCTTCCCTATCTTCTGTTTCACCATATTCACCTTCAAAGATAATCTCCTCCCTTCCATTATAGCACGGAACCTTATCCATGGAGGAATCATCCAGCTCCACCAAGTTTGCATCAACCATTCCACTTCCATCACTAGCTCTCTCATATTCCTCTTCACCATCCCAGGCATCTTCATCATCTCTCTCTTCAAACAAATTATCAACAAAATCAGAATAGCAGGGAAGCTCATTCATGGGGCAAATTTGGACCTTCATGTTCTTTGGCAAGCTTGGACAACCAGCAGAATGCACTTTGTATTGCGTTGAGAAATAGTTTACTGTGATGTTCAAGCTAATCATATAAAGAGAAACATTCAGTATTTGATATATCAAACCTTGAGATGAAGTTCTGTCTATTTACTTCCACATAGAATAAGTTGTACCTCTGCCAAGATGGGAGGTTAAGCATTGTGTAAGCAAGTTTAATCTTGTTGGCAACTCCCGAGAAGGATTTAAATGCGGCAGCTGCCTGCCTGACAGCCACTGACTCTGTTGGGTGCTGCCATGCCCATTCAAACTGCAGGTTTGCATCCAATTACACATTTCATATGTTAGCACTAGAATATGTATTGCAACTAATGACAAAGTGGTAAGCACTAAACCCTGCCCAAGATCTTAAAACTCTTGTCTTACAGGTAAAGTGAAGACTAGTTTTGACAGGCTATAAAAACTGTAAGCTCAAGATTATACAACAGCTCCAAAGACAGTTTTTTATTTTTTATTTTTCATGGTGTCATTTCAAAAGCGCAGTTTTGAAAATGTATAATCAAAATAATTTCTCCTAGAAAAAAACCTTTGCTATGATTCCAAATGCCCACCAAGTACAACTTGGTCGAAGAAAGCAATCACAAATGAGCTAGTTCTTTAATTCTTTTGGGCATACATTATCAATGCAACCCCCACCAGGAGGCAACCAACTAGTCGACTCTGCACAAAATGTATAAGACATGCTGCTAGATATTGTTTATAATCCCTTACAAGGTGAAAAGAATAAAATAAAAACAGGAAGCCGATATCATAAGGAACCTCTGAAAAAGAAGCAGGCAAATGCAAACTGCCAAAATCCAAAGCTTGATACCTAAGACCAATCTTAATTTCAGTTATAGACTAGTAAAGAAACCGTCAAAGGCCATGTTTTTAAGTTTGGCTGAAGATAATCTACTCTTTTGTAGACTCTTGTATCGACACAAATAAACGATAAAACTGCTTCAACATGCTATAAGAATCTAAAGCCAAGAGTAAATAAACAGTTAAAAAGAACAAAAAGAAATAACCTGCAAAGCAGCAACATTAGTTGGGAAACCATAAACGCAGATAACCATTTCCCATGGCCTTCTTTTCTTAGTCCTGCATGCTCCACTTCTAAGCTCACCATTATGTTGCCTAATTCTCCGCCGCGGATTCACTGTAAATCTGCAACAAATCCAGCCCTTCCACGCTTCAAAATAAAACCCAAAAAGAGAAAAGCCTGTCCTAGCTTGGCTAAAGATCAAATCCTTTTTATTATCACAAATTAAGGACTCTAGAAGCAACAAGCTTTGCCATTAAAAATTGTTTTCAAGTAATGGGTCGATACAAAAATCTGAAACAAAGATCATATGGCTCCACAAAACAATTGATCACCACATCACCAATCAATCAAACCCTTAATAGATTGATCAATTTTTTTTCCTTACATTGAATACTCTAAAAAGCAATCAACTTTGCCACTGAAATTGGGTTTCAAGTGCTGGGGCAAAAGAAAAAAAGAGGTATCAAGATTGAATACACCTAGAAAGGAAATGATCTAAACATTTATAAATCAATCAAAGACTAACCCTTTATTGATTGATCAACAAAAATACATAAAAACCAAAGAATACACCAAAATATTAAGATTCAGAAAGCATAAAAAAATGAAAGAAGGAACCAAACCCGATATAGGTATGGCCTTTGAATCTGGGGCAAAGAGAAGTCAAGAGATAGCAAGCGAAGAACCCATTTTTCCCCTTCTCTGCTGCTTCTCCTTCTTCTACTATTTCTTGAGGAGGATTTTTTTGGGGTTTTCTCTTTCTTGTCATTTTTGGGTGTGGAGGATAAGGATCTGTGCTTCTTCCTCCTCTCCGTATCTCTGAGGAGCGGAGTTCGATGCAATTCGACCGTTGGTGTAGGGGTTTTATATATATTTCAGATTTTGAATACTTCTGTATTTTTTTTAATGAGAATTCTAACGTGAATAATATTAAAAATCTACTGATTACTTTTTATGAATAAAAAATACAATTATTATTAAATGAATTATTTAGATTATTACTTATTATTATTAATTCTTTTTTTTCTTTTTAGAAAATTAATTATTGATTGTTCCTAGAAAATTATCTTGTATATTATACGTGTTTTTCTCTCGATGATATAGGATATTCTCAAACTACATGCATATTAATCAAAATTAAGTTCATCAGTTAAACAATTTTAAAAGCATATTTTTCAGATCAACTTGATATATTTAGGAAAAAATTAATAAATTTTACTAGATATTACATATATTAAGGTTTGGATCTAAAATATTAAGGAATAGAATATACGTTCTTAAACACAACTTTAAAATTATTATACTTATTTAATTTATTTATTGATTTAATAAATGAATACAATATAATTCATATAGTAATTTACTGTTGATTATTATTGTAAAAACTATGTCTCGCGGAATATACTAGAATAATTGGCTTGGAATTAAAAAAAAAAACTTCTGCCGAGTTAATTTTAAAAAGAAAGGTTTTAGGGCAACTCTTGATTTTTATCTTGAAAAGAAAAAAAATGGTAACTCTTATTACATAAGATATGTAATACATCGTATCATCCAAATTCAAATTCTTTCATAAAAAGAAAATCTTTTCTGTAATAAGTTCTTTTTATATTTCTTGTTTTAGGGGATAAAAATTCACTGTAAAAAATATCTATAGATAAATTTCATTTTATAATATTGTATTTGTTATTTTTAATCAAATATGTTTTTATTTTTTATTATATATTTCTTTTATTCTGAAATATTAACCAAACACGATATTAAAATAAAAAATAATTAATTAAGAATCACATTTTGATAGTAGAACTGTAAAATTTCTTTGCCATCCCAAATTATACTTTCTTCAACTTGGAATATCACTTGTGATTTATTAAGAGATTGGCAAGATAGTAATACTAACATAGCTATATTAATTTCGGTTCATCGGATCATGTCATTTCTATTATAATAAAATTATAATTATAGTTGTTAAACTCGACCAATTCAACAAATTAATTTAAAAAACAAGTGATACAACTAAATCAGGTTTCAAATTAAACCTGAAAAATATTAACTAGGTTAAACCTTTGACCATGTTTTTAATAATTTGATTTACCTAGTCTAAATCTACTTAGATCAACACAAAAATTAAAACAAAAAACAAGATAACACAATTTTAATAAAATTGATTAACCTAAATTGTACTCAATAACTCAAACATTTTTCCGGGATTAGATTTGATAACTATCATTATAGCTACCTGAGGCAAGTACTAGGCTACCAAGATGAATGTGAATTGAATCTGCTAAAGGAGCTCAGATCTCAGCGCTTAGCTATGTTATCCAATTACATTGAAAATATTTCTGATGCATGCTTCTTGTTGATTCCAGTTGACAGTAACAATATTCACCATCATGTCAAAGAATTCAGCTTCAAATGAATGTGTAAAGGAGCACGTACTGTAGCAAATTCTACAGCACCCCTACTGTTAGTCTGTTAGGAGCCAGCAAGACACATTCCCCACTTCCTGAAATAGGGCAGCAAGTTTTGGACTAGAAAAGCATAACTGCATGTGATTTGAATGCCATTATTATGTGTTTGGACTAAAATCTGCTTAACCTTGGCAGGCTGATCTCATGTCCTCTGTTTTGTAGTTAGGATGATAATGAAAATCATAATTGAGCATTTCATTCACCAGGAAGGAAAGAAAAAAAGAACAGTAATACTTTCTGGCAAACTCGAGCCAACGATTAACACACATGATAACAAAATTAGAAACACAAATCATAACAAATCCAGTATTGTGAACCGAATGCGATCGCAAAGGAAGCAAGTGTTGTGGCAGAAAAGTTGCTAATTGTAGACAACAAGCTGACTGCAGATTTATGGCAACACTCTGAAGTAGTTAAAGTGTGATTACATATAACTGGCTAGATGAAAAGTTCATGCAAGCCCCAACACCTCAAACTGATAGCTAGTTCATTCATTTCTTCTAAAACCAAATAAAGCAAAACATGGATGCATGCAGCCAGATTTTCAATCATCATGTATTGTTATCCAGCGTCGACGGAGAAAGCAGAGTCTAAGAACGCAATTCATGATAGGGTAATCATCAAAGAAACCACCTTTTTGTACTCAGAGTGGCCACCAAATTTACCAAGGAACCAGGATCTGTGCAGCGCTAATCTAAACTTTCCATGAATCACCGAAGCAGAGAACATGGATCCTTTTTGTCTACTAGAAATCACAATCTCAAGAGTTTAACATCAGGTTTATTAATTGTCAAACATCCATTTCAGCAAATTACATCTAGCAGCAGAAAAATACCAACTCATGAATGAGAAAAACTGGAACAGCAATGGCCTGAATATACCTAACATTACACAGTCCAATTGAGTATTTCTATACGCACAAAAAGGCATCCAAACATCACTATCACCACATGAAAGAGGCTACTTTAAACCAATCCGTATCTCCAGATAACTAAGAGTAACTTCCCATTTGAATACGTTGCTTCTCAGATATTGTCAGCAATTGTATAAATTTAGCATAAAACACACATAATTAACGTGGAAAATGGCATATGGCATATAACACACATGCTAGAACACCTACAATATAAATAATGTTCAAGGATATTCAGTTCTAAAGGAGCCACATGTTGACAGTCTACACCAGCTGTTTAGGTCTGAAAATGTACACCCTTAGCAGATTATCATCCACTCTACAAAACTATTATCATCACCATCCTCCCACAGCAAAAACATCTCCATTTCACCAATCCTGATAACACCTAGCATACATTTCCTAATTATCACCAACATGATGATCTCTAACTCTTAAACAAGCTTACACACTCTAAGTTCTTGAATAATCAGATCCCAGACACAAATTGAATAGCAACACCAACATCACTATCCATTCTCCAAAAAACCCTAAAAAGTTTTCACACTATCACTAACCCATTTTAAACCAAATACTCCCCTATACATCACAACAAAAGAAACATATATAGAAGGGCAGAATCTCAACAAAATTACAGCTCAAAACAAAATACTAAAGAGCAACGCGATATCTAAAAGCCAAAAGGTTTGACCTTTCATTCTTACCAAATGCTAGTCCTGGTAATTACAATTTCATCACCAATACAACAACAGCAACATTACTACAAATACAAGAACAGAATCTCACCACCGCTACAACATAAATGAAAACACTAAAGATCAACACAACATCTAAAAGCCACAGTTCTGATCTTTCATTCTTATTAAATGCTAATAGTACAAAGTACTGATCTTTCATTCTTACTAAATGCTAATATTAATTTACAAGTTACAATTCCACAACCAATACAACAACAACGATTTCCAAATGGGGTCTATTTTTTCCAGTTGGATTGCAGTAACACGCAACCATTACTAGAAAAATGAAAACCTGAACACCCTTGTAAATTCCATTACCTACAGAAACAAAAACTCCAAACAGCAATCAACTTTCACGTTTTGAGGAAAAACCCAATTGCCTCCACAAGTATTTCCCACTTGCCATATCCACCAATGTCCAAAACCCCATTTCCACCCCTGACTTTACCTGCAAATTTTCAACGAGAAGATCAAAACTTTACCCAAAATAAGAAAAACCAGAAATAGAGACAGAACAAGGGTAACTATTGCACACCTTTGAGAACCGAGAAGAAGAAGAAGAATCAGATGGATGAGGAGAATTCTTGTTGCTGTCGGTGGTGGTGGTGGAATTGTCATCATCTCCAGTGTCGGTGCTGGCGGAGAAAGGGCGGGACTTGAGGTTTTTTATAACAAAAAAACCGGCAAGAGTGGCGGAGAGGAATACCAGAATCAGCCTCAATGGGCACATTGTTAGTATTACGTGTCAAATTTGAGAAATCTAAGAGATAAATAATCTTTTGTTGTTTGTATTATTATTAAGAAGAAGAAGAAGAAGAAGGTTGTTTGGTTTAAGTTTCGTCAAAATCAAAAAATGGTTTAGAGAAAGGAAAAGGAATAGAGAGGCTAGAAACTTGGTACTTGGAAGAATCAATGGGCATGGTGGGGTCTACTACGGGGGGCTGCTGCACGTGATTTTTTCTAATAAATAATTGGATTAAAAAGAATAGTCAATGGTGATATTCTGATGATTTTGTAATCAATTTTGTTTAGGATTAGCTTATGGGGTTACATTGTACATGTAGTATTTAAACCTGGTCGGACTATGAGTTAGTTGGGTAAACTTGAATTAATTAAAATAATTATGTTTTAATTTTTTTTAATTAAAATAATATTATTTTAAAATAAAATAAAAATAAAATATATCAGATTTTGATAAAATCATATGTTGATGTATCAGATCAACCAAGTAAAACTAATTAACTCTAAATAAATTTTATTTTTACACTTAACCTAGGTTAAAAGGTGAACAGGTTAGGTCTCGAGTCAAAGTCAGATTAAATTGTGATTAATAAATGTGATTTGACATGTATTATTTATTTTATTCATTGCAATCTCGGGATAGAGAATATTATTTTGAATATAGAAGGAAATGAATTCAATTTCAATATTGAAAATATAATTTTAGATGGGGTTATACATTAAAAATGATCAACGTGTTATAAAATCAAAATCAGAAAAAATATACCAAACTTGATTACAAATAAAATCCAGATTTAAAAATAACTAATAAAAAAAATTTACATGATGTAAATTTTTTAAAACAACAAGTGAAATAGAATGAGTGAGTACTTACTAAAAAATTATCTTGAATGAAATAGAATAAGTGAAATTGATCTCTTCTGCACCAAAATATCATAATAGTTTGTAATCAATTAGCTTTGAAATTAAGAACATCAAGAAATTAAGGGAAGTAGAAAAGTATGAAAAAAGAAAAAAAAAAAGGTTGGTGTGGATGTGAGAAGGAATGTTGTTTAATTCAAGTTGACGGGTTGAAAGATGAGATAAGGCAATGATTCCTTGAGTGGCTGAGGCTCGTTGTTTTAGACTTTTAGTATTTAACAAAGAGAATTCTTCAAACAAGTTTTAATGGTGTCAAAAATAACAAGTCAACCATGGTGCGATGGTGCTTGGAGGGTTGGATCCCTTTTTTTTTTCTCCTGCCCTCTTTGTTAATGCTAGAGATTGTGACATTTTCCATCTCACCTCCATTTTGTTTGTGTTTTAATGGTTTGGAAAAAATTTAAAATTTATTTTGTTTTAAATTAATTTTTTTATGTGTTTTTAGATTATTTTGATATGCTGATATTAAAAATAATTTTTTTAAAAAAATATATTATTTTAATGTATTTTCAAACAAAAAACACTTTAAAAAATAACCGTTATCACACTCTCAGACAACCCTTCAATATCTCAATCACACTCATGGTAGCTTGTTTGTTGATGTAACAAGTTGTTGTTAAAACTATGTTTTATTCTATTATAATTTAAAAGTATTTAATTAATTAACATATACTATAATTTTGTATGTATCCTCCTAAAAATTCTCTCTTAGAATTGTAGTTCTAAAAAACTATAATTTATAAAATTTTTTAATATATTTTTTTAAAAAATAAAACCTCAATTGAAATGTCATAATGCTAAACATATTAAAGTACAAAAAAACAAGGGGAATAAATCTCATGTTTGAAAGCTGTCTCTGCCACGAAATGAAGCAAGCTCTGAATTGGATTAGTCTATCAAATTGAAGGAGGAAGATGTCATCTTTTTGGCCTTTTGTCAATAATCTAGCTGATGTTACAACCAGAACTTGCTCCCCTTGTGATATTTCACTCACTCATTTAGTCCACCACTAGTTTATAAATTTTTTTAAAAAAAAAACATAAAGAAAAATATGCTAGCTTTGCTAATGTATTTTCTATTTTTAAGTAAAATAATTCATTTTCATTAGACCTATGTAGACAACAAGATTTCATCGAGATAACTCACACAAATCAACCTCAGCAGAAAATTGAGTTAGAATTTTTCAAAGTTCAAACCATTATATTGCGTTTTATATGCAGAAATATTTTCAACGGTCTACGTTTCAAAAATATTTGGCCCAAGACACAGCAAACAAAATAAACTAATGAGAGCTAGCTAAATTGGAGGCCTACTGGCGTGAGTTAAGCATGAACCCAGGCACTACTTTTGCAACTCCATTAGGTCCCTCAACAACAAAATCACAAATGCCCTCAGTTCAGGTTTTTTGTCATGTATCTTGATTCTATGAGGCTTCTTCCTCACACAACATGCCAATGAGCTACGAAGATTCTTTTTGATCTACATAACATTCTCTCCTCCTCATGGGGTAGCAAGATAAAGATTTGGGAGCGATGAAAAAATTCTGTAAGAGCTGGAATCTAAAGAAGCAATTGATGTTGGCAATTTTCAACTCTAAAGGCATCATCTTTCTCGCTGAATGGACATGTTATTCACACTCGGCACGCAGATAATGAAAACTGAAGCTTCAAAACTGTCAATGAGCTTTAAGCTTTCAGCTTACCAACGCCAGCTCGAGAACTTCTATGTCAGCTGTAAGCCATGCCCTGCAAAGATAAAATAATTTGTTCAACTACTCAACCATGGACTAGTGAAGGAAAGGGCAGAAAGTAGGGCTACCATATAACCAACCAACCTATCTGCTCCATCATACAAGAATGACTGAGAAAAGTCTGCCGATTTAGTTTACCATTTCCAAATATGTGGAATTATTTATTGGCCAGACCATGCCAAAATTCAAGATTCTAAAATATAAAAATATGTTTGACCAATAAAAGCAGTGCATACCTTACTATGAATTATAGTTTCGCAAAACGAGCAATCTTAGAAAGCACTGTCCTTACGCTTCGAATACCAGCTCCAGATTTTGAGCTCACCATCATCTTAAGTAAAACCAAATTAAAGTTACTTACACCATCACACATTCGAAGGCAAGTAAAACAATTTTAATCTGTTCAATAAAAAAAATTGGTCATACCACAGGTTGAACAAGAGACTTGTTTGCCTTGAGGCTCTGCACAATTAAATAGGTAGACACTTGTTAGTCTTAAGAGAGTTCTAAACTTTAAGCAAAATTGTCATCTGTGTTTGCGTGCAGAATTCACCTCTTCAATTTGCATAGCACGACGTGCCACATCAATTGGAAACACCAGATCTGTCTTGGTCATTACAACCTGGTATTTAGTCTGGTATCTGTACATGATAGAACAACTTCGTTCAGTGTCTACCCATGTGGATATTACAAATTGCAGCATGCAATCAAATACTCAAGAATGGTAAAAAAAAATAAGAAGCAACAGCTCGTGATTTATATACCTTTCCATCAAATCAATGAGTTCACGATCTCTTGGCTTCATACCCCATTTCGTGTCAATAAGAAGGCACACTCTTTTTAGATTAACTCTCATTGAAACATACTCCTTTACCTGCAAAGTTTAACAGTTCTTAAACAACAAGGTAAATGGCATATATATGCCAAATATAATTCTCTCTCCCAACAGCTCATAAACAAGTGAAAAATTAGAAATGTTTCATCTTTGAATAACCATGTCACCAATTCCCACGTTGACTGCAACTACAACATCAAATTTAGAGCCAAATGATCTTGCAATTTGCTTTTAAGTCTCTAGTCTTAAGCATTTGTATTGTATGTCACATGAAAGTCAAGATATGGAGATAACATAATTGATCCTGCATTATTAGAAGAATTGCATCAATGATGAACAACTCTGAAGGAAGACAAGCCCACTCTCCAACATGTGAAAAAGTGAAAAAGTGGGAGTGCACCACAGCAGTAGACATGTTCTGATGCCAACCAGTTGGGTAACTGACTCTATGAAGACAGACAAACAGCAAATTCTTCAAGTAGTGATTCTGACCTTCTGAACCAGAAGAACCAGTTTTTTTACGAAGAAAACAACTTAACCAAAATTTAACCATTAGGATTACCAAACATTTCAGAAGTTGAGCAACAACCTCGTGTTTTTGTGGCATAAAAAAGCATGCCTAGTAATGGTAAAAGAGAAGGCCAGACAACGGTGGTTATCAACATGGTCTCATATAACAGTTTCCAAGGTACAATAATTTCACAGAACTTAAACTCCAAAACATTCAGCAAGAGGCACCCAAAAGAACAAAAGTCAATTTCTGTGTGTGCTTACCAATTCCTCCCAAGAATCCTTGACTTCTTCTTTTGCATAAGCAAAGCCATATCCAGGCAAATCAACCAAGCAAACGTTTCCCAGCTCAAAGAAATTAATTGTCTGCACAAGAACCATTCATGTTTTACAAAAGAAATACAAAAAAAAAAGACAATAATTAAAAAATTCCCATGGGAATTATAGCACCTGAGTGAGGCCAGGTTTGTCCGATGTCCGTGCAACACCCCATTGTCTAGTAAGTGAATTGAGTAGAGATGACTTCCCGACATTTGACCTTCCTAGCAATGGTAACAATAATACTAAATGTGTCAAAAACTGCAGAGGTTGTAATTCCTCACAATTTAAACTTTTTTTTTAAGAAAGAAGGTCGTTATTTATACTCCAAAAAGTCAGAGATAACACAGTTATAGAAAACCAAAGGATTAAAAGACTGGATACTGAACACCATGAGTTAAGATTTAAACAATGCAAGTAGCCAAATTATAGGCATTTATGAAACCAGTAAATATTCACAATTGATGGGATATGTTCATTTTCCATGCAATACTAACAACTGCACACTTGTGACAATGAAAACATAACACAATACTTAAAATGCACATTGAGAAAAATAAGGAAAAGAAAATGGAGGTAAGAAGCATTCAAAATAGTGATAAATTGCACTCTACCTGCAAATGCAATCTCTGGAAGACCAGGAGGAGGGAATGAAGATGAGACCTTTGCAGCAGCAAAAAATGTCAATTTATTCCTAAAAATCTGTTACAAGTAGTTAGTACCTGCCCTGATTATAATTACAACAATAGAAGAAAGAGAAGTCAAAGGTTCACATAAATGTCCCCACCATTTTCTATGACTAGATTAAAATGAATGGAATGATTAAGCAATAGATAACAAAACATATCTTAAAGTGGATAGTTTATACATACATTTTCTTCTATTCGTTCTCTCTCAGAACTTGTAGAGAAGGGGATGTTATCTAATGGTGCAGATAGATCAGTGTTGTAGCCTGCTCTTTTCAGCTCAATCGAGCGTCTACGACCTAGAAACTGCCAACATAATTATCTTGAATTACAACACAGGAAATAATATAAATAAATCAATTTTCCAAACATCTGAAGCTTTTTTTTCAAGCAAATACATTATCTTCTACAAAGGAAAGAATGGAAGGACTAGGTTGAATTGCACGGAATTGTGCATTCATTGACATTCCAGCATCTTTCTCCAATTCTTTTTTCCTCTCTTTGGTACTTTCTGAAAAGCATGTAAGAATGAATCATTACTCATAAAAAACAAGAGGAAAAATTCACTGTAAAAAAAGATGGATGAAATAAAGTGACTGATAAATGAAAACTGCCCTAGAAAGAAGACTTCCAAAACTCAAACAAGTAAGATTAAAAAACAATATTGTGGCATGTATGACATGAGCCCAAGACATTTAATGGGCAGCAGTTCAGTTACTAAGTAAAGGGCATCCCCAAATAATTTCAGCTTAGGAAATGAAGAACACAAGACAGACACGAGGGTGGTATAGGGGGTGATGTTCTGATGTTCATGCAAGACAAACTCCTCCACGTACCCTTTTTTCCACACAAAGAGGAAAAGAAGAAAGGTATTATCAAATATATCCACCATGCAAGAAAACAATGAATCTTTATCCATGCCAGAGAAACTGAACAACTAGTACCATGGACATAAATCTCAAGTATCTTAAATTATGTAAGAGCCTTGGGAAGCAAGGCCATGTCCTGCTTAAACAAGATGAAAGAAGCTCACATTGTTTAAATTTTTTGACAGCGAGAGCAGTCCTGTGTTGCCCTGGCCTTATGTTTTAAACTTCTCTCTGACCTACTGTTCAACAAAAAGACAGACTAATAGATAGGATGGATGGACTAACACATGTAACTAGCGAACATGGTAATCTCACTAATCCCTACTGACTCCTGAAAAGATTCAATTAAAATGATGAAAGAATCCTCTTTAGAAAAGCTGAATCCACCAATTACATGCCCAGTTTTTAATGACATCCACAAATTAAAAGTTAACATTAGCTATTGACTTCTTTTAAAAAGCACCAGAGTTTCTTACTCCATGTTGCATATTCTCAAACCAAAGATGAAATATTAGAAATGGGTAATATGTAGGGAGGTAAAAGACCACATATCACAGGCAAGAATAACTCAATAAAACTCATACCATCAGAAATTATTCCATCATCAAGTCGCTTATTCGAGGTATCATATGGATCTAATCTAATCCGCTTTCTCTTATGTGGCTGCTCGTCCGCAATCTCTGAATCAGCAGGGCTTTTTTTGTTTTGAACACTTTTCTTGATAGAAACTGAAGGAGATACTTTAGCAGACTTGCTTTGACTGTGATCCAAGCGCTTACTTGAGTCATAACTGCTTTTTTTTTGTTTCTTCAACAACGCATTCCTCCCACTCTCCAATTTATCTTCCTCTTTCGCTTTGGCACTCTGCTTACCAGACTCAAATTTGCTTTTAGTTTGTTTTTTCAACAAACAATTTCTATCATCATATAATGTATCCACCTCATTTACCTTGGTATGCCGCTTAACACTAGATACTTGTACGCTAGTATCCTCAACTTTACGAGAAGCCTTCAATTTATTAGAAACCCAAATTGAGCGAAGAGGACTAACAGTTCTACTTTTCCTTTTAACAGAATCATCTATCACTTGACTTTGCCCTCTCTTAGATAAAGCTTTGCTATTTTTCACCTTTCTGTTATTCGTTGTCCCCCGATCCCCGTATTGGTCTGCGTAAATTCGCTTCCTTTTCCTATCAGAATTAACAAGTTCAAACCTCCCCTTCCCATAAATCTCATGATCACCCTCTTCTCCACCACCACAGCGATCTTTTCCACCTTTTTCTCTCGATTTTAAATTCCTCCGCGCAACATTCTCTCCCTTATAAGACTGATTTCTTTCCTTAGAATTCTTCAATTTTCCAACATCAAGTTTTAGTTTTTTATTAATCTTATACCTTAAACTTGCTTCTGCAGACATTCTCCAATAATTATTCAACAATCCGACTAAACAAGCTAAAACCCACCTGGAAAACATAAATTTCCACATCATTAGAGTGAAAAACCAATCACAAAAACATCAGAAAGAACCAAATATTCAGTAACATTTGCACCATTACAAAAGAAACAACCCCAATCCAACTATGCCTAATGCAACTAACTTAACATTAAACAACAAAAACACTGTCAAAAGCTCCATTGTTTAGCATTTCTTCACGTTCTCAGAAACCAAACAGTGAGCTAACAACAACTATCATTGTTATTATATTAACACAAAACATAAATAGACAAGAACCTTAAGCATAAAAAAGCAAGAACTCTTCCAACTAAAAATCATAGGCAAGTTATCTTTTTCAAGTACTAAACTAAGAAGTGGAAATGAGTTAAAATACCTTTTCTTGACAAATTCCTTTGTGGGTTCTCTTCAAGTTTCGAACTTTATGAGTTGTGTCTTTCATTTGCTGTTCTCGCTTATGTTGGCGCTCTGTCTGGACTATGTTTCTACCCTACCGCCACTCTCTCCCTCCGGAAAAGTAACAACGGTGATTGTGGACTTCACGGGCCGAGATTGTGTCTGTGGTTAATGGTAAGAGGCCTAGCTAAGGTTCCATGCCATATTTTCCTATGTTGAGCTTTTATACTGCTAAGCCCACGATTGCAAATTTAATTCAGGAATCATGGCTAAAAAAGTTCTTTCCAAGAAAACCCTTGTTTTATGTTAACAGGGAACACAATTGGGTCCGCTTGGAAGTGTCGTGTGTGTTGTGATTAAAACTGTATTTTGTTTTAATTATAATTTAAAAAATAATATATATATATTATAGTTTTATATGGATTTTATTGAAAAAATTTTGATTAAGAAAAAAGTTATAATTTATAGTTTTTCTTAACCATGTTTTTTTCAAATACAACAGCAATAACTACCTTAATACTAAATACACACCTAGTCTTTGTCTAGTGATTGTGTTGTTCAAGCTGTCATCTGCACTTAAAAAAATAGATTAAAGTCTTGAAAAAGTTAGTGTCTATGATAAAGGAGGTAAATATAGAAATAATAAAACGTGCAAGATATAGATAAAAAAAATCTATATTTGAAATAATTTTAGATTGAATTCCTATCCTTTTAAAACATAAATGACAAGGAAACATGTTTTTTATGTATTCGCTATTTTTATATGCAACAATTAATTACTATTTCGAGATATAAAGTTTTTATGTAATACTATTTCGAGATATAAGATATAAAACTAACGAGTGTATAAAAAATAAAAAATCAAACATATATATATAACTTAGAAAATTAATTAAATATGAAAATCAAGTAGCTAATAAATAGAAAATTAATTCAATTCCTATAGAGGAAATTAGAAATTCTCCACAAAAAGCATATAATATAAGGTTGAGTGATTGAATCACACAAATATAAAGCTATTTTACATATTATAATATTTTTTATGAGTTTTAAAAAAATTCAAGTAGTTTAGAAGTAAAGTTTATGTGTTGGGTCTTAAAAAATTTAAGTGTATTAGGAGCAAGGTTTATGTGTTGGATAATCGGTTAATCTCTTGATACTAGTAATTTGATAAATTCTTTCTAACCAAGGTGACTGGTAGCTTGTACTTAGTGCCTAATAGGTCAAGGTGACTAGTATTTACAAAAGGTCTCTTTTTGTAGATTTAAAGACTCTCAAATGCTTAAATAAATATATTTTTAGAGAGAGAAAATACAATAATATTTTAGAGAGTTAGCCTCTGAACATATGTATGCTAAAAATATAGAGAATGAAGAGATTGTAAACCTAGAGTTTGAAGGATTCATGAGATATTTATAGCTCATTAATCTTATGCTTTATGGAGAGGAAGGCCTGAAAAATCACTTTATCCATGTGATATTTTGAGTTGCATTCTACTCAAAATCATACATTTTGAATTAATATAAAATATTGAGGGATCTGCATGGAGATCTTGAAAAACTATTTAGAGAGTATTAGATTCAGGCAAGTTGTCTAAACCCATTAAAAACAGAAAATAAATCCAGACACGGTTGTCCGAGATCCATGGTTATCGGGTTCAGACATTGCATAGACCCATTTGTTTTTTTGCTGTTCGGTTTTTTTAACCCGTCAAAAATTGGGTGCATCAATTTTTATCCTCTTGTGAAGTTTCAAAATTTCGAATTTCGAATCTTTTCTTCCTTTGAAAATGATAACTTTATTAGGATGATATACAAGAAAGTAGTATGCAAATTGCCATGCTCATCACCCATTTGAATGGACAAAGAAATCATCTCAAACTCCAACGCATGGGCTAAAGATGAATGAATAATTATAAGAATAATTTCAAGCCAAGTAAAAATTAGAAGCATTTTGTGTTTATTTTTGGTGAAGGAGAGATATTTGAGTGGTCAAGATTTGAACTTCCCTGGTCTATCTGTGATAATTTAATGGAAAAAATTACAATTGAGAGTGTCAAAATTTTGAACTTCCCTCATATGTTCTTGCCAATTGATAAAGAAATTTACACCAATTGGGTTATTTCCTTATGATAATTCACTCTTCTTTTTAAAAAATCATTATTATATATCGATATTCCATGCTTCTTTTAGTTGAGTCACAAATCACCATCTATTTGATTCGCTGCCTTATTGGGGCTGGAAACACCCTGGTCCCCTTCACACCTCTGCTTAATTAACACTGTCCAATTAATGATTAGTGATTACTAATTAACCAGCCTAATCCTAAATCATTAAGAGTCATTGCCATCTTTATCTTCAAAAGGGTACCCTATTTTTGTATAGCTCTGCAAGTTGTTAAATAATACTATAAGCATAGTTTTTAGTTTTTAGACCTAGTCTGGTGGCCGGCCCGGTTCAAGACTAGGATTCCGAGTTTTGACCGAATCAATTCTTTAAAAAAAAAAATCAAAAAGACGTTGTTTTAATAAAAAAAATGAAAACAAAAATCAATGAATTACAACCGGGTTTTTAACCGGGTCACCAGGTTACACCAGATTTTTTCTTCAACCTGACCCGGTTCTAGCCCCGCATCAGCCGAATCTCAAATCAACCAATCAGGTTGAGTTTTAAAACTATTACTGTAAGTAAACAAATCATAAATGGAATTATGGAAGCATTCTTCATGCACTTGATTAGATAGCAATTAAACATTTAATTAAGATAGTGTTTGTTCATTATTTTAAAATAAAAGAAACGAATAAGGTAAAGACACTGATGATATAACTTTTATATTTTCTCTTTACAAATGATTGAAATCCAATTAAAATATATTTTAAATACAAATTTTCCCTCTTCCCGTCACTTTTATATCTCTCGTTCTTATCTTCAAATATCAACTAAACACAACAATCCAAATTTATTCTCGATATATATTATTATCTTACATTTAAATCTGAAAAAAAGTTTTGGTGATTTTCTTTTGTTTTAGATTAATGTAGGTGTCCGGATCAGTTTGCGTGTAGCTCGACTAATTTCATGGGCCCTAAAGTTAACGACCATGCAAGTCTCCAGTTGCCCTGCCATTTATGAGACTCGAATTGGTGACTTTAAAGAATAAATTCAGGGTCAGAGTAATTGACTTTTGGTAATTTTTTTATTTAAATATAAAAATCTGATTATGGATGATTTAAAATAGAAAAGAAATTATGAATGTAAGGATTTTAGGCTGGTCTCCAAGTACCATGAACAAGAAAAAAAAATAGTAAAATTTGAGGCAACGTACATGACCACAAACTTGAGCACATGGCATATGCCAATCTAGAGTGAAAATGGCATAAAAAAATGGACCCTAAGATCGCAGGTACAATGATTGAATCCACTGATGAACTAACCCATGAGGTAGTTTGGCTGCATTATACATGCCAAATTAACAAAATCAGTACTTAATTAGTGACAATTATTCTTAGTTCATTACAGCTAAATTAGGTATCAAACTCCTTTGACCTAGCTAGAGCACGATTAACACCCTGCAAATGACAACAAAGAAGAAGAAGCAAAAATGGTAGGTCCACTTGAATTGAAGCTAAAAGTGTTCCCAGTTTACCTGCGCAACTCCATGTTCATTGAATGGGATCTCTAGAAATTAATGTCATGTTCACCTAAAACCAATCATATGATCCAGATCATCCATCTGCTTTAAGAAATTAATGGGGCTCTGTGTCTTCTTCTGGGCCACCATAATACAATCAAATCCCTCCCCAGCAACAAGAATCTTTCTATAACTTGATTGAATTGCTCTCTTTTAGCACATAAAGTAAGAAGGAAAGTAAAATACCGTTCGAAATTTCAAACCAAATCTCATAATTAGCTAAAGCTCTTTATGCCAAATTCAAAAACTTGATTGAATTGCTCTCTCTTAGCAGATAAAGTAAGAAGGAAAGTAGAACAGTACCATTCAAAATTTAAACTTCATTAGTTCATTCTCAAGTTATATATACACAAATCTACCAAACTAACAAGGAAAGTAAAGTTATATTCTGCACTGGGATGAAAATAAATATCCATGAATTAAGTTTCGGGTATTATCCATACCCGAATCCAAACTTAAGTACCTCGGAACTCTTATATTATGAACAGAGATTACAAGTACAAGTAAATAGATTTAATATATAGCTTTCGTAGTTTTTTTTCTTCTTTTTTTATAGGAAAAATAATAGATTACAACATACATGGCCAGAATTCGTTTTTCTGGCAAACAAAGGATCACCAAATTCCAATTAGCAGAAACCTGGCTTTCTTGTTGATTAATCATCATTAACAACACTATTAGTACTAATTAAGCCATTAAATATCACAGGCTTAAGCTTATTCTTCCAAATCTCCTTGTAACATCCAGCATCACCACCATTCCTCTTAGCCTCCACAACAAACAAAGTATCAGTCAACCTGCGAATCTCGACCGACAGCATCAAATTACCATCTTGCCCTTCCATCTCCAGCCCCCATTCTTTCCTTCTCCTCACCCTCAACCTCTCCTCCTTGGCAAACTCCTCAACTCTCTTCACCAAATCCTCCGGTGATTCGGTCGAGACAAATCTCTCTCCGTCGTCAACCACGTTATATGAATCATCAAACATCCCTGATAAGTTCAAACCGGAGGAGAAAGATATGATATCGAAGGCATTCAAGCTTGTAGAAGCCAATTCCTCGTCTTTTCTCCCATCATCCTTGTTGAACTCCTCGTCGTAGAAGTTAATTTCCTTATGCTTCCCTTTCTTGAACCAAGGATCCTTCAAGATCTCATCAATGGTGATTCTTGTCTCCGGATTCGTATCAAGAAGCCGAGACAAGAATCGTTTCAAATCGGTGGACATCCACTTAGGGCATCGGAATTCACCTTTGTAAATCTTTTTATACATGGCCATCAGGTTTGGATCATTGAAGGGCAAATACCCAGCTGCTAAGACAAAGAGAATAACACCACAAGACCAGACATCAATCTTAGCACCATCATAACCTTTCTTTGCAAGAATCTCCGGGGCAACATAAGCTGGAGTTCCACAAAGCGTGTGCAAAAGCCCATCAAGTTGGGTCTGATCTCTGACAGCACTCAGACCAAAATCTGAAACCTTCAGGTTCCCATTTTCATCAAGAAGCAAGTTTTCAGGTTTCAAATCCCGGTGAAAAACCCCCCGAAGATGACAATAACCGACCGCTGATATCAACTGTCGGAAGTATTTCCTGCTAAGATCTTCGCTAAATCTTCCTTTAGCAATTTTAGTAAACAATTCTCCACCTTTAACATACTCCATGACGCAATAAATCTTCGTCTTGGAAGCCAAGACTTCGATGAGTTTCACAATATATGGATGGTTTAGCTTTCGCATGATGGAGATCTCCCGCTTTATGTTAGCAATCAAGCTAGGGCTAGAGATCTTCTTCTTGTTGATAATCTTTATAGCAACACTTTTTCCTGTTTGAACATCTCGTGCATGGTAGACCTTCGCAAAGGCTCCACATCCAAGAAGCTTTCCAACGTCATACTTGCCAAATAAGGCATTTTCGGAAACTTGTTCGATCTCTGGCATACCGTTCTCACCTAGAGATCGAGCCCGTCTGGTACCTGCTCGACCCAATAAAGGAACAGCAACAGCGATAACAATAACTGGATAATGGCTGAAAGAAGGCGAGGAAGAGAGGCAAATTTAGGGATGTTGGAAAAACTTGGAGGAGAAAGTTTGAGTGAAGGAGATTTGATGATGGAACAATTTTTTATTTTCTTTTATTTTTTTATGTGATGGGGCTGTATGTGGAGGTGGTTACAGTGTCTATTGACTACGCGTTATGGTGGAAAAGCAACAGGCTTTTATAAACCGTGTTTTGAAAAAAAAAAATTGGAAAATTTTAGTGTCATACACCTGGTGGGATGTTATTGGGTGGAAAGTCAGGGGACTTGTACGAAAGACACGTTGGTGACACGCCCAGAATCTTCTTTTGGTATTAGTATTTTTCTTGTATTTGCTTGTAATAGCGGCTATTTCTGTTTAATTTTATGTTTTAAAAATATTTTTTAAAAAAATTAAAATATTTTTTTTTATTATTTTATTTTAAATTAATATTTTTTTAAGGTTTTTAGATCATTTTGATGCACTGATGTTAAAAATAATTTTAAAAAAATAAAAAAATATTATTTTGATACATTTCCGAGTAAAAAACATTTTGAAAAATAATCGCAACCACACTTTGAAAACTCAAGTTATTGGATGATTGTTTTTTAAAAAAATTAAAACCATATCATATTAGAAAAACAATTATTTAAAATTAGTCCAATTATATCTATCGAGTTGATATATCAAGTTATTCAAATTAATATCTAAATTAGAATAAAAAAATTATATAAAATTAGCCACAATTGATAACAATGCTTAATTATAGGCACTTAGGATTTAATTATACAGAATCATGACATGTAAACAGTTTTTGTTTTTCTTAATTTGGAAGATAAATTGTGAAGAGTTTGTGTAGAAGGCAAGTAGATCTTCAAAAAACAACAATGACTTGGCTTTCAATCAATCAAACATGGAAATCATCTTTTTTCTGTAAGGTTATGATTAACAATTAGCTGGTTACCATTTTATTGGTGCGATTGTAACTGTGTTTTTCTAAATTTATTTTTTTATTTAAAATAATTTATATATATATATATATATATATATATATATTTTAGATTTTTTTATATAAAAGTTTAATTTTTTGGCTTGGCTAGCAGGTCGACCCGGGATCCAACTGATCCGGGATTGGAATTGGGCTGGATTGAAGAAAAAAATAGGGTAAGGAAAAACCCGGTGTGATACCCGATTGACCCAGCAGGTTGACCCGATGACTGGTCAAAAACTCGGTTGCAACCCGTTGATTTTTGTTTTTTTTACTAAAACGACATCGTTTTAATTTTTTTAAAAAAATTGACCCGACTGATCCGATTAAAACTCGAAATTTAGATCTTGAATCGAGTCGGGTCTAAAAACTATGTGTTGAACTGTTACAAAAAAATAAAAAAAGCAGACATGATAGCCATAATTTGTGGACCTTGGAGGATGATGGTTAGTTCACCTCAGAATTTTTGGATTTGACCGAGAAACTGTTTCCGAAAACGTGGCAGGGACGGCGAGGAACATCGACGCCAATATATAGAAAGATAAATAAATAATTTTGAGATGCGAACATATTAATTTAAAGGCCTAAGAATTCCACATAATTTTGCAAAGTATATATTAAAATATAATAAAAAATAGAAATATATAATTTTGCAAAGTATTTATCAAGTCAAATCTAAGCAACATAAAGTTTGCTGTATATAAAATAACATTATATATTAACTGCTCACGAAAGTGATGGTGGCGACAATAAATCTGACCCAGGTGATTCTGGGAGTTTCCACACTGTAGGATATTTGTCACTGCAATAGTAGTATTTTATGAACAATTAATGGATGAGATTAATACTAAATTCCATTATAAAAGAATCTCTTTGGTTTTTCAAAATTAATCAGATAGTTTCTCTAGGTTTAAAAACAATTAATTTTTCTTCATATTTTCAAATCTATTTGTAAATTGATCCTTTTTCACTCATTTCATGATTTTTTAATTTAATTTATTTTTTATTTCAAGAAAAATAAAAAAAAATGGATAGCATAAAAAGGGTGATGAGAAAAGAAGATATTTTTTTTAAATAAAAAAATTATTGAAATAAACATGATAAAAAAATGTTCGTGAGACTAGTTAGTTGTTTTTTAAATTAGAAGAATTATTTAATTCTTTTTGAAAAATTAAAGAGACCAGGTTATAATTTATTTTAAAATTTACTACATATCTACATCAAACATCAAACAATTATTATTCTTGAAATTTCTGATAAAACTAGGTATATTCAAGTCTTCTAATAACTCTAAATTAAATAACTAGATAACGACTTGTCGGTCCGATATCCTATTACACGGGATGCCCACACGCAACACTCTGTATATGCTTTTGTTTCTCACCCTCTCTGTCAGTCTCACTTGCTCGTATCTATCTTCCCTCTTATCTTGTCTCCCCCCACTTGCTTGGACTTCTTGTTGCCTTTTTATAGGTGACTAACAATCCTTTTTATAAAGGAAATAAATCATCATTTTTAAGAGGATTGATCATCATTTCTAGAGATTAAGTGCTGGCCACCAATATTTTTAAGTCAAATTGAATTCTAATTTTATTTTATTTTTCAATTAAGCTTTTAATTGATTTTCTAACTTGGCTATTCACTACCAGAAAATTGATAAATACAAACGGAAATACTAACAGAATATTTCTGTTGGTAAATTATAGTGAATTTTACCGACGGAATATTCTCTCGGTATATATCGAGGGAATTATGATTGGAAAAAAATACAAAAAAATACGATGACATGTCATTTATGCCAACAAGATCACTGACGGATTGAAAAGTCATCGGTGTTATTTGATGGGTTTCTAAAAATTTTCGAGTAAATTAAAAATTAAAAATTAAATATTATTAGTATAATTACTACTATTACTATTATTATCATTACAATACCCCTTCCCTACAGTGTTAGTTTTTTTTTTATTCCAGTGGTATTTTGGTTCTTTTATTGTTCATAAATATATTGAATAGATAAAGATACTCTCATACAAATCTATAATGACTAATATACCCTGTGAAAAAAACAAAAATACTCCTAGTTTAAAGGCAAGCAAATTTTTCTTGTGAATGACAACAAAGTCATTACACTATAATGATAAATAGAAAAATGTGAGAGGGGCTATAGCGTTTTTATCTTTTGTTTTAGTTGTTTTTGTTATAATCTCGTAAAATTGATGGTGAAATAAAAAAAGCAAAAATAAATAAATTAGGAAACCTTATTTTCATCCTTGATGTGCTATTTGGTCCTTAATTTCATTATCTAACAATTAATTTTATCAACTCCTATTTAAGGCACCAACATTTCTCAAAAAGATCTCCTTCTATCCAACATCATCCCAATTTGTAAAAACTGAAAATTTCAAATTCTATTCAAGAGGAACATGCTTCAAAGGATTCAATTGAACAATGCCATGTAATTCAAGGATCCAATTAAGAAAGAAATTGAGTTAGAAACTGCATCTAGAGTTACTTGATAGATTGGGAATTGATTTGAGGTTTTTCTAAACAAAAGAAATAATGTTGAGAAATATCATGAAAGATACCAATTCTAATATTAGAGCAAATATATGATAATTGCCAATTGATCATCATCATGCAATATTTCAATGAGAAAAGGGATATCAATAATCCAAGAAACCAAAGTCTCCAACGTAAATACGGACAACATAGAAATGAACAAACAAATAGATCGAAACAAAATCCACGTACATTAATAGATAACAAGGTACAATACTAGTACGTACGTGCACTCTCTTGGTTATAAAATTTCTCACCTATGCTGTTTCTTGGAAACTCTCCATCTCCATGTCTGATTCAATTCCTGTTCACCTCTTCTGTGTCTTTTTGGCTCGTGTACACCTTGCACGTGAGTGTTCATACTTCATAGGATTCCCTGTGAGAAATTTCCTTGCACTTGCACTTCATGCTCACCAAAATACTTGCATTTCATTCTGGAATAGCTAGGAACCATAAGTTTTTCAAGCATCACGTGAAATTATAGTGGCATTTGTGGGGGACTCTCAAAGTGAAAATTAATATATGCTGCTTTTGATTTCGAATGTACATGAACAATTATATGTTAGCAACATTTATGAAAATATGGATCAAGCACTGGATTTTTCTTTGTCATGATCGTCCAAGACAACTATTGATTAGAACAACAATAATAATAATATGGCATTTGATATATTTGTGATAGTACAACCAAGAAAAAGTGTTAGCTCTATCAGGACATCCTTTTTGTCTGGACCAGCACAAAGTGGTAGCTCTGCTGACTTGACCAGCCCCAAAAAACATGGTGGTTGTCGTAGTAAAATAGCCCTATCATTTGGGCTAGCCTTAATCGGCAGGGTGACTCTCTGTTTAGGACATTTTGCCATCTAGCTCGGGCCCAAACGAACAACAATTTCTTGTTTTTAGACTCCTAATAATCATGGGACCAAATTAATCACAATCCCATGCAAATCTTCAAGAAGCTCGACGAATGACATACACCATAATAACAGTGTTATGACCTCCAAAAAAAAATATCAGTATAGCAGTGAACTCTTCTAATTTTTTCATGAACTGTCAGCACGATATCTACCTTCTTCTTTTATTGATGGTTATCTCTGTGCCTACCGGTCTCTTAAATGGACGCAGATCTTTTTCCCCACCTAAACTTCTCCTCAGTATGACTCATATAAGTATTCTCCATCTATACGGTGGTTGAGACTCCATCAACAAGATACTTTCATAAATATCTCAAGTTATTAGGTAAATATAAAGATCATGAGAGATATAATAATTACAATATTCACTCTCTTAAATCCCTGTTCTCGTGATTATACTTTTTTTTTTTTTTTATAATTTACTAACTTAATATCGAATAGTCTTCTATTTCAATAAAGTACTAACTTAATAACTACTGTAAGATTACGAGTACAAGCATGAAATAATATCTTTTCAGAAGTCAATAATATAGTGGATTTGCGCCAGCATCGTGGATATTTATGATTCATCTTTGGACAATTGATCATGTACAAGTGTTCTTGTAAAGTAAAAGAGGTAAGGTGAGGTGCTGTGTTCAAATTCCACCTTGTTAAATATATCCTTGACTAATTTCATAAACGATAAGAATGAAGGAAAGAAGAACTCTTGTTAATTGCATTAATCATGACAAGGTCATCACTCATCCGTGATTATCCATGACAAACTTATTAATGAACAACGTCTTTTGCTCTGTCTTTACTTCATCACCCACTCAAAATCCCAGAACTATCTTAACAGTTATATCAAACCGGATCACGGCAAGAGTAGAATTTCTTCTGGTTCGAGAAGTTTTTTGTATCGGAATATTGCAAGGACTGATAGAGATCTCAGAGCTATCTTAATAATTATATCACTTTAAGAACCGATAGAAACTACAGCAACAAGAAACAAGCGCCATCACTCTATCGGGTTTTTGTACACAAATCTTAGCTTTGCCTGTTTAGCATAGCTGAATTGAAACGTAGACCAATCACACGGACACAAGAGAAAAGAATTCCTTGTTTACAACAGAGTATGGATTAATTATCAGACTAAAAAAAAGTTGATAATTAATTAACTAGAAGGTGTGTAATTAACCACTAATAGTTGTTATTGTCTTACCTGTAAAGGTTTAATTGCAAAGCTGGGTTGAATCTTTCTACTCAGCACAGTAAAATTAAAAAAAAAAAACTATGGACTTAGTATATTGAAATCATATTGGGACTGCTAGCTGGTGTGAAATTTGGAAGTTCATATAGCTGGAAGATCCCATCACTGATGGTGTTCGTTCCAACTGGACTCGGGCTTTGTTCCTTAAAGTTCAAGGAAGGTGTAAGGCTAGGACCCAAAAAGTGTCACTGTTGGCTTTGCTATATTTTTTTTGTGGACTTGTGGGCTGGACAGTGACATTGTTATTTGGTTTCTTATAGAAAATACAAGTATAACAGAAACAGAGGATAGAGGGAGTATGTTTTCTTGTACATTCTATTTTGAAACAGCAACAATTCACTCTAGAATTGTTCTGTATATAAATTTATTTTATAACTTTGTCTCTATCTCTAAAATAAAAAATATTTAGGCCGTGTTTTTTTTAATGAAAAGTGGTTTTTTTGAAAATCAATTTCTAAACTTTCCCGTATTTGTTTACTATGAAACAAGTTGGTCAATATAAAACATTTTCTATAAACATTTGGCTCAATTTCCACAAAAAATATTTTTCTTTTATTTTGAGCAGAAAATACTTTATAGAAGTTGCAAATTTTTTTAAAATATCTTGCTATTTGTTAATTATATCAAGTTTGATCCTCGATCTGATTGCTATATATTTTATTTTGAATTTTTTTTTTGAATTTAATTTCTTAGAATTTAATTTTTTTATTTTTATATCAACTTAGCAAATATATATTCCAATCAATTATTCCAAGAGAGGGAAACTGACATTATTAACAGATATAAATGGTAGGTTAGGTGGCTGAATTTGTAAAGGGGTGGCTAGATTTGCTAATTAATTAGGAGAGTGGGGTTACTATTTTGAAAGAGAAGGAAAAAGAAGAAAGGGGGAAGAAAGAATTGTTAGGTTTTAATTCATTTAAATTTATTGATGAAATTTTCATTTATAATTTTGTTGTTATTATTGAAGTGTTAAATTATCAATGAAATTTTTATTGATTTTTTTTTATGTTTTCAATTTTATTGCAATTTTCATAAAAAATTACTGAAGAAAAATATTCTATCGCTATTTTTGTCAATAATTATCAACATAAATATTTTGTCACTATTTCTGTCAGTATTTTTATTGATATTTATCAATTTTCTATAGTGTTTTATCATCGAAGGAGTAAAATAGAAAGGAGAAAAAAACAAAAGAATGATAGAGGTCAGAGAAATAAAATAAAAGTAAAAAGGAAGAAGCAAAGATGAGGCATCAATTGGGAAAAGAGACTAGAGAGTGGTGTGGCAGTAGCTAGCCAGCTTTAGGCCGCAGAGGGCAGGAAGGGAGTGGAGATTAAGGATTGCTTGTTGTTTATATGCAATTTTTCTTGCAGGGTTGGAAAACATATCAAGACAGAGAGAAGAAAGCCTGCAAAGTCTTCAACATGGTAAAGCTCAGGATCCCGCCATGATCCAAATAACTTAGATACCTGGTTACCAACTATCCATTACATCAAGAATTTTTGTTTTACCAACTATTTTATTTGTATCAGTTTGTATATATTTTGATTAAATTCATGAGTCTTAAAATTAACAATCATATAAATTTTTAATGATTTTAAAATTTGTGAAATTATATTAAAATTAAAATTCTCGATCACAGACAAGCTGGACATAGAAAGAGATAGAAAGAGGTGAACAAAAGTGAATGCTGGGTTTACTCCAGGTGAGATTTGGTTTAGTAATAATTTTGCATGGGAATTGAAAGGAGGAGTATTCGCTCACTATTCAAGTCCATATGTAGAATTACAAAAAAAAGAAGAAGAAAGTAGTTTATGACTTTGAAAAAGGTTCGCATTCTCTCAATCTTTTCCCTACATTATACTCATCTGTACGCAGTGGCTAGCTAGCTGCTTATAATTATATTTGTCTTCTTGAAGGAAGTTTTTAGCACTAGCTTTAAATTTCTCTACTTGCTAATGGAGTGCTTGAAGTGAAAAAGATCACTCATCTTCAACAACAATCCCTCTCTCTTTCGTTATGTCTCCTTCACCATCTTCTTCTTCTTGTCATTTGTTGCACTCTTCAATCCCTTCACTTCCAAGACTACATGCATGTCTAGGTAAGCTCCAATTCTCACCAATTCTCTCTCTACTCTTCTTTAAACATCCATGGTGATCATCGATAGTGTTAATTGTTCTTACCCCATTTCCATTTATACACTAACATGTATTAATTGAATTCCTTGCAGGCCTAATGAAGGTGCCCATTATCTGAAAAGGCTGATAATTTTTATTTCCAGGCGATTATTAAATGATGATCTTCTGATCTTGTAACTATACAAACAGCTATGCTGAGCCCTCTGATCTAATGGACCATCGGCCATATGATTTGGATTTATTAGTTACTAGAGTACAACATAGGAATGTACTTGTTTTTTCTTCGGGTAAACCATGCCATTCTCATCCAGCGCACATTAGCCAGACTGACGATTCATTTCCTTATTTACTGCTTCACATTTGTCCTGTTTCCATGAATGCTGAAAACTTGCGCCACCCGGTTTCACTTAAACCATGTCCATGCACTCTAAATTCCATATCCCATCTATCAATGTCAAGTCGTGAAGGCTAGTGCTCCTAGTTCTAGGCTGTTCTTTGTGCGCACGTTAGCACATGTAATGATATTCACCAAGTGGGAAATTGAGCTAGGTAATCATTGTGTACAAATTCTTATGTGTACTATGCACATGATTGGTACTATGCCAATCATTGATTGAATGATTTTTTTCCAAGAAAGCTGTGCTAATTATTAGATAATTAATGGGGTTATTGTTAAGTTCACAGAATTAGAATAAATCACATAAATTTACCTTGAAAACACTTGTTTAAGTTCACAAAATCACAAAATAAAGGCATAACACTTTGTGGTGGTTATATATCAGGTAGTGTTAATATCATATTCTTTACATAATAAAGTAAATTAGGGAAACCTATATATGTTCCTATCCTCCTCAACATTCATCATGGTAGGATTAATAATTAACTGTTAACATTTTTGCTCCATATAGTCACCACACAAGCAAGAAATTTCATCAATTCGAGTTCCTTTTTTCTCTCTTTTTTTCTTAAGAAAAAATATCTAGCTAACTGCATGATTATATATCATCATGGCATGTACAGCTTGTTCCCACATTTGCACCTCCATGCTTCTGGGTAATACTCAGTAGTAACCGGAGTCCCCGGCGGCATAGCCACATGCACCGGCTTGCATGGGGTGCAATTGCCACACTTGGACGTGCACCGCGGTGGAGATGACCCTGGCCCACTCAAAAACCTCCTTGCCATGCTCGAAGAAACCTCCATTTGTTCATCATAACCTCTTGTCTTCTCAAACTCCTACAAAAATACCATAACCCCATTAATTATCTAATAATTAGCACAGCTTTCTTGCAAAAAGTCAATCAATCAATGATTAACATAGTAGCAATCATGTGCATGGTACACATAAAAATTTGTGCACAATAATCACCTAGCTCAATTTCCCACTAGGTGAACCATCCTTACGTGTGCTAACGTGCGCACAGAGAACAGCCTAGGACTAGGAGCACTAGCCCTCGCGAGAAGACATTGATAGATGAGACATGGAATTTAGAGTGCATGGACATGGTACCGGTTAAACCGCTGAGCATTGGTGGCGCTAAGTTAACGGCATTCATGGAAACAGGACAAATGTGAAGAGGTAAATAAGGATAGGTATGGCATGGTTTACCCTTAAAGGAACAACTAGAACATTCCTATATTATACTGTATACTGTGATGACTAATAAATCTAAATCATATGACTGATGTTTTCATTGGATCAGAGGGGTCAGCATAGCAGTTTGTATGGTTACAAGATCAGAAGATCATCGTTTATTTTTTTTTCTTTTTGATAAATACAAGAAGATTAGAATTTTGAGGATGTAGGTACTAGGTACTGACAAAACATAACTTGATCTTTGATCATAACGGGGAAAAGCATATATTGGAAATCTTGATCAAATATGTTGAGTAGAACAAAAAAAAAAAACATTTAATCATATGGTAAATTATTTAAAATTAAATTATTGATGGTATAATGCATGTGGGAAATTAATGAAATTGATAAGAAGCAGTAATGGCATCGGTACAATGAAGTATATTGTAGGTAAGTGAAGTGCAAGCAAATAATAAAAATTAATTAATAACCAAACTCACCTGAAAATAAAAATGATCTGCCTTTTCAGATAATGGGCACCTTATGCCTGCAAGGAATTCAATTAATACATGTTAGTGTATAAATGGAAATGGGGTAAGAACAACTAGCACTATAGTGAAAATAGTGAAGTAAAAATTAATGAAGATGGTTGATGATCACCATGAAAGTTTAAAGAAGAGGAGAGAGAGAATTGGTGAGAATCGTAGCTTACCTAGACATGTAGTATTGGAAGTGAAGGGACTGAAGAGTGCAACAAATGACAAGAAGAAGAAGAAGATGGTGAAGGAGACATAATGAAAGAGAGAGGGCTTGTTGTTGAAGATGAGTGATCGTTTTCTCTTCAAGCATTCCATTAACAAGTAGAGGGACTCAGAGCTAGTACTATAAATTCCCTTTAAGAAGACAAATATATAAGCAGCTAGCTAGCCACTACGTACAGATGAGTATATACATGTAGGGAAAAGATTGACAGAATGTGAGCCTTTTCCAAGGACATAAACTTCCTTCTTTGTAATTCTTTGACTCTCTTTAAGACTTGGATTCTACAGTAATAGTCACATATGGACTTGAATAGTGAGAGAATACTCCTTCTTCCAATTCCCATGCAAAGCTCGTACTAAACCAAATTAATAGCTAACATCTTATTCTTATCCTTCTTGCTAGAGTAACCCAAAATTCACTTTCGTTCATCTGTCTCTCTCTATGTCCTTGTCTCTCAAGAATCTTGATGTAGTGAGTAGTAGGTAATTAACTAGGTTTGTGTGTTTGAGTGTGTTAGCGGGGGTGGTTGCAAATATGGAAAATATATTTGGAAAAAGTGGGTTGTGACTTGTGAGAGATCTTTGCAAATTAAGAAAGTATATTGCTGTGTGTGTGATTGTGTGTGTGTTTGTGTGTGTGTGTGTGTGTGTGTGTGTGTGTGTGAGAGAGAGAGAGAGAGAGAGAGAGAGAGAGAGAGAAGACGGTGAATCTAAGTTATTTGGATCATGGGTTCCTAATCTTTACAATGTTGAAGTCTTGGATTCTCTATTTGCAGACTTTCTTCGTTGTCTTGCTGTGTTTTCAAGACCAAGCATGAAAAATTGCACATAAACAACAAACAATCCATATAAAAGTGGTTGGTTAAAATGTGATGCTAATGGTTTGTAGTTCATTTTAGCATCTATAAGCCTTAATATTGCTCAATTGTTCTATTGTTCTTGCCTGTTTAATTTTGAAGAAAATAATAGATTAAAACGTTTCAATACAAGGAAGTAAAAATGATGAATTTCATTGGAAATGAAGTAATCAAATCCATCAAAATTTCTCAATAATCACATTATCATATTTAAAAAAATCACCGTATCAATTTCTATTTATAACAAAAGTGAAAAACAATTATTTTTATTCAAGCATGCATCATCGTATTGACGGCTCTAATGAATTTTTTATTTATTTTTATATCAAGAGTATAAACTCATAAAAATATTATAGATTTTACACTTTTTTTATTGTGTTAATAAAGGCTACCACTGTATATAAAAAAAAGATAATTGAGACTAAATTTGGTTGAAGAAATAAAAATAAAAACATAAAATAAATTTATTTATAAAAAATCTTGAAGTAAATTTATGTATTTTCAAAACATAAAATACACGAGAGATATATTTTTTTTATTTTCATTATCTCAGTCTTTTTTGATATGATTCAATAATCAAATACTAGTATCTAGTATAAGGAATTATATTTCGGATCATACTTATTAATTTATCATCATAGATTTTTTTTTGAACCACCATAAATTTAACATAGATAGAGAGCAAAAATAAATGCAGGAACTGCATGTTATTTGGACATATGCAATATTATGGAATTTGAATTTTCTAGCATCCATTATTGGTTTGGTTGAATTATTAAACTCCAACAACCAATGAGGACTTAGATGCTTTGGAATATTTTGCTATTTGAAATTGAAATGTCAAGAACATTATTTTAAAACACATATATATGACACAACTTCCCTGCTGGCCAGTCGTTGCTGCATTTTAGGACCCAAAATTTCAACTCAACTTGCCACCATGGAAACAAAAGGTACATGTTGTCTGCCGTATTATGTGCTTGTGGGGCTTTGTGGCCAGGCTAATTGAAGGAGTGGTGTCCATAATTTTAGAAAAAGATATCCGAATTTAATCATATTTAACTGATTTTAACTCAAATCAAATAGATGATAGTCATTAGATTGATGGGTCCGGTCCATATTTAAAACCACACACTATGATATTTTTTAATCATTTTTTTCTTGATTTTTGAGGATAGAATTTTCATAATTGGATTGGAATTTATACAAATATTTTCTTTTAATCTATATATATATTTTTATTAATATGGATGTTCAGGCCAGCTTGTGCGCATCTCAACTAATCCTACAAATCCTGAAGTTAACGATAATGTAAGCCTTCAATAACCCTGAGACTTGTGAGATTCCAACTGGTAATCTCTAGGGAATAAACATAGAGCTTAACCAGTTAAGCTATACTCTTCAGGATATCTTTTCATCTATATTTGTATAGAAACCCATGCATGTACAACCTAAATCAACACTAAAAAACAATCAATTTAAAGGCATTTAGCTAGGAAGTAAATGAATCTGATTAAGCATTTTTTATTTATTGACCTGATCTCAAATTTATGCGCGCAACTAGCCTACGAGCTGGATATCCTCACACTCAGGGAATTGTTTTGCATGAGAACACCCTTGGATAGGCCATTATCAATGACTTGAAGAGGAACAGAAAGGATGGGAATATGCATGGGATGTCATCACTGGCCAAGCAGTACCGTTTCCAACCTTATCAATGGACTTAATAGATTCTTAAGGCAAGAACTTGAAGATAAAACCCAAACAAATTGTGTAAGATATATGAATGGATCAACTCAGGCTGTACCCTATATCCTGCTCAGACTAAATTCCAAGGAGTACGTATACTCCACATGGTCCTAATGACCTTTCAATTCTCTCCATCGAACCTTTTACCTTTCTAAAAAAGTATGAACTTTTTAATTCTCGAAATTAACAGCCAAAATCTCTAACCTTCACTTAACCTTCGATGTGTCTTTAATTTTTTTTTTTTTTAATCCTATCGATCCTCTTCCTAGTTAAAACTCCCTTTTGTGTTATGAACAAGTAAACTCTATCAAGAGTCTAAAACCATTTCCTGCACTAATAGCATACAATTTAGGATTCTATCTTGCTATAAATTCCATAACCTTGCATTTTCACACCTCTTGAAAGAATATTTTTAACTATTATAAAACCCGGAGTGGCCCAACAAGTTAATATAAAGCCTAATTTGATTCGGGTTTCAAAAAAAATAAAAGAAAAGATTGATCCGAGTGACTCGATAAAAAAAATTTAATATATTGATAAAATACATTATTCACATTCAAATTAATATATTTATGAATCTTTTTACTACAATTTTTTTAATTCAATTCCAAAATAAAACAGATAATTTTTATTTTAAAACCAATTTGAGATCACTATATAAAAGTAATTCCATTTCTAGTTTAGCCGAAACTCCAAGGCATCCATAAAATACTATGGTCCAAACATATAATCTCTAAAAACAATTACAAAATAAATGTCAAAGAACCATCTCAACCCAATAGCTTAAGCTATTAGGTAAGGTCCCATGATATGATTTATATTATTCTCTAACACGCCCCCTCAAGTGAAAGCCCTTTGGGCTTGAAACTTGCACATGCCCACATTACCTTGTGCTTAATTTTTTTATCAAATAAATGGGGATGAGATTCGAACTCAAGACCACTTGGTCATTAAGGCTCTGATACCATGTCAAAGAACCATCTCAACCCAATAGCTTAGCTATTAGGTAAGGTCCCAGGATATGATTTATATTATTCTCTAACAATAAATATTTTAAAATTTAAATTAACATAGTTTTAATTAATGTATAAATTAGTTCAAGAATATTTTTTTATGTTCAATTAAGAAAATTCCCAAATTGACTTTTGCCCCTCCAAAGCTTGAGGTTGGATAGTAACATGGAAAAAATGAGGGTGACAAGTGAAGACAATTATCCATCCTGACAGACTCGTCTCAATTATTTAACGTGAATAAAGCCGATGGTCTCTATGTTGTAGATTGTGACAAATGGGAATTTAATTTCCTATAGAAATAAATTTTTAATAGTGAATAATTTGGAAATATCTTTGGGTCCGCAAATGGAGGGCCTGTAAAAATTCTTTCTCAGACAAAGCCATTGGTAGCGACAGTGAACTACTGTTGGATCAGGATCTTGGAAAAAATGTCCATGGAAAACTAGACATATAGCACCTAAAATCTCACTACAAACAGAAGAGAGGTCATGCAAAATCCAATAGATTTTTTTTTTCCTTAGGACCTGTAATAAATATAGGATTGAGCTGTAAATAAAGTCATCATATCATATCTTATTAACAAAATATTAAAAGAAGTGTTTTTAGTATGCATCAAAACACTATTAATTTTAATAATGTTTTATATTATTTATTTTAATTTACTTTTTATAAAATTATTTTAACTTTATGATCTAGTCGCATGTTTAATTAATGGGTTAATTCGATTGACTTGAATTTTTTTAATTGATTTTTTAATAGTATTTTGTTTTTTGAATTTTTTTTGAATTTTAATTTTATTTTTTAAAAATTAGTTTGTTGAGAATTAAACTTTATGATTTGGTTTTAATTTGTTTTTTATATAGTTATATCAATCTTATAATCTAGATTACAGGTTTGACAGGTTAATGCAGTTGGCTTAAATTTTTTTAATTGATAAATTTTTGTACTTTATCTTTATCTTTCTCACTGTGTCGAGCTTTGAATCCTTGTCTTCAATGTATATTTTCATGTCTCCTTCAAGCATGTATCCGTTGTATTCATTGATGTCAGAACTGAATATTTTTTCCCCCTCGATGGCATTGACGACTTGCTAATTATGATTCATTTAATTTTTCAGCTCTGCAATAATGGGAACTATCTTAACAAGGAAAATTTAAAATATTGGATGAGGATGGTTTTATTTAAACTCTCTAATACATTTTTTAATTGAAAACACTTTTATGCTGAGAACTTTCATTTATTTCAAAGAATGAGGTTATAAGATTAATTAGAATTACTTCTAATCAATAAAGTTATGATAATATATATAAAAAACCTGTTTCAATTCGATAAAACAGTTCAAATTAACACGCGTAACCCATATTCTAGATCATAGGTAGAATTAGGTTTAATAACATTGAAGTACATGACTACAATTTATTTTCCCATCTGATTTTAGATAGTTAAATATTCGTGCATTTATATAATTAAAAAAAATTACTTCGATTGAAACCTAGATCTAGTTGGGTATTGAAAAAACATCAATCAATTTGTGCCAATTCATTTGTTGTCCACAAGAGTTGGCTTTGGAATTAAAAATATCTACAACTATTTTTGGAAGGCCAATATGGTCCTAGGAATTCTAATAATTTTGAAAATTTAGGTTTTACTGATTTGAATAAAAGAGCTGAGTCCTTTAAGAAAAAAAGTTGCAAAGGAAAAGACAAAAACAAGTTGAAATCATCAAGAAAGCTGCATCAACTCAGAAGATAAAAACAAGTAGCCGAAATCTTTAAGAGATCTTGTGGGGGTGACTACAAACAGTTTGCAAAATTCTCCCGCCACTACCTTTGAATCAAATACTGTAATATTGTAACATTATTGAAGTGATAGCAGTTTGATGGATGACTTTGTAACAACCACTTCCTTTTGAAGTTAGCTTGATCCACAGGCCCTTTGTCTCTGAATTATGCAAAGTGCAAACAGCTTTTGCAGCATTGTTTGCAAAAAACAGTCACTTTGGCTGGCCCCTTGATACTTGAGAAGGCAAATTGTAGAACAGTGAAAACACTGAAAAGAAGTTGTAAATATGCAACATCCATGATGAAGTAATAATTGTTGGGTTTTACAAAACAATAAAAATTATAAATTAAATTTTTTTTTGAAGTTCCAAATATCTTGTTGACAGATCTAGAGTTTTTTAGGATTCATATGAAAATTTCCTGAAAATTAGATATTTTTTTGGATTTGAATATTTGTTTTAATGTTGAGTTATCATAAATTATAAGTCGTTCTAGTATCTGACCTTTATCGGTGATTAATAAAAAATCTCATAAATTTTTTTAGAATAAAGTGATTGTTATATTTTAAAGTACCAACTCTTTTTTTTTTATGTTTTAAATGTATACGTATTATATTTTTCTCATCTTAGGAAACAAGAAACATAACTTTTAATTTATAAAGAAATCTAAAAACCCTATAAATAAATAAAAAATCAATTTCCCCTTCAAATAACTTTTATTTATAAAAAAACCCTATATATAAATACCAATTCTTAAGATCAACATGCATTATCATTATTATTTTTTCATTGTGTGAAAACATACTAAAAAAAAACATGAATTGTTCTCTGACCCTGTTCTTCGATTTGTTCATTCCAATTAGGCCTCTTAGCTAGGCCTGCTTAAGTCCTCCCACTAGATTTGCACTGCCAATGAAATACAAAACCCCTGTGGCCCATTTCTCATAATTTCTATGTATTTCCCCTCGCTGCCACACAGGGCCGAAGAGGTAGGTGCTACCCTACACCTTTCTTGCATCACTTCAACGGCTATGTTTCAGTCTGATAATTAAATTCCTTTTTCTTGGGATACTTAAAACTTCTGACTCAGAACATTTAGAAGAAAAAAATCCAGGAAAAGAAACCAGCGTGCGGTTAATAGTTAGTCTTTTAACAACACAAGTACCTCCTTTGGTTTGATAATTGTCTTGTGGTTGTTTCTTCCTTTGGGCTACCTGCAAATTGGGTCTGTAATTTTAATGGCCATTTGAAATCATAAGACATATTAACCTACTTACCTTCATACTTATTAAACCAGGTCTAGAAATTGACCCGGTCAAGAGATCGGGTTCTAGATCTTACAAGTTAACATGGATCAACCTGAAAAAATTAAAAAAATATTTGGAATTTTAATATTTCATGTGAAAAAAAATTAAAAAATATATATATATGGATTAGGGCTGCTGTAAATAATAAAATTTAAAAAATTATTTTAAAAGGTTTTTTTTATCTCACATTAAAAATATATTATCTTCTCTTTTTAAGTTGAAGTATTTAAACCACAAAAAGTTTATTATTCCATATTGAAAAAACACAAGTTTCTTTTTGTAAACATAAAATATATATACTAACGGGCTTCCAATCTCATATTGAAAAAATAAAATCTTTTTCTAGTGTTTATACACTGAAGGTGTATTTGTCAAATACACTCTAATGCCTCTCCCTTAGTTTTTAGCTTATCTTTATTTTAATATCTAGCCAAACAAAGCCTTAAAAAAATCCAGAAAAAATTCTAAAAATTCTAATGACCATTTTGAAATTATTTTTGGGTCCCATGCATATTTTCCTGATATTTTTGCTTAATATCGGGTTGTATATTTACACTGTAAGATATGAACCCGGTTTTAAAAATACTTAATTTTCTCCAAAATTTCAAAAAAATTCAAAACTTTTCCTCATTTAAAAATTACAAAAAAATTTGCTTTGTTTTCACGCATACATCCAAGTCTCTCAATAAATAAATAAATAAAATCATATTTTTCTTGAAAAAATATATTAATATACATGGTGTGTTTTCACATTTTTATACAAAATTCAAAAATATATCTTTGCATGCATTTTAAATTTAATAACCAGTTTATTAAATCCATGAGAACTTGACTAATATTTCAATAACCCCTAAAAATTTTAATTCATGAGAATTAATGGTCAATATTATGATATAAATGCTGGACTTACAAGTAGGCTGATATTTAAATATCAGGAGTTAACCAAAAAATTATTAGAATTATTTTGAATATTCACCAATTTTATTTGGAGGTATTTTTCACCACAATATACAAGTTGTGGAAAATCCTTTCACCCTCCAGGATAATTGAATTCTGTCAGGGCACCTATATAGATTCTTCCTACAATAATTCATTTGGACATACGAGCCTATAATAAATTAAAAATTCCAGATTTATTCATAAAAGTAAATCTTTTTTTTTTTGAGCTATACACTGACCACCTGCTAGGAACCCATCAATACCTTTAAACCACATCTAGATCACATAATCTAGCCTACATGAGGTAAGGTGTGTTAGGGGTGTTAATACCTTTCTTAACCATAATCAGTCCTTTACCTTCAGAATTTTGTATAAGATCAGTATACACGAGTCTCCTAGCGACCCTAAAAATAAATAACTAAATGCATACACACACACTACATACTGTTTAAGTGTTCACAAAATTCATGAGTTACTGTATAATGGAATATAATTGAATGATTTGATTATTAATAATAGGATCAAATCAAGTAAGAGAATTTAATCAATTCTCATTCTTGAAAAACAATCTAAATGTAAAACACAAATACAAAAGATGCTAGTTTATTGATAAAACAACAATAGTATATAGGTAGTGTATGACTTTGTATTATTGATTGTTTTTTAAAATGCTTTTTACTTAAAAATGCATCAATAAATATATATATATATATAACACCAACACATCAAAATAATTTAAAACATAAAAAAATAATAATTTAAAAAGTATGACGTGACCGTATAAACAAACAGGGTCTTAGTTTAGATACTGCTTTGAAACAAACATAACAATTATATTGATTTGTAATAACCGAAAACCTCTTCTTACTGGTAAAGATAGGGTGAAAGAATTCAGGTATTTTAGAATTCTAACACAATTTCATAAAATATTTTGGGAAAGTAACACAAGTTAGAAAAATATTATAAAAATAGCACACTTTGAACAGAACTCCTATTAAAAAGCACAGTTGAGCACAACCACTATTGAAAATAGCGGTTGGACACAAATGTTATTGGGAATAACAGGTGTTCCAAAAACCATGTCTCTCTCAATTCAATTAACATATATGGAAAGTCAACAATTTTTTTTTTATGAGGATCCAATGGCCAAGAAATGAGATTTAAGATCCAATGGTCAAGAAAGAATGAGTCACCAAAAACACACTGAAACTCTATTTTCGACACACCCAAAACCGTTAGAAAGATCTCGACAATATAATTTTTAACCACACCTTAAAAGGCCACCAAATATGATTGTAATTTGTTAAAGATTTTGTTTGGGGTTAATTATAACCTCATTTGGTATTCTTCCAATGTGTAGTTAAAATTTTCTCATCGAGATCTTTTTAATGTTACTATATATCAAAAATAGAGTCTCGGTGTGTCTATAATGACCTATTCTTTCTTTTTCTTTTTCTTCATTTATCTCTTATGCCATATAATCAAATCTTTTTTTTTGCTTGACCATTAAAACTTGAATATCATCTTTTAATTATTGAGTTTTCATAAAAAAATTGGTTGATTTTTGTTTAAAATAATTAATTTATACAAAAAAAATATTTTGAAATATTTACTATGCAACTGCTATTTAAAATAGCGGTTGTATAGAAAAACATATTCTAAAACGTGAATGTTATTAGAAGTCATGTATAAAAACAATTATTTTAAAAGCGGTTGTCTTCAGACTATTCTCTGTTCCAAACACTTTTTAAACTGTTATTTTCCAAAACTTCTAGCAAACTATGCTATTTTTGAAAAAAAAAAAAAAACAAAGAATTCAAACACCTGAACCTCTGCATGAAGTGAACAGGTTTTCGCTCCATTTCCCCAAAATTATACACAAAAATATTTGAAGTCGAAACCCTCACGTTCACGAATGACAAAACCAAAGCCAAATTAATAAAATCTGTCTTTCCTTCTTCCAAACAGACACTGCATCTACTTTGAATCCCATCACCATTTTTCCTTTTTAAGATCGGAGATAGACCAGATAGCTAGTTATAACGGAAGCAACTTCAGTTTTCTTGTTTGTTTTGAGTGTTGTTAGAAAGTGTTTTTAGTGCTCTTTTCTGTTTCTTTTTAGCTCAAAGTTTTAATCTTGGACTGTTGTTTGTTTGATGATCTTGATCATAGCGTCCTGTTCTTCTTGAACATCTTAGATTTGGGATTTTTTAGTAAAAGACAAGTAGTTGATTTGATAAAGTTTGAATCTCTTGTGTTCACTTTCTTTTAAGCACTAATCGTAGTTGTTAATATTTGTATAATCAAGTATTAAAACCCCATTTCATTTCTTTAATCTTTGGATGGTTCTCGCTGCTATACTACCAGGTTCAACTCATCTGACCAGAAATCCTGGTTCTTGTCGGTGGTTGATATGCTTTGAAAGATCCCATTTTTGTGATTTGCTGCTATACTACCAGGTTCAACTCATCTGACCAGAAATCCTGGTTCTTGTCGGTGGTTGATATGCTTTGAAAGATCCCATTTTTGTGATTTTGTTAAGTTTGGGAGATTAGTGTCTGAAAAAATTGTTAAATCCTGTTAATCTTCATTATTAGTAGATCTGTTTTACATTGGGGTTTTAGATATCTCCAAGGAATGGAGCATGCTACCAATAAACTTTGTAAACCCGCTTCAAATATATCTGAAATGGTCTCCAAATTTTCGAAAGCTTGCAAATTGAGATCTATTGGTGTCTTCTCCAATGACCACCGGTATCAAAACAACCTCATTGGAAACAATGATGGCACGTTGATGGGTGAAGATAGTAGTGATGCTGCTGAGGAAACAGAATTTGATGATGAGAAAATCCATCCACAACCTGTTGTAGTTCCAAGCAAAAGCAAAATGTGTGGTGATAGGGATATTGTGGAGTTGTTTAACACAGTTTCTGCCTTGAAATTAGCTTATATTCAGCTTCAGGAAGCACCTATTCCCTATGATCCGGATAAGATTGTAGCTGCCGATGAACTTGTTGTGGTTCAGCTTGAAGCACTTTGTAAGTTCAAGAAGGCATTTAAGGAGAAGAAATTTTTAAAAACCAAGCTTAATCCCTCTCGTTTTGATTGTCTACGATCAGAAATTGATGTTATTGAGAAGCTTTTAGAGAAATTGATGTCTCAAAATAGAGATAAAGATGCTGAGATTGTACGCCTGCAACAAGAACTCTACGATTTGGATTCAGGGAATATGGCATTGGTTGAGAAGATTAGAGAGAAAAGTTTGGAGAGAAAGAATATGAGGATTTTGAATGTTTCCATGTTTGAGCATGCCTTCAAAAGAGCTTCGAAGTCGATTCATGACTTTGCGAGGCCAATAATTAGCTTGATGCAAACTTCAGGTTGGGATTTAAACCTGGCAGCAAAGCCCATTGAAAATGGGGTTGTTTATGCTAAAAGGTCAGACAAGAAGTACGCATTTGAAGCCTACATTACACGAAGAATGTTTCATGGGCTATCACTTAAATCCTATAACGTGGATGACGTTTTGCGGTTCGAAGATCATGTTGCGTTTCTTGAATAGTATATAGTTATTGGAAATAATAAAACAAAATTATTTAAGAATTTTTAGAATTTTATTAGATATATAGATCTAAAATATTTTATTGATATATTACATGAAGATCTGATATTTTTTTACTTTGAATAATTGTGTAAAGATTGAGTTGTCATAAACCACAAATCGTCTAATTGTCCGGTCACCAACAATTTAATCCACACCAACCACCAATGAGAAAACTCCTAAATTTCTATTTAGAAGAGAGGTATTATTATGCTTAGAGTGTTAGTTTTATATTTTCTGATTTACATAGTTTTTCTGTCAATTACTCTTAAAAAATAAGAGTCATAACTTACTATTTATAGTAAAATCTGAAAAACTTTATAGATTGACAAAATATTAATTTTTCCCTGAATAATATCCATATATTAATTCAATATAATTTTAGAAATTAACTCAATCAAGTCCTTGAATTTTTCATGTATTAATTATATTTTAGTTTTTAATTTCTAAAATATATTTTAATCAAGTCGTATTTAATTAAATCATCCCAATTTAATTTTTGACTAATGGTTCTTAATGTATGTGACCTATAAGGTTCCTAATATGTTGGCCCAAATATAAATTATAATTCTAATTAAATAGAGTTAAATAAATTAAACAATTTAATTTATTATTAATTCAACAATTAATTAATTTATATTTGAAGATCATGTGCATAATCTAGTAATGTGTCATGATCCCTTAAATATTAGAAAAATCATTAGTGATTTGACTTAACCTTTTAGTGACTGATTTCTTAGTGCAATTAATATCTTTTCATCAATAATGTTCTGATTTAACATTAAACCATGAATTATGTATGCCATGTTAAATCATATTTGTTCTCTACTTTAACCAATTAAGGATTTTTCAGTCAATATTATTTGAGAACAAATAAAATATTTTTTCTAATTCACCTAGAGTGATGAATCCTTTCTTGATTACTCAAATACTTTTATATAATTCATGTTATACCAATGTTTGTCATTTCATTACCTCGATTAAGATAACATATAACATAATTAAAGCATAACATTCTCTATATAAGATGACTTAGTGATCTCATATGAGGCTTTTCATAAACATAAGTGATCTCTTCATATGAAATTCTCATGCGGGTTAGTTTAGTGTATATGTCTTATGAAAAATACATATATATTAATTCTAGATATCCCATATATCTTAGTTTAGAAAAACAATTGCTTTCTTTCATAAAAATAAAAGAGAACAAAATGTAACAGTCTTTACAACTCTAATAAATATCTAGTATTTAAGAGAGCATCAACTAGGAATATTGTAGAAATAATACTTTGATACAATAAAAATCTCATAATTATAACAACTTTATAATTTTCTTTATAAAGTATTTTTATCTCATGATTTTTATCTTTATTTAAATTTATTAATCTAATATTATATTAATATTAAAGAAAAATTAAGTTTTTATTAATAATAAATATATATTTATAAAAATATAATAATATAATATGTAACCAACCGATACTACATTAAACTAACAGATCGTATTGATTCTCAGATAGAAAATCCAAATTCAGAACTTTCCAATTTCTGCAGAAAAAAAGTACATGTTTGTTGTTCATCCCATGATGGAGATGCCTTTCTTTCGGAATCTAGACCAGAGGATGTTCGTATTGAGTGGCAAGCATCTGAGGACTCCTTTCTATCAAATATTCGCAAGAATGGCAAAGTGGGTTTGGATTCTTCAAGGGATTGCGACCTCAATTGATCCCATTTCACAAATATTTTCTGTGAACACGGGAAGCAAATTCTCAGATGTTTACATGTAATCTGATGAAGAGAACAAGGAAGGTGTGGTCGTGTTTGATGGAGGACAATCTAACTTCAAAGTTGAGTTTACGGTCATGCCTGGGTTCAGAATTGGAAGCACATTGCTGAAGTCTCGGGTTTATCTTTCTGAAATGAAACATTCCACAGGAAAGTGATCCATTGAAGATGCTGTAATGACGGGTATCTTTCCAGAGCCGATCACCTTTCTGTTATAATGATTAACATATTTAGGTTAAGTTAGTTGAGAATATGATAGATAGTGAAATGTGGTGGCATTGAAACCCAGAAGCTTAGTGCCTGTACTTCTTCCAAGTTGTTTTTTTTGATATATCTATATATGCTGCAAGCTGCATGAAAATTGTTGCATGCTTCTCCTAGAACTGTAAATAGATAGCTAGGAATTGTGTTTGATTACTATATCGAAACAGAATATATATATATATAGAAACAGAGGAAATATTTCACTTATCTTTTCTATTTTAAAAGAACAGAAATTCAATTTAACTGTATCTGAAATAGATTTATTATCTCTGTCTACATCACTTCAACTATATATATGTTTTTGTTTCTTTTAACGATGCTAACATATTCCTTAAATTTTTTCGCTTGTGTTTCTTTCTTGCTTATGAACAATTAGTTAATTAAGCTAATCTTTGTGCTGTGGGTTTTTAGAGGCCTTGCTGTGTGCGGAACCATTTATATTGTGTAGAAAATAAGTGTAGAAAGTTCTTGGCAACTTGCTAGCTTAATAAGCATGAAGAATAAGGGTTGATTATGATAATCTTCAGGCTACAATGAGATGTTCCTGTCTTTTGATTGAGATTTGAGAGAGGCACAACTCTATAATGGGTTAAGTTTTAGGCCTCTCCATATCTAGGATTGACATTCAAGAGGATCTATTAGCTTTTACTGACATAGAGGTGCATCAAGCTCTATTTTGTCTCTTTTATGTTTTCGATGTTGTGCATCATCAATGCGAAGAAAAGAAATTATTCAACAATGGGCTTTATTCCTTTCATAACTACTACTAACATTACAAAGATTCAACAGAGAGATTAGAAGAGAAGGATTAAGGGGAAGACAGGGACCGTGACACTAGTTGCAGAATCACTTGGGACTATTTATGTCAGTGTTGTCGTCATCGGGAGAGAACAAGTCCTTGCATAGCTCTCCATAGAATCTACCGACCAAATCAATGAAGACGGGACACTTCAGGTTTTTCCAGCAATACAATAGCTCTTCCACGTCCATTAAATCCCTCACTTGCCCCTCTTCAACCATCATCTCTACCAAATAGTTCTCGAAACTTCTGCACGCATCTTCTACATCTTCATCACCGAAGGTTTGCCTTTTCTTTTCCAAACTGGCCTTGATATAAGCTGGTGTAAGAGGTGATGGAAAAAGCATTCTTTCACACTCCGGTTCTGAGACGCTCCTAAGTTCGGAAACTCTGTCCATCTTTCTCGACTTCCTAAGAGGATGAAAAACGGAGAGCAAAGAATTAAAAACTCGATTCTTTTGAGGAGCTTTTCTGGGTTTCTTGCTGCGACGACGAAGTTGAAGACCTCTTATAAAGACAGGTCTTTTGAGCTTGAATCTGAAGAGTAACAGTAGTTTCTTGCATGGACTGAAAAGCTTGGATCTGAAGACAGCTAATGCTTTCATTTAATCTTTAATGATTGCAGTTAGATTGTTGTTGAAGAAATGGAGCAGGATGCTGGCTTTTATTGCTTCTAATTAGTTTAAGGAAAGAGGTAGGAAAGGCATATCATTGCAGAGAGAGAGTTTGCAGAAAATGGATACAGTAAGAGGTTTGTTATGCCCTTTGTGCTTCTCTTTGTTATAGTAGGGTTCATGTCCTGAAGGAGGAGAGTGGCACACCATGAAGTGAGTATATTTTGACAAGAATCCTGATGTGGAGAAGAGTCGTATGGAGATGTTTATCATTGGAGGCAAAGTTCCATTAAATTAAAAGGGGTCCTAGTCTTCCATTTTGTGGGTCCTAGTCTTCCATTTGTGAATAATCTACCAACTAATATGATCCCATCGTGGTTTTCAGATGGCTAGCAAGGCCAGAAGTGGAAGGCATGTTTACCAAATATGTAACCTCATCTTGGTCAACAATTATAAAACAGTACCCTCCATGGTTTATAAAGCTCAAGTCTAAAGCAACCGTAGTGACTGGTGCTCTCTTTGGGCTAAACTCAAGCTCCTAGAGCCCCATAACCATTCACATTGAGACCGGAATTGCTTAACTCACAAAACCCATCCTCGATTTGGGTTGTATCTTTTCTAGATTCATTCGAAGTCCATGGTTGTTGGAATTGGTTTTGTAAAACATGTAACAGATTTTTTAAGTTAAAATTAAATGTGAGATACACTTATTTTCTTGAGGTTAAAATAAGTTCAACATGACTTTCTAATTCAACATGAGTATATATTAACATGTATTTTTTTAAAAAATAAAACAAATTAAAAATTAATGAAAAAATGTTCTTAAAAAACTATTTATATAATAAAAATTTCAAATCCAAAATAATTTTGTGAATTGGATAACAAGCTTATGGGTTCATGAGTTTAGATTTAGATTTGGTTATGAAAAATATATTGCTAGTTCCTTTTTTTTTTATCAGTAATGTCTTTTAATTATTAAAATATTTTAGTAAATGAATCAATGCATTAATTATATTATATGATAGGAATTAATGTATTCATGAATTATGAAGATATTTTTTGTTAGAAAAACAAATACAAAGATATAAGAATAATATATTTCTAGGATATTTTTGATGTGAATTTCTATCATTCCCAAACATTAGGGTTTTCTCTTTTATAATTATCTTCATTTTTTTTATCCGAAGATTGTAACCAAATACTAACTAGATCACCTGAGCAATTAGCAACTCTTTACGACATAATAAATTAGTTGAATGCCAAGAACTTCCATATTCCTTGTTAATAGACTGCTTCTTTTCTCTCTTTTTTTTTTAATTTTTTTTCTCAGAATATTAAACTTCATATTTTGTCAAGTTTTTCTCTTTATGAAATGTGGTCTAATTTAATTCTCTAGTATAAATAATTAACTAAGTTTGTTTTCTCAATTCTGTGATTTCACTCTTCACATCAACATTGGTTGTTAGGAACTTGCTTAAGGTCCCAGCAATTTTTCAGAAGATGGATGGCATAGTTGTTGTGATCCGTACATGATTTCTAAATTATGGAAATAAGATTCAGCTCTAGATTACCTATCTAATTCTTGATTACAAATTATTGCCAACTATTTTTTTTTTTTGGTTTCTGTAGCACAGCCTAGCTATTGATTACAACGCAACTTAGAGATTACGCTCTGCTCAACAACGCAACACAGAAATTGTGTTATTTCTCTATATTTTTTTGGCTTGCGCTAGTTTGCCAAATATTGCTTTTCGGCATGTGTTTGTGAAATAAAAAGAAACTCAAATTAATCTCTTTTCTTTTAACATGACCGGTGATTACCTCCCTTGGCCTGTGTCCGATTCAGAATCCATCATTGATTACAACCATGGATGAGCATGAACCTCGCATGAATGTGAGTGGACAGACATTTACTATCAAATAATTGCTCCACAGAGATGTTATCAATGAATTCGGCTAATTTACAGAGCCATTTCCCCCCCTGAAGTTTGGAGAAATGCAGTTTCATCTTCACCTGGGAAACACAAGTGAAAGAACCTGTAAAGTGCTTGGTAGGGGACCAGAAACAGAAGGTGCAGCACCAGGCATGTGGGACAACTTGTGACATTAAGCAGTTGGAAAGGCATGGAATATCATCATTTAAGAAACATGGAATCATGGGAAAGAACACAGCACTTAGTAGACATATGGGCCTTGATTAATGCTAAAATCATCATTACATTCTCTTAACCCTTGCTTTGGCTATGCAAAACATGAGGCCCCAGATGAGTAGTTTTGACAAATCTTCAAGTTGCAGCAAAATATTGGCTGCTGGCCTCTGGAGTGTGTATAAAATGGTACAAGTGATTGACAGACTAAACTTTAGCCAACGTTTTCAAGCCCTTAGTTTCTTGTAGTAAAGTTGAATTTAAGAGATCATTATGCATAACAAACCCTGATTTTGTTGGTGTAATCCAAAACAAAAGATCTGATTATGTAATTCTGCTTGTGGTCATGATGAAAAGTCATTTTGATAATAGACTTTCTCAACACTCGTTGCTTTCATGCTGAACTTTTTTCTAGTGAGCCCCATTTATTCTACCTTTTATAGTCCAGACATTGTAGCTCTTTACATCTTTTTCCAGGTATCAAAGAGAGGGAAAGGTGTAAACGATCTCAGAGAGGGAAAGAAATGGGCAATTACAGGTTTAGATTGTCAGATATGATACCAAATGCCTGGTTTTACAAGCTCAAGGACATGAGCAAAGGCAGAAAGCAATACACCTCTCAAGCTTTCAAGAAAAAACCACCCCCAGGAAATGTAACATCACAAAAACCCAACATTTCTCATCAAAGATACTCTTATTGCTTCACCACAGAACCTGGAAGAGCTGAGAAATTCCATTTCAATTCACCTGTAAATTCAAAAGCCTCAGATACTCACTTTCCTGATCTACCAAGAAAATCATCCAATAAAAGAAACAAAAGAAAAACCATTTACAAGCCTTCTCCAAAACTGGTCTCCACATTCTCTGCTGATTGTAGCTGTCGCGTAACGGTTAACTCAAACCTGACCAAGTCAATTCCAGGTGATTCACCTGACTACTCTAGCTCTCCTGCTGAGAGCTCCTATGATGAGCTTGACTTCTTATCAGAATCTGATGAAGATGACGGTTTTCTTGTTCCTGATTCAATTGATCATCAATTATCATCCTGGTCTAGCTCTTGTAACTGTAATGTTAGCTCTTCAACCGCTGACATTATCATTGACATGAATGAAGAATCCTATGAAAGGAAAATCAAGGAGGTTGAAGGGTTTGGCAGGATCCCCGAGCTAGAGCTTCCTCGAATATTGACCAAGCCAGCAAAATTTAACGACAAGGAAACTGAAGTTACTCAGTTCAGAAGAAGTTCATCTAAATTGGAAGGGGTAAAAGCACATAGGTCTCTCTCTGTCAAGATTGTCAATGAGAGAAGCATTAGGACTCGTAAAGAGCAAAAGAACAATCCTCCTACAAGAAAATCCTCAGCGAATTCGACAGGGATAAAACTCCGAGCTAATACTCCAAGAATTGCAAGCAGGAAAATCCAGACTTGTGCTCGAAAAGGTGTGTCATTTTCAAGAAACAAGACGCTTTCAGAGAGCTTCGCAGTGGTTATGTCCTCAGTTGATCCACAGAGGGACTTCAAGGATTCAATGGTGGAGATGATTGTGGAGAACAATATCCAGGATTCAAAGGATTTGGAAGAACTTCTTGCTTGTTACCTTTCACTCAATTCAAAAAAATATCATGATTTCATTATCAAGGCATTTGAGCAAATCTGGTTTGACATGACTGACCTTCACTTGTAATTGTAAAATCTTGTTAGATTATCAGATGCATGAATAATATGATCTTGTAAATGTTACAACTTGAATGAAAATTTCTATCTTTTCTTACAATCATTGGCTTCCCAAGTTGAAATATTTTAGTTCCAAATTATTTTTCCTCCTGGGAGTCTCATGAAGAATTTTTCCAACCTTAGGTTGCCTCCTCTCAGGGGGATTCTAAATTTTTAAATCCAAGCAAAACCACTGAGTCAATAACTGACAGTAGAACACTTGACTTCTGTTTTTGTGAGTAAACTAGAAGGAAGTTTGACATTTGTCACAACAGGCTCCTGTTGGTATCAGATTATCTGAAGAAAACAATCAGCTGAAATGCAAGCTAATGGATCATGATGAAGGACTGAATGATCATAACATGCTATGATTGCCAGCTGCATGAGCATGAACCTTTTGAGTTTGAGACATGGTTGAAGTGAAAGTTGACTTTGAATAGACAAGACTTCCTCATGCATGGATAGCTTTAAACAAGGTTGGTTGAGTGAGGTCAAATCGTATTTGGTAAAGAATACCTTAATAATTAACTTACGCAAAACCTTTATCATGCTATTAAAGATAATTAACATCATAGGCTTGATTATTAACTTTCACATGTTAATTTTGTATTTAATTTGTAACTGTAACACCTCTTAGAAATTTTGGATATTCAAAGAGAACTGAAAAATGGTGGCACTCAACTGTATAAACCTGCTCTCAGACTTGCCATTGCTTTCCTACTCAGGTCCAGATAGGCCGGATCATGTGCCGGTTCGGTATCGGAAAACGTTTAACCTAAAATAGGAATTATTAGAATCCTTACACAAACAGGTAGTCTTGTACCTTGGTAAATTTGTTAGACATTTTCACTAATGTAACCATTATTGAACCTTTTAGCAGAAAGTTGTTTCATAGCCAATATATAGTAAAACAGGACCACAAATTCTTAAGTTACCTTTAGTGGTATAGAATTGGCGCTTTGGTGACAAGTTATGTCCCTTTGTTGTTTAGTTATGTAGATTTGTTGAAGATTTTGAAGTTTTGAACCATCATGAAGTGCCAAAAACTATTTGTTCGATCATTTTCTATAAATAAATCTAAAATGGGAAAATCCAAATAACAGTGATGCATAGAGGTGTAATTTTCAACTTTTCTGCAGGTGATAGCCCTAGTAGCAGCGGTTACACTTCAACTTTCTCTAGGTTTCTAAACTAATTCACCATCTCTTACTGCTCATTTTTCTGACATGTTTTGAATGGCTAGTCCCATCAGAAGAAAAGATAGAAGAAAACTGAATGGCCAGGACAAGACTAGTATGCTGTTATGATCAGGAAATAAGCAAGACAGTCAATTTAGGTCAGTGTAATAGCCGCAACTTTTTTGGCTTTTAGCACTTTTAAAAAAGATAAAATAACATATTACATCAAATATCTAAAAAAAATAACATAATTTAAAATGTCGCTATATATATGACTCTCTTTAAAGTTAAAAATAAATTGATATAATTTATAATAGAGAAAGAGAAACAAGAAAAGAAAAAAAGAAATCTTGTAAATAAACCGAAATTCTGATAATAACATCACAGATATAGTTGGAAAAATATCGATCAAATAAGTCCAACAACACTAAGAAACATCAAGAATGGTGATCGGATTGAGCCACATAAGGCGTCCAAATATGTCGGGGCTCATTTGCCTTCGGACGACTCATGTGGTACACTTTGATCACCATTGATGACCTTACTTAATGTCATTGGATTCCTCTCATCGAAATCTTTCCAACGGTACCAATGGTGTCATCATTAGAGCTTCGGTGTGCCTCTGAGATCTTTTTATTTCTTTACTTTTCTCTCTCTCCTCTCTCTTCACAAAGAAAAAGAAAAAGATCCTGGAGGCACACCAAAACTAAGATAATGACAAAGATCTCGACGAGACAAATTCAACGACATCAAGAAAGATCACCAATGGTGGCCAGAGTGTGCCACATGAGCTATCTGAACGCAAATGAACCCCAACACATTTGGACAGCTCATGTGACCCACTTTGGTCACCATTCGTGACCTTTCTTGGTGTCGTTGGATTATTCTTGTCAATATCTTTTCAACAGTACTGGTGGTGTCGTCATCAGAGATTTGATGTGTCTTCGAGGTCTTTTTTTTCTTTTCTTGTTTTCCTCTCTTTATTGTAAATTGTGTCAGCCTATTTTTAACTTTAGAGAGGTTTGCACATGAAACTTTCGAGTTGTATATGTCATCTACAACTCTTTAAACTATGCTATTTTCCTAAATATTTTTTTCTACTATGTTATTTAATTCGATTTTCTTAGTGCTAAAGTACAAAAATGCTCTAATAGCTGCAGTGTAAACAATGAAATTGAATAGTAAAAACTAAATTAGTAATGACTATCACAATTCATTTCTTTTTGTTTTCCAAAGTTCAAGTTAACAATGCAGCTACATTCATTAACCTAATTCAGGATAGCAAGATATATAGTTCCAAAAACTACATCATGAGAGAGGCCTAGTATAGTTAAGGATCTGTCAGCTAAGGAAGGTTTGAATTACTATGAGTCACCAGTAGGGACCATCAAATCATCACATACCAGGTATGTATGTGAAGGAAGCAATGAGGACCACATGATGGCTGGGGATGGGGGATGCACACTTGGTGAGTCTCTTTTCATGCAAAACCACCTCCTCAGAACTAGTTGCTGTTGGTATAGTTTGTAAATAAATAAAGAAGGAAAACATATTTATCCCATATTACAAAGAAACACTCCCCCATAAGTGTTTAAAAGTATAAGTTTCTATTGTGTAGTAAATTAAGTGAAAGTCATGGTGGATGGACTTTCCTAATGGGTTTTCTAATGCTATTATATGAATATTTATAATATCAAAAGATGATACTTGACACTTGGGTATTTGGAACTTGGAACTTAATATGTTAGTGAAATTAATTTGTTTTTTGAAATAATTTTTTTAATTTTCATAATTAATTTTGATATTTGTTACTATTGAGATAAAACTGAATAATAGCTATTCAGTTTAATTTAAAATGTAATTGTTTCATTAACAATCATAATATTAACAAACATAATGTTTCAAGTCCAATAAACATGTTATTACATAGAGAACATGTATAAAAAAAACATTTTTTTTTATTTGTCTTCTCTTCTCATTCTTTTAAAGGTTTAAAGGGCTTAATTGTATCCTGAAGATGTTATCTCTATGTGGGATAAATAAACATCCTAAAGACATTGTTTTCACGCATCTAAGCAAACTCTTTATTTATTTCTATATTGACGTAGCAGAAGCTTCTGTGGAAATAGGACGCCGCTTGTTTCCAGGAAAAAATCGTTTGAATCCTCGAACCAAAAATTGCACTCGAATCCACAAGTTCAGAAATTCAAGTTCTTAAAGAGAAAGTTCTTTATTGAATTGAAAAGTGCCTTAAAATGAAAAGAGGCAGCCTTTATATAGGCTGCAAATCCTAATTCGACTAGGAATATAATTGTATAGGAAAGAAATAACTAGAATAAGGAAAGCAAATACTATAGTTGGAAAAGTAAATAAATCCTAATATTACGACATTAATTAAGACTCCTAAATAAGGAGGCAATCTGGCAGAAGGGTACTCCAATGGTAACTGCAGTTCCTGATTTCTCTACAATTATATTATATCCTGCAATCTGCACTGCTTCTCCTCCTGTAGACTGTTCTATATCACATATTAAACAATTTCTTTAACAATTTTAAGGTGTTCATCTAATGGATGCAAATTTGAATTCAAGCATCAAGGTCGCAAAGGATGTCAAGATTCAACTAGATCATTTTAAGGATATAATTTACACATGGTGGGTGGACAAGTTGGTGTTCCTTCTTACTTCATGAAAGATTTACTGCGTTCTTGACCTAAATTTGTCTGCACTACTTGAACCACAAGAAGATAAATATGTTGCTGTTAAAACTGAAAGACTGAAATGTGAGGAAGATGAAATGCTTTGTCGAAGGCATATTTTAAATACTCTGACTAGTCAACTTTATGACATCTTCTCTAAATTAAAATCGCCAAAAGAAATCTTGGTTGCCTTGGAGACATTACAAGCAGGAAAAATCAGGTTCTGATTGTTTTCTTGTTTTAATTTTTTTTTAGTATGGGATGACTAATAACAAGCGAATCATGGATCAAGTCTATGAAATTCAAATGCTGATATCAAAACTTAGTGATCTGGATATCAAAGTTTCTGATTCACTTTAAGTGGGGGTTGTTTTATCAAAACCTCCTTCATCCTAGAATGAATATAGGAAGAAGATGTTGCATTCAACCTACAATTATACCTTTAAACTATTTCAAACACACTTATAAATTGAGATTCTATCTCTTATGCGTGAATTGCAAGCAATAAATTCTAAAGTGAATTTGGTTATTGAAACTGGTTTGATAATGACTCAAAATAATCTGAAAGTGCAAAAGAAAGGAAACAAATTCAAGAAGAAACAAAATACTAACAAGAAGCATATGATTTGTTTCCATTATAGAAATAAAAGGCATTATATAAAAGAGTACAAATTTAAGAATTTCAACAAGAAATGTGGTTCTTTCAAAGTGAATATGGTTGAAAAAGATAAAGTCAAAGAGTTGGTTGTCATGGTTTCAAACATTCAAAATGGAATGATTATTGAATTAAATATGGCAACTAGTATTGTGAAGACTTCAGATTGGTGGCTAAATTCTAGTGCAACAATTCATGTCTGCAACAATAAAGCATGGTTCAAGACTTATGAATAATTGAAGAAACCTGAAGAGGTCTTAATGGGCAACCATAATTCTGCCAAAGTTTTTGGAAAAGGAACTATTGAATTTTACTTTACTTTTAGAAAAAAAAATATCTTTAGTCAATATGTTTCATGTTTCTGAGATTAGGAAAAAAAACCTTGTATTTGTTGGTCTTATAAGCAAGAAATGGTTCAAGATTGTTTTAGAGTTTGATAAGGTTATTGTAACTAAGAGTTAGATGTTTGTGAGAAAGTGTTATTCTTGTGATGACATGTTTAAGTTTAGTATTGATGAAATAAATGTTATTTCTGCTTATATGGTTGAATCTATTTCTTTTCCTTGACAAGCTAGATTAAGACATCTAAATTATAGATATTTAAAATATATGTGTAAGCATGGTTATATTTTATATCAGCATACTAATAATGAAAAATATGAAGTATGTATTCAAGCAAAGATGACAAAAAAGTTTTTTTTCTAAAGTTGAAAGAAATTCTCAATTACTTGAGTTAGTCTATTTTGATATATGTGAAATAAATGGTATGTTAACAAAGGGTGAGAAAAGATATTTCATAACTTTCATTGATGATTATTCTCGTTTTACCTATGTTCACTTGTTAAGAATTAAAGATGAAGCCTTTGAAAAATTCAAAGAATTCAAGAGAATGGTAGAAAATCAAAAGGAAAGGAAAATTAAAATTTTTAAAAGTGATAGAGGTGGAGAATAATTTTCTAAATAGTTTCTATATTTTGTGAGGAAAACGGAATAATTCATCAAATGACAACACCCTATACATTATAACACAATGGACTTGCTGAAAGAAAAGATAGGATCTTAGTGGATATGGTCAATGCCATGCTTTTGAATGCTAAGTTACCAAATAATTTATGTCGTGAAGCTTTACTTACTACATGTGACATTCATAATAGAGTACTATCTAAGAAATTAAATATTTCTTCTTATGAAGTTTGGAATGGTAGAAAACCAAATCTGAATTATTTTAAAGTGTGGGGGTATGTAGCTTTTTATAAAGTTTCTGATCCTTAAAATTCAAATTCAAAAGCTTATAGGCTTTTAGATTTTAGAAACTAATATTGTGATAATTAAATCTGTACATGTTGAATTTATCAAAAATAAATTCATAAGTGATTCAAATGTGCAAGAACCAGATCTAAAAGTAATGACTCTCAGCTCAACTATAAGTGAAAAATATAAAAACCCAGAAGTAATAGGTTTAAATGAACCTAAAAAGAGTCAAAGAGTAAGAAAGGAAAAACACAAATACATATTTTATTTCTACTGATTCAATTGTATTTTTAGTTGAAGATGATAGAAACACATATTGAAAAGGACACATATTGAAAAGGACACCTATGATCCTAAATGTTGAAAATGATCCAAGGACATTGTGTGAAGCTATGTCTTCTAAGGATGTTGCTTTTTGGAAATAAGTGGTAAACAATGAAATCGATTCAATATTGTCTAACAATATTTGGGTTCTAGTATATTTACCTTCAATTTCTAAGTCAATAAGGTGTAAGTGGGTGTTTAGAAGAAAATATAATACCGATGGTTCTATACAAACCTTCAAGGCAAGATTAGTTATTAAAGGTTTTACTTAAAAAAAAGGTGTTGATTATTTTCACACTTATTCTTCAGTGGCAATAATTACATCCATTAAATTTTTATTTGCATTAACATCAATTTATAAATTGTATGCTCATCAAATGGATGTTAAGATGACTTTCTTAAATGAAGATTTAAAGGAGAAAGTGTATATTGAACAACCTAAAGGTTTTATACTTCCTAGAAATGAGACAAAAAGATTGTAAATTAGCAAAGTATTTATATGGTTTAAAGCAAACTCCGAAACAATGGCATGAGAAGTTTGATAAAACAATTTTGTTGAATGGTTTTCATCATATTAGTGTCGATAAGTGTATGTATTCCAAATTTGCAAAATATTTTGGTGTGATTATTTGTCTCTATATAGATGACATGTTAATATCTAGCACCAATATGATTGGAATAGTTGAAACCAAAAGGTATCTCACTTCCATCTTTAAAATGAAAGATTTTGGTGAAATGGATACAATTTTAGATATCAAAGATAAAAAGCATAGTAGTAGCTATGCTCTTAATCAATCATATTATATTGAGAAAATACTTGATAAGTTTAAGAATCTCAATATAAAAGAGGCTAATACCCCATTTGCTCTAATAAGAAGTTAAATTATTATTGTGATAAAACGATAGCACAACTAAAATATATTAGTGTCATTGGAAGTCTTATGTATATTATACATTGTCAAGACCATATATAATTTTTGTTATATGCAAGTTGTCAAGATATACAAACATGATAAATACGGATCATTGGAAGGCTGTTGTAAGAGTCTTTGGTTATCTAAAAAGAACAATCAATTTGAGCTTGTTTTATTCTTATTTTTCAGCTATGTTGGAAGGATATTATGATGCAAGTTGGATAACTAGTTCGAGTGATAATATGTCTATATCAGGATGGATTTTCTCACTTTGAGGAGTTGCAATATCTTGGGCATTTAAGAAACAAAAATATCTCATTCTACCATGAAATCATAATTTATTGTTATGGCTACTGCATCAGAATGACTAAGAAAGAATGACTAAGAAATATGTTGTTAGATATTAAATTGTGGCAATAACATATGCCAACTATTTCTCTATACTGTGATAATAGAGCAGTTATATCTCGAGCTTACAATAACAATTACTATGGTAAGTCAAGACATATAAGCATTTGACATGGATATATTCAAGAGTTGATTACAAATAGGATAATCACCATTATCTATGTGAAGTTTATGAATAATTTAGTGAATTCGCTCACAAAAGGATTGTCTAGAGACATGGTAAGGAAAACAACTAGTGAAGTGGGGTTGAAACCTGTTATTAAAGATACCAGTAATAAAAACCCAACTTTGGATTAGCAAAAAACTTATCTCTAAGTTTAATGAGTAATAACAAGTTATTGTATATTATTTGTTGGACATTGATAATTAATTTTGTATCCTATTCTGATAGTATTTAGTGGTTTGACACCTTGCCAATTCTTTATTTGTTTCAACAGATTCTTTGACAGTTACTTCCACACATAATATACAACCCTAAATTTTCCAACCCCTCAATCAGATCCTGTTGGATTAAAGTTATGAACTAACAGAGAAGTATTTACTGTCAACAACTTGTATCAAAGTCAGAAACCTCAAGCGCTGTATTATTTGAGAAAAGGTGGGAGGATCATAATTCAGGCAGGATCCACCCGGCAAAATTTAATGGAAAACGATTGGGAACTGTAGATGGTACACAAATGTGAAATCTCTACAGTTAATGCTTTGCAATTATGGACATGAAGAACACAGCATGCTGTACTCCATTATTTGGTTTCAATGATGCATTGTTTCCACTTGTTTCACTATATTGACAAAATATTAAATGCCATCATGCAATCCATAACACTATTGATACCTTGATTATTGCAAGCTCAAATATTGTACACCAAACATTAGTTGAAACTGTTGTTGCTTTTACTCTGTCAATTTTTCAGCCTCAGGATCTCCACCTTTCAGGTTTAGCCCTAAAATGTATACGGGCATGGCTTCTTGGAACCTTTTCATATGGGGTTTCACATGAGAAAAATTGGAAGCAGAATTTCACAAAAAGCAGAACTTTGAGTATAAACGCTTAAGATTTTCCCAAGGCTGCAAGTAAAAGAAAGCAATATAACTTCATTGCAAATACAAGCTAGTATCATCCAAAACAAACCATGTAAGTACATATTTACACTGAATGTATCTAGCACTCTAGTACCTTCAACCTCAGAATTCTTAATTCCAGCTTACACGGATGCCAAACAAAGCTTCCTCATATTGTTTTTGTAGACTTACTGCGTAAGGGGTAATTTAGCTGCTAATTTTCTCTATAGCTTCATTCTGGAACAAGATCATCAATTCTCTCATTCATTTTTCACATACAGAAAAGCTAATTTTAATGTCTTCTGCTCGAAGTCCGTTGTGACGCCTTTTTGCAAACCTCGGCAGGTGCCTGAAAACCAACATCCTCTACATCTCCTACTGTCTTGGACAATCGTCGCTTGTGCACTTCTTCCACCAGTGATCGGTGTAGTAGCTGGCTGCGAATATCTACCAGTGATCGGTTCCTTGTTAATCTACGACTGTCCATCATCCTTTTGCTTTTAGAGCTAGAAACTCTACTTTTTGATTCCAGCAAAACCTTGCAGTTGTTGTAGGCATTTGTCGCCAGTACCTGGCCAATATTGGAATTTGAATTTTCTCGAGGACAGAATCTTGTTGAATTTTGAGTCCTCGTGTCCAGATGTTTCTCCCTCCTTGTTGTGCTTAAATCAAGCTTGTGCTCATCGCCAGAGATGTAGTTCAAGCAAGAATATGATCCTGAGTGTGAAGAGCTTTGAGAGCTGGTATCATCAAACAAATCATCTGCAACAGCAGTTGTTTCCAATTGATTTTGTGATATTGAAACAATACCTAAGGCCCAGCAAGCATATCCAGAATTAACTAGTTTCTCGATTTTCCTATCAGAACGAACATGGGATACCTAGCTTGTTCTGGCTGTAGCATACAATTGTTCCTATACCAATTCTTTTGGAAAACTTTGATTAGCATTTCCAAAATTCTAAGAAATTAGTTTCTTTGAATAAAAGGAAGATATTCCTACTTGATTTTGACAAAATTCAGGGCCTGACTTCATACATCAGACAGACCAAGGCCAAGCAATAATTAACTAATTCTTTGATTAGGCTAACTAATCCATGGCTCAAATAGGAACTACATAACAGCTAAGCTGTAAGGCATCATGGGAGACATACCTTGGAGCAAATGTGGCGTTGATCCTGATAGGGATGAATGAGATGATGAATATGAGGAAGAGTGGAATGGATGATTATGCCCATCATCTTCTTGGTAATCAAATATATGGCGGGGTTCAGTATGAGGTAAGTCCCATTTCTTCCAGTTTGGCACTAGATCAGAGATCGCCCCGTCAATCATATCAGCAATTTCAAATGGTTCCCAGTCACCAATCTCAAGCTCCTTGACCATCTCCATTGCAACATCAATCGGTGTGTCATGTAGAATGTCGAAAGGAAAAAATATGTTCCTAGGAGTTCCTGCAAGAAAACATTGAAGGGGAAAGCACTTCAGATACATGCTTGTCTACAAATACTGGCCAGTTAACAAAGCTTATGAAAGCCACACTGTCATCAGTATGGCAGAAACTATGAAAACTCCTTTTTTTCAGCAACAAACAAACAATTCCTGAAGAACAAACGTTTTAAAACATTTGCATTGAAAGAGATAATTGTTCCCTTACCATCTTCATTAGCAATTTGCACTTTAAGGAAGATGGTATCGTCACGGTTCAGCTTCCCCGTGATTATCATGTCTGTCCTTGGGGGATGATCGTTTAGTTGGAGTTTCTCCATTTCCCTGTCATTCAGAAATGACTTTTGATTTCTGATCCTTGGAACCCGTGACAGTTCAGCTTCATCAGATGCAAGAAATGGATCAAGCAGTAGCTCTTTTGCTGGCAATCTCTTTGAAGCAGTTTCTAAGCATTTTCCAATAAACCTCTGAGCTTCCAAGTCCTGAATCCGGTAGAATACTGCTGGTAACTTCCCCTGCATAACAAAAGTATTATGCTGGGCATACTAGAGCTCACCAGAAATTACGAGTGTTACTATGAAAACAGACTTTACCGATGTTACTTTCTTGTAAATTTGTGCTGGATTAGTACATTCACTATACGGGTATTCGGCTGTGAGCATCTCCAATACACACATGCCAAATGAGTAGACATCAACTAGTTCATTGTAATTCTCCTCGTATAGTTCTGGTGCCATGAACTCCGGAGTGCCTAAAAATGGTCACCGAGTCGTAGAGATTTAATATAAGTCAGCACAAATGGAGCAGACATTGATCCATGCATCAAAGAAGGAAAAATGACTACCTATGACACTGTGTGCTGATTGGGAACCCCGGAGTATGGCTGCAAGACCTAGATCACCAATCTTGACCTGTCCAAGATGGCCATTGACAAAGATATTGTCACATTTTAGGTCTCGATGAATTACAGGAGGATCATGGCCATGTAGATACTCGATGCCTTCTAAGATTTGTCGAGCCCATTTCTTGATGGCTCGGATGTTCACACGGGTATATTTTTGGCGATATCTGCAAAACAGCAGATATATAGTTCTTGCATTATGGCATAAAACGCATCAGGTTAAAGGATCATGGCCACGTAAACAAATTTGAATTGCGAAGGAAATTACTGTCTGAGAGTTCCTGAAGTAAACATTTCAGTGATGAAGTTAAAGGTCTTTCCACGAACATCAATCCAAGAGGCGTAAAATTTGATGATAGAGTCATGATTGAGGATTCTGAGCAGATGAACTTCTGAGTAAAGCCTCTGCAAATCCTCTGGTGAGCAAAGCACCCGACTGAGTTTAGCCTGGTTCCATGCCACCTCTATTCCCAAGAATTCATCTATTGCCTTGTACACTGTTTTCATTGCTCCTCTGCCAAGAACTTCTTCAAGCTATTGATTTAAAACACATTCAATTCTTGTCATAAGTGGATACACTAATCTTTTCCAGTAGTCTCATTAATCAAGTAACTAAATTGAAATCTTGGATTAAACATACGTGTCAATCATCAGTACTCGAATCATACATATTTTCCATCCCAAAGGTATAACATAGCGATGATGTGTTTGCAGATGTGTCTATGAACCATATAAACAAGTCAAAGCTCGCGAAGAAGTCTAAATATGTTAAAAGTATAGTATGATAAAAATAACTATAATTTTAGATTTAATCATTAAATTAGATTTAAATTTGGTTGGGAAGTTCTACAGGCAATGTCTAGTGGTTGTAACCAGCCGAGATCTCTTGAAGGCTTCAAATTAGGTCCATGTTTTTGTTATTTTAATTATTTTTCTTGTTAATTTCATATTTTAATAACTTTTTCTACCTAGTTTTTTATTTTTTTGGTTAGGCAGATTTTTAACTCTATACAAACAATTGGAGTATTATTTTTTTCATCAAATTATTAAATTATAGGCTTTTAGAAAATTTCAGAATTTTTTTTTATTTATTTCACTACAATTTATTTAAAACCGTAACCTTAGAAATTGAAAATTCCAGTTTCTATCCATACTATATACGCTGCGTAACCTAACACAAATCATTGATTAACTACTAAACTAAACAAAAAAAAATCAATTAAGATCATTGGAAGCACCAAAACTAAATAATTGTCTGTAATATCTACCAATCATAGCCTATACGGTCTTTGCAGTTTGCACAAATTCTTTAATTAACTGGTAATTCAATAAGTACCCCCAATTAGTGTGTTAATAAATCATCAATTTTAGGGATGATTAAAACCAAAAAAATATAACATAAACAAAGATTAGGACAGTGACTTCCCAGCTAAAAAAAGAAAAGAAAAAGGTTTATCCTATTAAATTATTAAGATTCATGTATTGACATGGTAAACATGTACGTGTGATCATAACTAAAACAATTCATTACTCTGTGCAATCATGTCTAATTAACCTCCTCAAACTACACATTCTCAATTAATATTACATGTATTTTATACAATAAACTAATTAATAATACAAGTTGTGTCATAGATTAAACCTAAGTTTTGGTACATCAAACTGGACAGGACAACATCACATATATCGACATGGAATGGTTTTTGCCCGATCTTATGAACAACACTATCTTGTACAGTCCAATCTAATCCAGTCTCGTCAAGCTCAAATACACATGCTAAATGAACCCTAGATTGTGAGTTAAGGTAAGACTTGGTGAAGGTACAAACTAGTAGACCTTTAACCTTCTATTCAATGCTATATATGAGAATCAATCCAACTTGTAGAAGTAATTGCAAGAAGATGAGAACAAAACAGATGCATGAAGACTACAAATGCATAGATACATACATACATATATGATGATGATGATGATGATATAAAAGGCTAAAACTTACCCGACCATAACGGCCTGTAGGATCGGTTTCAGCATAGCCATGATCAGCCTCGGTTTCATCAAAAGGACGCACTTCAACTTGCTTTCTATACATCCTTATGTTATGGCCAAAACTTTTGCAAACTTTATGGGAAAAAATAGGGAAAATAGATAAGATTTGAGGGTTTTTGGACGTACGTAGATATTGTGTGTGTAGCTAGCTATATAACTAATTCTAAGAAAAAGATCGATGTGCCCTAAATCCGGGGCTTCCCTTCATGATTTTCATAAGAGAAAACACCAAAGAGAAGCCAGAAGAGTCTCGAGTAGTCTATCCTTAGCATGATCCAAGCCATTTCTACAACCCCACTTGAAGATATTAAGTCGTACTTCTTTGAAACCATTTGGGGTGAAAGAAAAAACAAAATATTGAATTTGTCTTAGAATTGACAAGACAGTATTATGGGAAGTGATGAAAAATGTTGTTGGCTAGTTTTACTGAGGGTGGAAAAGCAAAAATATCATTTGCAAACAAGGATATAGTATAGGAAAAATATATGTATAAGTTTAATTAGATAGATATAGCTGCAATGACTCGAAGAATTCTGAATTTGAAGAATCCGTGGCCACTCTTTGTTGGAGACATTTGTGGATGATCAAGAGAACCCAAAATGATATATTGTTAGGATGTTGGTATAGAAAGGAAAGATGGATGCTTGAGAGAGCTTTTGGGAAGATAATTTGGAACGCTAGCCAAGATGCAAAAAAGTTTAATAGAAGATGGCTGTGATTGCAACTTCTTCACAAAATGTGCTCAATAAATAAGGGGAAAGGTAGATGAGTAAAAGACGAAACTATGTGGAAATATGTGATACTGTGCCATTATATGATCTTCCATGAAGGCAGTTGTCAGCATATTAAAGGCATATATTATAATCGTGGCTATGCTGAAGACTCTTTCGATATAATTTTTTTTTCTTGAATTGACATATCTAAGTTTAATAAATTTCATCTATGAAAACCAATAATATAAATGTATCAAGGGTTATAAAATATCAAGTCCAATCTAACAAGTTAATTTAATGATTCATTGATTTAAAAATATCTTTTGAGTCAAGTTTTATTTTAAATTAGATTTTTTAATTAAAATGATGTAATTTTATTTTAAAAATAAAATAATATCAATTTTAATATTTTTAATTAACCTATCAATCTATGACCTAAATCTTGTACCATATCAGCCTGAGTTACTTGTAACTATACTATTTATATGATTTTTTTAAAAGAAAAGAAACACATAGAAAAAGAAAATGGTGGGCATTTTTATACTTTTGTAGCTTCTTTCTAGTGTAGTTGAGAATTGTGAAGGAGGAAGATTCCTCCTCCTTATCATTCATCAGGATGTCAAGCTTGACTTTGATGCCATTATTGCAACTGAAATGACAACATTAACTCCATGATTTTTTGGCCACGCATATGTTTAGATATGGACGGCTTGGCTTGTTTGGATTATATGGTTGAAATTTTGTTAAACACCAAAAAACAAAAAAAATCAAGGAAAACTAAAATAGGCCCCCAAACTATATAGGAATTTCAATTAAATCCTCAAACATCTTTTCTTGTATCAATTGAATTCCCAATGATTCATAGGATTCTCAACTGAACCTTCAGTCCATGGCAGTAAATAGATTTCGTAAAAATCCTATATTTATGCATACAAATTTATCTTTTTTGTATAAAGCTTGATGTTTTTAGTAAAAAAAAGTAGTTAATTGGAAAAATCATTTGATTTTTGTTTTTGAAAAATATGAGGATACAATTGAGACTAAGTTTTTAGAGATGGGTAAGTGATGTGAGAGATGCCAAAAAAAAAATGATAATTATAATCTCCTCTTCTGTTTTTCTTTTTTATCTTAGGTCTAAGCAATTTTAATCTTAAATTACTTAAACTAATGTCAGATTATAGCACGAGGCAAGTTATATAGGTTGCACTCACGAAATGAATACCCCATATTTTTTTAAAATACTCTTTCATGTGATTGTAACATCAACTTGAGGTTGATTATTAATACGTTTTTATAATCTTTTCTAAGATTAAAATATTGACTAATTAGCTGAATTAAAGTTCATAGGATAATATTGTACATAGATGTACAAGACAAAATGGATTAGCAAAGTTGACTCTAATTAATTAAGAATTGAAGTTACATTAATGTTAGAAAAAATCATATAAAATCTGCAAAACCATCAAAGGTGTATCTTCTTATGTTAATTAAATGATATCCTAATACCAATGGGCCATTTTCAATTAGATGATTATGTCTAATCCATGGTTTAATAATAAAACAAGCTCATTAAACACTAACTTAATAAAACTTTGTCGGTGGTGTTTTCTTCGGGGTTACAAATTATTGATGAAAAGGCCAACAAAAATATTGGCACTAAATAAAAAAAATGCACCAACCAGATTATTTTGATCATTTCGTTGCTAAATAAATTACCAATGACGTATTTTGTCACTTGATTTGTCGGTACGTACAATCTAAGTATTGTCGATGGGTTAGGTGATGGAATTGATGATAGAATATCATGACTAACTCCGTCCAAGATTCTAAAACTTCTTAATTATTCTGTAATTTCCTGAAGAAATAGTATCTCTATTTCCGACATAATCACCGATAGATTTTTTTGTCCATCAATGATTCTATTAGGAAATTAGTAATTTTTTTGTTTTTTTTAGTTAAGTAATTGTTAAATTATTGTGATAGTATCTCTATCACAATAAAATCAAACACTATCAATTTTAATGAACATTAAAATTTTATTAATTTTAATATTCATTACAATATTAATTTTACAACTATAAATACATCGTTACATAGATGAAGATGGAGGTGGAGAATCCTGAGCCAAAAAAACCGAAATGCGGAGTAGGGTAATATAAAGCCATATATTCCGTCATTTTCTCCCAATGTGTCATATTTTTCTCTTCTAATTTGGCTATCATTTCTTTTTTTTAATTTGGCTACTCGCTTCTTGACCTACTCTAGGATCCTTAATTCAAATTCTAGCATCGACTGGCTTGGGTTAGACTGTTGTGTGATTAAAGTTGAAGCAATACAATCCGACCTCGTTTTTCTAGCCGATCCCATAGGCATATCATAAACAAACCCTAGCATATAAATCATATAATAAATTTTGCTAGGAAAAAGCTATGAAACACTTAAATATATAAAAAAACTATAAAAAATACAATAAATCTCAACAAATTAACATTAAACATAAATGAGTTCAAGAAGTGGACGGGTTTGCATTCTTTATGTATCAAAGCTTCACAAAAAAATTCAACGATCGATGCTAACACTATTAATAGATGTAGATTGACGATGGTGGGTTAAGAGGTCCTTTGTGATTAATAAGGGGGGGTGATATTTTGTTTTTTGAAGGAAGAGAAGGAGGAGGAGGAGGAGGGAAGAGCTGTCAATTATAACATATTAACATTTGCATATGAAAGTTTTTTAAGGCAATTCTATTGGTAAATCAAATTATCGACAGAATTGCTGATGGTTTTTAATTTATTTTTTTCATTTCTTGCTCTATCAATTCCATTGATATTTATAGACGAAACATAATTCGTCGTTATTTATGTTAGAAACTACCGATTTAAATTCTCTGTCGCAATTTCCATCGAAAATTTATAACAAAATGTATTTAATTATCATCATTTCTCTTGGTATTTACTAATTTTCTAGTAATGATTTTCCACAAGTTTTAATACATTTTTATTTGGTCTACTTGTGATATAGGTGTAGGTACATGGAATTTTATCTACTATCTTTGATTATTATTATTTTTACAATAAAGTGTTTGGTTTGCAAAGGTGTGGAAATTAATTTGAACATAAAGTTTTTAGTATCCTAGAATAGAAGGGAAAAATGCAAAAAAAAAAAGTATTTGATTAAAAAGACAAAAAACAAAAAGATATATAACGTAAATATATCTCTAGAACAATTAAATTATGAATTTTTGTTCTCTTAAAACATGAAATACTTGGGGACATATCCCTTTTGTCTTCAATGACTCTATTTGAGATCATTGTCTTTTTTTTAGTTTAACGTGGGTGTCCGGGCCAGCTTGCGCGTACCTCAACTAATCCCACGGGCCCTGAAGTTAACGACCATGTAAGCCTCCAGTGACCATCATATGAGCAACCACAGGGCTCGAACCTGAGACCACAGAGGGAGCAAACCTCTTGGTCTCAAGCTCTTACCACTGGGTCACCACCTAGATGGTTTGAGATCATTGTCTTTGTTTGTTCTGTTATTAGACAATAAACAAATGCTATTTAGGAGACAAATTTTTTTTTAAGTGTTTGGTTTGTATAAATGTTGAAATTAATCCGGGATCGAAGAATTTAAAATAATATTTAGTTACTGTCTTGATATAGAAAAAAAAAGACAATATTGATAGATTATTAGACATGTCTTTATATTCTTTTTGTTTTGAAATAACAAAAATTCACTCTAAAGCTGTACAAAAACATATTTATATTATATTTTTACCTCATTCCTTCCAAAGTGCCAAACAAACACTTTTATGTCTTTTGTATCTGTTTTGCTTTTTTATTTCCTGAAATACTAATAGACTTCAACTCTCTTTTTTTATCATTTTAGATTAGCAGAGATAAACACTTGTACATGCTAAGAAGTATGTGTTTCACTTTTTAGGGATAAAAGCAAATAAATATTTCCTTTTTAGGGTTTAAACTAATTAGTTTTGTTGATTAGTACCTTAATATATTGATAATAATGAGCCATGTAAGCTAATCGGGCACGCTGTTAAGTTCTTTCAGCTTAGCCACCCGTCTCTCTGTGTCTCCCCCTCCCTCTTTTCCTGAGCTGAATGGCTACATCAACTTAGGGCATGCCCACGATCTCATTTCACCAAACTACTTTTGTGATGGATTGACAATAAAGCTATGGCCTCCCGTTGTCAATTTCGTCTTTAATATTCTTTATCAATTGCATGACATAAAGAGTCTTCTTTCCACTTAATTATTAATAGTTTGTTCTTATCCTCTTTTTGTGAATAGTTCTTTTAATCATTGTGGACCTCTTCCCTATTCCCTGATTCTTTAAGCAGCATATTCTATTCCTGACGTCAAGATGATTGTTTTTTTTTTTTATCTCTAATTTATATCTTAATTAATTTGATTAAAAAAGAGTATAATCTAAAAGTGTGATTGACCAGATCTCTGCCTACCACGCACACTTCTCTTTACCATTTACCTTTTTTCTTCTCTTTTGCTTTTGATGAGCAAAAAAACACGTGCTCATAGTTATAAAACTCGTCTTCATGCATGATTTTATTCTTAGATTTAAGTCATGGGTTGGATTACTTAATTGGAAACGATGTTATTTTAATTTTTTTTTTTTTTTAAAAAGTTGAATTGTATCTCAATTCATCATAAAACTTACCTGAATTCATTGGGCTGGATGAAGTTTCATATCACTCTATTGTTTGTCGTTCAAAAGAAAAAGAAAATTTTGTTTCTCCCTCGTTGCAAATGAAATATGTAAATGCATTGAATGTATGTTTTTCAATGTAATTGTTTGAAAGTTGATAAATATATATAAAGCCGTTTATGCTTCATATTTATATCTGCACATGTATGTTTTATTAATTTATTTATCAATCAAAGATAATAAAACATGACTCTTGTGAGCATGTTAAACATATAGCCTGCATGTGAGGTAAATTCTTAAGCAAACTAAATAATAAAAAACAAAACTAAAAAACATAAAATAAAAATATTAGGAAAAAAAAACTTTGAATCAACTTAGGTTAACTCGACTAACCCATAACTCGAGATATGAGATCAAGATAACTTTATAGAAAGAAAATGACAAAAATCACGAAGTTAGAGACCTAACATTAAAAGATGAAATTGAAAAAAATCAATTTTTCTTAAAAACAAAACCTAAAAAAATATATTGAAGTCAAATCAAGCTAATCTTCAAAACTCGTGATCCGGATAATGAGACTAAATTACCTCATAGAATGTAAACCCAAAAAAATCACGAAGAAAAATTCTCAATCATCTAAAATAAAAAAAAAACAAAATAAATAGCAATTAAAAGAATAAAGACTGAATCTGATATAAAAATTAAATGAAATGAAAGAATGAGGGAAGAAGTTTAAAAAAAAAAATGAGAACCAAATATGATAAATGAAAAAAATCAAAGGTGGATGAAATTGAAAAAAAAATCTAATTTTATAAATTATTTCAAATAAAATAAATAGTAATCAATTGAACTCTGATCGAATCTAAAGGAGAAAAATTGAATGGCTACTTTGAAAAATTAAAGCGTTTGACTCAGATATTAAAGAGGAGAGAGAAAAAAAAAAGAGAAAGAGAAAAGACCCTCAACACCAAATTGGAGCTATGTTGAATACACGCACCACTTGGGCATGGAGGGGCCACCGAGGAGATTCCAATGTTATCTCAGAAGATGGTGTTTGGCCAGTGGGCATTGCCGTACGCGCCGCCTGAAGTGCACAAGCACTACCAACACACTGATGCCTGCAATGCACGCATTAACTATTTTTTAAAATAATATTTATATTTATTAAATAAAAAAATCACCCCTCAATCTTTCTTATTATAACAAACAAAAAAAACATTATGAAAATATGAAAAAGCTCTTGGAATTAAGCTATATAAGTAAATTTTGAATTTAAAGGTATTTAAGTTATTTTATTATTTTGAAAAGATTGAAAACACTGAATAGCCCTTAAACACAAGGTTAAATACTTTTGCTTTTACCCCTAATCAAGTCATTTATTGTGCTAAAAAGTGAGAAGACCAATTTAATCCTAATTAATTTGATAATATCAATTGAATCTCATGAAAAAATTATTTTAGCCCCTAATATATATATATATATATATATATATATATATATATATAATAAATCATTTGTGTCAACCGTAATTTACCCAGGTTGAAAATTTAAATAAATTCATGAAAAAACTCTAGACGGCCTGGGAAAAGGGAAAATTATCACAGGAAGAGAAGGGAACAACATGACTCAATAAGCACTAATTGAAGCCATTAACTTGCATTATTGGATAATTTTTCAACGAACTGCCAGCGTGTTACTTCATAATCATTTGATCTAGCAAATGGAATTTTACCAAAGGCATTAGCTTCCTCAATACAAACATTACATAGCACAAAATAAGTTCTTGTAGGCTGCATAGAACAGAATATATGTGCAACAAGACAACCTATTCGAACACAAATTGGAGTTCTCGTACAATTATTGCTTGAATTTCTTACAAACGTGCTAAAAACGTTGCACAGCAGCCACCATCGTAAAGTAAGTCAATCCACTTCTAACTGGAGAATTTTAGCAGTAATTGTTTTATTTTTTTATATCATTATTAAATTGCAAATAATAATTCACATATAGTGGTTTTTTTTTTCCTTGAGTTTTCTTTGGTTTCTTAATTTTTTTTTGTCTTATTTAGTATATTAATATTTAATTTGTTGATATGGGATTGGTCGTTATGATTTATTTTTTTGTTTGTGCATGGAGACCCTCGCGGTGTCAGGTGGCGAATGTCCCCTTGCTTAAATATATATTGATTTAGGTTTTTTTTAAATTTTTTTTTAATTTCATCATTCGATATTAAGTTAGTTAAAAATTGGGCTTTGTAATTTTTTTTCGAGAAGATGATCCCAGTCTCATGAATCAAACCATTTGTTTGAAATGTCAACCCGGGCTGAGATCGATCGGTCTTTCTCTTAGATTTTTTTACATCTATTTTTTTTTAAGTTTCATTCTTCAACATTGAATTTGTTGAAAATTGAGTTTCGTGATTTTCTTTACTTTACTTTTTAAGGTATTATTCTGGTCTCATAATCTAGGTCATAGGTTTGGCATGTTAGGTCAGGTGACTAAGGTCTTTTTTCAGGTTGTTTTTTTAAGATTGAATATATTTTTTTTTATTGTGGCCTTGGTCAAGTTTGTTGGTGTTTTTATTCTTTTTATTAATAAGTATGTTTTTTCAATTTCATCCTTCTATATTTGAATGGTTGGAAATTGAGCATCGTATTTTTTCTCAATTTTATTTATATAGGGTTATCCCACCATCATGACCCGAATCATAATTTTGGCATGCCAACTCTGACTAACTCAGTTACTTTGTTTTTTTTTCTTAAAAAAAAAACTTTAATTTCATTATTCAACATTGAGTTGTCTTGAAATTGAGGTTCATAATTATTTTTTCTTTTACCAAGCGTTCTTTTTATGTAGGTCCTCATGATCTTCTTTTTTTAATTTAGTCCATTTGTTATTATTCCTTTTTTTATATCATATAATTAGATGAAGCCATCATATTGGATCTAGTTAGGCCTATGACTTATGTTTGTTGCGGGATTTTTTTATTTTTTTTTATGTTAAAAAAATAGACATAGCCTACAACGTAGCGCAGACCCCTACTAAATGCAATGCTTCTAAACCTACCTTGATTTGACGAGGGGCTAGGTGTAAAAAAAAAATCAACCCGAAGTTTCAATCTGAGTAGCTCAACTAACAACCCACCCAGTTGAAACCCAATTTTACTTTTATATTTTATTCTTTAATTTTTAAAAAATTAAAATGATGTTATTTTGATTTATCTAGTTAACACGCAAAACTCATTAACAAATCATTTACTCAGTCATGGGACGAGTTAATTGGGTTCAATTACTATATATATATATATATATATATATATATATATATATATATATATATATATATATATATAACCTTCTCTTCACTTGTGAAGTACTATAGAACAATAGAGATTACCCAAGAAAAATGCTACATAATCCATGTGTTGAAAATGAAATGACAGAAACAATGTATCTACCTAGCTTGCCATTAGCTGGTGACTTGGATTGAATGTAGAAAAACATAGGACATGTCTACTATTGCTACCGAGAACGACTTTTCATTGTTTCATTTCCATGGCAACGTGGGGCCACAGTGATGGCTGGACCGTGACAATAGAGCCCACCACCAACTGGTGTTGTTCATGGAGGACCTCAGATAATAGGTGGAGAATCAAGTAATTAATTAATGGAGGTTTTTAATTACAAGCATGATTATGGAATCAGTAATTAATGGTGATGATAATATATTAGTATCAAACCCTTCATCTCTCTTGTGTTTGCTTCAAAAGAATTAAGGCTTTACTGGACATTTTTATGAAGAGAAATAATCGAATATTTGAAACAAACGAAGTGAGAGAAATAATAATTTTTGTTTACTTGTTAATTAATCATAGAAATGGAGGTTTAATAATTTGGTTTTACTAATACAAGGATTATGTGCTATTAGGTCCAATTAAAGTGTGATGTAAGGCTATGAAAAATTTAGTCATCTATGACATCATATGTTGATGTTGATCCAAAAATAATAAATAAATAAGAGTTTCTTTATTAATTAATAAAAGATTAAACCAACTTTGAGATACAATAAATATCTATAATGTCATTAAATAGCTTATCGTGGACATATGGGCCACAATTTTATTTTATTTTTGTTAATTTTTCAATGTTTTATAGTACAGAAGAGAGCATAATTTTTATTTTTATTTTTTAGTATCGTGGATGTCTGGGTTAGCTTGCGTGTATCTCGACTAATCCCACGAATCCTAAAATTAACGATCATGTAATCCTTCAATGACCTTAAAATTTATGGAACATTGAACCTGACTAATTAAGTTATACCATATTACTAAAGAGAGTGTAACTATAAAACCTGGAGTTTCCGCGGACCAGTTCTGGAAACGTGAGCTGCTTTTAATTGTAGGACAGTCTTGTTCTTTGGCTAATTCACTATGTGTTATGATGTGCGGGTGTGTTTATTTTAGTTTTTGTGGTTGAGGTTGTGGTAGGGTATAACCCATTTATGCACAAAACTCAACCACAAAAACTAACCTCCACCCCAAATATAAACACACACATTTGTTAAAGCTTTTGAGTCTGGGTAAGTGGGATTACAAACATATAAAATTAATTTAAGCAACTTATATTATTATTACAGGTAATGAGAAATAAAATTTATTTAGTGTTTCTTCGGGATAGAAAACAACAAGTCTAGACATACCTGACTCTCTAGCACGGGAAGTATGATCAGGAGAGGAGCAACTGCTATGTGCTGCAAATGAGGTTCCAACTCCCAACATCATTTTAATATCAAAATTTTTGCTCTCAACCTGTATGAAAATCTTGGCAAGATACATGTCTGTAATTAATTCAAAACATAACAGAAAAGGTATACATATAGTTAACATAAATAGACTGTTTGTAGAAGGAAGCGATGCTTGCTTGCTTCACAACTGTCCCAAAAAATAAACCAGCGCATATGCAGCCTCTTCAAAAAGCTCAGACATTTGTTCATAGCTAGATACACCCTGCAAATGACAGAGAAAGAGGGATTGCTGCACACGGCATGTAAATTTCAAAGTGAAAAATAAGTAAAGCTAAGCTCTTGTTTTTCGAGAGGAGCTATTGGGATGAAACGACAACCGACCATTGCAAAATCGAACCTAACCATTAATTAATGGGCTAGACCGAAACATGTTAAAGTTTGGTTCAAGTAATAAACCTGGAAAAGTGGGATAGATCTCAAGAAAAAGTCAAACATAAGCATTTGAAAGAGCATGAGCGAGCTGATGAAAAATATCGAAATGAGAGTTGCCATGCATCAAGTTAAATAGTCGAGTTGGAGAAGGGGGACTAGCATCATTTAGCTTAATGTCACCCCAGCACAGTGCAAAGTGACACAATGCTTACTGTAGATAAAATGCACACTGGAAAAACAAAAAAAAAAAAACTCAGAGCTGATGCAGAGTATAGATCGATTAGTGCCACACTCAATAACAAGGCTGAAAAGAGCAGAAAGGAAGGTTTCACCTGCCCTAATAGGAGTGAGTGAGACGCGTCATTTGCATCGAAGAAAAGGAAAGAACCAAATAAAAAAAAAATGAATAATTGGGACTTAATCCAACACATGATAAATAAAATGATAGCGAGGTAATTAAGAAAAATTAAACCTCAACAAACAATATGCTCTTACCGTTGGAAAAAAAATGCTAGAAACCAGCCTAAAGAACAAAGATGCAAGAAGGTGATAAGGAGAGCCAAATAAGGGTAATGGGAGAAGGATATTATTGTTAGAAAATAACAGTTTAAGTTTTTAGATTTAGATGGTTTTTAGTCTTGATGATCAAGCGGTCACAAGTTCGAATCTTATTTTTTTTATTTATTTGATAAAAAATCAACTATAAAATAGTGTGGATCTATACAAGTTTCAAGTTCAAATGGAATTTTACTTGAAAAATATATTAGAAAATAATAAAAATTATATTTTAAAATTTTATATAATATCTTAAACTTTCAGGTTTAGAAGATTGTTTGAGAATTATAAAAGCACAAGCAAAGAGAGTTATAACAGATGTTGCAGTGATCTGCTGGGACACAATCTTTATATAGGCCTAGGTAAATAGCAATAGCCTATCTCATCGTATTGTCCAATTTTATGAATACAATAAGTAAGTTAAATGGTTTGGCGTGACAGCAATTTATTATTATTATCATTATTTGAATTTAGCACCCGGCCCTCTAAAGATTCAGAGTAGCTCTTATAATTTATTTTTTATTTATATTTGATTTTTATTATTTAAATTTTATATAATTTATTAAATTATAAATATTTTTTAATTTTATCTTTATTATTTTTTTAGTAATTCAAGTCTGCTCCTCAAATTTTTTTCCATTTCTTTTTTAATTAATTTTTTTTGTTTTCATTCTTTGTTGTTCGATAATCGAGTTTCATAATTTTATCTAGTTTACTTTCGAACATGGTTGCACTAGTATCAAGACTGAGTTAAAGATTTTTCATCTGGACCCGAGTGGACTCGGATCGAGTTTTTTTAACCTTTTGTTAATTATGTATTTTTTTTCATCCTACAATGTTTTATTTTCTAGAGATTGAGCTTCATCTTTATCCTTTTTATTTTGCTTAATATAGAGTTATCATGTTCTCATTTGATTTATTAGAAATAGATTTTCAAATTTTTTTTATTTTTTTCTATAAAATTATCTCAATATTTATAGCCACGGGAGTTTGCGAGTTAACTCGATTTAACTAGGTTTTTTTGTTTTTTTTTTCAATTTTATTCTTTAACTTTGAGTTTTTATACTGTAGATGGACTTAGATAAGGTTCTTTTTACTTTTTTGTTGTTGTTATTTTTTTATTAGTTTATTTTTTATTTATATTATTTAAATTACTAATTGAACTAATGATTCAGAATAAAAATTGTTTTTTTCTTAGTATTCTTTTTTAATGTAAAAAATATATATTTAACCAGGCCGCGGCCAAGTATGGGCAACAAATCTGGTATAAAGCTAAGGGAGTATATATTATGCTATTTCGAATGCAAAGACTAACAATCTAAGCAATAGTGCTGAATTTAGTAATTGTAATTTCTAACAATGATTGATTCTAAATTCTTATGAGAAATGTCACTCTTTTATGACGTGTTTACTTTCTAGCTGGTGATTAATATTGGATGAGAACGAAATATATTTAATTATATTTATATTGTTGAAGAGAATCAACAAGCACCAGTGGTCTAGTGGTAGAATAGTACCCTGCCACGGTACAGACCCGGGTTCGATTCCCGGCTGGTGCAAATCCTGAGCTGTGATGACCTCTGTGCTCAACGTGATGATAGGGTCTATCACTACCGTCTGATCATCATCGGACGAAAGCGAGCGCATCTGAGCTCTTGATTTCTGAATTTTGTTCTATTTTTCTGTTTTTTGGCAGAATAACATATCAACACACATATATATTGGAGAATTTTATTTTTCAAATTTTTTGTTTTCGAACTATATTGTAAGGCCGAGTTAAATTATTTAATGATAGACGTACCTTTTTAATTATGAGTTGCAATACAACCTCTAAAAAAATAGAAACTTTTTTTTTAACCAAAACTATTTCAATTCATTATTGCATTAGATATCATTTTTTTTAATTTAATGTTGCGATTGGTTAATGTGAAGGGAATAAAAATATGCTTGGTGAGAGAGACATCTCCATTGTCTTCGTTTTCTATCTCGAATCAGCAACCCAACACTAATTATAGATGATTTCTGGCCTTCTTTTCTAAAAATGGTGGTGTTAGTATGATCCAAGTTCACCACTGAGAAAAAAAAAGAGAGAAATTATAAGAAGGGATTGTGTGACATGAAGAACAGGGAGATTCGTGACAAATTTCAGGGACTAGAAGTCCACACTTGGATTAAATGAAGGATGAGAAGGTCATGATGACAAAGTTCTCAGGATTTTAACTCAACATTTTGGAAGATTTTCAGCACCCAGAGGATTTAACTCCACCAAAGCATAGAAAAAAAAAAAAAAAAAAACTTTGGTAATTCTGTGTCCTCCCCACTCCATGTTGTAGGGTATTTGGCACGGGGTATTCACAGGGCAAATTCAAAAGTTTCCTCTGTTGGAGACCAAAACTTGTATTCAAATATCCACTAGTCTTCACTGCAAAGCTGAAATTTATCATCAACAATCGATGTTCGTATGTTTCTATATTCACTGAAAAGATATCTACACAAACCTTTTCTGTTAGACTACCTCCAAATCCTACAAACATTTAAATGGAAACATAAGATCTAAGAAACAAACGCCGGTGTTACAGAGAGTCAGCGTAGAAAACCATCATGGCGGACAAAAATAGTCGTTTTCTACATTAGAATGACCTCAATCTCCAAACGGAAGGTGAAGAAGAAAAGCAAAACACAAGTCTTCACCGAATCTTGGATAGTCATTAGAATCTAAAGTCATTATCTTCAGTTAATCTACGCTTCAAAATCCTTCATTGAGTCAGAGGAGGAAAATGAACATTGTCTTTAAGATGATATTGCTGCAATAAAGCCCTAAAATCCAGATGATGAGGTATTAATAAAGTACCACCTTCTATAAAGAAAAAATATTAAAAACGAAAAACCCTTAAATTATCCTCTTTTTTATTGAAAATGAAAATTTACAGATTCTAGGAAAGTCTGTTTACCTTTCTTGCTCATTTTCTAAAATCTCGAGGTCCTTGGCTGTTGATGCGACAGGGCTTGTAGCTGAGGTCCCAGGGCATGACAGGACCACCAAATCTGACGTGGAAGGAGGCCCTTCAGGATGCTGAAGGCCCCGAGACCCACAATCAGTTCTCACAAATGCACGGGAGGAACCATTGGCATTGGAAGATCCCCATACAGAAGGGTAAGAATGGTGGGCCTCTAGTGGCACAGGCTTCCCATTACCAAGATGTGGGTATTCAGCCTCTGAAAGATCATGGCCATGTTCAGAGAGATTCTTCTCCTGCAAAGTTGTAGGCAAACCATTTTCATGGGTATATTTATGCAACTGACCATGATTTGCTTGTGGTTGAGTCCTCCCTCTTCCCAAGGACAGCCTATCCCCCCTACTTGAGTGATAACTCTGCGAAATCATAAGCAAGGAAAAACAATGAGACCTGGATTCTATAAAAAAAAAAAAAATGGATGCCATGCCAACAATCATCAAAAAGCATAAATGCCAGAGAGAGCATAATAGTCACTTGGAAATACCATGTTGGGAATGTATGTTCCTGTTCCACGTCGTTTCTTCTTTTCTTCAGAATCAGTAGCAGCTCTAAATGGCCCCACTGGGTTAACACAATAGAGTTGTGTTCCAAAAACATGGTTCGTGTTCATTTGAGAATGACCATTCTGCTTCAATTGTAGGGATTGCTGAACGGTTTCCCAACGATTCTTATTCTCTGACAGAGGCAACATGGAAGGACAGGGTGGTATAGGTGCAGATACAGCATGCATATGGCAATACTGACTATATGCCAAACTTTGCAAGTGGCCATTGTGATCCCCTCTGAGTCCCAACAAGGATTTCAAAGGTTGGGAGTTTCCAGTAATGCCAGCAAAGTCTTTTTCTACTCGAGTAGTTGATAGGTTCTCAGGGACATCATCAGCAGGATTTGGGGTTGTTGAAACAGATGGAGCAATTCCTTCATGCTTGGTACATGAACAGACTGAATTACTATTCTGAAAATGGTTCTGTTTTGGTTCTGGCCTAAAAATGCAGCTCATTTCATCATCAGCACTAAAATTTATAAGCATTTCTCTATTTCCTTCAGATAGCCCTGGGAAATGCAAAGGGGGGGTATGATTAGATTTTTCAGAAAATAGTGTATCATTATCATAGCCACCATTCAATTTCAGATGCATGTCATCTTCAGAGCAAGTATCGGAATGTGATGACCGTGATACTGAGTTATCAGAACTTCTAGCACCAGATGCTAATTCAGAATTTCCCACTTCTGTCCAATAGTCGCTTCCATGCCTATCCAAAGTATTTGCGAAGAATATTTTGAGCTCATCAGCTATTCTCTCTTTGGGTAACAAAAGAATTTGGCCAAGCTTGCGAGCTCCATATTTGAAGGCACTCCTTATTCGAAAGAAATTACCTGCAAAAAACCCACGGTATAATCATTGGCATGAGATAACACAAACATTCTTAAGTGCCCATTTAGTTGGACTCAACATGCAAACAAACAGGCGCAAAACAAATTGTCATTTATTAAAACTGCACAGAATCCCATTAAAAAAAAAAAACCAGAAGAATAATGTCATCTGTTACCCTTGTCCTTTAGCACAAGATAAACAGCTTGGATTTTATGGCACAATGCAGAACAAACCTTCCACCAAAGGTAAGCACAACAAAAGAATCTAAGGTAGCCATGCAGCTATGGTAGTCATGAGGGCAAAAGTGTAGAGGAGGTAGTGCTAACAATGGATTTGTCAGTGGTGCTAATTCCATTAATAATCTCAGGGCAAAAGCCATGATGGTCATGCTATGAGCAGTAGAAAAACAGATTTTAACAATTAAAACTACTCAGTTTTGACGTCACTGAAAATTTTACAATTTCAATGTGATGAAAAAGAAAATCCATATCCAAGGTCAGGTACATCAGTCAATACAAATTCTTCTTCTTGTTGTGCCACAGTATTAAAAGAGAAAAAGAGAGCTTCAAACCTCTGTTGACGCTGCGCCCAAGGTTGTTATTCTCCTTCAAAGGATCAACTATATTAAGATGTTTTTGGGGAAAAGGCCGTGAATTCATCTCAGGCTTTCTTGATGGGACAGAGAACCTATCAGCACAATCTTTGAGAAATTCATCACTAAGCAACAATTCACCTTGCCCATTTTCAAGTGGCTCAGCTGCACAAAAAGAGACAAAGCATAAGACAAATATGAATCCATCAAACGATCTATAACATCAGAAACTGGTTTGTTAAAAAGAATGCAGCAAGTATCTCACCAACAATATTGGGAAGGGAAGATTTGCAAACTGGTCCGTTTAAACTAATACAATAATTCTCCCAGTCAAACTTGCTGAAGTACTCCAGAAATCTGTAGAGAACCTACAGAAAATGCATGCAAATTCAATGGTTCATGAATGCATAGAACACTGCAATTTGCACACATGGAGATACTGCATGCACACTGCAATATTTCAATTGAAGAAGCACAAGCACAATCCACTGTTAATTCCTCTAAATCTTACCGCCAAAGGCCCATTTAAGGAACAGTGAAATAGATGGAAGATGTACAGAATCAGCGTTTCCAAAGCATACGTTGAAATCAAACCATGATGGGCACCAAGAATTCGACTCTCATAGTAGCACCAAGCCTTGATCAAAATAATGCTGCGTTTGAAGAGGTGATTTTTTCCAACAAGCCGATCAACCTGCATACAAGTGATATTAAAATGACAATCAAAACTTGACCAAAATCATATTCTACAGCACTTGTAAATTTTGATCCTAATTTTATCAGGGAGCTGGGTGCTACAACAGAGCATGGCGCTAGAAGATAAATTAATTTAAGACTCACCTTTCCTAAAATAAGTGCAAAAGACAATGAAGATAAGAATCATACCTCTTCAAGAAAGCATAGGGTGCAAAGTCCTCCTAATTGATTGAAGGAAATATCCACCACTGTATTCTGTACAATACATTTTATAAGCTTAACCTGCCAACAAATACCCAGAATCAACCAGAAGTGAAGGAACAAGGGAAGTGACTGGAACATTCATTCTGCAAAAGTACCAATTTCTCTACTTTAAACTAATTAGAACTGCAATAAAAGATAAGGCATCTGCATGAGAAGAACCTCAGCATCAATGCAATGGACATCCTTCACTTCAAATGTAGAATCCTCATTCAGCTCTTCTCTTCTTAGAACAGCATGAATATCAGAGACCAAAGCTTCCTCGATGGCAGGACTGCTAATGGAAGTCAAGTCAATATCCCCATCAGGGAGATATGTCTTTAAAGGAACTGACCCATATGGGAACACCTGTAAGAAAGAATGACCAGAAAAGGGTACAAATTCCATTAGCATCCACATCATTGAAATTAACTGTAACTCCTGTGTATTAAACACTAATTGCAGAAAGTGATCACAATCAAGCAGATAGACACCAATCTTGACTTAATGGGTGATGCTTAAACTGAGAAAAGTTAAAAATGTGATAATGTTTACACCAACAACTGAAATCCCAACTAAATCATTTCAATTTAAGCTTTAGGCATCAGCACCAGAACCAGAACTTTCACAATCCCATTACAACTACTGCAACATCAAGGCTTTTACTCACTCGGGACCTCCCTGCCACAAGCCTAAACACCTGTACGCATGTCAAACATGACAAACAACACACCAGTACAGCTCCAGTTAACCTCACACAGAATGAAAATCTACTTCTGCAACCTAATCATGATGAGAAATTTACTCGTAATGAACTCATACTCATTAACCTATTCTTGCATTACAATTCATGAATCACAATAACTGATCAACCACATAAACAAAACACATTGATTCCTACACTAAGAATTCTGATGATTAGAATTCTACTTTGAGTTGATTGGATTAAAATAAATTACCTTGTAAAGGCCTAAGGGTCCGTAACCATAAACCACCAAATCTTACTTCATACTTCCAATCACAAAACATACACAAACACCAGCTCTGTCTCCATCTCTCCACTACGAATGTTCATCAAATTATTAGAACACCACATCACCAACAACTCCATCACTGACAGGAATATCCAAACACAAACACTTTTGATAGCATCACTATCCTACACTCGTTAAGAAACTGACTGCCACTACTATAACTCAATTTTCACATTCAAAGAGTAGCCATATCTTTTGCAGCTATTTCTGTGTTTTTTAGAACTCGTGATATTTCAGAAAGCAGTGCAGACAATTGAATAGACAGATACCAATCTTAACTTATTGGGTGTGATTTATCTCAAAAAAAAATTGTCGATGTAATAAATATTTCAATTGATCTTTCGAGTAATAAACCCTTCCAAATTCAGCTGCAGGAATCAAGATCAGAATCGAAACATTAAAGGTCACTTTACAACTACTAACTATCCAGATTTCAACAGATCCGGGGATCACCCCACCACATCAATGAACACTCGCACTCATACCATACATTTCAGCTATTCACAAGCAAAACCCAGTTAACTACACACAAGAACATAAGTATACCTCTGTCATGATTAGTATCTACCTCAGTCAATCAAATTGTCCACAACATTACTCCGCAAAGAGCTCATTCACGCAAACCACCTAATCTTCCTTTATACTGTAAAATCACTAATCATTAACGTAAAAAAAACCTCTCACCCTAAACTCCATTTTCCAATCCTTGAAAGCATTATATCACCAAAAACCCCTTAACCAACTACAATTTCCAAACACAAAAACAGTTTATAACATCACTACTCCATACACTTCAATATCCCAAATTTTCACTATTGTAACTCAACTTTCACAATACAAACAAATTCACATAATAACCCTATTCCTCCTAGCAATAAAAAATAAAATAAAAAATAAAAGACAGGAACAAGACATAATAAATTAAGGTGAAATAACTACATTAACACCTATAATCACCAAAATAAACCGCATTAACCCCAAAAAACAAATTTTAGCAAAAACCCACATCACAAAACCACTAAAAAACATCAAAAAAAAATTAACAAAAAAAGAAATTATGCAAGAGAAAGGGATTGTTTAAAATATAACCTCAAATCCAAGAGAGGATTTAATGAGTCTTTGAACATAACCAATAATTTGTTTCCTCTTGAAATTGGATTCTACTGTTGGGTGTATTCTATAAACAATCTCTCTCGTAAATTCCTCTGCTCTCTCCCAATTCTCTTCCACAATTGACCAAGGATCCGGATTCGAAGAAAAAGAAGGAGAAACCGGGTCTTGACCCGAACCCAGAAGACCATGGTGATGATCATGATCATTTTGGTGATGATGGTGGTCGTGAAAATGGCCGTTTTCAGTCGGAAAGTCACAAACTTGAAGATCACCCATTATTTAAAACTGAAATTCTAACAAAACCCACAGATTTATTTCTTGAAAGAAGAGATTTTCTTCTTGCTTGACAGGATCATATCATTTGCTGCCGTTTTTTTCTTTTGCTTTCTTTTTTTCCTTCTAGTTTAGTAAGAGAGAGAAAAAAAGGTTTCTTTTTCGAGGATTGAAATTGAATTGTTATTACTATTATTATTAACACAGAGAAGATGAGGAAAGAACAATTTTAAGAACCCAGAAACCGAAAAAAGAGAGAAAAAACAAAGGAAGAGAAAGGATTCTTTTCTTAATATCTTTGGGTTTTCTTTGGAATTTTTTGTTTTTTTTTTATACGATGTTTGTGTGGGGGTTTGATTTATTGATTCACAGGTCGTTTGTTTGCATGTCAGTCTGATGAGATGCGACGGAAAGGAAGTGAAGAAAAAGTAAAGAAGGAGAAATATTATTATTATTATTATTATGATAAGAGTGATATACGGCCAGTTGAATCGATTTAGAACCGGGCTGATCTGGATTCTGGATTAGAAAGAAGAATTGATTTGGTTTGGCCTTATTAAAAATCCGATGAAAACTTATTTAGATCCGATTAATAACTTGCTGGCTGTTTTTTTAAAAAACATATTAAATTAATTATTTTAATTTATTTTTAAATAATTAAGTTAATTCTCTTCCGCATGAGTTAATTTTAATTTAGGTTTATCATATAACGGGTTTAATAATTATGAGATTATATAAGAATAAAGAAGGAGATACAAGAACTTGAAAGAGAAAGATTGGATTGTTTTGTTATGTTTCGTTTACATTTACTCCAAGCAGTTTTTGTTTGTTTGTTTGTTGATTTTTTATGTAAAAAATATTAATTTAAAATAGTTATTTTCAATAAAATAAAATATTTTATTTGGTTCTTTCTTTCCCTCAATTTATACCGTTAAAAAAAAAATTCAGATTCATATAATCTAAATTCCATAGTTTTATTTGGTTCTTTCCCTCAATTTGTATTTTTTATTTTATTTATGTTGGCCTTGATAAAATAAGACGTCGGTGGCATAACCGAAAGTTAATTTCTAGAATTGAAACTCATAAATTAAATTAAAGTTTCTATTATGGATAACCGAAAGAGGAAGTTCAATGTATTTAATGAAGGATTCCTAAATTGAAATGACTTAATGAAATGCTACTCAAAATCTCAATAATTACTATATATTAATTTTAATTCTCGAATCCATTTTCATTATGTTAAATTTGATTTTCATCTTTATTATCTTTATTTGGATTTTATAAAATCACAATAATAATAATAATAATAATATACTATTATTACCATAAATAAAATTACATTTTTCCCTATAAAAAAACATATCCTCTTAATTAATCATATGTCCGTACATGGTAATTATAATATTTATTCATTGTATCTAAATCAAAAATGAGCTTAATGTGTCATCATAACGTTAATTAATGACAGTTTAATGAGTCATAAAATCATAGGATTAGCTTGGCCGTGGCATCTTGCATGCATGCAAGTTGTCATCTCTGTAGCCAGCCCCGACTGATCGACATTCTTAGCGATTAGACTTGCTCTCTCTTCCTTTTTTTAACATCAAGTACATTAATTAGAGCACTCTACTCTGTATCTAGCAATTTTATTTATTTATTTATTTATTTAAAAAAAGAGGAATTCAAATTAAAATAATAATAATAATAATAAAAAGCAGGGGATCCAAAAGAAGTCTCATGCCCATAGGATATTTGACACGGCAAATGGTTACTTGCACTCTTCATTAGGGATTGATTACCTTTTGGATATGGACATCACAAAAGTCAATTCCTTTGAATATCCAGACAACTTTACGCTCACAACTCTCTAATTTTGACAGAATCCAAAGAGATAATTAATTAATTAATTACTCCATCAAATTATTATTGTCGACTGCCATATTTGAGGGCAAACCCCAAGTAACGTATCACAGTTTGTAATCTTCACCTTTGCCTGCCTAAACTTGCTGTCCATCCAAGAAAAACACGGTGGCTACTACGTGTTTTTATATATATATATATAATTATAAATATTCAGATCTGCTTATATATATAAATACAAGTAACTCTAAAGAGTTTAACTTAACTGGTCAGATTTTAAATTTAATTTTTAAAAATCATCAGTTCGAGTTTTATAAATCTCAAAATCACTATAAATTTATATGATTATTAATTTCAAAAATCGTCAAATTAGTTGAGAAGAGTGAAAAATGTTATATACATCTATATTAATAATAATAATAAAAAAAAAACAAAAACAAAAATCAATGGTGGTCCCAATCCATGGTTTATGTCTCTGCTGGGTCTCCTCTTGGCTATGTGTGAACATCTAGCATGCTCCTTTACCTAAAGTTGTACTTCTTGATAGGCTGATTATCTTCTGCCTCCTAGCCATGAGGTTTCTTCTCCATCGACTCTTGACTTTCAATCATCTTATCAACCGTCAAGTGTTGACAGAAAAAGAATGTAGAGCATGTTATAGTCTAGTCCTTGTGCTTTCAAGACTTTGATAAGATAGTCTCTCTTGTTCAAAAATTCCATATTTAATCCTTTTATTTCATGGATCAATTGGCGTCTTAAACGTGGGATTTTCCATAGATTTGTCATGTTTATAATGAAATCGATATGATTAGCTTGAATATCAACCATTAATTAGCTTGTTTAGTTAAGTTAACTGAAGGCTAGATTTTTTAAAAATGATATATGATTGATATTTTTTTTTTCTATGAAAAACTCTAGACCATTGATTTTTAACTACTGGTTTGGATTTCACAAATGTATCATGTTACTAGCGGAGTGGTATTATCCTTGTAGATCTATCCAAAATTGTTGAAGGAGGGTAAACTTTAATTTTATAAATTATTTTAAATAAAATAAATAAATAGTAATTAGTAGAATAGCGATCAAATTTAACAGATAAAAAAATTCAAAGATGATAAAATTGAAAGAACTTAAATTTCATAAATTATTTAAAATAAAATAAATAAAAATAAAAAGAATAGGGATCAAATTTAATAAATAAAAAATTTTAATTAAAAAAAGATAAGATAAAAACAAAATTAACAAATAATGATAAATGAATAAGGACCAAAATTAGAATAAAAATTAAATTAAATTAAATTCTAAAAAAAACAAATAAAAAATTATAACAATAATAAGATTGAAGATCAAATTTGATATAATTAATAAATAACAAGATATTTTTAAATTTTTCACAACTTTCTAGAAAATATTTTCACTTAAAATAAAATAAAAATATTTTTTAAAATACAATATCAGTTTTTTTTAGTAAAAAATATTTTTGATCGTTCAACTTTTTTTTAGTATTAAACAAATACAAAAAAATAAATAAAAAGCAGCCTAACAATTCCCACCAGAATAGCCTAAGCTACTAATATATATATATATAGGCAGACAGTGGGCTCTGACCTACTGGCTTCTGGCCCCTTGGTAGAATTGGGTGCCTAGATATGGGACCTTCGACATTCAGCGACACCCAACAATACATTAATTATAATGGAAAAAGCCACTCCCTCGAATTGTTGATGACTTGTGCTTATTTTCTTTCTTCCTCTGTTTTACTTTTCCCCTCTCTGACAATTAGGTTTTGGGGGTTTGTTGCAAGGTTTGATGAATCTAGACTCGTTTTAAGAGGTGCAATTACCGATTAATTCACATTCAGACTGATAAAGTGTATCTTAGACCATGTCAAGGTTCTTATGATAATATCAATGCCAAAGCTCTTAATTAATGTTCACCAAAACTAGAAATATTAATGAAGCTGTCAAGAAGAGCAACATTGGCCAAGAAGTGTGATGAGCCATTCACCATGGCATGCATGCATCGACCATTCTTAGTTTCTTGCAACATTCCTTTGAAAATTGGGTTCAGAAGCAATTCATTGATCTCTAAGCATTAATGAAGGTAGAAAGTTTCAGAAGCACAAGAAGAGCTGACTTACTGGCAACTTGGAGAGCAAGATATGTATTTGTTCTTCTTCACCGACGAATAGGAATACAGCCCGAGAACAAATAGTAAAAGTTTTGCAGTCTGCTGTAACAAAAGTATACATTTAAGAAATCAAATCCTAGTATCATACCATTGCCCATGTGCGATTCATACAAAACTAAGCCAAAACTGCTATATTAATGACATGTTTGTTCAACTCTTTTATCTGATATAATAGATGCAACGATCTCAGAATACCACAACTCCAGCTATGTGATACACCCTTGCCAGCAACATCTTCATTGCTGAGACAGTTTGTTTCCAGATTTTGATCTAGAGTAAATGAATTTATAAAAATGAGAATGTTTATGCATCCAAGTCCTTGTTTGAGTTCCACAAGGGGACTACTTTTGGTACGCCACCATCAGCTAAGATCCCAGTTCCATTTTCTGCGCTGATTAAAGGATCAGTTTCACTTTCCTTGACCTAAAACCCATTCAAAATATGAGAGCATAAGATGTCTGAAAAGGCTTACAAGCACTAACTAACTTTGCACTCATAACATGAAAGAGAGGTAAGAGAATTACCTCAGGCAATTTTGCTGGTGCTTCATTTTGCTTCTGCTGATTCTCAAGGGTGCAACAGTAAGAATACAGTACCATTCCAACCACTGCAATGAGGATTCCCAAAATGTTGCGCCAGCTAAATGGATCACGAAGGAGAACATAGCCAAATGCCAAAACTAGGCATGTTTTCAGATGTCCTAGGACTTGATAGGTGACCGGAGATGTCTTTCCAATCACCAGAAAAGTACTGAAGTTCACAGAGACAGAGATCAGGCAGGATAGAACAATGAAGAACTGCAACCACATAATGCACAGAAAATGGTCAGAAGCAAGAAAACAAAGAAAATGCCAGGAAAGAGGTTAAAGTATTCCTCAATTCTCACCAGCACTAGAGGGGTGTATTTGAAAGCAAGAACGTTTTTGTTAGTCAGAAGCCCATCCAGGAATGGGCCAACAATGAACAAGGTTAATGCCTGATAGGGGCAAGACTGGTACAGAAGTTGTGTTGAAGAGACTCTGAACTTCTTCTGGATGGTATTGGTCATCTGAAATGCACTGGTTAAGATTTTAACAAAACAACAAAAATAAAAAACAAAAGACACAGACTTCCCTAAGAATGAAGGGATGGTAGCCACACAGTACAGCGCTTATTATATATTTCCTTTGCTTTTGCTTACCATTGAAACGACTAAATAAGGTATCTTAAAGTAGAAAAAAAGAAATCAAATAGCAATTAGCAAAGGAACTTCAGCTAAGGATACAATCTGAGCAACACAGGTTGTAAGGACTGCAAGCAGAGACAAGATAGATCCCAGGACATTGAGCTGAAGATCAGTCACAGTTGCAATTCCAACACCCATAAGAAGAATGGTCAGTGAAAGCTGGATACTCCGACTGCAGTATCACAAGTACAGCAGGCAAGAGTAACCACATATACAACTTAAGCAAGTGCATCAAAAATTAAATTGTTGTCACATAACTTATGAAAACAACATTAGTTACATTAGTGGCAGGCCTAAAAATTTCTCAATAAACAATATACTCAATAATTCAGACTTACCTGAATTGCTTACGGAAGAAAAGCGTCTCCAAAAGAACAGTACATGGGATGATAGCCAATTTTGTCATCTAAAAAATGGGAAAAGAAAGTAAATAAATTTTCATAAGCTATTGCTCCAAAATGGTTTATAAGGGAAAAGAAAACCTAGCATCAAGGATTAAAGTGGACAGGACAATAGTTAACATATGACAGAAAAAAAGGTCAACCAAAGGACTTTCACTAAATATGATATAACTAGATGTCAACAAATCAAGATGCTGCAAAGGGAAACCCAACCTATCCACAGTCAATTCATACTTTACAAGGAAGAGTTTAATAAACAACAACCTGGTCTCATTTAAATCACAGGAAAGTATTAAGCACTTTTTGTTTTTACTGTTTACCACCCCCCCTGAAACACAAAAGCACTTAAAATGACTTTCTAGTCTACTGCATCGAGGCGCTACTGTCAAAGAATGATAGAGTATGTAAATCAAATTCCATGGCCACTGATCATACATAATAGCATACTGGTTGGGAAGAAAAATGCATACCAGATCATAAGTCTGGCACAGAGAGGACAGCATACCTGATAAAAACCAACTGAGTTGAAACCCAAGCTAAGATTCAAAAGTCCAATGGATATCCCATTTAGTATGCCAAATCCCATTACCGCTCTTGCATCAAAAGGCTTGTGTTCAAACAATTTCATCCATAATGCCATGTGAAGAGAACAAAACGTGACCAGAAGATGCCAGCTTGTCAATGTTGTGGCTGCATTTGCCAAAAAATAAGTTAGTATAAATGATGGCGAAAATTAGAAAAAATAAAATGCTGAGCAACAAAAATAGTGATGATAATTCAAATCAAGCACATCTAAAGAAAAATGACCGCATACAGAGTTTCCACCCATTTACCATCATCATCAAAAACTGCCAGTGATTATATGCCATATGCTTGCATCCGAGTATAAGGGAAAGAAGCAAGGCAAGAATATATGAAATCATCATTTCATTGCATCATATTGCAGTTGGAACACATCAGATACTACAGTCACCAAATGAAATCCCACACTATAAAACATCAATTGATGATCAGTAACTAATAAGATTGACTTCTTATGCGCTATGTGTCCATGATCAATTGATTGTAAAACCTTACAAAGATGCATTGGAAACAATACAACGTGACAAATCATAAACAGTTTTTTAAATTTACACTAAATGATGAAGACCATGCGGTCTTAAGCTTTTACTTACAAAAAACACCATTTTTATCCGTTCCATAATTTCTGAAAAATGAGCATATGGTCTCCTATTCCATCATTCATGACCTCACACAATTACCATCCATGCATAATCATAAAACTTGTCCTTTTAAAATGAATTTTGGCATCTAATATAACCAGCAAACTCCCCATCCAACTATCCACGATCATGTTCTAAAAAAAGACACATTTATATTGAATAAATATTGAATACCGCAACATAAAAAGTGATTCAACAACGTAACAATCATAACTTCACAAAAATCAAATCTAATCTAAGCAAACAAAATACATTATGCTTAAAAGGAGAGGGTATGCAAATATAAACACTCACCAAAAGTGAAGCCAAGAGTGCTAATGAGAGCCTTATTGCAAATCACAATAGAAACCGACGAAACCACTGATAAACTCAAAGCCCCAACGGTCCCTAGCTGGAATTTCTGGCCCTCGCTCATTTTCACTTCTATTCAAAATCACTCTATCTCCTTGATCCAGATCTATCAAAATCCCAAAACCTCAATACAATCAACACATTTGTGCATAAAAAAGAAAACCCATTTCAGATTTTACTTAAAAAAAACCCATTTCAGATTTTACACAACAAAGAAAACCCATTTCAGATTTTGCATAAAAAGAAAAACCCATGAAAGCAATACATTTGTAATTCAATACAGAAACAAAAACCCACTACCTGATTCACCTCATAATTTGATCCAAAATTTTCAAAATGCAATCAATGCAGCTGAGACTGTCAAGAATTAACAATGGATTAGAACAAAAACCACAGATCTGTTACTAAAATTAAAGATCAACTTAGAGAAATAGAAACCTTTGGCAATTCTTGATAACTGAAATCTATCTATAAAAGAATACTAAAAGGGGTTTTTTTGTTTTTGTTTTTGCCCCTTTTTTTCTTTGCAACTCTGTTTGCTTTGATTGAGAATGAGAGAAAGAGAGAGAGATTTATTTATATATAAATGGAAGAGAAATGGAAATGGAGAAAAGGGAGGAGTGCTGGCGTTGATGCTGTAGCTGTTGGTGATGGGAAGGAAGCTTTGACTCTCTTCCGTTTTTCGGGGATTAAATTGTAATTGTGTCCAAATTAGGGGACATCAAATTTATGGCTTTGTTTGGGTAGAAGGTTAGATGCCAGACAATTTTTTTTTAGGAGTGATTATTTTTTGTTAGATTCTATTTGTTTTTTATTTATAAAAATAATTAAATTAAAATTTTATAAAATATAAAAAATAAAATCAAAACCAAACAAAAACTGGTTCCAACTGACCGGTTTTGGTTTGGTTTGATTATTTTATATTAAAAACCAAAACTCAATCAACCGATTTTAGTTTGGTTTGGTTTCGGTTAGGTTTAATTATTTTATATTAAAAACTTTATTGTTTTTTGGGTTTTTTTTGAACTTTTTGATGGGATTGGTTTCGGTTCGGTTTTTCAGTCCAATTCGGTTTATTTTTAACTAAACCGGTTTGGTTCGGTTGAGATTTTTTGGTTTCAGGCTTATAAAACCGAACCAGATCGAATATTTTTTTTAAATATTCTAATCGATTTAATCGGTTTTTTTTCATGGTTTGATTTTTTTGATTTTCTTAGTTTAATCGATTTGTCATTTTTTTTACTCACCCCTAATTCGTTTTATTTTTAGATAGGATGGTAATAGATACTTATAGGTCTGGTTTTGTATTATTCATACCCAAACTTAAAACTAAAATAACTACCCGAACCCGGCCCAAACATCTATGTGTTTTTGATACCCAAACCCGACCCAAACAGATGTGTATTTTTTATACCCGAACTTGACCCGATAGAATTTCGAGTATCCATAACCCAAACTTGAAACCCGAGCCCAATGCTATATTTACATTTAGTATATAAGTAACTTGGGATATATGTAATTTTTTAGAGCTTTAAAATTATCTATTTATTTCGAGTTGGTATTTGAGTTGATAACCATCATTTTCAAGTTAAATTGTCATCTTTACTATCAATCAACTTTTATGTAATAATATTTTTTTTTATTGTGATTAAGTCTTACATATATTTATGATAATTAATTCAAACCTTGCATGTTATTAAACTCGAACTGCTTCATTATGTTAATTTGGTGATTTAATCTAAAATTTAATTCAGTTTAAGTTTTAAATTAGAGTTGACTCGATTAACCCAATAAAAATTTATTTTTATTTTTTTAAAATAAATTATTAAAATAATATCATTCTAAATTAACCCGTCTAAGTTATAACTTGAAATTTAAATCAAGTCATGAGTCGGCTGGAGTTGAATTTAATAAATAAGTTATTTACTACTGAAACAAACATGGTCTGAAAGTGAATTACAACTTAGCTCTCAAATGATAATTTCCCAAAGAAAAAAAGAATGGTTGATGGGGTGTCACATTGACATATCAAACTCAATCAAGCGTGGAGATTGTTAGGTTAGACATCGGAAGCAATTATTTGGTCTCATGAGATTTTTTATATTTTAACAGGAACTAAAATAAAACAACAGGCGAGTTACTGCCAAATTGGACTGTCATTTGCAATTATATCATCACTACATTCCATAATAATACGATGTATAGTGGATTAGTGTTTTAAGATTAAAAAAAATATAAATATAAATATAATAAAAACATGTCTTTTGGTATGGTTTTTGAATAAATTCTCTTTATTTTTTTAAAAAATGTTTTATTTTTTATCCTGCTATCTCTGTGTTTTTTAGTCCTGAAATAATAATAATGAGATGATTCTAATGCTATGATTTGTTAGTTGGCATGTCAAGTAATTAGATCATAAAGAACTCTCTATTTAAAAATTGCCATACCTTCTCCGATCCACAACGAATATACATATCAAAATGTGACACCATGTTGTGGTCATCTCCCATGAGAAGACCTAGCTAGGTGATTTCTCTAATAGCCAACTGGGGTGTTTTTCAAGAGCTTGCAGCAACTTCAACTTGCACGCATCAATGAAGAAGCTTGGAAGGACGATGAAGGTGATGGAAATGCTCTTTTCTAGTGAAAATCCACAATATAAAATAGGTATAGTTTGTTAGGTTAATCGATGAAGAAGCTTGGAAGGACGATGAAGGTGCTTGTGTCATGGGCTTCAAGAAACAAGAGCAGGCTTCAGATATTATATAGTTGTGAAGATTTAATGGTAGGATTACAATGCCTAATTATTAAAAATAAAAGAATAATTAATTCTGACACTCTCAAGGTTTGAGCAACGCATTTCATTACCTGATCAAAAGACTCCCATCGATCTCCCCATCCCCATAAAAAAAAATAAAAAAAAAATAGAACTCTTGCAATAGGTGGAAAATATAATTTCAAACCTTGATAACATTTTAACATGGAAGCTGGATGAATACTCACTTTGCATTTTTCATTCTTATCAATTGTGGGTTAGCAAGTACCGAAGTCCTCCTATCCCAATTACAGGCTTACCATGGCAAGAGGAGGTCCAGTTAGCCTACTTATTCCTTCGGCTCTCTGAATTAATTATCTTTGGGATAATGTACCTAAAAATTCAAGTAATTTCGTAACAAAGTTTATATATATGGGATAATTAATTAATCACTTAGTTTTAACAATTCGATTCATTTTCTTTAGCTCTAAGGTGGCTAATAGCTTATGTGGGAAGCCAAAGTGGCTGATAGATGAGAAACCAAGGTGACTAATAGTTAATGTCTAATAAGCCAAGATGACTGATAATATCTAGTACTTGATAAGTCAGATATGACTAGTAGTACGTACTTGATACTTGTATAAGGTTTTTCTATGGTGGATAGATGACTCTCAGATACTTAAGTAAATATTTTTATTGAAAGAGAATGGAAAATAAAGAATAAAGAGTGTGAATCTAGAGCTTGAAGATATCTTTGTAGAGACAGTGTAATGATATTTCAAAGAAACTCTGAAAAATATGTATGCATTGAAGAAATGAAGATTGTAAACCTAGAACTTAAAGGATTCATGAAGTATTTATAACTCTTGAATTTTATCATTTTGTGGATAGAAGGGGCTGAAGAGTCATTTCACCCCTATAAATTAACATGGTATTTTGAGTTGTGTTCCATTCAATGTAATATGTATTTGATCAATATAAAATATATAAAAAAATCCTAGAAAAGTTTTTAAAAAAGTGCTAAGCTCAAGTGAGTTGTCTAAGCTTGGAGTAGAAAATAAACCCAACGCAGTGCTTGAGCCTAATGATCCAGAGCCTAATATGTATTGGATCATTAGGCTCAAGTGTGTACCAAAGCCCTTAAGGGTGCTGGGCATATAGCATACCTAACAAGGCTAGGCGCGTGCCCAACATAGACATAGGTGGCAACTTGGGCTCATATTTTTATAGGAGAGTAATTTTTTTTTGGATATTTGATAGTTTTTTTTTACCCGTTAAATTTAGATTCATCACTTTGCTCATTGCATGGGTTGATTTTTGAAATCCCGGGTCAAAAAATGCCATAATGAGTGGCTGCTCTCACTTTTGATTAATGTTCATGACTAACCGTATGAGCTTTGCTTTTTTTTACTTATTTGATTAGATTTTGCCAGATGCAAAATTGCAATTATCATACGTCATTGGTGAAAATGGATTTGTATGATAAGTACTCCAAAGGTTTTCAATACACTTTGATGGGACAAACACGAATCCCTCCCCTGTTACTCTCTCAGGCTTTTAACGGTTTGTTTTTAGTTTGAAATTGTATTTACGGAATTGAAAAATATTAATTTGATATTTTTGTTTTTAGTATTTTTTTAAAGGTTTTAATATGTTGATGTAAGAAAATTTATTTTAATATATTTTTAAGAGAAAATCATTTTAAAAAGCATTATACACTTCAATATCAACACAATTACATGGTTCAACTTGTTTTTTAAAATGCTTTTCGTTTGAATTATTTTTTTTAGATGATTTATGATAATTTTAATATTTTGATATTAAAAATAAAAAAATAAAAAAATTATTTTAATATATTTTTAATTAAAAAATACTTTTATAAAATGCCCAGACCAAGATCTTAGTTCGTCAAATCATAGTTCAATTCATTGATTTAATAGATCATATATATAATATAAAAACATTATTAAAAATTAAAAAATTAAAAAAAATATTATTTTAATATATTTTAATTGAAAACCACTCTTGATATATTCTAATTAAAAAATATTTTTACAAAATATCCAGACTTTTTAGTGTTTTTTTCCCTTCTAATTTCTAATTACATAGTTGTAAAACTCTGTCAAGATCTTGGATTGTCGAATCATAGTTCAATTCATTGATTTAGTAGGTGAATTATATATATAATAAAAGTACGCTAAGACTTGAAATCTTGAATCCTATTCTAAGCAATTTTTATTTTTATTTTTATGTAAAAATCAATCTTAATCTTTTTATATTTTATCAAAAAAATCATCTTAATTTAAAAATTTAAATAATTAAAGAAACTCTTATTATCTTTTAATAAATTTTAATTAAACTATACCGGGTTTGATTTGGTAATAAAGCTAGTTTGATTGAATGGAGAAGGCAATGTCTTGATCCATCCATATGAGTTATTTTCGAGTGGAAAATGAATATAAATATTTTAATTTGAGAAAAAAATTTATTAGAAAATTCAATACTTTTTGGCCATGTAAAACTGTATTTATGTAGCAATCTCATCTTAATGCATATCGATGCAATTAAGACTACAACGGAAAGTGTAAATTACTCTTGAATGAGATAAATATATATGTGAAAAGGCAGCCAAGCGGGTGCATATTTAAATAACTTGTCAGTGTGGTAGCGGTTGCTTTTTAAATAATTTTTTGTGTCGAAATACATGCCAATGATTTTTTTTAAAAAAATCATTTTTGACATCAGCACATCAAAACAATCCAAAACATACAAACCATATTAAATTTTAACAAAAAAAAAAAATTTTATATTTTTTGAAAAACATGTTCTTAATCTAGCTACCTCAGCTTTACATGGTCACTCTCTTCCAAACCTTCACCAAAAGCCCCCCTTTGCCTCTCAGTTTGTATAATAAGAAGCACTTAAATGCCCACTAATTAACCAAGCTTAAATATTATAGTGGCAGATGCATTAGTTAATGGCAGAAAGATTATCCTAGAATATATCCTAACTTTAATTGAAATAAAATGAAAAACAGAAGGAAAATTGTAAAATCTGTGAGCAAGATTTACCTCCTAAATGCTACAGGAACAATTCCAGCACGGTATTGAGCAATTTGCAAGAAAGCAGGCACAGCCATATCAAAGTGTTGGAGAGGAGGATTGCACCATCCACCATTGTTGTTAGGCAAAGCAGGGTTAGGAGGGCAAAAATTTGTAGCAGGGAGACACCATTAATCGATCGAACGAATTAATTAAGCTCCTTGATGGCATCTGAATATGGCATATCAACTTGGAGTCTTGAAACAAACTGTACTAAATATAGTTGGAAGTGGTGATTGGTCAAGTGATGTATATATGTTAGTTGGAATTTATGAACTCTCTTAATTATATGATGTTAAAGGCAACAAATTAAAATCCCATTTGAAAAAAAAGAGAGAAGATGCATGTGTTAGATTTTGGGTTTGATTTATTTGATAGTTAGACTGCTTAATACAAGCTTAATATATATATATATATATATAGAGAGAGAGAGAGAGAGAGAGAGAGAGAGAGAGAGAGAGAGAGAGAGGAATGCACAACAAAAACAATATTCAATAGTCTTTTTATTTTTAATAATCATCAAAAGTATATTGAAAATATCATAAAGCTAATAGCTAAGGCAATAAACAAGAATAAGATCAAATAAGAGGAAAAAAAAATACTTGAAGAAAAAAAAATACAGAAAAAAGAAAAAAAAACAATATTCAATAGTGATTCTATTTGATATGAATTAATTGCTTAATTAATTTTTTTTTTCTAAACATCTCTCTTTCACCCTTTTGGTCCTGGCTAGACAAAGAGAATGACCCTCTGCTTCCTCAGCCACCATTGTTCCTTAGCCTCTATTCAATATCCTTATTAAGACTGTGAGATCAAATGACACAATGTTTATTGACAAGTGCTCAATCATGTGCCCTCACAAAGTTTTTGCCCATAAATGTATTGAAATCATGGATTTTCCACTGATATGTACATTGTTTTCAAGAACATTGTACATCATACACCCACAGCTTATTTAGGAAGAAATGATACAAGAACAACAAGCAAAAATGACGCAAACAGCAATCTTCCCCCTCCATTTTTTAACTTATCACAGCTTCTCTGTAGCTACCAATCTCATGGACTAGACCTTCATGATCTAGTTGTCCTCTCAACAAGTCACTCAATTGGACTTGCTTGGTGAGTCACTTTCTGCTATCGAATTTACAATGAAACTGATACATACACCAACTTTGCTACCTCCTTGAGCTCATGTTGCCCACGAAGTGGAGGAGACGATGTTAGGAAACCATTTGATTCAACTTCAACAAGTTTCGATACGAAATATTTTGTGGATTTGGTGAATAAAATGGGAAATATGATGTCTCTCATTGGCAATGGAGAGATCAGAATGAATTGCAGAGTGGTGAATCCTTCTTAAAATTTACACGCATTTGTTTTTCGGGACTGGCAATGGAAAATGTTCACTTCTACATGCTTTCTGTATTGAATTAATCTTTGTTTATGCACGTAATCCCATTGGCATGAAATGGAAAGGGTAACATTGTTATTTGGTAACCAAGAAAATAAAGAAAAAAATTATTATCATCATGGATAACAAAGCACATGATCAAGATGAGAAATATGAAGCCACTTACTGGAACTGATGGGGAGATCATAATGAATTGTAGAAAGGACTATGGGTTTTAATCTTGCTCTTTCTACATTCAAAACCGAAACAAGGAGCACAGTTTTGTCAAATTTGAAAATATAGCATGATCATTTCTTAATTAATTGTTGTTTCACTTATCTTTCATAACAGGTATTTTTTGACATTCTTTAAAAAAAAAAAAAAAAAAGCCAACCCATGAACATAGTCTACATCAAATTACAGAATTTATTGCTCAAATCTATAGTTGAAGAGAAGAAGTTAAACCCCACAAAAAACTGGTCAGTCGACCACACTAACTGTATGTAAGAACAGATCTTCCAAACTGATTGTGTAAAATTCCTTTGGCAGAGAAGGCCACTGAGTCACAAGCTCCGAAGAAATTCTTCCCATTGTAGGTCGGGATTGCGGATTGGGATGCAAGCATGCAAGTGCTATCTTCATGATATGGACAACACCCTCTACTGCTCCTTTTTTAGGAAGCGAGATGCGTTGGTCAAGCACATCCTTCAACAATGTCTGTTGAGAAATCGGTGGCTTCGAAGATGATGAGGAAGATGCTTGTGATGAGATTGTGGAGATGAGATCGCCTGGGTGCCTTCCCATCATCACTTCCATTGTTACCACTCCGAAGCTATAGACATCACATTTTTCAGTCACTTTCATCGTGTAAGCTAGCTCTGCCAAAAAAAATGGTTATGCTGTGTATTTATTACATAGTTGATAGAAATAAAATTGAAAAAAAAAATTACTTAAGTATTTATAATATAAGCTAAAAACATACTATTATAGGAAGTAGGAACTTAATGTTGAAGTAAAGCTACGCACCTGGAGCAGTATATCCAAAAGTACCTGCAAATGAGGTCCAATTGGATGAGTCAGGCATCAACAGTCTAGCTGTGCCAAAGTCAGAGACATGTGCCTCATATTCCAAATCCAGAAGGACATTATTGCTGGTAATGTCTCGATGAATGATCGGAGGAGAGCAAGAATGGTGTAGATAGGATAAAGCTCCAGCCATCCCTTTCACAACATTTAGCCTTTTCATCCAATCCAGCTCAATTGCTTGTTCCTCACTGGTTATGATCTTTCTCAAGCTTCCTCTTTCTATGAACTCATAAACCAAAAAAGAGTGCTTTGCATGTGAGCAAAATCCATACAGCTTCACGATATTTCGATGTCGAATATTTGCCAAAACACAAACTTCCGTTTCAAAAGCTTTAAAATCGGACAACTTGTCTGTTTGTGACCGGTGAAGTTTCTTCACAGCAACCACCTGTTCTGCTGGCATCACTGCTTTATAAACAGTTCCATATCCTCCTTCACCAATGCAGTAGTTGGAATTGAATTCCTCGGTAGCTGCAATGATATTCTCATACAACAACTTCCCATCATGGCCCAATATCGTGAATAAGTTTCGATCTTGTTCAATATTCCCTGGCTCAGCTTTTCTCTTCCTAGCTCTTTGGCGGAGAATGAATAAAGCTCCAATCACAACAAGCACTAATAGTAAGCTTCCTAAAAGAGGGAGTACAATCAAAATAACAAGTTTGTTGCTCTTTCTCTTAACAGTTCTGCTGCTTTTTGGAAGATTGCATGGCTTTAGACCACTGGCGTTGCCACATATACCCATATTATCCCTTAATGCCTCAAATGAAGCGTTGTGGAAGGCTTTGGTATCGGGAATAGGGCCATGTAGCTCATTGTATGATATATCCACAACTGTCAAGCTTAATAGATCTTTGAAAGTGCGCGGAATCAATCCAGAAAGCATGTTGTGAGAGACATTCAGAGTTTCCAACATTTGCAGTTGCCCAAGTTGCCACGGTATCTCTTGAGCTAAGAAATTGCAACTAAGATCAAGATCTTGAAGAGAACGCAGAAAGCCCATCTCCTGTGGAATGCTATTTGTAAATTTATTATTACTGAGGTTCAGCAACAATAAATTTGAGCACTCCCCAAGTTGTTTTGGAATCGATCCACTTAGATTATTAGATGCTAAATCAAGGATTTTGAGGGAAGAAAGCATCTTGATGTCTGAGGGAATGGCACCTGAAAGATGGTTGTTGCTAAGAGTAAGGTTGTACAACAGCTTCAACCCCCCTAATTCTTTTGGGATGGTTCCTTCTAAGTGATTTGAGGACAGATCAATCAATTGTAATTGAGTAGCCTTCCCGAGCTCTGTTGGTATCTCCCCAGAAACATTATTGTTTGAGATTTTCAAGCTCGTTATGTTACGATAATCTCCCCATTTCAAAGAAAGCTCGCCATAAAAATTATTGTAACTCAAATCAACATAATTCAAATGTGGATAGATGCCAAAATCCTCAGAAATATTTCCTGTCAATTGATTCCTATCAAGTCTTAGTCGGTGTAAACCGGTACAGTTTTTCAAGCTTTTCGGGATGGAACCGGAGAAATAGTTGTTACAAGCAATAAATCTTTCAAGTACTTCTCCATGGCATAGCTCTTGTGGCAAATGACCCGTGAATTCATTGTAAGACAAATCCAAAAACTTCAAATGGGTAAGATTGTTCATCTTTAGGGGCAATGATCCGCGAAGTTTGTTCTCACCGAAGGTCAATTTCTCTAGAGATTTAAGCTTTCCTATTTCTGAAGGAACATATCCATATAAATTATTTTCACCTAGATAGAGAAAGGATAGGTTTTTTAAATTTCCAATAGAGGAGGGGATCAAACCATTGAGATTGTTTTCATCTAGTTCTATATCAACGAGCATGCTCATGTTCCCAATAAAAGAAGGTATAGGACCAGATAGTTGGTTTTGATAAAGGGAGAGAAAAGATAGATTTGTCAAGTTTTTAATTGAATTAGGGATTTCACCGGTTAAAATATTACTTGAAAAGTCAAGATCATAGAGAGATTCTAGCAATCCAATGTCTTTAGGAATGGAACCAGAGAGTTTGTTACGCCAAAGATAGAATATTGATAGGTTCCTCAAATTTCCAACAGAGGAGGGGATTGAACCAATGAGATTATTTTGTCCGAGCTCTACATCAATGAGCATAATCATATTCCCAATAGAGGTAGGAATGGGACCAGAGAGTTGATTTTGAAAAAGGTGGAAAAATGATAAGTTCGTTAAGTTTCCTATTGAATTAGGGATTGCACCGGTTAAATTATTACTTGAAAAGTCAAGATCATTGAGTGATTCTAGCAACCCAATTTCTCCAGGAATGGAACCAGAGAGTTTATTACCCCAAAGATAGAGTATCGATAGACTCCTCAAATTTCCAACAGAGGAGGGGATAAAACCAGTGAGATTATTTTGTTGTAGTTGTAGATCAATGAGAAAGCTCATGTTCCCGATAGAAGAAGGGATGGGACCAGAGAGCTGGTTTTGAAAGAGGTGAAGCAAGGATAAGTTTGTCAAGTTTCCAATAGAGAAGGGGATCACACCAGTGAGATTATTTGCAGATAATGAAAGAAGGGAAAGAGACGTCAACTTTCCAATTTCACATGGGATGGAGCCACTAAGAATATTTCCACACAGATACAAGATGTTGAGACTTTTCATTAAGCCTATCTTAGATGGGATGCTTCCCGTGAGATTATTATCACATAAATTGAGCTCAGTAATCTTGGGTAGATTATCAATGCCTGATGGAACGGTTCCATGAATTGAATTCCTCTGGAGATTGAGAGAGAAAAGATTGGGGAAGGATGAGAAGTTGAGATCATAAAGCGTACCTCTCAAGCCAAAGTGTGGAAGGCTCAAGTTGGTGACGCTTCCAGAACTGTCGCAAGTGATTCCAGTCCAGTTAATGCAAGGGCTGATGCCGAACCAAGAAGAAAGAAGAGATTGGCTTTGGTTGTCAAGACTTGCCTTCCATTTAAGAAGAGCCTCAGCTTCTGTATTATTACCTCCAGCAACTTTGGAATTGGCAGCACTTATAGCCGTACCAAATATTGAAGTTTTAGAGGAAGTGTGATCAGCAATAACAAAGAAAGAAGAGTAGTAGAACATGTGAAGGAGCAAAAACAGGACGTGGAGAAAGATTGAGAAGAATGGTTTGTGTAGCAGGGACGTCATGGTTGTGTGTTTTTTCAAGAGATAATAATAAAGTAATGGTAGGCTCCTTCATTTATAGGATGGAAAACATGATTGGAATCTTCTTCTTAATTTCATTCGAATATTACAAATCTGAAATTAATTACCAATTCATCAATAATTTCTTCTCCCTTTCCGAAATCAAATCATAGGATGCGACAATATTATTGTGGGCTCGCTTTACTAATGTGCAAGTCCTATGGACTTACACATTGTTGACTTCCTTTGTGTTAAGCACACTTTTTTGAGAAATTATAGTGTTACAGTTTTAGGATTTTTATTTATCGAGATTAAACTTAAACAAAAAATGCTCATCGAATATATATATTAACTAGCCATAAAAAAACCCAGTTAATTCTATTATAAATAATAAAGAATATTTCAAACAGTTTTTATTTCATATTAAAAAAATAAAACATTTATCTAATATAGTAAATTTTGATATGGAATAGTAACCGGCAAGGAAAGCATAGTGGGCTCACGGGCATAACGTTGAGCCAAGCAAGAGGAAAACCTTTGATTGTCCTCCTACACGCGCGAGACAACGCCTATACTTTTTGAACCTTTTATCTGCAACATTAATTTGTTTTTGGCCTTTAAACTATTTTTTAAACACTTGAAATTAGTTTTTTAACAGTCACAAAATCCTAACAACTTTTTTATTTTAAAAACTTTTTAACAGTCACAACTCTTTAATTTCCTAACAGTTCTTTTATTTTTTTTTAACTATTATAACAGCTCTTTAATTTTTTAATTTTTTTTTTGTTTAGCTGTAACATGTTAGCTGTCTATATATATATATATATTTTGCACTTATACTTAAAAAATTATAATATTATTTTTCTATGTTCGAAAAGTTTGTTGGTATTTCTTTTTTATCTTGGTTTATTGTTTATGTAACTCTCATTTTAGAGGAGGAACTTGTTGAATTCTGGAGAATAGCCTTATGTTGAGAAAATATACTTAAAAGACAGTTTCTATACACGTCTCAAATTATATTTTATTTTTGTTCTTCTTTGTATTTTAGTAATATAGATGAAAACACTACTGCTACCAGGACTGCTCTCCTCAACAATGTTGTTGTTGAGAACTCTGTTATTGTCATCTTTATTGTTGCTAACTCTGCTGCTGCTGCTACTGTTTCATTAGCTAAGGGACCATGATAAGTGAATTGAATTGTTCAATAAAACTATGAATGCTCTCGTTCTCGACACAGTTAAATACGCTAGTCTACTTGACGCTATCGTGCTCAAGGGGATAATGGAGGGCTACCAAATATTCCACTCCACTAAATACATAATGGAGGGCCAACGTTGTCAAATTCAAGAAATTGGGGAGACCATGGAAACAAGTAAAACGAAGGATGGTTCCTCGTATCACAATTGTTTTTCATGGCACGGTCATTTTTGGCACTCAGTGGACGTGGGCTAAGACTCTTGTGAAATTGAGGGGGGAAAATATATTGTCGAAAATTATTTTATAAAGATAGCATAATTCATGTGCGTGCGATTTAAAGAATGTAGAACATGTCTGATGAGTCTGCACTCTCATGAACTTGATTTGTTGTTGAGCAATAAAGCTTGCTTGCACAAGGAATGGCACCTGAAAGATGTGGGTCAAGCTGACTGCAAGGACTGAGAGGGTTTAGGCCAAGTGGGGTCAGTAATGCAGCGAGCAAGTCTGAGGTTTGAACACTTTGTCAATCTCTTATTGGCCAAGTATTTTCACGAGCTATGTAATGTTAGAAAGGAGGGTAAAAAGCTGGTCTCAATTGGGAGTATTTCCTCCCACCTAGTCTAACATTTAAACAACCATGCCGGGATTTGCTTTCAAAGGGGTTGAATGTGCAAATATGAAAGGCTTTTTCATGTGTTGGGAATTGGAACTTGGTTCCAGTGTGGTGAGCTGTATGCATATAAAGTGGGTCTTGTTCTTGTTGCTTCAACTACGAACAAGAGTAAAGTTTAGGTTAGGGCTTAGAGGGCCGTTGTTTGGCTAACGTTCTCCAATGCAAAGGCTGGTTTAAGTCTGTACTTCGAATTGAATTCGGAGAGTTCTTTGTCCGTTGGTTCTCTTCCGGTCCCCTACGGTTCATTGCAATCTTCTGCTGAATTTCCTTTCTCATTTGTCGATTGCTATCGTACTGCACTATGCAGTCATTAATTACTATAAGCATAATTACGAATTTACGATACCTCCTGAACTTCGACCGATTTGATTTAGATCCTTGTTCTTTCAAACATTGAATTTACACCCCTTGAACTCTTAATTTGTTAAATTAGATGCCTTTTAACACATTACGAGAGAGTTGTCTTAGTTTGTTCATGATCAAGTCACGACTCGTAACTTCATTTACCAGTGGGGCCTTTGCTAGAAATTAACTTCATGTAACAAACGTCAGGTTGATGATTCATACATCTGCAGATCTGCATAAAATTTTTGAACTAGTAAATGATGGGTATTCAAGGTTTTAACACCATATCAAAGAACCAATTCAATTCAAAAACTTAAATTATTAAGTGAGTTTTTATAATTTATATTATTAATTATACTAAAACCTTAAACATTTCATCATAAAATAAAACACAAAGAATTTATAATTATAGCTTACAAAATAAGATTTTCATCGATCACAATCATAATATCATCATAAATGTAAATTAACTCCTGTTTCTCTGGTGCTTGACACTGTTGAAATTTCCAAATCATCTTTGCTTCCCCTTTCCAAATTATTGTCGGTAAGTCCAACGTTCACACTCTATCTTGCTTAAGGGGCTGAATAGTGTAGACGGGTCAATGGGGATGGAAAAATTGTAACGCTGTGGATGTGGATTTGTCGGCAATATTTGATATTGATATTGTGTTAAAAAAATTTAAAATTTTTTATTTTTTTAATTAATATTTTTTTAATATTATCAGATCATTTTGATGTGTTAATATCAAAAATAATTTTTTAAAAATAAAAAAAATATTATTTTAATATATTTTAAAATAAAAAATACTTTAAAAAATAATCATTTTCATTTTTTAAATTGATATTTTTTTTATAATTTCTTCCAAATCATTGCATGCGACAGTATAGTGGGCTCGCCTTACTAATGTGTGGACTTTCTTGATCTTAAACATAATTTCATCAGAAATTATACTATTACAATTTCTTATGAGATTGATTTTATTTTTAAACATGTTTTTTATTTATCAAAATTTAAACTTAAACATTTATGGTTATCACAATTTTAAAAGGATTACTCAATTAAAGAGGAATTATTAGGTATTTTGCACACCTTATGATTATGCCTTTTAGGTATTTTTTAATTGCTTGATCGAAGTCATCACAATATATAGTGTGGACATCAGCTAATTAGGCTAAACACCGTGGAAGGAATTTTTTTTTGCAAAGTTTGATTATTTGATTACCTAATTGTTGACAAATGGGTTCTAATTCATGCAGCTGCAGACTCCTTCCTTTTTTATCCTCAAATTCGGCTAGAACATTCACAATCAATTAAATGGCATGATCTATCATACGCTCCTTGAGTTTCTGCTAACCCTTTTGTTTTCCAAAATGTCCGAATGTATACTACACTCATTATTCATTACTGCTTTAATGGAGGAAATTCTGAGTTTCCATGCATGAGTCAGTCCAGCAATGATCGAGTTTCACGTACGGCAATGCTAAGAATAACAGTAGCTGTCTAGCTAGGAAGATTGCGATATCATTTTTCATTGGCCAATCAATGGCAAGTCTGTGCATTTCTGATTTTGTTTTTCATGTATCTGCATACAGGAACAAGTATTGATCAAAAGCATTCTGAAACCTTTCCTAATCTTTATCTGAGAAAGAGGTTTGTCTTCTTTGCGCTTGTTGGCTAACCTAATTCTCTGGAAGAAATTGAGAATCTTTCTTTCAAGTTGCGTTTTATTTGTGACATTGATGAGAACGTCCTGTATAGCTTGTTGAATTATTGAAAATTCTTGCAAGCTTAATTATTGGTCAATGTAGTACTAATTTCTCTCAAACTCTTAAAGCAATACTCTGGATCGAGTTGTGTTGTTGGAAGAATCACAAGCGTTACAAAAATAAACAGGTCAATCACTTCTAAATTTCTGAAGCAAGCATTGAAATTGAAATTGAAGAATTTCTGGAATGGATGAAGATAATGGAATTTGATTGCAAGATTCATTTGTAAATGAGAAGGGAATTGAATTGGAGAATAGAGCTTAATTTATCTGCTTTTATGACACAAAATATCAATCAAATTGATCAGTGACTAACGCTAGTCAAGCTATGAATACTACAATTCTTTTCTATTCTCTCCTTTTAGTTTCAGATGTTCTCAATCTCTAATTCGTTATGTCTGTGTTGGAACTGTATCGAAATGCGTGATTAAACCCCATTTCCTGCGGTGTTAGTCTATCCTTTTTGTCCATCAATACTACAATTAATGCAAACTCTTGTGTCTGACTACAAAAGCACACGCACCTTACTGCTAGTTGTGCACTAGTACTGCAATTTCACTTAAAGTTTCTGAGCTTAATACCTATGGCTGCTCTTCGATCCTTGTTATTGTATTTTTCAGCAGCTGCTGCTATTTTGAACCCTTCACATGTCGCTTTGCTCCTTGACTACCTATACTTACAGTGCCCTAAGATTAAACATATTGTGTCCGAGGGTCAAAGTAAGTTCAGTATTTAATTGCTCGAGACTCCTTGAAGAAAGCAAATATCCAAAATCACTAGTAACACGCTATCGTGCTCAAGGAGATAATGGAGGATTACCAAATATTCCACTCCACTGAAAGATAATGGAGGGCCAACGTTATCAGATTCAAGAAATCGGCGAGACTAGGGAAACAAGTAAAACAAGGATGGTCCCTCGTATCACAAGGAATGTCGGCTGAGACTCCTGTGAAATTGAGAGGAAAAAGTATATCGATCGTGGGAAATTGAGAGATTCTATCTAGTAATTAAAAAAAAAAGGTATATCGTGGGAAACTAAGAATTTCTATCTAGTAATTAAAGAAATCTATAAATTCTAAAATGTGTACTGGTTCTAGATATTTAATTAAAGAGTTTGTTATGTACATGATAAACGATATCATCTTTACTATATTTTTTTTATGGAATATTATTTTTACTATGTGTTTTTTTTTTCAATTTATCTTTTTTTATTGCTCTTAATTATCCTTATTGCTTTTAATTTATATTTTTTATTTCTAATTTCTAATATTTTTTTAAAAATTTGATGTCGGTTTTTAAACATGTCAGAAAATGACATCAGTCTCTAAAAATAAAAAAAACTCTTCAAAGATATTGATGTTAAATTCTAAAAAAAGGTTTCATCAAAATTGATAAAAATATTATTTGAATTTAAATCTAGACATACATTCTTTTTTTTTTTTTAAAGAGAGAGAAAATAGTGTTTATCCTTCAAAGAAGAAATTTCATCAATGTTGTTAAAAGAATGGGTGTTGAATCTACTATGATAAGAATTGTGCTTTAAACCAAGTAGAAAAAATGAGTTTGGGCCTTTTTGTTAAAAACAATTCTTGGAAATTGTTGAATTTTATCATTGTTTTTTTTTTTTTGTTCTTTTAGAAAAGAAACATGAGTTTTTATATATATTTTTTTGGTATATGGTTTCAATAGGCTAGTTTATTAGACCAAAGTCTTAATAGATTTAATATAATTATTATTAAGTTCAAATATTTTTAAAAAATAAAAAAACTTGGCCACAATGCACAATATATACTTGACCCAAGCCCATTAAACCCAGATTAATAAAGCTATAGCCCGATATTCATTAAAGAAAATCCAAGCCTACAGTCCATCACGCAGCCCACGGACCGTGATGAATAAACCTAAGGAAACTAAATCCAGCCCATTTGCTACAACCCACATAAGCCTTATCCAAGAAACAAAATGGGCCAAATCCAGAATATCCCCTAACCCAATGAAAAAAAACACGGGCTTGTCAAAGAACCCAAAATCCTAAAAAAAAAAAACAAAAGCAAAGGCTTATGTTTTTGGATCCATGAACAGCTTGTAAAACTGGTGTTAATATTGTAAAGATTAAGAGCGAGTCAGAGATTGTGGTTATAGTTGCCAACTAATTGTTATTATTGCAACAAATGTAAATATAATCTATATATATATATGAACTGATGAAATGGATATGGTTGATCATGAAGACCAATATTTCACTTTCATTATTGAAACATGTAGGTTGAAGCAAGCTCACCCCAGCCCAGCATACCATCCTTCTAAGCCCCCAAAGCATCTACTAGCTAGAACAGATCAAAGCTTTAATTTGAAAGACCACTCGAAAAGAAGAAAATACAGGAGGGTCGATGAAGAAAAGAGGGTCTGCTGCCGGTGTAGAAGTCACTGGAAACAACCATATTGGAGGCTTAGGATCGATATATCTTCTACCGCATGCGCAAGCCCCTAAAATAAGCAGAAGGACTTGCTTCAAAGTTTCTCCTTGGTATGCGCAAGTTCCTCCCCGGTGCTTTCATTGTTTTAACTCTCTTGGAAAGACATCCGCAGCAACTACCGAACAGGAGTAGTATCGCTACCGCTGCAACAATTATAGGTACGTTTTCTTTCTTAAGCCATTGGAGGACATACACCACTATAGATTTCTTAGTTAGATCAAAAGGCGTACGTCTGTAATCAGACACAGCACCAGAAGCCAGAAATTTTTCTTTATTAGATCAAAAAGGTAATTGAAAATCGTGGAGAGAGAAGTTGGTGGTTCCATTGCTTGTTAGGGGGTAGACTCTGATTTGTATAGAAATGAATGGGGAGGAGAGTTTCTGGGTAAGGAAGAGAATCAAGAGGATGCGAGAGACGAAGATTGTAAATTTGTAATGACATATGAGCAGGGAACGCAATCAATGGTGCCTCTTATCAAGTGAAAAAAAACAAACTGTGGTTTTTACGTAGTTATAACTTCACTTGAGGATTGACTTGGAAAAGGCTCGGGTTACGGCGATGTTTTGTTTTTCTTTTTTTAAAAATAATATTGATTTATTTAAGTTTTTATTATGCTGAATTAAATATGTTTTAATTCATGTTCAATTCTACTATAAACTTAACTCACATCAGAATCAATTCTATTCATTGAATCGAGTATAATTTAATAACTATGAAAATTTATGAGTATAATTTAAAAAATATTACAGCTAAAGTAACAGTTTTTTTAGATAATTATCGAGAATATATAGAAAAGATCATAAAAGAGCTGATGTAAAATACAGGGACATGATAAAAAAAAACTAAAAAAAATAAAGAGAATGAAAAAAAATGGTCTGCCACAACAGAAATAAAGAGACTATAAAAGAAGAAGCAAAACCTAAAATGACTAACTAAGATTTTTTATTACACCATAATTTGATACCATCAAAATATCTTAAGATGTCATTTCCTGTATAAGTAAAGTTTGAATCCAGAATATACAACCAAATAGTAACCCGATAAAAGATGGTGAAAAAATAATCAAACAAGTTTATAGTTCCCTCCTCATAAACAATATTGTTCCTCAACAATCAAATACTCCAATTGGTACAAATGAAGATTAGTCTCCAAGCTAACCTTTGAAATTTGCATTGCACCATTATGAACCATTATAGTAGCAATAAGCCTAGTGTGCTCAGTAAACATTATTAGATACCCCATCAATCCAATATTTTCATCCAAACACTCCTAGAAAAGTTACAATATATAAAAAAGTGCTCTATCAGAAGCAAAAGACATACAAAGCTTGAGTAGCGGCCAAAAAATCTAGTGATGAAGACAAGCTCTAATACTAACTTTGTCCTCAACTACTAATTAAAGAAACACCTGAACTTTCAGAGGAGCCCTTTTAATCTAGATATTAGCTTTAAAAACTGTATCATTAGCTAAAAAGATACTATCAATTAGGATGTAAGAGAACTTAACTGAGAAGCTTTTATCAGAATTATACGGTCATAAGCAAAATAATAGTTTTATCTTAAATTTCTTGAATTAATTTAATTTAATAACTGTGAATATTCACGTAATTTGGAAAATACGAGTGTCAGACATATTTTAGATGTACGCGTCTCTTAGAATTGATGTCATGTTCAACCCACCAACTATAGAAAAAAGAAAGCAGAAGCTAGAAACAAAGCAAAACAGAATATAGCATAATTTTCTTTGTTATTATTTATTTATGCTTCACATATGGTAAAACATACATATATTATAATGCCAACTATCCAACTACTCCCGCATGATTATTGACTCATTGATATGAATTAGTGACTTAATAGTTTGACTAAATCAGTGATTGGATCAGGTTTAAAAATATCTATTGATAGAATTGATTGGAAGATTTTTAAAGAAGACTATAAACAACTAATAATAATAATAAAAAAAAAAAGACTCATTCTCTCCCCCTTCGCATGCTGATACAGGCTACATTAGGAATTATTTGGAAAACCCTTGGATTGGTTTCCAAATTATCCACCAATTCCCAACTGGGATCTAACAAATTAAACGAAACAAAATCATTTCAATTGAATTTTGAAAGTTTTCGAAATCCCGAGTAAAGAACATTATAGAAAGCAAAATCATTCAATGACTTTAAATCATCGTTTCACAATTTTCGTTGCCCAGTAAGTAATCTATGACAAACAAGTGAGTAAGTATTCATTTTATCGTGATTCAATTATAGAAAACAAATCATATTTAATTGAAGCAATGTTCACTCAAGGAAGACGCAAGAATGTATGCCAATTGTCATGTAAATATAATCTATATATATGAATTGATGAAATGGATATGGTTGATCATGAAGACCAATATTTCACTTTATTATTGAAACATATAAGTTGAAGCAAGCTCACCCCAGCCCAGCCTATCCCATGCAGCATACCATCCTGCTAACCCCCCCAAGGCATCTACTACTACTAGCTAGAACAGATCAAAGCTTTTGAAAGACCACTCGAAAAGAAGAAAACACAGCAAGGTCGATGAAGAGAAGAAGAAAAGAGGGTCTGCTGCCGGTGAAGAAGTCACTGGAAACAACCATATTGGAGGCTTAGGATCGATATATCTTCTACCGCTTGCGCAAGCCCCTAAAATAAGCAGAAGGACTTGCTTCAAAATTTCTCCTTGGTATGCGAGAGTTCCTCCCTGGCGCTTTCATTGTTTTAACATTCTTGGCAGAACCTCCACAGCAACCACGAAACAGGAGTACTATCACTACCACTGCAACCATTATAGGAACGTTTTCTTTCTTAAACCATCGGAGGACATATACCACTGTTTCGGGAGCGAGAAATTTCTTTATTTGATCAGAAAGCTTGTGGGTTAAATCAGACACTGCATCGGAAGCTATAAATTTCTTAGTTAGATCAAAAGGCGAACGAATGTATTCAGACACAGCATCAGAAACCAGAAATTTCTTTATTAGAGAATAAAGGTTATTGATATTTGTGGAAAGAAAAGTTGGTAGTTCCATTGCTTAGGGGGTAGACTGCGATTTGTATAGAAATAAATGGGGAGGAGAGTTTATGGGTAAGGAAGAGAATCAAGAGGAAGAACGAAACGAAGAGGGTAATGACATATGAGAAGGGAACACACAATTAATGGTGTCTTTTATCAAGTGAAAATGAAAGAAAAAAAACGAGGAGGGTAATGACTTGAGGATGGACTAGGAAAAGTATTGAGTGACTGTGATGTTTTGTTTTTGTTTTTTTTTTTAAAATTGATTATTTAAGTAATCTATCACAAACAAGTGAGTACAGTATTTATTTTATCGTGATTCAATTATAGAAAACAATAGTATTTAATCGAAGTAATGATCCCTTAAGGAAGATGCAGAGCATCTGTGTCAATTGTCATCTACCCGCTCACCACCAACTTTTCTTTGAGGTTTAACTAAAGAAAAGAAACTTAGTAATGGTGATCATGAGACCGCTCTAAGTTTTTTATTATTATTCCTTTCGATTTATTAAAGATGGTAATGGAAGAGGAAGGAAACTAAACATATCACACTAATAATAATGGCAAAAATGATCGATGGGCATCACAAATTCAATTAACGAAACTTACACGTGAAAACAACTTAATGAGAAATCATTACGACGTTGAATACTGCTCTTGTCATATTCAGGATGGAAGCATATTTCATATGTATCATAAGATAAGTTGTATTATTATTTGTTTTTTTTATTTAAAATTGAGTATTTTCTATTCGTTTATCTTTTCTAAGGTTCAAGGTAGATTTCTTTTTATAAAAAAATCTCTACCTTATCGGGTTAAATCCTAACCATTTTAAAGTCTGAATTTTAATTAATATCGTATTTTTACACCTTCCATCTTTAATACTCCAGGGTGTACTTTATCGTATAATTTTACACCCCATGAATATTAAAGTTTACATCTTGACCCTAAAAAAATTGGTGAAAGGATTTTTGATATTGTGGTCAAATCCTAATGGATAATCATAAACTGGTTACAATATCTATTTTGCATTTTAAAACATGAACAAGATGCAATTTTTTTTTCTTTTTAAGAAAATTTGCTTGAAAAATTTTAGGATTTGACCATATGCATGAAAAAAAAATATTGGAAATTTGTCGTTTTTATTTTCATATATAATATATAATATTATATATATTAATTAAGTATTATTAAAACATGTGGGCTGGGCCAAGCTCAGTACCAGAAAAGGTGGGCTAATACCGGCCTCACAAATTTTTTTTTTTTGGGTGGCCGGGCCGGACCCAGCCTAGACACTTGGGCTGGGCCACCACTGGCCCGACCCAAAGTCAATGTTAATTATTTACAAAACGTGATAGTAGTTGACGTTCTGCATGCAACCAAATTGGTTGCAGAAAATGGAGGTTGACGGAGGATTGGCTCACTCGAAGGAGTCTCGGCCATGATCAAGAGGCTTAACTAGTGGTTCTGGCGGCATTGCTGCGAGGAACGATGACCTGAGTTGTTCACAGGGAGAAGAGGAAGACTTCTGCAGAAGTGAGAGAAAGGAAGAAAAGGTGGTTGTTTCAGGCATGGGGGTGGCTGGGTGGTGGTTAAGCTAGCTACCTGTGGTGGAGCTGGTGGTGGCTCTGGTTGGTAGCTGGAACGGCAAAGAGAAAGAGGGAGATAAAAAAATTTGCAGAAACAGGGGGTAGAGGGGTTGGTTTTGGCCGACTTTGAACCTGATTTTTTTCCTGCTCAGGCCATGAAATCCACCCCTATTTATAGGGGGTGGAAGATGTATTCTTGTCTGCACAGGGAAAAAATTTCAGCCCTTGATTCTATTGGTAAGGATTCTAACCATTGGTTCAAAGTAAGCACCATGAACTGTCAAATCTAACAATTCAAGGCTGTCTGAGTTCGCTATTTTAGGCTAGTGCCGAGGTCGTTTTGATGATAATATGCCTAAATGGACCATACTCGGGGATAAAGGGATGTCAGGTGACTATTTTGGTTCCTGTGTTGTCTATTTTTGTGGACATATGAGGCATTAAATGCACCTGAAAAGTAACCACTCAAGCAACATTCTCGGGCAAAATCGAGGAAGAAAATAAACAGTGACAAGACGACACGTCATCTAGCTCTCTCTCTCTCTCTCTCTTATTTTTTTAAATGCAAAAAGGGTTTCGTTTTTTGTTAAATAAGGGATTTTTGTGAAACTTTAATTGAGTCCTTCAGCTTTCGCATTCATTCAATTGCACCCTTAATTAGCCATAAACCTTTGATTTAGTGCAATTTAGCCCCTGCTGAACTCCAATTTTAACCCTGAATTTCAGCTCTTTTTGCACTTTGGTCCTTGGTTTCGGATTTATGCAATCTAACCCTTGATTAACCATTAAACTTCTAATTTTTTCAATTTCACCCCTGGTTTCAACCAATTAAGCCCTTGGAGTTCGGCGCCTTTTACAAACTAGTCCTTAGCTGCGAAAATCTTTAATTTGACCCCTAATTGACCCCAAAACTTCAATTTTCTTGTGATTTTACCCCTGATTTTAATGAATTATCTTGGTAAAAATTAAATTTGATGTCTTGAAATTACAATCTTCTCAATTAAACCCAAATTGGGCTTCCAAACTTAATTTTTATTAGCTGAGGGACCATGATAAGTGAATTGAATTGTTCAATAAAACTATGAATGCTTTTGTTCTTGACACGATTGAATGCGCCATAGTTTTGAAGTCAGCTCGGCGGGTCAACCCGGGGCTGGAACCGGGCCAAGTTTAAGAAAAAATTAGGAAAGTTAAAACCCGGGGTGACCTGGTTAGCCCGGCAAACTCGGTTCAAAACCCGGTTGCAACTCGTTGACTTTTATTTTTTTATTAAAACAATGTCGTTTTAATTTTTTAAAAAAATTAAAATTAACTTAGACAACCCGATAACCCGATTAAAACTCAAAATCTAAGACTTGGACAAATGATAGCACGCTGTCGTGCTCAAGCGGATAATGGAGGGTTACCAAATATTCCACTCCGCTCAATACATCATGGAGGGCCAACGTTGTCAGATTCATGAAATTGGCAAGACACTTGTGAAATTGAGGGGAAAAAATATGTTGTAGAAAATTAAAAGTTTTTATCTAGTAATAAAAGGAAATAGAGATATTAAAATGTGTACTGATCGCAGATATTTAGCTAAAAAATTAGTTATGCATATAAAAATACGACATTATACTTACAATATTTTTTTATATAAAAAGTTATATTTATTATGTACTTTTTCCTTAATTTATCTTTTTGATTATTTTTAATTATCCTCAATGTTTTTAGTTTATATTTTTAATTTTCAATTCCAAATTATTTTATGAAAAAATTGATGTCATTCTTTAAACAGAAAATAATATGCTGAAGTTGAATAAAAAAGGATACGAAGCTTTAGCCCGATATTCTTTGTTAGAGGTTTTTTTTTTTTTTTTTTTCTTGATTCTGTATATACTTGACCCAAAGCATTTAGCCCAGATTAATAAAGATATAGCCCGATATTCTTCAAAGAGAATCCAAGCCCACAGTCCATCACACAACCCACGGCCAGTGCTGAATAAACCTAAAGAAAACTAAAGCCAGCCCATTGGCTAGAGCCCACATAAGCCTCATCCAAGAAAACAATGGGCTAAAGCCAGCCCATTGGGGTTGAAATGCAGCCTATATTTCATGATTTCTTGAATTTTTTTAAATTTATTATTTTTATTTTTTCAGATCATTTTGATGTCTTAACACTAGAAATAATTTTTAAAAAATAAAAATAATATTATTTCATAAAAAAATGAAAAAAACCAAAAGAGAGGGATGAAATAAATATTGTTTTTGTATATTTATCAGCTTATTTAGGAAGAAATGATTCAAGAACAAGAAGCAAAAATGACGGAGGTATAACGAAGCACATGATCAAGATGGGAAATATGAAGCCACTTACTAGAACTGATGGGGAGATCATAATGAATTGTAGAAAGGACTATGGGTTTTAATCTTGCTCTTTCTACATTCAAAACCGAAACAAGGAGCACAGTTTTGTCAAATTTGAAAATATAGCATGATCATTTCTTAATTAATTGTTGTTTCACTTATCTTTCATAACAGGTATTTTTTTACATACTTCAAAAAAAAAAAAACTGGTCAGTCGACCACACTAACTGAATGTGAGAAGAGATCTTCCAAACTTATGGTGTCAAATTCCTTTGGCAGAGAAGGCCACTTAGTTGCAAGCTCCGAAGAAATTCTTCCCATTGTAGGTCGGGATTGCGGATTGGGATGCAAGCATGCAAGTGCTATCTTCATGATATGGACAGCACCCTCTGCTGCTCCTTTTTTAGGAAGCGAGATGCGTTGGTCAAGCACATCCTTCAACAATGTCTGTTGAGAAATCGGTGGCATCGAAGATGATGAGGAAGTTGCTTGTGATGAGAGTGTGGAGATGAGATCGCCTGGGTGCCTTCCCATCATCACTTCCATTGTTACCACTCCGAAGCTATAGACATCACATTTTTCAGTCACTTTCATCGTGTAAGCTAGCTCTGCCACAAAAAAATTGGTTTTGCTGTGTTTTAATCACATAGTTGCTAGAAATAAAATTGATAAAAAAAATTACTTAAGTATTTATAGTATAAGCTAAAAACATACTATTATTCTTACTATTATAGGAAGGAGGAACTTAATGTTGAAGTAAAGCTACGCACCTGGAGCAGTATATCCAAAAGTACCTGCAAATGAGGTCCAATTGGATGAGTCAGGCATCAACATTCTAGCTGTGCCGAAGTCAGAGACATGTGCCTCATATTCCAAATCCAGAAGGACATTATTGCTGGTAATGTCTCGATGAATGATCGGAGGAGAGGAAGAATGGTGAAGATAGGATAAAGCTCCAGCCATCCCTTTCACAACATTTAGCCTTTTCATCCAATCCAGCTCAATTGCTTGTTCCTCGGTGGTTATGATCTTTCTCAAGCTTCCTCTTTCTATGAACTCATAAACCAAAAAAGAGTGCTTTGCATGTGAGCAAAATCCATACAGCTTCACAATATTTCGATGTCGAATATTTGCCAAAACACAAACTTCCGTTTCAAAAGCTTTAAAATCGGACAACTTGTCTGTTTGTGACCGGTGAAGTTTCTTCACAGCAACCACCCGTTCTTCTGGCATCACTGCTTTATAAACAATTCCATATCCTCCTTCGCCAATGCAGTAGTTGGAATTGAATTCCTCGGTAGCTGCAATTATATTCTCATACAACAACTTCCCATCATGGCCCAATATCGTGAATAAGTTTCGATCTTGTTCAATATTCCCTGGCTCAGCTTTTCTCTTCCTAGCTCTTTGGCGGAGAATGAATAAAGCTCCAATCACAACAATCACTAAGAGTAAGCTTCCTAAAAGAGGGAGTACAATCAAAATAACAAGTTTGTTGCTCTTTCTCTTAACAGTTCTGCTGCTTTTTGGAAGATTGCATGGCTTTAGACCACTGGCGTTGCCACATATACCCATATTATCCCTTAATGCCTCAAATGAAGCGTTGTGGAAGGCTTTGATATCGGGAATGGGGCCTTGTAGCTTATTGGATGATATATCCACAACTGTCAAGCTTAATAGATCTTTGAAAGTGCGCGGAATCAATCCAGAAAGCATGTTGTGAGAGACATTCAGAGTTTCCAACATTTGCAGTTGCCCAAGTTGCCACGGTATCTCTTGAGCTAAGAAATTGCAACTCAGATCAAGATCTTGAAGAGAACGCAGAAAGCCTATCTGCTGTGGAATGCTATTTGTAAATTTATTATCAGTGAGGTTCAGCAACAATAAATTTGAGCACTCCCCAAGTTGTTTTGGAATCGATCCACTTAGATTATTAGATGCTAAATCAAGGATTTTGAGGGAAGAAAGCATCTTGATGTCTGAGGGAATGGCACCTGAAAGATGGTTGTTGCTAAGAGTAAGGTTGTACAACAACTTCAACCCCCCTAATTCTTTTGAGATGGTTCCTTCTAAGTGATTTGAGGACAAATCAATCAATTGTAATTGAGTAGCCTTCCCGAGCTCTGCTGGTATCTCCCCAGAAACATTATTGTTTGAGATTTTCAAGCTCGTTATGTTACGATAATCTCCCCATTTCAATGAAAGCTCACCATAAAAATTATTGTAACTCAAATCAACATAATCCAAATGTGGATAGATGCCAAAATCCTCAGAAATATTTCCTGTCAATTGATTCCTATCAAGTCTTAGTCGGTGTAAACTGGTACAGTTTTTCAAGCTTTTCGGGATGGAACCGGAGAAATAGTTGTTGGCAACGGTAAGATTTTCCAATACTCCTCCATGGCATACCTCTTGTGGCAAATGACCCGTGAATTCGTTGTCAGACAAATGAAATTGCTTCAAATGGGTGAGATTGTTCATCTCTAGGGGCAATGGACCATGAAGTTTGTTATTAGCCAAGCTCAATCCCACCAGAGATTTAAGCTGTCCTATTTCTGAAGGAATGCGACCAGAGAGTTTGTTATCCCAAAGAAAGAGATTGGATAGGTTTTTCAAATTTCCAATAGAGGAAGGAATCGAACCAGTGAGATTATTCACAGCTAATGAGAGACGGGAAAGAGACGTCAACTTTCCAATTTCATGTGGAATGGAGCCACTAAAAAGATTTCTACATAAAACTAAATCAGTGATACTTTTCAGGGAGCCTATCTCAGATGGGATACTTCCCGTGAGATCATTATAACATAAGCCCAACTGAGTAATCTTGGATAGATTACCGATATGTGATGGTAAGGTTCCATGAATTGAATTGTTCGAAAGGTCAAGAACGGAAAGATTGGGGAAGGATGAGAAGTTGAAATCATAAAGCGTACCTCTCAAACCGAAGTGCGGGAAGGTCAGATTGGCGACACTTCCAGAACCGTCGCAAGTGATTCCAATCCAATCAATGCAAGGGCTGGTGCCGACCCAAGAAGAAAGGAGAGATTGGCTTTGGTTGTCAAGACTTGCTTTCCATTTGAGAAGAGCCTCAGCTTCTTTAATATTACCTCCAGCAACTTTGGAATTGGCAGCACTAGTAGCCGCACCAAATATCGAAGTTTTAGAGGAAGTGTGATCAGCAAGAACAAAGAAAGAAGAGAAGTAGAACATGTGAAGGAGCAAGAAGATCAGGACGTGGAGAAAGATTGAGAAGAATGGTTTGTGCAGTAAGGACATCATGGTGTGTTTTCAAGAGATGCAGAATATTAATGGTTTGCTATGCTAGATGGAGATCCTAGGCTACATGCAGTGGTATTTATAGGATAAGGATTGGAGTCTTTCTTAATTTCATCGAATATTTAAATCTGAGATTTCCAGTTCATCAATAATTTCTTCTCCCATTGGAAATCATAAGATGCGACAAATATTGTAGACATTGATAATGTTGACTTGCTTTTTACATAGAAATTTATTTCTATTTTTCAAAAATAAATCTCATAAATGGAAATATAATAACAGGAGTAGTACCCATCTAAAAAACTAAATAAAAATAAAAGATAGCATAATTCGTGTGTGCGCGATTTCAAAAATGTAGAACATGTCTGATGAGTCTGCACTCTCATGAACTTGATTTGTTGTTGAGCAATAAAGCTTGCTTCAAGTCATGACTCGTAGCTTCATTTACCAGTGGGGCCTTTGCTAGAAATTAACTTCATGTAACGAAAGTCAGGTTGATGATTCATGCATCTGCACTGCAGATCTGCATTATATTTTTGTTATCCAAGGAAGGTATGAAGGGATTAATTAGAGGATTTGCTGCAGAGAGAGAAAAGTAAAAAGAAGAACATAGTTTTACTTTCTGTAATCAACTATTTTTAAGAATATTTTTTATATATAGCCTTTTAAGGTATTAACCTGATATAATCTAAGACCCAACTATTTGGCCAGGTCAATTACCCTTGTTTAATAACTATGGCTACCACTAACCAAGAGATTAGTAAAATAAATAAAATAATTATGAGAGGCGTGAATTAAAAACAACATTAATTTTTATCATAATCTTTTTCTCTCTCGAAGACGGGAAAATCCATATGATTCGGGAGAGTTTGTTTTTGTGGCAGCTTTTAAGACAAAACACAAAAACAAGGTATGTGATTACATTTGAAATGCAAGTTTGTGCTTGTGAGACCCATTACATTTGAAACACAAGCTATTCAATCACATGCTAACAAAAAATAATATCAACATGCTTAAAATAAACTATGTGTATAAATACCAATAAAAAAATTTGTTGGTAAAACTATTAAAACTGATAATAAAACTACTTACTTTCAAGCTATAGACTCAAAGTATTTTATTTATGCAAGGATAAATCTAACATTTTTATATATATTTTATTTTAAGATGTAACATGTCTAAAATCAAATATTATATGATTTATAGCTTCAAAATCAATTATTCATTGTATAATTATTAAAATTTAAACCTTTAGGGAATTGCTAGAATAAAATCTAATTAGGGAATTGCTAGAATAAAAATCTATTCAAGTATTAGTCAGGATCAAGATGTGATATGTCTAAAATCAAATCAAAATCAATTATTCATTGTATAATTATTAAAACCTTGAACCTTTCATCTTATAATAAAATACAAAGAATTTATAATTATAGCTTACAAAATAAGATGTACATCAATCACAATCATAATATCATCATAAATGAAAATTTACTCCTGTTTCTCTGGTGCTTGACACTGTTGAAATTTCCAAATCATCTTTGTTTTCCCTTTCCAAATAATTGTCGGAAAGTCCAACGTTCACACGCTATCTTGCTTAAGGGGCTGAATAGTACTGTAGATGGGTCCATGGGGATGGAAAAATTGTAACTTGATGGGCTCTCGCTGGGAGGATAGTCGGCGGATATCAAGTATAAATATCAACAGAAAAATCTCTCGAAAAAACTTTTAAATATAGTCATAAAACTCTTTGCTTTTCAGCTATAGACTCAAAATATTTTATTTATGGAAGGATAAATCTAACATTTTTATATGTATTTTATTTTATCTTATATATACCTCCAATACCATTTAAGAGGGTGGGTCTTGCTGCCAGCTTCTTACGTACGGTTGATTATTAATTTTGCCTACCGAAGTTGTTATAATTTTATGAATGTGATAGCGAGTGTTTGTTCATGATTTCTGCAATGGAACTTATCGTGCAAATTGGGGTTGGATTTTCTAATGAAATGATGGATACAACATGAAGTTGGAAATTCATTGATTAGTTGCGGTCTTCCTACGGTTGATTAATTTCTCATACCTTCTCTCTAACTATCAATATCATGGGCTAAAACGCGTTGATTTCTACTCTTATGAATTGTGCCATGTACAAAAATTACTATTATGCTTAAGAAATTATTCTCTTAAAACTTGTGTCATTCTATGTATTATGGTTAGGTATCAATCATCTATGCGTTTAACCAATAAAAAAAATAAGTTAACGTGACAAATGAGAAAAAATTATATGTTTATTAATTGATAAATCATTATAAAAAGAGAGAGTAAAAACACATATATAAAAATAAAAAAGAAAACAAATGAGCAAACATCACCACTAATTATGTTGGTTTCAGATTGCCTTGATTGCTTTTGTTTTTTATAGTGAATTTGTTAAACTCGTAACTCTTCCTGCATTTAACAAGCTTTATTTTGCTTATAAGAAAAAAATATTTGATTTTTTAAATAAATAAAAAATACCATAAAAAAAATATTTTTCTAAACTAAATAGAAATAAAAACAATTAAGAAAACAAAGAATTTGCCATAAAATCCTTTTGCATCACCATGCATATATGCTCTCATCTAATGGAATTGTTTCTAATTAGTGTTTTTTTTTATAAAAAAAAAAACCATTGAAATGGTCTACTATCGAAACATTGGTTATGAAATTTCAAATTCATCAATAATTTATTCTCCCTTTCCAAATCATAGGATGCAATAATATTGTGGGCTCTCCCCCTAGTGTGTGCAAGTCCTATAGATATTCACAATGTTGACTCCCTTTTGTTCCGGGAATTCCTGAACAAGTGTTAAATTCAATGACAAATTATACCATTACAGTTTTTCCATGAGACTTGTAACACAAACTTTTTCCATGAGATAGTTTAAACTCAACCTAAGTATATAAGAAAAAGTTATAAGAGAATTGTTTTTCTTTCTTTTAATTCTTGTGGCTGTCGTGACCCTCCCCTCATCAAACCAAGGATTTCATTTTTTAATCTTGAGTTTTTGGGTGATAGTTGACCGTTTGACCAAGTCAGTTTATTTCTTACCAATTGTCGCATGTGTGAGGTTTCGCAATGAGCGTCTTCTCGGATGATATTGGGAAATGAGAGAGACAAGGATTTCTTGTCTTTTATCAGTGGAAAGAGGGAATGAGAATCGCCACCTATTATTCTGGTCACTAAGAACCCTAACTAGTCTCAAAGATCGGGCACGAGGACTGATTGCGTAAAGGAAATGTATTAGCACCCTTAATACGCCTTGCTTAAGGTAAGCTACATTGTTTAATTGTTTGATATAAATTAAGATATTGTTGTGTTTTCTAATTGTTGGTCTGTCTAAGGTTTAAGAAAATTCATTCTCAGTAAAGAGATTCTTATCTTATCAAGTAAAACCTAATCATTATAACATTAACAAAAAAGAACTACCTTTTATTTAATATTAGGAATACGTCTTATGTATAAGTTTGTAATCTCAGTTATTAAAAGAAAACAAAATATTTTTTTTGGTATTTTTGAAATATAGGCCTAGTTCTTATAATTTTAATAAACTGATTATTAAAGCCCAAAATGCATGCTAATACATAATTTTTTTTTGTATGAAAATACAATATGAATTTTTTATATTTTTGAGAGACTTGGTTGTATGCATGAAAACAAGATATTTTTTGTTATTTTTTTATTTAATTTTTTTTGTATTATTTCAGAGAAAACCATGTATTTTAATACTGGATTTGTATCTTTACAGTATAAAAATACAAACTAATATTAAGAAAAAATGATAAAAAAAAATATACAAGAAAATCAAAAAAAAATTGAAAGGATTTTTGAATTTTTTTTGTTTTTGTTTAATATATAATATTTATTATATATTATTATTATTATTATATTATATAATATTATATTGGATTGGGCCCAACCCAATTATATGGTCTAAGCCCCTCCTGTTTGGGTCAATGTCGGCCCAAAACAGGGGTTTTGCCGATGTCGGCCTAATATATAATATTTTCTTTTTATTAGACTGGAGCGTCCCAGCCCAACCTTGTGGTTTGGGCCGGCACTGGTTTGGCTTAGTCAATAGTGGAAAAGCTCTCCATTGTTCATGCAGAATAATGGAGAAGGAAGAGATGCAAGAGAAGAAGAAGAAGAAGAAGAAGAAGAAAAGGAAGAAGAAGAAAGGGGAAGGTTGAGCTAGCAGTGACTTAACGGTGGTGCTAGTGGCAGAATGACGGTGGTTTCAAATGGCTACGGGGAGAAAAATGATGGTCTGCAGTGGCGACTGTTGCAGGAAGGGCAATCTTCTCTGTTTTTTTTTGTTCTTTTGTTTTTTTCTCTGTCTTTTATCTGTTTTCTTTATCCCCGGTATAGTTTTTTTTTCTTGTTCTTGTCATTGTTTTTTTTGTCCTTCCTCTTCTTCTTTCCCTCTTTATTTTTCCTTGTTTTTTCTTTCTTTCTTTTTTCGCTTCTATTTTGTTTTTTCCTTTGCCCCTCTGTTTTTCCTTTCTTTTCTTTTTTTGTTCCACCGTCCTTTCATCTCCCTCCTCACAGCTTGGTGAGGGGGTATTTATAAAGGGGAAAGGAAGAGAGCCACCCTACTTTTGTCCAGTCGCGCTGAATGGGTAGGGTGGTTGGGCGGCCACTAGGCAGTCACCCAAGGCCGCCTGCAGGGCTTGTCCCCTCTGTGTTTTTGTCTGGTGGTAGGCCATGGGTGTGGGTTGCGTCAGCTTTTTGGGTATATGGGAGATAGAGTGAGAGAGACGCTGCAGGGGAGAAAAATCCTTCTTCCCTTGCCTGCAGCCATAGTTATTAAACCCGGCCCGGGGGTTGACCTTACCAAGGGGTCGGGTCCCGGGTTTCATGGGTCAACCCGGGTCAACTCGGGTCAACCCGGATTAACCTGGAAAAATTAAAAAAAAATTAAAGTTTTAATATTTCATATGAAAAAATCCATGTAAATATAGATTATACATATTATGAAGTTTAAAAAAATATTTTAAAAAGTTTTTTATCCTACATTAAAAATATATTATGTTAAGCTTTTAAGTTAAAGTATTTAAACTAAAAAAGTTTTTTATCCCACATTGAAAAAACATAACTTTTTTCTTGGAAACATAGAGTATATATACTAATGAGTTTCAAATCCCACATTGAAAAGATAATATATTATCCTTTTAAGTTGAAGTATTTAAACCATAAGGTTTTTTATCCCACATTGAAAAAACATGGTTTTTTTCATGGGAACATAGAGTATATATATGAAAGGGTTTCAAATCCCACATTGAAAAGATACCATGTTATCCTTTTAAGTTGAAGTATTTAAACCAAAAGGTTTTTTATCCCACATTGAAAAAACATGGTTTTTTTCATGGGAACATATTGTATATATATGAAAGAGTTTCAAATCCCACATTGAAAAGATACTATGTTATTCTTTTAAGTTGAAATATTTAAACCAAAAGGTTTTTTTATCCCACATTGAAAAAACATGGTTTTTTCATGGGAACATAGTGTATATATATGAAAGGGCTTCAAATCCCACATTGAAAAGATACTATGTTATCCTTTTAAGTTGAAATATTTAAACCAAAAGGTTTTTATCCCACATTGAAAAAACATGGTTTTTTTCATGGAAACATAGAGTATATATACTAATGGGTTTCAAATCCCACATTTGAAAAAAAAAACCGGGTCTCGTCCGGGTTCGCCCGGGTCACCCGGGTTCCGGGTCGCCCGGGTTTGGTCGGGCTGTTGCCACAACCGGTCTTTTATTAAACCCGGACCGGTCCAGCCACCGGGTCGACCGGGTCCCGGGTCGACCCGCCGGGCCGGGCCGGGTTTAATAATTGTGCCTGCAGCGTGTTCATAGGAAGAAGAAGACATATAGTGTCGTTCAAAATGACACTGTTTTGAGCTTTGTCTTTTTTTTTTTGAATAACAGTAAACCAAACGATGTGGTTTTAAACAAAACATGTTATTTCATTTAAAAGAAAATATTGCCAAAAAGTTTTTATTTCCAAATCAGTCCTCAATTTATGATTTATTCAATCAAGCCTTCAATTGAGATTTTGGTTTTAAGAATCAATTCAATTGCATCCCTGCCAAATTCAAATGTCAGCCCTAAAGTTGACCATTTTTTTCACTTTGGTCCTTGATTTTGAATTTGTTCATTTTGACCCTCAATTGATCAACAAACTTCTAATTTCTTCAATTTAGCCCCTGATTCGGTCAATTCCAGCCCTTATATTAGCGCCCCTTTTTCAGTTTAGTTCTTGGTTTTGGATTTTTTTAATCAAGTCCCTAATTGCCCATCAAACTTTAATATTTATGCAATTAAGCCCCTAATGTGACCAAATTAACACTTAAAAATTATAATTTGATCCCCCCTAAACTTTAATTTCTTTTAATTAAAGCTCAAATTGACTTAAAAAATCAATCTTCTTGTAATTAAACCCTCCATAAATTCAATTAAACCTTTAATAAAATCTAATTGAGCCCTTAAACATCCAATTTTGAATTTATCTTTGTTAAATTGAATTTTCTTTACCAACAGGGCTTTTATTAGTCGAAAATATATTGTTAAATTCCAATCTTTGTATTTTTTAACCTTCTCAACCAAACTTTGGCCATTTTCAAGGCTCCTTGATGTCCTTTTCTCACTAATATATATTTTTTGGTTTTTCTTCTGATAATTCTTGATTTTTTTTTATTTTCTTCTTTTTGTATGGGGATCCCAAAAATGGGTAACAACACTAGTAAAGGTGACATATGGGTTTGCAAAACTAGTAGAAATCTATGTCAACGAGATTATAAGGTTGCACGATGTGTCGATCTCAATTGTGTCCAACAAAGGTCCACAGTTCACTTTTCAATTTTGGGTGAAGTTTCAGGAAGTTTTGGGGACTAACGTTCAGTTAAGTACTACTTTTCATTCTCAGACCAATAGATAGTTTGAAAGGACTATATAGATTTTGAAAGATATGTGAGAGCTTGTGTGATTGACTTTGGAGTAGGATGGAGCAATTACTTGTCTTTGGTGGAGTTTGCTTATAACAATAGTTATCAGGCAAGTATTGATATGGCACTATATGAGACTTTGTATAGCCGAATGTGTAGATCACCTGTATGTTGGTATGAGGTTGGTGAGAGGGGATTAATGGGCCCCGACTTAATACAGATTACTTTGGATAAGATTAAGGTGATTCGAGATAAACTTCAAACAGCTCAGAGTAGGCAAAAGATTTATGCGTATAAGAGGAGGCGTAATCTAGAAGTTTTAGTGGGTCACAATGTGTTCCTGAAGTTCTCCCCGATTAAAGGAATATTCATATTTAATAAGAAAGGAAAGTTGAGTCCCAAGTTTATATGGTCATTAGAGATCTTGGAAATAGTAGGGGCAATGGCATATTGGTTTGCCTTGCTGCCTAATCTATCCTCCATACATCTAGTGTTCCATGTTTTGATGTTAAGAAAGTATTTGTTTGATTCATCTCATATGCTGGAAATTCAATCGGTTGAGCTAAGGGATGATATGTTGTACAAAGTCCAACCAAAGGAAATAGTGGTTTGACAAGTTAAAAAACTTTGATCGAAGGAAATCACATCGGTTAAGGTTGTGTGGAGCGAACTCCCACGCAAAGAAGCGACATAGAAGAAATGCTTAACAAGTATTCCATACTTGTTTGAACTTGATGGTTGACTTTGGTTCTTAAAGTTTAAATTCGAGGATGAATTTTATATAACGGGGGAAGTGCTGTAAGACCCAAACTTTTAGCTCAAACCTAAGCCCAAGTCAGTGTAAACCCAACATAAGTTAACCTAGGTATATAAGAAAAAGTTGCAAGAGAATTATTTCTCTCTTCTAATTCTTGTGGTTGTCGTGATCCTCCCCTCATCAAATTAAGAATTTCAGTTTTTGATCTTGAGTTTTTGAGTTCAAGAAAGGTGAAAGTATCAAGTAAGTGGTTTCCTCTCATGTTACTTTTGATTATGGTTTGTTTATGGAAGGATAAAAAAGAGATTAGGGTTTATAAAGTCTTGAAGTTTATGTTGTTAAGATTGATTCATGATTATTATAGGTTTAAGGTTAAGTGATTGATTCTAGATGTGTTGTTAGAAATAAGGATTTGTGAATTGATTTGTTATGGGTTAAGAAATTTGTTTCAACTTTGCTGGAAAATCTAGATAGAATGGCTTGGGGTTGAAGATGATGAAATTTTATCTTGGTCCTTAATTTATAAAAATTACAGTTTAGTCCCTTAACTTTGAAAATTTATAATTTGACCCCGAAACATGTTCTGGAATTCTGGTTAGTATTCTTATGAGATTAAAGATGATGAATCTCAGTTTGATAATTGATTTGTGTAATTTTTAGTTTAGCCACTCTATTTTGGAGATTTACAGTTTAGTCCCTAAATTTTTGAAAAAAATATAATTTGGTCCCTAAAATGTAAATCGAGATCCTGGATATAATTAAGGATGGATTATGGGTGAAATTTTACTATGGTTATGTATTTTTGGCTTTTACAGTTTGGTCATCCAATTCTAGAAAAATTATGTTTTAATCCTTGATTTCTAAAAATTGTTGTTTTGGTCCCTGATTTATAAAAATTGTTGTTTATCCCTAAACTTAGGAGACTAAACCTGGTTTTCTTTTATGAATTGGAGTCTTTTATTTGTGTTGTTTTAAGTTGTTTTTTTAGTATATTCTATATATTTGTTGTAGGTATTTCTAACGATTCTCAATAGGATTTTCAGGTCTTTCATCTAATATTCCTTTTACTTATATATTTTTGGGGTGAGTTGGATAATATTTAATATACATGTAATATAAATAAATATGTATGTTGATTATATGATGATTACAACTAGTTAATTTCTTGAATATTTATATTTGTTGTTTTATTTTCTTAGTACTTATCTATTCTTGAATTTGCATTCGCATTCTATTGAACTAAATTCTATGATATACATTGCTTTGATAATTATGTGAATATCTATTATGCCTTGATATAGAAATTGTAAGTAACTTCATGCTAACATGACTAATTTGTGGACTTCCTTGTTAATTTTTGGGTATCATCTAGTGACCTTCAACTATTATCTGATTTTTAATATGTATTTCATTACTTTATAATAATATACTTAGTCTACTAAAAAAACAAAATTTCAATTCTTCTTTCTCCTTTCCAAATTCATAGTTTGAAAGTGGTATATTCACACGCTATCTTGCTCACGATGCTGAATAGTGTAACGTTATGGGCTCTCACTATGTATTGGAATCTTTTTCATAATTTCTTCTCCCTTTCCAAATCATTGCATGCGACAAATATTGTGGGCTCGCCTGACTAATTTGTGGACTTCCTTGTTCTTAAACATAATTTATTATGTTGAAGGATGTTTTTCATATTGAATTATTGTAATGACCTATCTTTGTTTGTAATTAAAGACATAAAGACTCCAACTGTTAATTTTGGCTATAGGTGCAATTTTCTCTATGCAATCAATACTATGGTTTATATATATATCACATCTAGCTGGTTTCTTTTTGTACATTGTTAGTAATAGATATGAATGATAATTAATTTACAAATAATGAATTTAATATTAACAAATGATGATGAGATACTTAATGACACATAAAATATTTAACCTTAGTTTATGTTCATATGTGAGATTAAAGAATACTACTAGGCCAAAAATTATCACACAAAATCCTAAGTTTCATTTTCTTGTTGGAATTTCATCTCTTGGTTCATAGCTACTTTCCACCTCGAGTCAACAAAGCTTCTTGAATATTATTTGGAATAAATATAAAAATAATTAATTTACAAATAATAAATTTAATATTAAAAAAATAATGGTTATACAGCTAATTAATATAACTCATATATATGATATTTGACTTCATTAGCCAAAAATTATCACAAAAGATAAATAATCTAATTAGGGAATTGCTAGAATAAAATCTATTCAAGTATTAGTCAGGATCAAGAAACTAAAATTAAGATGTGATATGTCTAAAATCAAATCAAAATCAATTACCCATTGTATAATTATTAAAACCTTGAACCTTTCATCTTATAATAAAATACAAAGAATTTATAATTATAGCTTACAAAATAAGATGTGCATCAATCACAATCATAATATCATCATAAATGAAAATTAACTCCTGTTTCTCTGGTGCTTGACACTGTTGAAATTTCCAAATCATCTTTGTTTCCCCTTTCCAAATTATTGTCGGCAAGTCCAGCGTTCACACGCTATCTTGCTTAAGGGGCGGAATAGTGTAGACGGGTCAATGGGGATGGAAAAATTGTAACTTGATGGGCTCTCACCGGAAGGATAGTCGGCGGATATCAAGTATAAATATCAACAGAAAATTGTATTGGAAAAACTTTTACATCTAGGACAGTAGTTAAAGATTATTTTTAAATTTTTTTGTATTTATTTGTTATTAAAAAAATTATTCAATGAAAAACAAAAACACTTTCCAATCAATAAAAAATTTGATTTGATTTTCAGGAAAGTATTTTCCTTTTATTTTAAATAAAAAAACATTTTTAAAAAATTATAAAAAATTTAAAAATATTATATTATTTAAAATTTTCAAATCATGTTTGTTTTACTTTCCTAATTATTGTGGAAAGTCCAACGTTCACATGCTATCTTGCTTAAGGGGCTGAATAGTACTGTAGATGGGTCCATGGGAATGGAAAAATTGTAACGCTATGGGTTTGTGGGTAATATTTGGTATTGTATTTTAGAAATGTTTTTTAAAAAAATTGCAAACTCCTTCCTCTTTTATCCTCAAATTCGGCTAGAACATTAACAATCAATGGCATGATCTATCATACGCTCCAAAATGTCGGAATGTATAATACACTCATTATTCATTACTGCATTAATGGAGGAAATTCTGAGTTTCCATGCATGAGTCAGTCCAGCAATGGTCGAATTTCATGGCAATGCTAAGAATAACAGTAGCTGTCTAGCTAGGAAGATTGCGAGTAACATTGTTATTTGGTAACCAAGAAAAAAATTATTATCATATATGTCGCACCCGACATCGCGGCGGCCCACAAAATAAATTCTTGAATATGGAAAAAGAACAGATTTCTGGCATCTTGTTCTTTTAGGGGAAAAGGTCTTGTTTAAGGAGTCGCCACCTAGTATTATGGTCACTAGGAACCCTAACTGGTCAACAGAGATTCTATGGTACGAAACTGGTTACGTAAAAGGAAAAATATTATCACCCCTTAAACATTCTGCCTGAGGCAGACTACATTGATGGTTTTGTCTTAAATTACTAAATGTTTATTAGTTTACGCTATGATAATTTGCTTATAATATTCCTGAATCTGGCGTCAGTGAATATTCAACTACGAATATCTGCAACTCTGATGTTGGTAAATATTATGTAGCTATAAAAACAATTAGATCAATATTTTTTATTCCCTACTCTAGCGCTAGTAAATAAATAAATAAAAATAAATTTATTTTTAAGCATGCACATGTTTTTTTTTGTTTTTTTAGCTAAATAAAATAAAATACAACGAATAAAAATAATATAAATTTAAACCGGTATTTTTATTCCTGACTCTGGCATCAGTGAATAGACCAATAAATTTACATTATTTTTATTCATTCATACACATTTTTTATTTTTTTTATTTTTTCTACTTTTTCTATTTTTCTGTTTTTTTATTTTTTTGGGGGCTGGGCCCAGCTCAGCCCACATGGGCTGGGCTGGATCCAGCCAGCCCGGCCCGGTCACTGGCCCAAGCCAGTGACCCGGCTGGGCAAACAACACGCGTGTCTAAGTGTTCAGTGAATTAAAATTCACATGAACAGTATAGCATGAATTAAAACTGAAAGGCGAGAAGAGATGAAGAAAAACTTACTTGTGGTCTACCGCTCCTGAAGATGAAGACGAAGTTGAGGGCGGTTGGTGCTCATTAGGTTCAGCTAGCATAGCATTCACGAGGCCACCAGTGCTGGTGCCTGAAATCACATCAAACTAGTCTGCAAGTCTTGCGTCTGCACCATCCAGCTTCTGGTGCAGCTGCGGGGTAAAGACGAAGACGATGGTGACGACCGGTTAGCTCTGGCCGGACGATGTCTTCTCCCTCCTCGTTTCCTGCCTGTCTAGATGGTGTCTGGAGGCTGGTTGCTGAAGACTGTGAAGACGATGGTCAATGCCGGTTCTCGTCTCTGCGCTTTCGTCGGCTGGGTTGAGTTTGCGTCTCCTTTTCTCCTGGTTTTTATATTCTGTCACCTTCAGTTCTGAGATGAAGGGACAAAGACGATGGTGGGGCTGATCCTCGTCTCTGTGTCGTTCCTCTGCTTTTTCTCTCCTTCTCGGTTTCTTTGTTCTTTTTTTTTTTTTTGTGTTATTGGTCCCCTTTTCAGTCCAGTTCCTCCTGTGCTCCCTTCGTGTTCTAGGTTCTCTCCCCGTTTTTTCCCCCCGTTTAAGGTTTCTTGCACTGCTCGCTCTTCTGTTTTTTCTGTCTTCTTCCTTTTGTTCTCGTGTCTTTTTCTCTCCGTTCAGCCTTGACTCTGCCTTTTTCTTCCTCCTTTTCGTCCTCCCAGTTTTTCTTTTTTTCTCTGTAGCCTTCTCTTGCTTATAAAGCCAGAGAATGGCCTTTCTTCACGCGTTCGTGCCTCACGATCGTGAGGCACGAACGCCTCTGTTTCTTAGAGAAGAAACAGGGGCAGAAAACTTGCTCCCCTCTGTACAGTTTCTGTTCTTGCGTCTTGTTGTGTTCCCGGTGTTACTTCCTCTCTGTAAGCAGGGAAACGGAGACGTGATGGAGGACTGGTGGGCTAGTTGCTTTCTTCCTCCGCTGCTCGTGGCCTCTCTCCGTGGCCTCCTCTGTTTCTTTGAGAAGAAACAGAGGAACGAAAGTTTTTTTCTATTCTTCCCCCGGTTCTGTGTTTCTCTAGTGGCTTTTCGGTTATGTCATTTTCCCCCCCCTTTGCCGGTTCTCCTTCTCTGGTTTTTATAACCAGAGAATGCCATGCGGTTGCAACTTCTGTGTTTCTCTAGTGGCTTTTCGGTTATGTCATTTTTCCCCCCCTTTGCCGGTTCTCCTTCTCTGGTTTTTATAACCAGAGAATGCCATGCGGTTGCATGGATTTTAATGCAATAAAGGCATGCGTTTTCTTCTTGTTTTCCGGTGAAGATGATGAATAGTGTTCTTTCAAACGACGCCGTTTTGGTATGTGAGGTGGCCATTTGCGTTTTGGCCCATGAAGTTCCGAAAAGTTTATAATTAAGCCCCTAGTTTAAACTGTAATTGCCCCTGCATTTCGGTGTCTTTTACAAGTTAGTCCTTGGACTTTAATCTGCTGCAATTGTGCCCCCAATTAACCCCAAACTTTTCTTTTTCTTCAATTAAGTCCCTGATTTCATTAATTTAATTAATTCCAAGCTCAATTAAGTCTCAAAACTTATCAATTCTCCAATTAAACCCTTGATTGGATGAATTAAATTAATTTCAAGCTTGATTAAGTCTCAAAACTTATCAATTATTCAATCAAACCTTTAACTTGATTAATTAAATTAATTCCAAGTTTAATTATATTAATTCTAAAGTTTAATTATATTAATTCTAAAGTTTAATTAAACCCCAAAACTTCCAATCATGTTGCCCTTAACCCAAATTTTAATTCATTCTTTATTTTTTTCATTTTTTTCATTTTTTTATCCTTTTCAGTAAATAAAATAATAATAATAATAATTAAAATAAAATGGTTAAAAATTGAATTATGACAATATATATCAAAAATATATATCAAAGCACATGATCAAGATGGGAATATGAAGCCACTTACTGGAACTGATGGGGAGATCATAATGAATTGTAGAAAGGACTATGGGTTTTAATCTTGCTCTTTCTACATTCAAAACCGAAACAAGGAGCACAGTTTTGTCAAGTTTGAAAATATAGCATGATCATTTCTTAATTAATTGTTGTTTCACTTATCTTTCATAACAGGCATTTTTGACATACTTTAAAAAAAAAAAAAAAAAAGCCAACCCATGAACATAGTCTACATCAAATTACAAAATTTATTGCTCAAATCTATAGTTGAAGAGAAGAAGTTAAACCCCTCAAAAAACTGGTCAGTCGACCACACTAACTGTATGTGAGAACAGATCTTCCAAACTGAGTGTGTCAAATTCCTTTGGCAGAGAAGGCCACTTAGTTGCAAGCTCCGAAGAAATTCTTCCCATTGTAGGTCGGGATTGCGGATTGGGATGCAAGCATGCAAGTGCTATCTTCATGATATGGACAACACCCTCTGCTGCTCCTTTTTTAGGAAGTGAGATGCGTTGGTCAAGCACATCCTTCAACAATGTCTGTTGAGAAATCGGTGGCTTCGAAGATGATGAGGAAGATGCTTGTGATGAGATTGTGGAGATGAGATCGCCTGGGTGCCTTCCCATCATCACTTCCATTGTTACCACTCCGAAGCTATAGACATCACATTTTTCAGTCACTTTCATCGTGTAAGCTAGCTCTGCCAAAAAAAAAAAATGGTTATGCTGTGTTTTTATCACATAGTTGATAGAAAAAAAATTGAAAAAAAATTACTTATGTATTTATAGTATAAGCTAAAAACATACTATTATTCTTACTATATATTGTAGGAACTTAATGTTGAAGTAAAGCTACGCACCTGGAGCAGTATATCCAAAAGTACCTGCAAATGAGGTCCAATTGGATGAGTCAGGCATCAACAGTCTAGCTGTGCCGAAGTCAGAGACATGTGCCTCATATTCCAAATCAAGAAGGATATTATTGCTGGTAATGTCTCGATGAATGATCGGAGGAGAGCAAGAATGGTGTAGATAGGATAAAGCTCCAGCCATCCCTTTCACAACATTTAGCCTTTTCATCCAATCCAGCTCAATTGCTTGTTCCTCACTGGTTATAATCTTTCTCAAGCTTCCTCTTTCTATAAGCTCATAAACCAAAAAAGAGTGCTTTGCATGTGAGCAAAATCCATACAGCTTCACGATATTTCGATGTCGAATATTTGCCAACACACGAACTTCCGTTTCAAAAGCTTTAAAATTGGACAACTTGTCTGTTTGTGACTGGTGAAGTTTCTTCACAGCAACCACCCGTTCTGGTGGCATCACTGCTTTATAAACAATTCCATATCCTCCTTCGCCAATGCAGTAGTTGGAATTGAATTCCTCGGTAGCTGCAATGATATTCTCATACAACAACTTCCCATCATGGCCCAATACCGTGAATAAGTTTCGATCTTGTTCAATATTCCCTGGCTCAGCTTTTCTCTTCCTAGCTCTTTGGTGGAGAATGAAGAAAGCTCCAATCAAAACAAACACTAAAAGTAAGCTTCCTAAAAGAGGAAGTACAATTAAAATAACAAGTTTATTGCCCTTTCTCTTAAGAGTTCTGCTGCTTTTTGGAAGATTACATGGCTTTAGACCACTCGCGTTGCCACAAACACCCATGTTGTCTCTGTATGCCTCAAATGGAGCATTAAGGAAGGCTTTGATATCGGGAATAGGGCCCTGTAGCTCATTGTATGATATATCCACCGCTGTCAAGCTTAACAGTTGTTTGAAAGAGCTCGGAATCAATCCAGAAAGCACGTTGTGAGAGACATTCAGAGTTTCCAACATTTGCAGCTGCCCAAGTTGCCACGGTATCTCTCGAGCAAGGAAATTGCAGCTAAGAACAAGATCTTGAAGAGAACGCAGAAAGCCTATCTCCTGTGGAATGCTTTTTGTAAATTTATTATTACTGAGGTTCAGCAACAATAAATTTGAGCACTCCCCAAGTTGTTTTGGAATCGATCCACTTAGATTGTTAGATGCTAAATCAAGGATTTTGAGAGAAGAAAGCATCTTGATGTCTGAGGGAATGGCACCCGAAAGATGGTTGTTGCTAAGAGTAAGGCTGTACAACAGCTTCAGCCCCCCTAATTCTTTTGGGATGGTTCCTTCTAAGTGATTTGAGGACAGATCAATCAATTGTAATTGAGTAGCCTTCCCGAGCTCTGCTGGTATCTCCCCAGCAACATTATTGTTTGAGATTTTCAAGCTCGTTATGTTACAGTAATCTTCCCATTTCAAAGAAAGCTCACCATAAAAATTATTGTAACTCAAATCAACATAATCCAAATGTGGATAGATGCCAAAATCCTCAGAAATATTTCCTGTCAATTGATTCCCATCAAGTCTTAGTCGGTGTAAACTGGTACAGTTTTTCAAGCTTTCCGGGATGGAACCTGAGAAATAGTTGTTGGCAGCGGTAAGATTTTCCAATACTCCTCCATGGCATACCTCTTGCGGCAAATGACCCGTGAATTCGTTTTCAGACACATGCAATTGCTTCAAATGGGTGAGATTGTTCATCTCTAGGGGCAATGGGCCATGAAGTTTGTTATTAGCCAAGCTCATTGACACCAGAGATTTAAGTTGTCCTATTTCTGAAGGAATGTGACCAGAGAGATTGTTACCCCAAAGAAAGAGAATGGATAGTTTTTTCAAATTTCCTATAGAGGAAGGAATCGAACCAGTGAGATTATTTACAGCTAATGAGAGACGGGAAAGAGACGTCAACTTTCCAATTTCATGTGGAATGGAGCCACTTAAAAGATTTCTACATAAAACTAAATCAGTGATACTTTTCAGGGAGCCTATCTCAGATGGGATACTTCCCGTGAGATCATTATAACATAAGCCCAACTGAGTAATCTTGGATAGATTACCGATATGTGATGGAATGGTTCCATGAATAGAATTGTTCGAAAGGTCAAGAATGGAAAGATTGGGGAAGGATGAGAAGTTGAAATCATAAAGCGTACCTCTCAAACCAAAGTTCGGGAAGGTCAGATTGGCGACACTTCCAGAACCGTCGCAAGTGATTCCAATCCAATTAATGCAAGGGCTGGTGCCGACCCAAGAAGAAAGGAGAGACTGGCTTTGGTTGTCAAGACTTGCTTTCCATTTGAGAAGAGCCTCAGTTTCTTTAATATTACCTCCAGCAACTTTGGAATTGGCAGCACTAGTAGCCGTACCAAATATCGAAGTTTTAGAGGAAGTGTGATCAGCAAGAACAAAGAAAGAAGAGGAGTAGAACATGTGAAGGAGCAAGAAGATCAGGACGTGGAGAAAGATAGAGAAGAATGGTTTGTGCAGTAAGGACGTCATGGTGTGTTTTCAAGAGATGCAGAATATTAATGGTTTGCTATGGTAGATGGAGATCCTAGGCTACATGCAGTGGTATTTATAGGATAAGGATTGGAGTCTTTCTTAATTTCATCGAATATTAAAATCTGAAATTTCCAGCTCATCAATAATTTCTTCAATTAAAAATGTCACATTTCTGTCCACGCCTTGTTAACGATCAGCACCTCGTCATTTCCTTCTCTCGAAACACGAGAGAAGGAAACCTGATTTTGAAGTCCTTTCTACAGCATCCAAGACTTATTATAGGTTAAAGAATAATATAAAATTATTTATTAAGTTTTATGTGATAATTTATATTGAGATAATTTTTTGATATAATATTAGAAATTTAATGATTAAATGGTGAAGAATCCAAATCTTTTTTTCTCTAATTATGTAGTGATGATACTGTGTAACCGGTCTTTTGAGTTGAGATATTAGAAAAATTAGAATAAATAATTACTCCAATTAACCCAAATTTTCTCAGCAAACATTTAAAGATTAGGAATATCATTCTTTCCGTTTTATGTTTACTTAAATTTTCTTACTTTAATTTCACTGTTTGACCTCTGAATATAAATTAAATCTTAGGCAAAATTGGTTTTATACTTTCGTTTTGCAAGGAAAATATCTTATTGGAAGCTTACCGAGGGCAGCCAACCACCATACAAAAGCTTCAACGTTCGCTGGGCTAGAGACTTCCAAACACATGAATCTATTGACTGTCTGTTTCCTTGTAAAATTACTGCGTCCAATAACTTCCTACAAGACTGAACTGTATACATCTCTGTGCTGTGATGAATCCAAACTTATCTATCTTGCAGCTTCGGATTCAACTGAAAACTCTCCCAAGACCTTAATTAGCTGTCTCCTTCAATTAAACTTCCAAGCCCAAACTGAATCTTGCCAGCAACCTGAATCTTGCCAGCATACACTTTTGATCACATGCAAGCGTAAACAGTCCTGGGAAGACTGTCCTCAATGCACATTCAAGTCTTATTTGGTGATGTTTTCTACCGAGTCATCTGTGTGACAGACATTCTATATATGCTTCCAAGTTGTTGTCAAATACACTATAAGTCCATGCTCAAGGAGCCAGTCATCCTTACTTATATATATATAAAAACGAAGCAAAGGGTTCAAATTGGCATAGTGATCGACTGAAATTACCTTCATTAAGCTTAAAAATCAAGGAGTTTTTGGCTCATAAAAAATAATATGGTTTTTAATAAGGTGCAGCCGGATTGAAATTTGAGTTTCTCTTCGATCTTGCATAGATTATGAGTTTGGATAGTGTGTAGCAACTACACTATAAATAACCTAATCTGTAATGCATTTAATTTCAACTATACTAATAATGACTTTATCTATAGTGCATCTAATTTCAACTTATTAATTCAGTTATTCTTTTTAATTATGTTTCTTTCTATTTCCTTTTATATCATTTGTAATGCAGACATTTTATTTTCTTGTAAATGATTATTTAAATTTTCATAGGTCACCTTTTAAAGATTATATTTTGATTAATACACTCGATTATTATATATGTATAAAAAATATATAGCATAAAATCAGTAAATTTCAAATTTCAAATTTTTAATCCAATCACCATCAACTAATTATGAATATACATTATCATTAAAAAAATTCAAAGTTCTTTGATTATTTGATTACCTAATTGTTGACATGTGGGTTCCTTGTTCATGCAGCTGCAGACTCCTTCCTTTTTTATCCTCAAATTCGGCTAGAACGTTCACAATCAATGGCATGATGTATCATACTCTCCTTGAGTTTCTGCTACCCCTTTTGTTTTCCAAAATGTCGGAATGTATACTACACTCAATAATCATTACTGCATTAATGGGAAATTCTGAGTTTCCATGTATTAGGTAGACGGAATCACCGACAGATTGAAAAATTATTGGTAATTATTAGTGATTTCTGAAAACTTTTTATAAAATTAAAAATTTAAATTAAATATTACTGATGGAATTACCGATGAAATAATTAAAAAATATTAATATTTAATTATCCGTCGGTAAATCCGTCGCTAACGCATCACAATAAAAAGCCTGAATCCCCTTATTTAACAAGAGACTTATTTCTTCTTCTACTTCTTTTTCTTCTTCTTCTTCTTCACTATATGTAAAAAAACATCAATATCTATTTCTTTCTCTTCTTTTCTCTCCTCATCTTTTTTTTTCCCTCCATGCTCGGGTATGTCTTCTTCTTCTTTCTTCTTTTATCCTCTTATTTTTTTTAATTAATATGCTTTACGAAAAAAAATTCTCTCCTTAGCTTCACTTACAACTACATTAAGGTAAGATTTTTCTTTTTTCTTCTTTTTTCATGATTTTTTTCACTATATTTGTTTTTTATTTTATTTTTAATTGTTTTTGTTCTTAATAATTGTATAAATGTTGTTGGGAGATTTTATTTTTTCATATGAGATCAATTTTTAGTTGATTTATTTATAGGATTTTTAAATTTTTAGCAATTGCAACTTCATTTTTTTCATATGAATTTTTTTAGTTGAATTTATTTTTTTGTTTTATTTATTTATTGCAAATTTATTTGAGTTGATTTTCTTATTATTTTTTCCAAGCATTTTGAGTATATATTATAGTGTTGATTTATGTTGATTTAATTATTTTATAATTTTATAAAATGAATTTTTTTAAAAATGTTTTTAAATATTTACCAACGGAATTAAATCAGTAAATCTGTTGGTAATAAAATAATATTATTACCGAGACGTTTGTTCCGTCAGTAAATCCGTCGGTAATAATATTTTTTTATTACTAACGGATTTACCGACGGATAAAAAATTACCGATGAAAGATTCACCGACGGATCATTTCCGTCGGTGATTTCGTTGGTAAATTAATTACCGACGGAATATGTGTTTTACGCCAACGGAAAAATTCCGTCGGTAAAACTGTTAAATGTTGTAGTGATGGCCGAGTTTCACGGCAATGCTAAGAATAACAGTAGCTATCTAGCTAGGAAGATTGCGACATCATTTTTCATTGGCCAATCAATGGCAAGTCTGTGCATTTCTGATTTTTTTTTTTTCATGTATCTCCATACAGGAACAAGTATTGATCAAAAGCATTCTGAAACCTTTCCTAATCTTTAGCTGAGAAAGAGGTTTGTCTTCTTTGAGCTTGTTGGCTAACCTAATTCTCTGGAAGAAATTGAGAATCTTTCTTTCAATTTGCGTTTTATTTGTGACATTGATGAGAACGTCCTGTCTTGTTGAATTATTGACAATTCTTGCAATCTTATAGGTCAATGTAATATTAATTTCTCTCAACTTTGAAAGCAATGCTCTGGAGTTGTGTTGTTGGAACAATCACAAGCGTTACAAAAATAAACAGGTCAATCACTTCTGGAAATCTGAAGCAAGCATTGAAATTGAAATTAGAAAGAAACATGTTTATTCTTGTTGAGCATTGTTGTAGTTTTTGTGGTTGTCATTATAAAACAATTAGTTTAAAAATTATATTTTTAATTATAATTTTTTTTAAAATATATATTTAGTTAAAATTGATGTGAAATTAATTTTTTCATGCAAAATAAATGAAAAGTTGTCTTCATGAGTGAAAAACAGGTTATTCTAACTCCTAAAAAAATCAAAGTTAATTTAAAATACAATTATATATGAACCTAATATAAAAAATAAAAGTTATTTAGCTAACTAAATATATATATATATATTTTTTGTGTTTGGATAAAAAAGAAAATTATCACTGTACGGTCTCTAAACAGAGATCGTATTTGCTTTTCCTTTTGTTATAAAAAAAAGCGACCATTGCAATGGCAGACAATGTCACTAGGACAAGTGAGCAGAATTTTATGTTCCTTAACATTAACCAGTAAATTAGAGAGAGAGATGAGTGATATTGTCTAAAATTTTCGATGTTTTCTGTGTTGTTACTGTACTTATAGCTTTCGCTACTGTACTTGTAGCTTCCGCCTACATTATCTTTCCCTTGTTGGCTAACGTAATTCTATTGAAAAAGATTGAAATTCGTTATGTTTTCATGTAATGTCATGGGAATCAAATTGCGAGTGTTATTTGCAAACTATATATGGCAATGCAGAAAAGGGTCTACTCAAATCATTCTAAATTATTATTGCACCCTCAGAAAACATACTTACCGCCGCACACACTTTTCATATACACAAAATCTGTAACTTGCTGCAAAATAAAGAATATATGTGCTTATTCTTTCTTTTATCATTACTTGCTGCAAAAACTGAATTGAAGAATTTCTGAAATGGATGAAGATAATGGAATTTGATTGCAAGATTCATTTGTAAATAAGAAGGGAATTGAATTGGAGAATAGAGCTTAATTTATCTGCTTTTATGACTCAAAATATCAATCAAATTGATCAGTGACTAACGCTAGTCAAACTATGAATACTACAATTCTTTTCTGTTCTCTCCTTTTATTTTCAGATGTTCTCAATCTCTAATTCGTTGTGTTTGTGTTGGAACTGTATCGAAATGCGTGATTAACCACCATTTCCTGAGGTGTTAGTCTATCCTTTTTGTCCATTAATACTACAATTAATGCAAACTCTTGTGTCTGACTACAAAAGCACACGCACCTTACTGCTAGTTGTGCACTAGTACTGCAATTTCACTTAAAGTTTCTGAGCTTAATACCTATGGCTGCAATTTCACCTTATTGTATTTTTCAGCAGCTGCTTCTATTTTGACCCCTTCACATGTCGCTTTGCTCCCTGACTACCTATATATACTTACAGTGCCCTAAGATTTAACATATTGTGTCTGAGAGTCATTACTTCGCTTGCATTTCCATGATTGCTTTGTCAAAGTAAGTTTAATATTTAATTACTTGAGACTCTTTAAAGAAAACAAATATCCAAAATCACTGGTAACACGCTATCGTGCTCAAAGGGATAATGGAGGGTTACCAAATATTCCACTCCACTGAATAGATAATGGAGGACCAACGTTGTCAGATTCAAGAAATTGGGGAGACTAGGGAAACAAGTAAAACAAAAAATGATCCCTCGTATCAGAATTGATATTAAAAAAATGGCACGGTTATTGTGGCATCTCAGTGGACGACGGCTGGGACTCCCACGAAATCAAGAGGAAAAATATATATATCATGGAAAATTGAGTCTCCTCCTATTAATTAAAGAAAATTAGAGATTCTAAAATATATATTGATTTAAGGGATTAGTTAAGCATATAAAAAAAAAAGACATTATTTTTATATCATCCTTTATTACATAATATTATTTTTATTATATATTTTTTCCTCAATTTATCTTTTTGATTGTCCTTAATTATCCTCATTGTTTTTTATTTATATTTTTTATTTTTAATTATTTTATGAAGAATTTGATATAAGTCTTTAAACATATCAGAAAATAACATCAATCCTTAAAAATAAAAAACTCATCAAAGATGTTGACATTAAATTCTAAAAAAGATTTTCATTAAAATTGCTAAAAGTATACGTAACCCATATTTGAATTTAAATCTAGACATATATCCTTTTTAAAAAAAAACAATACTTATAAAAAATGACATTTATCCTTAAAATGAGAGAAGGAAACGAGTCTCATGCATGAGTTCCTAAAAATTAATATTTGTGTCCCAAAAATCTAAGTAACCTAAGAATAGAGCTCTCGGGTTGGATAATCAATTAATCAATTAGTCCTAGCAATCTTATCCATTATCCCTAGCTAAGGTAGTTAATAGTTTATACTCTGTACTTGGTGGGTCGCTGTAAGACTTTTATATGTCTAAAAGGTATAGGAAAATTAGGGTTACGTTGGATGTTATTGAGTTCATAGAGACTAAGTTCTTCCCATAGGCTAGACCAAATAGAGGAGGGTCACCCCCTTGTACATGCCAAGGAATGATGGTTATTCCTTTGGGTGTGCCCAAGGGAGGATTATGCTCTCATTCTTATGGGCATACAAATGGAGAATGTTCATTCTCTTAAGCGTGCCCAATAGAGAATGGTCATTAATTCTTTTGGCCATGCCAAAGAAGGATATGGTCATTTTCTTAGGCGTGTTCAAAGAAGGGTGGTCATTATCTTGAGCATGCTAATAGATAGTGGTCATTTTTTTGGGCGTGCCTGGAGCTTGGCACACTGCCAAGCCCAGCATCTTGGAGCTTGGCTCACTGCCAAGCCCAATCGTCTCTGAGTTTTGCTAACGCCAGACATAGCATCTCAGGGCTTGGAACACTACCAAGCCCAACGCATCTTCACTGAGACATGCTTATTTTTCTAAAAATTTATACTCGTAAATTTTTCTTAATCCGGTATTTTTTTAATAAAAATATATTATTAAAAACTTGGTTTATCAACGTGAAATTAATGGTGGATAATGAAAATATATAATATAAGCACAATTTCAAGCAGTACGGAGAACATATTCATAAATCACTATCACTACTAAAATATGAAGACATGTCTCATATTTTAATTTCTGTATTGGCTGCAGGGTTTGCGATGGATCAGTACTTCTAGGTGACACAGACAACTTCACTAGCGAGAAGACTGCGCTTCCCAATTTCAATTCACTCAAATCCGAAGGCCTCAGAATTTGGTTGAAAAAATTATAATAGCTGTCAATGAAGATTGCAAAGGGAATGTGGTCTCATGTGCAGACATTTTAGCTGTCGCAGCTCGGGACTCTGTCTCCATTGTAAGTAGAGAATATTTACTTACATTTTAGCTATAGCATGATTCTACTTGGGGGGTCGTTTATACAAGTGCTCGGTTTATTTAGGCTGAAATGATTCAAGAACAGGAAGCAAAAATGACGCAAACATTAATCTTCCTCCCCCATTTTTCAACTTCTTGCAGCTAATCCTAATTATGAAATTAGGATAATTGGCTATGAAATTTCAGACTCGCCAATAATTTCTTCTCCCTTTCCGAATCATAGGATGCAACAATATTGTGGGCTCTCCCTCCTGATGTGTGCAAGTCCTATAGATATTGACAACGTTGACCCTTTTGTTCACATACTACGTATTCCGTGGAATTCCTGAGCAAGTGTCAAGTACGATGAGAAATTATACCATTGCAGTTTTTTCCATGAGGTTGACGAGAATGTTACCGAATACTACACGTAAATAGACAACGGAGGGCCAACGTTGTCAAATTCAAGAAATTGAGAAGTGATCTATGGATCACCCGTAACGACCATGGGAACAAGTAAAACAAGGATGTTTCTTCAATATAAAATAACTTTGTCAAATATGCTCTTAATTTTGAAATGGTAAGAACAAGAGTTTTTTTTTTTTTTTATGGCCTTTTACTAGAAATTAACTTTGTCAAATACGGTGTTTTCCATATTGATAATAACAAGAGCTGTTTTTATTTTTGTTAATTAGATAGCATAATGAAAACTCGGATTAATCCTCGATTATACATATACCAATTATCAAGTGAACCCCAATATATTTTGTTTTCTCGGTCGAATCCTGATTTACAATAATTCCCAATATTTTGACTATCTCTAACTAAAATCAAAATAAATATTGACAGAAAATGTTAGGTTCTCTTTAATATGCTGTTTTTATCACTGCATGGAACGAGAGCTTCTAGAATTTTAACAGAAAAATATTAACACACGGCAGAGGAACTGAAGAAAGACAACAAATGGTAGCTCGCTATCGTGCTCAAGGGGATAATGGAGGGTTACCAAATATTCCACTCCACTGACTAGATAATGGAGGACCAACGCTGTCAGACTCAAGAAATTGGGGAGACTAGGGAAACAAGTAAGACAAGGATGGTCATTTTTGGCATCTCAGTGGAAAAGTATACGGCAGAAAAGTGAGAGTTTCATCTGGTAATTATGATTATCGATATTTACATAAAGGGTTAGTTATGTATATAAAAAAAACATCATTTTTAAATTATTTTTTTTATAAAAAGTTATTTTTACTATGTATTTTTCCTTAATTTATCTTTTTAATTGTTTTTAATTATCCTCGTTGTTTTTAATTTATATTTTAATTTTTAATTTCTAATATTTTTAAAAAGATTTGAATTAGAAAATAATATCAATTCCTAAAAATAAAAGATTTACCAAAGATGTATACGTTAAATCCAAAAAAACAATTTTGCCAAAATTGCTAAAAATATACTTAAATTAATCTACACATATATCCCTTTTTAAAAAAAAAGAGACGTATAAAAATAAATCAAATGATGTTTATCCTTAAAAAAGAGATTACATCAATGTTATTAAGAAAATAGGCGTTGAACTACGTGGATTATAAGAATTAGACTTTAGGCCCCAGAAGTATAAAAAATAATATCACCTTTTTGCTAAAAAAGAATCTTGTAAATTTATAACTTTTTATCATCTTTTTTTAAACATGATTTTTTTATTTGTTTTTTTTTTTATATATGATCTCAATGAATTAGTTTATTAAACCGAAATCTTAATAAACTTGTTATTAAATAAATATGCATGCAACAAACATTTTTTTAAAAACAAAACCTGGCCACCATGCACAATATATACTCAAATAAATTTGATGTTATTTTTATTTTTATTATATTATTGTTTTATCTTTTTTCTGTTTCTTTATTTTTTTTTCCTTGAATCTGTATATACTTGACCCCAACCCATTAAACCCATGGATACAACCCAAATAATTTAGCCCATATTAATAACGCTATAGCCCGATATTCATAAAAAAGAATCGAAGCCCACAGTCCATAACGCAACCCACGGCCCGTGCTGAATAAACCTAAAGAAAGTAAAGCCAGCTCATTTGCTAGAACCCTCATAAGCCTTATCCAAGAAAGCAAATGGGCCAAAGCCAGAATATCCCCTAACTAATTATAGTTCATTAAAATAAATAAATTAAATTTTTTTAAAATGCTATTTTATTAAATGCCCTCCATTTTGACTTTGTTTATAACTTTATTTTTATAACATTAACAAATGCTAATTTTATCCGACCCTTCATAATGATTTTTTTCTTAAATTCTATTTGGTTTCTTTCTTATACATATTTATTTTTATTTTTATTATTATTTGATCAAATAAAAAATAAATTTCAAATATTAAAATTATTAAACTCAACCAGATCTATAATACATCTTATAATTTAATAGATTAATGGCTGACACGACTATATATGTATACCTTTAAAGTTTTATAATTTTATTTTTTTGAAAAAAAAAACTAAGATTTTTAAATATAAGATTACATGATGATAGTTCACCATTAATAGCTTATCTCCGTTCATCCATGATGATAGTTCACCATTAATATAGCTCCAGCTAGCATGATTATTGACTCGTTGATGAATTAGTGACTTAATAGTTTGACTAAATCAGTGATTGGATCATGTTTAAAAATATTGATTGATAGAATTGATTGGAAGATTTTTAAAGAAGACTATAAACAAATAATAATAATAATAAAAAAAAAAAGACTCCTTCTCTCTCCCTTCGCATGCTTGGCTGAGACAAGCTATAAACAAATAATAATAAACAAGTAATTTGGAAAACCCTTGGATTGGCTTCCAGATTATCCACCAATTCCCAACTGGGACCAAACAAATTAAACGAACATTATAGAAAACAAAATCATTTCAATGACTTTAAATAATCCACCAATTCCCAACTGGGACCAAACAAATTAAACGAAACAAAATCATTTCAATTGATTTTTGAAAGTTTTCGAAATCCCGAGTAAAGAACATTATATATAGAAAGCAAAATCATTTCAATGACTTTAAATCATCGTTTCACAATTTTCGTTACCCAATAAGTAATCTATCACAAACAAGTGAGAAAAGTATTTATTTTAACGAAGACGCAATGATCACTCAAGGAAGACGCAAGCATGTATGCCAATTGTCATGTAAATATAATCTATATATATATATATATATATATATATATATATGAAATGGATATGGTTGATCATGAAGACCAATTCAATTCATTATTGAAATTAAACATGTAGGTTGAAGCAAGCTCACCCCAGCCCAGCCTATCCCATACAGCATAACATCCTACTAAGCCCCCAAAGCATCTACTATAACCGATCAAAGCTTTTGAAAAACCACTCGAAAAGAAGAAAATACAGTAGGGTCGATGAAGAGAAGAAGAAAAGAGGGTCTGCGGCCGGTGAAGAAGTCACTGGAAACAACCATATTGGAGGGTAAGGATCGATATATATCTTCTACCCCTTGCGCAAGTCCCTAAAATAAGCAGAAGGATTTGCTTCAAAATTACTCCTTGGCATGCGATAGTTCCTCCCTGGTGCTTTCATTGTTTTAACACTCTTGGCAGCACCTCCACAGCAACCACCAAACAGGAGTACTATCACTACCACTGCAACCATTATAGGAACGTTTTCTTTCTTAAACCATCGCAGGACATATACCACTGTTTCAGAAGCCAGAAATTTCTTTGTTAGATCAGAAAGTTTGCGGATGAAATCAGACACTGCATCAGCTGTAAACTTCTTTATTAGATCAAAAGGCGAACGCCTGTAATCAGGCACAGCACCAGAAGCCAGAAATTTCTTTATTTGATCAGAAAACTTGTGGGTTAGATCAGACACTGCATCGGAACCTATAAATTTCTTAGTTAGAGCAAAAGGCGAACGTATGTAATCAGACACGGCATCAGAAACCAGAAATTTCTTTTTTTGAGAATAAAGGTTATTGATATTTGTGGAAAGAAAAGTTAGTAGTTCCATTGCTTAGGGGGTACGTAGACTGCGATTTGTATAGAAATGAATGGGGAGGAGAGTTTCTGGGTGAGGAAGAGAATCAAGAGGAAGCGAGAAACGAAGAGTGTAATGACATATGAGCAGGGAACCCACAATTAATGGTGCCTTTTATCAAGTAAAAATGAAAGAAAAAAGAAGTGGCTTTTACGTAGTTATAACTTGACTTGAGGATTGACTTGAAAAAGGCTTGGATTATTACAAAAATGAAAGAAAAATATTGATTTATTTAAGCGTAAAGAACATTATAGAAAGCAAAATCGTTTCACGAACAAGTGAGAAAACAAATAGTATTTAATCGAAACTTAAGGAAGACGCAGAGAAATATCTGTGTCCATTGTCATCTACCCATCCACCACCAACTCTTTCTTGAGTTCTAACAAAAGAAAAGAAACTTAGTAATGGTGATCATGAGACCACTCTTAAGTTTTTTATTCTTATTCCTTTGGCTCACCCAAAGGTTTAAGGTTGATTTTTTTATTATCATTCCTTTGGATTTATTAAAGATGGTAATAGAAGAGGAAGGAAACTAAACGACAGTACATCACACTATTAAAAATTATGGCAAAAATGACAAATTCAATTAACCAAACTTACAAGTGAAGCAACTTAATGAGGAATCATTTCCACGTTCAATATTTAATTGTGAGATGCCAAAAGAAAAGAATACTAAAAGTATTTTCTTTATTCATAAGAATTTAATGTACGTATGTTTGTTTTTTTTTTTAAAAAAAAATTAGTGACAGGCCCCATAGTAAATACAAAAATAGAAGAAAAAACAAACACACCCTTAAGATTTTTTGGAATTACCATGGATTAGTTTCCAAATTATATATCCAGCAATTTCCACTTGGGCCCAAACAAACAAAATAAAATCATTTCAATTAATTAACTTCTCAAAGTCTTAAAGATCTCTCAATTTAATATCTTAGCTCAAGATCACCAGACATTTCTCGTAGAAAAATTAAATCTTTTCTTCAAGATCGCATCGTGGTTTAGACGGATATGCATGCATACGGGGACTGGAATATTATAATAATATCTTAAAAAACAGAGTATGAAAATGTTAAACATATTATATTATAGCTGCTCAGGTTAGTTTTTCCTTTAACAATTTGTTTACCACTGCCACCTAATGAAAGTACGTATAAACCATGAAAGACATTATGGTGTAGCCTTTTGAGGTCCATGTTAGCTTCCTAACTGCGACTTTTTAAGAAATGCACACAAATAAACTTCGATTATGACACTAAATAAGGTAACCAATGGTGACAGAGTGGGCTACATGTGCTGTTTGAAGGAAAGTAAATCTCTCACCGTCTTTGGGCGGCTTATATAACCCATTCTATTACTAGTGGTGATCTTTTTTGAAAAAGTTTATGCTTTTGTAATAAGTCTAATTAAGGTTGGTTGCCTAGGGAAGAAGATGAATTTTTTTACTGTTATTTTTTTTATCCATTTATATTGTTTTTTTTTATCTTTTAGCATTTGTTTGATTGAGAATTTTCCTTCGTTAGTATTTTGGTTTGCCTTTTATAGGATTGGTCCCGGGCTCATGACCAGAGTTATAATTTTGAAGGTTAACATGGGTTGATTTTGTTCATTTTTTAGGTCCTTTTTAAATTTTGATTTTTTTTTTCATTTTCATCCTTTAACATTTGATTTATTAGGAATTGATCTTGGTGTGCTTTTTTTATCACTTTTGTTTATGGGGTTATCTCAATCATATGTTCATGATAGCAGGATTAGCGGGTTTACCTAGGTTAACTCGAATCTTTTTATTTCATTGCTTTTTTTATATAAAAAAATTCATCTTTCTCTCCCTTAAACATTAGATTGTTTGATAATTGAATTTCATGTTTTTATTTAATTTGATTTCAATGAGCTTTCCTATAAAATTGGGGCTACTCAAGGATGGCCCCTCGTATCACAATTTTTATTCAAAAAATGCATCATCCTTGTATCATCATTTCTTATAAAAGCTTACCTTTATTATGTATTTTTTCTCAATTTATTTTTTTAATTATTCTTAATTATTCTCATTGTTTTTAGTTTATATTTTTAATTTCTAATTTCTAATATTTTTTGAAAAATTTAATATCGGTCTTTAAATAATTCAGAAAATAACTTCAGTTTCTAAAAATAAAATACTCGCCAAAAACATACATGTTAAATCCTAAAAAAATATTTAATCAAAATTGCTAAAAATATACTATCTCATATTTGAATTTAAATCTTTTTAAAAAAATATATAAAAATATTATTTATCCTTAAAATGAGAGATTTCATCAATGTTGTTAAGAAAAAAAGCGTTGAACCTACATGGATGATAAGAATTAAGCTTTGGGCCCTAGAAGTATAAAAAATAATCTTCACTTTTGGGCGCCCACCATTTCTTTAGGTGTTGGGGCAAGCCCCAGGAAAGTCTAGGTTGGCTCCCAGTACCTTTTGCTTAAAAAGAATCTTGTAAATTGATAATTTTTTATCATTGTTTTTTTCTTTTTTCTTTTTGAAAAGAAACATGAGCTTTTTTAATTTTTTTGGTATATAGTCTCAATGGGCTAGTTTATTGGATAAAATATTAATGAAATTGATAAATTTGTTATTAAATTTAAATATGCATGCAAAAAATATTTTTTTTAAAAAAAAAAAACTTGGCCACGATGCACAATATATACTCATATAAATTTGATGATATTTTTATTTTTACTATATTTTTTTTTTATCTTTTTTCTGTTTCTTTTTTTCTCCTTGAATCTGTATATACTTGACCCAAACCCATTAAACCCATGGATACAACCCAAAGCATATAGCCCAGATTAATAAAGCTATAGCCCGATATTCATCCAAGAGAATCGAAGCCCACAGTCCATCACGCAACCCAACGCCCGTGCTGAATAAACCTAAAGAAACTAAAGCCAGCCCATTTTCTAGAACCCTCATAAGCCTTATCCAAGAAAGAAAATGGGCCAAAGCCAGAATATCCCCTAACTAATTATATAGTTCATTAAAATAAATAAATAAATTTTTTTTAGATGCTATTTTATTAAATGCCGCTAAATTTTGACTTTGTTTTATAACATTTTTTTTTATAACATTAGCAAATGCTAATTTTATGAAACCCTTCATAATTTTTTTCTTAAATTTTATTTAATTTTATTCTTATGCATATTTAATTTTATTATTATTTAATTAAATAAATAAATAAAATTAAATATTAAAATTATTAAATTCAACCGGTCCATAATGTCACATAAAATTTCTCTTCTCAAATCTCAAACCTCATGTCCCACTGCCATTGCATCCGGTGCCCATATCTTATGGAGGGGTTCAATTGATTTATCAAATTGCTCTACAAAATTCTTCACATAACATTATGTTTATAAACATATAGATCATTAATTCCAGAGATTAAGAAAGAAAGAAAAAAAAAGGAAGAGTAATCGTCATTAATTTCTGTTATTCGTGTTCTTGATGGAAATGCCAGTAATTGTTAGTATTGCAACAGATGTAAATATAATCTATATATATATATATATGAACTGATGAAATGGATATGGTTGATCATGAAGACCAATATTTCACTTTCATTATTGAAACATCTCACCGGCCCCAGCCCAGCATACCATCCTACTAAGCCCCCAAAGCATCTACGTCCTAGCTAGAACAGATCAAAGCTTTTGAAAAAACACACGAAAAGAAGAAAACACGGCAGGGTCGATGAAGAGAAGAAAAGAGGGTCTGCTGCCGGTGAAAAAGTCATCGGAAACAACCATATTGGAGGCTTAGGACCGATACATCTTCTACCGCTCGCGCAAGTTCCTAAAATAAGCAGAAGGATTTGCTTCAAAACTACTCCTTGGTATGCGATAGTTCCTCCCCGGTGCTCTCATTGTTTTAGCACTCTTGAAAAGACATCTGTAGAAACTACGAAACAGGAGTACTACCACTACCGCTGCAACAATTATAGGAACGTTTTCTTTCTTAAACCATTGGAGGACATAAACCACTGTTTCAGAAGCTAGAAATTTCATTATTAGGTCAGAAGCTTGCGGATGAAATCAGACACTGCACCAGAAGCTATAAATTTCTTAGTTAGATCAAAAGGCGTGGGTATGTAATCAGAACCCAGAAATTTCTTTATTAGATAACAAAGGTACGTAATTGAGATTTGTGGAGAGAGAAGCTGGTGGTTCCAATGCTTAGGAGGTAGACTGCGATTTGTATAGAAATGAATGGGGAGGAGAGTTTCTGGGTTAGGAAGAGAATCAAGAGGATGCGAGAAAGTAGAAACGAAGAGTGTAATGAGATATGAGAAGGGAACACACAATTAAGAGTAGTTTTGAAGCAAATATTTATTTTAACGTGATTCAATTATAGAAAACAAATAATATTTAATTGAAGTAATGATCATTAAGGAAGACGCGCAATCATGCATGTCAAATGTATTGAACCCACCACCATCTTTCTTTCTTTTTTGGAGTTTTAACAAAACAAAGCAAAAGAAAACAAAAGGATCTTGGGTAATGGTTATCATGATGAGATCACAGTAATTGAAATCTGAACAAATCAAATAATATATTATTTAATTTTTAAAAAATTAGAAAATTATGATAAAAAACATGTTGTCATTCCAATTAAAAAAAATAAAACAAGGTCCCATGTTAGCTTGATTCTTTGGCAACCTTTATTTATTTATTTCCGTATTTGATTTTGATCATACTTTCTTTTTCCTTATTTTTCTTAGTATTAAAATTTATATAGCCTATCATTTTAAAAATTCAAAAATCATTTACTTTTCTTTTATTATTATTATTATTATTAAAATTTTAAGAACTGCACTACAAGCAAAATAGATTGAGCCTAGAGAAGGCAGGAAAGTAAACGACCCATGCAAGAGGTCACCAGGGAAAAGTAACTTCATAAGGTACTGAAGCAAAACAGAGCCGAAGAAAAACAAGACTGTTATTTGAAAAGAAAGAGATCTCCAGCCCCAGCCACATTCTACTCCAGATTACCAGCATCAATATGCTTCTTTAAGGATTAAATCAGCATGGCTCCCAGCAGCTTAATTAATGGGATCAAAACCAACAAATCATTCAAGATTCCTATAGCTTATCTCCGTTCATCCATGATGATACTTCACCATTAATATAGCTCCAGCAAACCAACAGCACGACATCACACTCCCAAACAATTTCAATATTCTTCACCTCTGAAGGCTTAGATACAGTCTTCCCATTAACATTAATGAAGAGTATGCATGGCACTCTTCTTCTTTCTGGTTATTGCAGACAAATGAAAGAATTTAGCATTCTTTATTTTCCCCAGCTTCAGTCGGTGAACTCTGAACTTTTGCTGTCATAACTGTTCTTCGGCATTATTCCATGATTTGAGACCTTCCTTGAAGATCTTGTCATCATGCTGAATTCAATTACAAACTTAGCACAGATCAGTCAGATCCGGATCTTAAATTTCTTGAATCAATCTAATTTAATAACTGTGAATATTCATGTAATTTGGAAAATACGAGTGTCAGTCATATTTTAGATGTACGCGTCTCTTGAAATTGACGTCATGTTCAACCCACCAACTATATATAGAAAAAACAAAGCAGAAGCAAGAAACAAAGCAAAACAGAATATTATAGCATAATTTTCTTTGTTTTTATTTATTTATGGTAAAACATACATATATTATAACGCCAACTATCCAACCACTCCAGCATGATTATTGACTCGTTGATGAATTAGTGACTTAATAGTTTGACTAAATCAGTGAATGGGTCAGGTTTAGAAATATCGATTGATAGGGAGATTTTTAAAGAAGACTATAAACCAATTTTTTTAAAAATAGAGAGAGAAGACTCTTTCTCACTTCGCTAGCTTGCTTAAAAACCTTGGATTAGTTTCAATTTAACTTTCGAAAATTTTCGATTTTTCAAGTAAAGAGCATTATAGAAAACAAAATCATTTCAATGACTCACAATTTTTGTTGCATAAAGTAATCCATCACGGACAATCTAGTGAGTAAAGAATTTATTTTATCGCGATTCAATTATAGAAAACAAATAGTATTTAATCGAAGTAATGATCGCTCAAAGAAGATGCAGAGCATCTGTGTCAATTGTCATCTACCCACCCACCACCAACTTTTTATTATTTTTAACAAAACAAAGCAAAAGAAAAGAAACTTGGGTAATGCTGATCATGAGATCGTATTGGTTGAAATATAGACAAATCAAACCATATGTTGTCTAATTTAAGAAAAAATTGGGGTAGAATACATGCTGTCTACTTTAATTTTAACCAATAAAACAAGGGTTTAGTTGCTCAGATCTGCTACAGTAGGCCCGTGCATCTGCTCTGATAAAATAATTACGCCTAGTAGTACCTTATTTTTAGTTTTTTTTTTAAAAATAATTTTATGATTATGTGTTTAAAATTTAAAGAGTTTTTATGATTTATCTATAATTTTTTAATTTTTTTATAGATGAAATTTATTTTTAAAAATAAAAAATTTTATTTTAAAATAATATTTTTAATATGTGCAGTCTTGCATAGTATTTTTTAAATAATATTTTATTTAATTAATTTTATATATATATATATATATTTCTATTTTTTTTACTTGAATAAAAATATTATTTAAATAAATAAATTTAATAAATATAATCGACTAAATATTTGTCTTGCAAGGTTTCATAAAGCATGTAAGAGCATGTTTGGGAACGCGTTTCAACCTGCGTTCCCAAAACATTTGAATTTATTTTTTTTTTTGCTAAAATTTAATATGGTTTGTAGGTTTTAGATCGTTTTGATGTGCTGATGTTAAAAATGATTTTTAAAAAATAAAAAAGCATTATTGGCATGCATTTTGGCACGAAAAGTTATTTAAAAAGTACCCGCAACCACACTTCCGAACAAACTCTAAGACATTATATATGGTGAGCCCTCTTGAGGTCCCATGTTAGCTTTCACAAAGCAAAAGTGAGATGATTCGAATTTTCGTATCTTACCACATTCGCTATCTAACATATATATATCATACATATTATCAACCATCTAACATCCCTTTATTTATTTATTTCCGTATTTGATTTTCATCATACTTTCTCTTACCTTATTTTTTGTAGTATAGCCTGTCATTTTAAAAAATCAAATAAAAAATGATGAAATATAAAAACATAATACAAGTTGAAGAATCTAATAATAAAATGAAGAAATAAAGGTTTAGATTTATATTTTAGTTTTTAACAAAAAAGTAAATATTAAAAGGATATTCTGGAAATCACGAGAAAATAATTTATTAGGAAAATAAATTTAAAATATAAACATATTGGTCAATGAATTTTTTTTATAGAAGCCATTGGTCTTTTATTTTCTGAAGTACTAAACTTTCTGGTAATTTTCTCTTCTTAAAACTATTGTCATGTCCCACTTCCACCCATCCGGTGCCCATATCTTATGGAGGGGTTCAATTAATTTATCAAATTGCTCTACAAAATTCTTCACATAACTTTATGTTTATAAACATATAGATCATTCCAAAAAAAAAAAAAAAGTAATCTTCATTTAATAAAATGTTTATTTTTACTTGGGGCCGGATACGATATTTATTCTCCCTTCATTAATTTCTGTTATTCGTGCTCTTGATGCAAATTAATACCATCAATTATTATTCTTGCAACAAATGTAAACGTAAAGCATCTACTAGAACAGATCAAAGCTTTTGAAAAACTACTCGAAAAGAAGAAAACACAGTAGGGTCGATGAAGAGATGAATAAAGGAGGGCCTGCTGCCGGTGAAGAAGTCACTGGAAACAACCATATTGGAGGCTTAGGATCGATGTATCTTCTACCCCTTGCGCAAGTCCCTAAAATAACCAGAAGGATTTGCTTCAAAAATACTCCTTGGCATGCGATAGTCCCTCCCTGGTGCTATCATTGTTTTAACACTCGTGGCAGCACCTCCACAGCAACTACGAACACTCCTGGCAAGACATCCGCAGCAACTACGAACACTCCAGGCAAGACATCCGCAGCAACTACGAACACTCCTGGCAAGACATCCGCAGCAACTACAAACAATCTTGACAAGACATCCGCAGCAACTACAAAACAGGAGTACTATCACTACCACTGCAACCATTGTAGGAACGTTTTCTTTCTTAAACCATTGGAGGACATATACCACTGTATCAGAAGCTAGAAATGTATCTGTTAGATCAGAAAGCTTGTGGATGAAATCAGACACCGCACCAAAAGCCAGAAATTTCTTTATCAGATCAAAAAGGTGATGGAAAAACGTGGAGAGAGAAGTTGGTAGTTCCATTGTTTAGGGGGTAGACTGCGATTTGTATTGAAATGAATGGGGAGGAGAGTTTCTGGGTGAGGAAGAGAATCAAGAGGATGCGAGAAACGAAGAGTGTAATCACATATGAGCAGGGAACGCACAATCAATGGTGCCTTTTATCAAGTGAAAATATATGAAAAAAGCATTGGTTTTTACGTAGTTATAACTTGACTTGAGGATGGACTTGGAAAAGTATTGAGTGACTGCGATGTTTTGTTTTTTTTTTTTAAATATTGATTTATGAGGCTGAATTGAACATGTTTGACATTATCGACAAAATGTTTAATTCAAACAGAAACTTAATTAGATTTTTCTAAAACAACTCATTGAATCGGGTATAATTCAATTACTATATCAATGATAACCATGAATGTTTATGAGTATAATTAAAAATAAAAAAAACAGCAGAAGTAATAGTTTGATTATATCAATGATTTTTTAAAAAATAATAAAAATCATATTTAATGTTCGGCTAATCTAGAGCCTAAACCAGTTTGTTTCAAATTCAAAAAAAAATAAAATATTAATTAAATTAAAAATTCAAATTAATTCAATAACCTAGTTGACTTGAATTCAACCCAATCAATACCTAGATTCTTTCAAAATAACATCTTACATATCAATCTTGATTTTTTATCGTGTAATCATGCACAATTTCTTTTACTATATCATATTTGAGAAATATCGTGTTGATGTGGGGAAAATCTCACTTTTGACAAAAGAAAGCAGAAGCAAAAGCAAAAGCATTCGTAGGGAAGTAGGATTTATGCAACACATCAGAGAACATAAGATAGGGCCTTACTACGCAAATGGTATCAACACAGGGAAAAAAAAATTTGTTGGAAAAGATTTTTACACAAAACTTCTTAAATAGAATAAATTCTCTCTTTATTCCATGATTTGAGACCTTCCTTGAAGATCTTGTCATCATGCTGAATTCAATTACAAACTTAGCTCAGATCAGTCAGATCCGGATCTTAAATTTCTTGAATCAATCTAATTTAATAACTGTGAATATTCATGTAATTTGGAAAATACGAGTGTCAGTCATATTTTAGATGTACGCGTCTCTTAGAATTGATGTCATGTTCAACTCACCAACTATAGAAAAAAGAAAGCAGAAGCTAGAAACAAAGCAAAACAGAATATAGCATAATTTTCTTTGTTTTTATTTATTTATGCTTCACATATGGCAAGACATGCATATATTATAATGCCAACTATCCAACTACTCCAGCATGATTATTGACTCATTGATGAATTAGTGACTTAATAGCTTGACTAAATCAGTGATTGGATCAAGTTTAACAATATTGATTGATAGAACTGATTGGAAGATTTTTAAAGAAGACTATAAATTTTTAAAGAAGACTATAAACAAATTAAAAAAAAAAAAAAAAGACTCTTTCTCTCTTCGCTTGCTTGGCTGATCAAGCTTAAAACCCTTGGATTAGTTTCCAAATTATGCACCAATTTCCAAGTGGGACCAAACAATAGAAACAAAATCATTTCAATTAACTTTCGAAAATTTTCGATATTTCAGAGCATCTGTGTCAATTGTCATCTACCCACCCACCACCAACTTTTTATTACTTTTAACAAAACAAAGCAAAAGAAAAGAAACTTGGGTAATGCTTATCATGAGATCATATTGGTTGAAATATAGACAAATCAAATTATATGTTATCTGATTTAAGAAAAAATTGGGGGTAAAAAACATGCCGTATATTTTAATTTTAACCAATAAAACAAGAGTTTAGTTGCTCAGACCTGCTACGGTAGGCCCGCGCGTGGATCTGATGAAATGATTAGGCCTAATAGTACATTGTCTCTGTTTTTTTTTAAAATAATTTTATTATTACGCATTTAAATTTTGAAGAGTTTTTATGATTCAACTATAACTTTTTTATCTTTTATATAGATAAAATTTATTTTTAAAAATAAAAAATTTTATTTTAAAATAATATTTTTAATATGTGTAGTTTTGCATAGTGTTTTTTAAATAATATTTTATTTAATTAATTTAATATATATCTCTATTTCTATTATTATTTACTTGAATAAAAATATTATTTAAATAAATAAATTTAATAAATATAATCGACTTAATTTCCGTCTTGCAAGGTTTCATAAAGCATGTAAGACATTATGGTGTGGCCTCTTGGGGTCCCATGTTAGCTTTCACAAAGCAAAAGTGATTTGATTCAAATTTTCGTATCTTACCACATTCGCTATCTAACATATATATATATATATATCATACATATTATCAACCATCTAACATCCCATTAATAAAAGATTCTTTGGCAACCTTTTTTTTTTATTCATTTATTTCCGTATTTGATTTTCATCATACTTTCTTTTACCTTATTTTTCTTAGTATTAAAATTTATAAAGCCTATCATTTGAAAAATTCAAATAAAAAAGATGAAATATAAAAATATAATACAAGTTGAAGAATCTGATAATAAAATGAAGAAATAAAGGTTTAGATTTATATTTTTTTAACAAAAAAGTAAATAAATTGTGGTACATGACAATTTAATGCTTAAAAGGATATTCCATAAATCACGACAAAAAATAATTTTATAGGAAAATAAATTTAAAATATAAACATATTGGTCAATGAAATTTTTTATAGAATCCATTGCTCTGTTATTTTCTGAACTACTAAACTTACTGGTAATTTTCTCTTCTTAAAACTATTGTCATGTCCCACTTCCACGCATCCGGTACTGCCCATATCTTAAGGATGGGTTCAATTAATTTATCAAATTGCTCTAATTAAAAAATTATTCACATAACTTTATGTTTATAAGCATATAGATCATTCAAAAAAAAAAAGTAATCTTCATTCAATAAAATGTTTATTTTTAATTGGGGCCGGAAACGGTATTTATTCTCCCTTCATTGATTTCTGTTATTCGTGTTCTTGATGCAAATACCATTAATTATTATTCCTTGATGAAATGGATATGGTTGATCATATATGAAGACCAATTCACTTCAATATTGAAATTAACATACAAGTTGAAGCAAGCTCACCCCAGCCCAGACTATCCCATGCAGCATAACATCCTACTAAGCCCCCAAAGCATCAACTAGAACAGATCAAAGCTTTTGAAAAAACACACGAAAAGAAGAAAATACAGTAGGGTCGATGAAGAGAAGAAGAAAAGAGGGTCTGCTGCCGGTGAAGAAGTCACTGGAATTAAACAACCATATCGATATATATCTTCTACCCCTTGCGCAAGTCCCTAAAATAAGCAGAAGGATTTGCTTCAAAATTACTCCTTGGCATGCGATAGTTCCTCCCTGGTGCTTTCATTGTTTTAACACTCTTGGAAAGACATCTGGAAAGACATCCGCAGCCACTACGAACGCTCCAGGCAAGACATGTACATCCGCAGCAACTACCAACAATCTTGGCAAGACATCCGCAGCAACTACCAACAATCTTGGCAAGACATCCGCAGCAACTAAGAAACAGGAGTACTATCACTACCACTGCAACCATTGTAGGAACGTTTTCTTTCTTAAACCATTGGAGGACATATACCACTGTATCAGAAGCTAGAAATTTCTTTATTAGGTCAGAGAGCTTGTGGTTGAAATCAGACACTGCACCAGAAGCCAGAAATTTCGTTATTTGATCAGAAAGCTTGTACGGGTTAGATCAGACACTGCATCGTGGGCTATAGATTTCTTAGTTAGATTAAAAGGCGAACGTATGTAATCAGACACAGCATCAGAAACCAGAAATTTCTTTTTTTGAGAATAAAGGTTATTGATATATGTGGAAAGAAAAGTTAGTAGTTCCATTGCTTAGGGGGTAGGCTGCGATTTGTATAGAAATGAATGGGGAGGAGAGTTTCTGGGTAAGGAAGAGAATCAAGAGAGTGCGAGAAACGAAGAGTGTAATGAGATATACTACTAAAAAAAAGGCTATTAGCATCTGAATTTAGCAACGGAAATATCCGTTACTAAATTCAGTAACTGATTTGCAACGGATTAAATATATATTATTTTTTTAATATTAGTAACAGATTTTAGCAACGGAAAATCCGTTGCTAAAGACAACATAAAGTTTACAACGGATAATCCGTTGCTAATTAAAAAAATAATTAATTAAATTTTAATATAAAATCAAAATTATAAAAACCGTTGATTACTTATGATAAAATAAAATCTCAACCATTGAATTTCTCTCCATTGCTTTCTAAACCTACAGGACAACAAAACAAAGAAAATTAATTAACTTCCCATCTTCTTCATCCCTAATAACCCCCACACCCTTAGAAACATAAACAAAGAACAACAAAACCAGCAACCGAAAATTAATTAACTTCCCATCTTCTTCGTCCCTAATAACATGCATAGCTGTAGAAAAACCACCATCTCTTCATCGATTTGATTTTCCTTTGTCCCAAACTTTTCATTTTTTCTCATTCGTCTTCAACATTCCTAATTTTTTTTCTTCATCTTCTTCTCCTTCATCTTAACAGTTTAAATCTTTCTCTGTAAACCACCAAAAACAGAGACCCATGGCAACATCGCACCAGATCTATTATCGCCCCTTCAGTTCAATTCATTCTTCTTTTGGGATTCTTTTTTTTCCTTCTCTCCCCTTCGGGAAAGAAAGAAAGAAGAGAAGTTTCCATCATAGCGTTGATACTTGTTTGGTGTGAGTTCTTTATTTTGTGCTTGAAAGTTAAGTTAATTTCAATATTAACCGATTAGTGCTGGAGTTTTGACCACACTGGATGCTACTCTTTCTCAAGTATTTGCCTGTCCTGTGTCCCCGCTTTCCCACCGCTCTACTTCTTGCATCGCCTGCAACATTAGATCTATCTTTTGTTTGATGATACCGATGAGCAAATCCTGTTGTCTTCACCAATCACAAAGGGCAACAACCATTTATTCAGAAGGTGTTTGAAAATACAGTAGATGTTACGGTTTAATAATTTTATTTTTAAATTTTTTTAAAAATACCATTTCAACTAAATTTCTAAACAAAGTCTCAATCTGGGAACAACCTCCAGCACCATTGCCACCACCCAATCAGATCATTTTCGTTGCAATAATCCACCTTTTATTTTGCTTTGTGTTATGCAGGAGAAACATGGAAAAATGGGTCGTTGTGGGTATTTGTATATGGGTCTCTAATATGGAAAGCAGGTTTTAACTACGATGATGGTATCGTTGGCTTCATCAAAGGATATCGCCGTGTATTTTACCAAGGTTTCTTTCTCTTACTCGTAAATACAAATATATTGGAGGGAGTATTTGTTAGTGAAATGTATTGGTGGATGTTTTTTGTTCTGGTAATAGGCAGCACAGCACTGACCATAGAGGCACAACAGAGTATCTAGGAAGGACTGTGACTTTAGAACCTGCTGATAGGGAAGTTTGTGTGAGTTTTTTCAACATTTTTCTAGTGGTTTTGCAATTCTATTTGCTTTCAAAGGCTAGCTACGCAATAAGATAAACGAAATCAGATTCTCTTTCTGATAAGTCTGTGTAATAAGAAATTGTTGATTCTATTTCTAATAAACCCGTGAGAGTTGAGTTTGCCCATTGCCATTTAACATTTTGTTTTCAATTATGTTTCTTTCTGTGTTATTGGAAATTATTGGAAATTGTTGATTCTCTTTCTAATAAACCTGTGAAAATTTTTTTTTCCAGAAGAAGAGGATAAAAGAGCAGTGAATATGGTTTGAAAATTTCACAGAAACAGCTTGTATTGTTCATGGTTGAGAATGTTCCAAAAGCATAAATACAATCCAGTTGGAAATTGGTTGGAGCAATCCTCGTATCAGTGAATTTGTTCTAACATCTTTGAAGATCTTATTGGTCATTAATCATTATGCATGCCATTGGATGATTCTCTACAAGCCTTTAACCTTCATGGTCGTTTTGTATTTGCTATCAGTCCAGGCTCAAATTAAGGCCATCTCTTTACATCGAATCCTTTTTGTGCATGTATTATTGACTTGATGTAATTGGAAATTGTTGAATTTTTATAATATGAATATTATTTTTATTTCATTTTGTATTAGTGATGCAATTATTTTTAATATTAATTTATGTTGGTTATATATTCTACAACTTTTAAAATATCCATAAATAATTAAATAAATAAATTAAAAGCCATTTAAATAAATAAATAAAAATTAATTTATTAAAAATAATATACTCAGCAACGGATTTTCCGTTGCTGATTGTAAATAATTCATTAATCAGCAACGGACAATCCGTTGCTGATTCACAAAAATAGCAACGGATTATCCGTTGCTAAAATTAGCAACGGAAAATCCGTTGCTAATTGTAAGCAACGGAATTTCCGTTGCTAAAAAATCAGCAACGACAAATTTGCATCCGATATTTGTCGTTGCTGATTCCGTTGCTAAATTATTTTAGCAACGGATTTTAGTATTATTTGTAACGGAGTGATCGGTTGCTAATTACTACATTTTTTAGTCATATATGAGCAGGGAACACACAATTCATGGTGCCTTTTATCAAGTGAAAATGAAAGAAAAAAGAAGTGGTTTTTACGTAGTTATAACTTGACTTGAGGATTGACTTGAAAAAGGCTTGGATTATTACAAAAATGTTTAGTTTTTATAAAGAAAAATATTGATTTATTATTATTATTATTATTATTATTGAGATTCTTAGTAAAGAACATTATAGAAAGCAAATCATTTCATTATTATTTCAATGACTTTAAATCATCGTTTCATAATTTTCGTTACCCAATAAATAATCTATCACAAACAAGTGAGTAAAGTATTTATTTTATCGCGATTCAATTACAGAAAACAAATAGTATACAGGGGTGTTTGGAATTGTTGATACATCGATTTTTAAAATGTTTTTCATTCAAAAATATATTAAAATAATATTTTTATTATTGTTTTTTTAAAATTATTTTTAACATTAGCGTATTAAAATGATTGAAAATACTAAAAATATATTAATTTAAAGAGAAAAATAAAAAATTTTAAATTTTTTCTAAGAATACAAAAAGAAACATGACATAAATAGAAGAAATGATCGCTTAAGGAAGACGCAGAGAATCTGTGTCAATTGTGATCTACACGAACACCACCAGCTTTTCTTTGAGTTTTTTAAGTTTTTTATTATTATTAATCCTTTGTGTTTATTAAAGATGGAAATAGAAGAGGAAGGAAACGAAACGACAGTACATCACACTATTAAAAATTATGGCAAATTAAGAGGATCGATGGGCATCACAAATTCAATTAACGAAACTTGCAAGTGAAGCAACTTAATGAGAAAACATTACACCACGTTCAATACTCCTCTTGTCAGATTCGAGATGGAAGCATATTTGATGCCATGTTTCGCCCACCACCAACAAATGAAAGCCAAAAGGAAAGAAAACTAAAAGTATATATTTTCTTTATTCATAAGGATTTATTGTTTTTTTATTTTTTTAGTGAAATCGAGAATATATATATTAAAGAGAAGAGGAAAGAAAGGAGAAGAAGACATACCTGAGCATGAAAGAGAAGAGCAGAGAAAGAAAGGGATGTTGATGTTTTTACATAAGATGAAGAAGAGGAAGAAGAAAAAAAAAGGAGGCTTGTCTGTTGTGAAATGAGGGATTCTAGACTTTTTATTGAGGCGTTTTACCCATGGTTTTACTGACGAATAATTAAATATTAATATTTTTAATTCATTCCGTCGGTGATTCTATTTGTAATATTTAATTTAAATTTTCAATTTAATAAAAAAAATTCAGAAACTGTCAAATATCATCGATGACTTTTCAATCCATCGGTGATTCTGTCTGTAATATTTAATTTAAAATTTTAATTTAATCAAAAATTTTCAGAAACCGACGACTTTTCAATCTACCTATATTGTGTCTGTAAAGAACAGTAATTAACAGTGCAATTGAAAAGTGAACAGCTCCAGAGCTCTCTGAAAAATATTGACGGAATTTTCCGTTAGTGATTCCCTTTGTAATTGACATGATGAACAGTGTTAACAATCTACCGACGGATTTTACTGGCAGACTAAATTCCGTCAATAATTTTATTGGTATAAATAACACGTTATTTTTATTTTTTTTGCTTTGTTTTAATTATTATTTTTCCCACTATAATTCTCTCGATATATACTGAGGGAAATATTCTATCGATATTTCTATTTGTATTTATCAATTTTCTGATGGAGAATTTTCTTGCAAATAATTTACTACAATTTCAATAACTTAACTTTAAAAAAATACAATTCCTTTACAAAGTCTACTAAACAAAGGAATAAGAATTAGAACCTATGCTCCAGAATAGAGTAGGAACTAAGCAAGACCAGTGGTAAAGGAAGTCGGAAAAACTAAGGAGAAGAAGGTAAAAGGCTACTGCAAGTTCCGCAAAATACCCCCTTTTAGGCCCCTTTTATACTATAATTTGAGACTAAGGCTAATGCACATAACAAAATTAATTTCAATCATTTACCAACTTTACTTAAATGTCATAAAAATAAAAAATAAAAATTTATAATTTTTATATATTAGAAACCAGATATTTTTTCTTTAAAAATATATTGTTTAGGAAGTGAATGGTTAATGATCAAATTGTTTATTTCATGAGTTGAAAATAAAAATCTTTATATGTCTATAATTATTTTACAAGAAATCTAAACTTAAACCCAAACTCAAGCTCAAGTTTGGTCCTAGGACTCGAGACTCGAGTCTGAGCTTGTTGAATTAAGCACGCATACATGTATTTTCTTAAACCTAAATCCTACTTAACCCAAGGCTTCTCCCTTTTAAATGCTTAAGAGCCCTTCAAACTCGATTTTAATTCTTCAATTTTCAACTATATAAGTTACGAGAAAATTTTGTAATCTTTCTATAAGAGATTGAGGGTTTTGGGTTGAAAGGCATGTCAAAAAAGAATTCTTTAAGATTAATTTCTTTGAGATAAAGCATGTCTAACATTCTCTCACGTGAATAAAAATTATCTAACTAGTATACAAAAACTTGAAGATTTGTATATAGATAGTGACTTGATAGGCCACCACATCAAGATAGTTAGCTTTTATATTTAAATCATTATTAGTGTAATAACATCATATTTACTTGATTAATTAGTAAAAGAGATGTCTTGAACTATTTAGCTTTTTATGTAAATCAAAACAATAATACTCACATAGTTTTTTATCTAGATTTTTTTTCTTTGGTTCTCGTTGTAGTGTTTATTTTGGCCCTTTACATTTTGGTTTCATTAGTGCTTTAAATAATTATATATTTTATAATTCTCAAATAAACAATCACATTTCTTACTCATATAAATAATTTTTCATTAGAAATATTTTTTTATACTTTACTTAATAGAACAAGACATAAAAATCATTAGGAGCATGATTCACCCTTATAATATGGCAAGTAGCACCTTTTTATAATAGAAATAGGAAGGAAATAATTATTATTGTATGCTACTATGAATGTTGCATGATTTAGTTTTATCTTTAAACCTAAATCTTGATTATCTCTAGTCAATTATATATGGTTATATATCATCATTAAACTTTTTTACCTTTAAAAGTTTTAAATTCATTATCCTCGATGAACTATGCGTAAGTTCCCTCGTTAAATGTTTAGTGAGCATATCTACAATATTTTCTTTTAATTTTATATAAGCAATGAAAAAATCACATTTGAAAGTAAATGTTTAATAGTATTATATCTATGACTATATATCTAGAGTTACCATTATACATGCTACATTGTACTCTTTTAATAGATGATTAATTATTGCAATAGGCACAAATTATTGGCATGGCCTTAGACCAACATGAAATATCCACTAAAAACTTTTAAAGTCGTCAACTTTCTCTTCATCTTCATATGTATCAAAAGAAATAAAAAATAATTTTATTTTTTATCTTGTGATGCATGAGATTTTCAAGACTCTATTACTACATTAAGTTGTGAAGATATATTTACTAATAGATTTTAAGTCCTTACTGGTAAATATATAATTTGCATCTATATATCTTTTTAGTATTTTCAAGTAATTAATATAATATAATTTATAATTCAAGACGTGCCTCAAATATCTATATACCATATTTATTTATTTATAATGATCCATAGTACTTGAATTACTGCTAAATCTACTCCCTAATTATCCAAGAATAAATTACATTGTTAATAATTTTATAGATTGCAATTAATTATTTAGTTTAAATTTAATTTGTTAAACTAAATATATATGGTACTAATAAAAACTGTGATACTTAAATTATATTGTATGCAAGTTCATATATCAAAGCAAAGTATTTAAACTTGCAATTGAATTAAAAAAAATAAAAAAAAAACCCTAGCATTTGTACCAATCATACAAACAAAAGTTATCAAAGTTAAAGTCAATTGATCTTTGGAAATACTCCTTAAAATAACATCGTTTCGAGTCAATTCTACATTTTGTCTCTAAAATTGATTCAGAACATGAAAAATACATATATCTGATAATTAGACATTTACCAAAAAACGGCCTCTTTCTATTCTATTGTTACCAAAATCATGGAGAAGCATCCGACTAAGAGCAACACTCTGCTCGCAAAAAAGTAAGGCATTCAGGATCCACATCCTCCGTCTGAGGCCACCCCTCCCCAAAAACACAGACATTCAGTGGTCAGGCCAGGTCTGCAACCGCAACCACCATCTGTGGATGTGGCGAACAAACTTCTAACTATTAAGGGTAGAGAGCACGCCTCCACTGGCAGTCGGTACAACCACCTCCCAACCAGGCCCTTTCAGAGGAATTGAAACAGTGGCAGCCATGTTTTCTATGTCATCTGATGATGAGCCTACGACCAAATCACTGCGATCCAACACCCTCTCTAAATCTTCATCACTGATATCTGTCTGTATCAACTTGTCTTCTGCTGTTTCTTCATCCCGAAGCAGGGCCAGCATCTCCTCCTGAAAGGTTAATCCAATTGAAAAATTCATCAATAAAAGCACAAAAGAAAAGGAAAGAAGTTGCTGGTCATAATCAAGTCGCATCCAATCCTAGCATAGCCAACTGCAGGTGCTCAGTTAGCAATAAATCAAAATAAGAATTTCACTGTTTGTTTTTCATTTGGAACAGAAAACTTTCAAAGTTACATCACATGCTGCAATGTGTCATCTAATTGACAGTCATCTGATTGCCAATTGTCATTTTTTCACCATTTGACACTAATTAAAAGGGTATGTTCAAAAATAGAAAAAACAAATGAGGTTGAAGAAATAAAATCTTCCTTAATTCTAGCCAGGGAGCAAACCCCTACTGAATTTCAATGAACCATGAAAGATACATACCATTGCAACCACTAATGGTTAAATAACAGAAGACATGTAAGAAACAAAGCATATAAAACAAACCTCCATGAGATCTGTGCCGGTAGACTTGGTTCGCTCTTGATGAAACTGTCCTTTTCCAATGACCACATGCTCAAGCTTCAACTTACTAAAAGCTCTTTTCAAAATACGACCCTGTAAGCATACAATTTGTCAATTACCTGACAACCAAACAAAAGCACTAAACGAAAACAATGGCCATCGTTGGTTACCTCAACAGACTGAGCTGTTGTAAGCCTGTAAACATGAACAGGCTTGGTTTGCCCAATTCGGTGACATCTATCCATGGCTTGCAGATCCATTTGAGGGTTCTGGGATAAAATTGTAAAAATCCATGTAATAGTACAAAAATCAAGAGTTTTTAGTATATACCAAGGGTGGAACATGGGACACAAGATCAAGAAAATACACTGTCATACAGGATACAGGTATCAGCTGAAGTGGGGTTGATACCCAATCCACCAGCTCTTGTGCTAAGAAGAAAAATCCTATACTGACTGTTCTCGTCATTGAATTCCTGGATCTGTTCAACACAAACAAACTCTTTTAAGTCTAGAATAATTATGCAATTTAATCCCTTCAGGTATTAGCAGATGCCATTCAATACTAGCAGCACACATCGACTTTCAGGATCTTTTCCCCATTAACAAACGCTTTCAAGCCTATTTTAATAAAACAATTTAATACTCACAAATACTAGCAGATGCCACTACATGCTGACTGGACAAGAAACAAAGTGCTGAGAATAAACATTAGCAAATTACTGAAGACAGGCAGTGAAGTTGACAAGTAAATTGCGTCACCAAGAGCTTGAAAGAAGCTTTCAAAAGTGCATAATCAAGAAATGCAGAGATGCTTTGATGAAAGCAAAGACACCGAAATAAGTGGTAAACCATGTATGATTGGCCTAAAAGTACCAATTGACCAAGACAGTTGCAGAATCCAAAATTATAAACTTCATAATATTCATCTATGGCGAGCAAGCTTTTCTTACATGTCTAAACCCAAAAGCTGCAGATTAATATTAATATTAAATATCTAAACCTTGAAGTTAAAAAAAAAAGGAATGCAAGGTGTAACGGAGGTAAGAGTCTTGTGCACCCCCTTTGGCATCAAGAGAATAGACATAAAGTTCAAAGGTAAAGAATTAAGGACACTTTTGATCATACAAATACGACCGGCCATACTGAGTAATTTGCCTTTCCAAACTGCCAATCTACCTCTAAACTTAGAAACGATAGGCTTCCAAGTTGAAATCCTCCCTGGATTTGCACCCAAAGGTAGCCCTAGATACTTGAAAGGAACACTGTCATGTCTACTCAACACTTCGTTAGCTAGTCTTTAACCGAAAGAAGCTGGCGTGTTAATCCCAACTACCGAGCTTTTGTGGAAGTTAATTTTCAGCCCTGAACAAAGCTCAAACCATCTTAGAATTCGTTTTCATGATCATAAGAGACTCAAGTTAGGAGGACAAAAAATGAGAGTGTCATCCGCATATTGCAGTTGAGTGATATAATCACCATTCATAAGCTGGAGACCATTGAATAAATCCACTTCACAAGCTCGATTGAAGAGAACAGAAATACCTTCCGCGGCAATCTCAAACAAAAAAAAGAAGTTAAATTGTCTCCTTGATGTAAGTCACCAAATTCTTGCGTTGGAGAACCATTGATAAGGACAGAAAGTTTTGAGGTCAAAATGCATTGGTAGATGAGGCTCCTCCACTTCTCACTAAACCCCATATAACTCAGAATATCCACAAGGTAGTCCCAGAGAACAGAGTCAAATGCCTTGTGGGAATCCACCTTAAAAATCAGACCTAAGTGGCCTGATGTTTTAAGAGAATGAACCACCTCGTTTGTTATCATATAACCATCTACAATTTGTCTTCCGGCAATGAAGGTTGTTTGGTTATCACTAATCAAGTCCTACATGACACCCTTAAGCCGATTGAAAAGAATTTTAGACAATATTTTGTAGATACCACTCACCATATTGATCGGTCTGTAGTTCAAGAAAGTAGTTGCTTCCAATCTCTTTGCAATCAGAGCTACATATGAATGATTAACTCCTCTTGGCATCCGTTTTGCCCTTAAAAATTCAATGACAAGAGAAAAAAAATCATGGCAAATATGGTGCCAGCCGTACCTTTCCTGTAAAATCTGAAGTTGAAACCATCTGGCCCAGGAGATTTCGCCCTGTCAGGCTGTCACAATCCAAAACCGCCTCATGCGCTTCATCAAGAGTAATCGGTCTCTCTAAAAAGGCTGATTGATCCATACTCAACCTCTTGAAGCCCCAATCCCCCATAATTGCTCTTCTCATATTGGGTCTGGTAAACAAATTGGTGAAATAAGAGGTAACTGCTGATTTTATTGTTAGGATTGTTGCCATTAATGTGCAGCAAATGAACGGCACCAACCATTGACTATTGGAAGCCACCATTGTTGAAGGTGAGCTGGAGTTGGTGGCCACCATTGTTGACAAAAGAGCAAGAGAAGCTGTCATGGATGCCTATAAATAGAGGCATATGTTAGAGAGCAAAATGAGAATGAGAGAGAGGGAAAGTAGAGCCAAAGATGTGAGAAATGTAGAAGAGAGTGGGTTGCCAAGGCAGCCAGCAGTAGCTGCCATTGCAGCACTGAGAAGAGAGAAATAGAGTGAGGTTGAGAGTTGTTAAAGAGGGGATGATTCCTCCTCCTCTATTGTTGTAAATCTTGTTCTCTCCCTATATAATCAAATGGCTTCTCCTGTGGATGTAGGCGGTTTGCCAAACCACTTTAAATATTGTGTCAGTGTGCTTAGCCTCTAATGAGCAAATATCAAAACATCACCGATCGGAATTTCATACAATTAGTATCAGAGCTTATGGTTTGAATTGGTGTTTGATTTTTGCTCAAAAATAAAAGTTGTCAAAATTGTGTTTTGAACATACCATTGTGTAGAGGAGGAAGAGACGAAGCCACTGGTGAAAATGGCATCAAAATCAGACGTCGGACATGCACGCACGCGCCCCCACACAAAGAAGAGGTGGCAGTCCACGCGCACAGACGCGCCCCACGCGTGCCACACGTCTTCTTCACCCGGATGGGCTGACCCGACCCGAATACCAGTTGACCCGACCCATGTGACTGACCATGATATTGATGACGTCAGCATGATGTAATTGTGATGTCAGCATGCACAGTAGGCATGTAAGGATGACATCAGCCTGATGTAATTGTGACATCATCATGTACAGTAGGCATGTCATGTCAGCGCCCAGTCAGATGCCACGTCCGCACAGTGGGGCCACCTGCCAAGTCATCAGTCGCAAGCCGAGCTAAGTTGAGCCGAGCCGAGCCGGGAGCCGAGGGATAGGATCCAGCGTAGCTAACCGCTCATCAGGCCACAATTGTTTTGATCAAATCTTATCCATCTGAAATGTGATTTGGATGATTTCAGACTTGTTTCCAGCTAATTTGATCGTTCCGAATGCAATGGTACGGTCCGATCGTTGAGAATTGAAGTCGAAAGTGGTGGTGGTGAATTATTAAATAGAGATTGCCCGATCAAGAGGCATCTGAAGGTCATCATGGTGGTCGATGGAGATGAAGAAGAAGATGTCACACACATTTGCCCAATTATGTGTGTTGAACTGCTAAGTGGTGGAATTTTGAAATTTGAATTGCCTTGAGGAAGGCAAAATTGGGACACTCTAGACACCTGATCATGTGGACGATTTGAGGTGGAGAGTGGAAATTGATGAAAACCAATCTTGACGAATCTAAGCACTGGTAGTCTCGCTAGATGTTAAGAAATCAGGTATAAAACCAGGATACCCTAGATCACTTGTAAAGGAAAAGACTTCACCGAGAAGTTTTATCTTAAATTTCTTGAATCAATCTAATTTAATAACTGTGAATATTCATGTAATTTGGAAAATACGAGTGTCAGTCATATTTTAGATGTACGCGTCTCTTAGAATTGATGTCATGTTCAACCCACCAACTATATATAGAAAAAAGAAAGCAGAAGCAAGAAACAAAGCAAAACAGAATATAGCATAATTTTCTTTGTTATTATTTATTTATGCTTCACATATGGTAAAACATACATATATTATTGTTGCTACCCAATTTTTGACCCATGTTTTGATAAATTTTCAGAAAAATCCAAAAATAGCGAAAAAACATTGAAAAATCCAAAAATAGCGAAAAAACATTGAAAATCCAAAAAATACATTTTTTATACATTTGTATCGTTTTTAGCATTTTTAGCATCGTCTCAAAAGAATTTAAATTTTCAAAGACATTTGGAACGCGTTCAACTTTTCACGCGTCATTTTTTAAAATCATTGATTTTCCGCATTGAGTCGATGTTGATATTTGCTCGCTTTCAAAAATACAAAAAAATAAGAAAAATCAAAATTTACAAAAAAAAAGAGGAAAAGAGAAGGAAAGAAAAAGTTGAGGGACTAGTTTGAAAACCTAGCAAAACGTTTCCTATAAATACCAAGCTACACTGATTTTTGAAGGGGGGGTAATTTTGACAACATCAGAAAAAAATACAAAAAATACCTAACCCTAAACCCATCTTTTTCTCTAGAGCCGCCGCCCCCACCCCGGTTGAGAATTTTGTCTTCCCCCACAGAGTCGCTCACCCCCCGGAACCAAATAACAGCAGCCCCCATACACTTTTCGATTTCCCTCTTTCTTGGCCCAAACCAGCCTCCACACAGTTCCCCGGATTTTTCTAGCCAACAACACAGAGCCCCTCCCTTTTGGATTTTCTTCTTCCTCAGCCGCTGGACGCAAGCCTCCCTTCTACCCTCTCTCAAGCTCTCTGATTCCCCTCCATCAAGCCACCAGCAGCAGCAGGAGTCCCCTTCACAACCTCCTCCCACCGAAGAACCCAGCGGCGGCCGGCAGCAGCAGCACCCACAGACGTCGTCCCCTTTCTCATCCTCCAGCTATCCTTTGCACAGACCGGCCTCTGGCGCTCCTTCCACGACCGCTGACAGATCTTCCCTCTTCAACCGGCCACAGGCCAGGTCTCCGTCATCAGCACAGACGCGACAGAGCTTCCCTCATCGGCGCAGATCGGCCTCCAGCAGCAACCCACGCGCCGCCCGTGGCGGAGGCGCGTGGAACAACGCGCCGCTACTGTTCCTGCGGTTCAGAAACCTTTTGGCAGCGTTACGGAATTTATTTTGTTACTTTTAGAATAGTTGAAATGTGTATTTAAATTATTGTAAGCATTTTATATTCTGTTTGGTACATTATGAACATGTAATTATGGCAGTGTGAGTAAAAATAGTAAAAAGTGATGTGTGTGTGTTTTTGTATTTTATTTTATAGATGTTTTTTTATTTAGGATAAAATTGCAAAGAATAAAGAAGAATTTAATATTTTGATTTGTTCACGGATAAAGAATTATGAACTTACACGTAAGTCGTATTTCTAAAATTCGATGAAAGAACAAAATTTTTAAAACTTCTTTAACACATCAAGTCCATGAAGCAGCTTACCTCAGGTAGGGTGCGTTAGGGGTGCTAATACCTTTCCTAACCACAACCAGTCCATTTCCTGTGAATCTCTAACAAGACCAGTACATCAGGTTTCCTAGTAGCCCTCAATAAATTACTAGGTGGCGACTCCAACGAACCAAATCAAACCAAAACGCATAACAATGAAAAATCGCCAGCCGACGCCGCACAGATTTTTTTTGACGTGCGACAGAATGGCGACTCCACTGGGGAAGGTACTGTTTCTGACAATATTGGACTAAGCTTTGTGTATTTGATGTGTTTAAGTTTTTGTATTTTTGTCTTGTTTTATTTTTGTTTTATCCATGTATTTTTAGAATTGTTTCATGCATCACCTGTATTTATTTTTTAAAGCACACACAAGCTTCTAAGTTACGTGGTGAATTAGCGATCTGCCCTATGACTATTGGTCAGGGTTCAGATGCGTGAAAAAACGAACTCATATCTGAGTGCCTGCTTGGTAATGGTGGGTAGACGTACCTTAACTATTCCTTGCAACGCCCCCACACTGTCTTTACGAAGAACGTCACTGGGCAGATATGAGACCCTTTTGAGACCAGGTAGAAAACCTACCCATGTTCACATAATGAATAGAACCTGCCTTTAGGATGTGTGCTCCGTATACATTGTTTTGCATAAGGGCAAACCCTTCTTGAAGCATCTTGAACTCAAGACTTGTGGGTGACCCAATGGCCGTCACTCATAAAATTTTCATTGTAGAGTTTGGGCAAGAATCAAGATTCTTGTTTCATCATACAAGAGTTACGACCATATGTCACCCCTCGAAGGGCGAGTTCATCATATAGTTTACATGTTCATACATTTATCATGCATGTACCGGGTTAAAAGATAGGTTCCCCCACACAAGCTGTGTTCCACGTGATTGAAAAAAAAAAGACGATGGAAATGAAGAAAGATGTCAGAGAGAGGCACAGAGTCAAAAGAAAGTTGAGAGCATCAAAGGGGAAGTAGCTAGGCTCAGATCTGCCTGAACAAGTGTAGAGCATCAAATGGAAAGGGAATGTCTGCACAGTTTTCTGTGGGAACGCCGCTCGTCCACGTCCCATTGAAGCTGCACCTCCTTTTCAGTCATGAACAACAACAATGGCTTCAGTCATCAACTAATGACAACTTTTGTTCTTGGTCAGCTGCCCTGTTAATCGTTAACCGCCTCCACATCTTTCAATGGCACCAAATAACTGCTAGCCTTCTGTGCATGGTGTGTTAGCCTTCTTTGACGTTACCCCAACTGTTAGCTCAATTCCAGTTCAGCGGCACAAGATGTAAAAAAAAAAAAGAGAAAAAAAACCCCGAAAAAAAAAACCATGATTCGACCCTGAACTTCTACGTTGCAGAGCTCTCTCTACAAAAATACGTTCATGGCTCTGCAAGTTGGGAATGCAAGAAGGGATTTATTAGTTGCATATGCTATAAAAATCTCTCATCAGTTTCAGCACAAAGACATTGTGGTAGGTTGAAGAGCCAAACCTGGTCTGAAAAACATGAACAGACATCAAACTTCTACGTTGCAGAGCTCTCTCTGTAGAGATTTGTTTGGGGATCTGCCAGTGGGGCATGCAAGAGGGGATGCAGTATTTTCATATGCTATAAAACTTTGTCTCATTAGTTTCAGCACTGAAACACTGGAGTAGGCCGAAGAGTCAGACCTAGTCTGAAAACATGAGCAGTCATCGAACTTTGACGTGGCAGAGCTCTCTCTATAAAAACCCGTTTGTGGCTCTGCAAGTGGGGAATGCAAGAGGGGATGTAGTAGTTCCAGACAATGTGAAAAGTTACCCCACCAGTTTCAGCATCGAAACACTGTAGTAGGCAGAAAAGCCAGACTTGAGCTAGAAAACAGGAGCAAATATAGAACTTCACTGTGGCAGAGCTCTCTCTGCAGAAATCTGTTTGTAGATCTGCAAGTGGAGAATCCAAGAAGGGATGCATTAGTTTCTGATCATCTATAATTTTCTCTCATCAGTGTTAGCTTGAAAATGCAAAAGTAGGGAGAAAAGACAAGCCTGGACTAAACAACATGAAGAAGACTGAAACTTCAATAGAGGAGAACTCCCTCTAGAGGTGTCTGTTTATTGCACTGTCTGTGAGCAATCGAAGAGGAGACAAAGAAGTTTCAGATTCATCAGTTTCTCCTCCAATAAAAACAATGCATCATTTCACACATTGATAGTGATAGCGCTGCATGATTCTATGCGCTGGCAAGATTACCTAGCTGTTGGAAGGTTTCCAACAATCCACAAACGACCACAACAACATGGGAAGATTGACATGATGTTGTGAAGATTGCCAAAAGAATTGAGCTAGCTGTCAAGATGGGAAAGATTGAAGGATATGCCATGGATTCCAGAACTGTGAAGAGATGAATCAGGAGATGACTCTGAAGACGGGAAACCATAGTTATGTGGTTTAGTCAAGTCTCACAAAGCACCAACTACTCCAATGTCTTTGCCAAAGATAGACATTCCTTTGCCATGTGGGTTTATTTACTAGCATCTGCCAGATTCCAGACTTAATGCCTGACTCCGACAAAACCCATGCAACCACCATTTTCTAGGTGGTATAATCCAGACAAGAGATGTGATGTCATGGTGGGGTCCTCAGCCATTTCAATTGAACAATTGCAAGAATCGAGTCCGGAAGTTGGTGAGCAAAAGACAAGAGGAATCTGGGAAGGAGCTTGTCATCGATCATTTTATCGCCAGAACATCCTCAGAATGACGAGTGATCGGAATTGCTTGGCAAAACAGAGATATTGCCAAAGAGGCTGATCTAAGAAGGGGTTAAACTGTCAATCATTTTTGTTATGGATTTTGTCATCTTGCATTTTGTTTTGGGGTCACATCTCATCCTTGAACAAAACATGTCTTTCCTTTGTCTTCCTGTTGTTTTGAAATCAAGAGATGCTTCTTTCAAAAGGTATTTTGACAAAATATGTTTGATCAAACTCCAACATGCAAAGTTTAATCATGAACATTAAAAGTGTTTTGATTGCAGAAATGACTTGATGCTTGAAAATGACATGAGGTGACCAAACAATTTTGAACTCATACCTCCTGAAACTGAACCACACATCATATAGCTAGTTTTAGCAGTATGCATAATGACATGTAGTGGATTCAATAGTTATGGACTCGTGAATCATGACTCTTACAAGTCCAAATCATTACATTGGATGAGGTCAAAATTTATCGATTCTAACCGACCTTGCTTGAAATGAGAAAAGGCCATCTTTGTTATCCTTTCACATTTCTTGAAATATTATCCCTTGCAGTCCCATTTTGAGCCTGGTAAAATATTTTCTTTCAAAAAGAAACCTTGACTAGGATCACACCCCACACTGGGGGCAATGAGAGATATGGTATTAGGAAGGATAAAGACACTGGTAGAATCAATGATAAAAGAAAGGCTTAGAATAAAAGCCCAATGATTGAGAAAGGGAGAACAAGAAAAGCCATAGATTGAGGGCCATCCAAGAAAACTTTGAGGAAGGTTATGTAAAAAAAAAAAAGTGGAAATGAAGGAGAATGCCTATCAATTCTAAGAGGGGCAAAAAAAGGTTTCAATGGAAGAAAGACACAACAAATGCCAAAAGTCAACACCAAAAAAATCAAGTTTCATGTCTTTTGGTGTGTCTAGGATAAAGCCTTTAGTGTCTTCAAAAATTTTTAGATTCATTATTCATCAGAGAAAGTTGGATTTGCAATATGACCTATGTTAAGAGAATTCTGATATTTGAGATTAACAAGGTTATATGTCACTTTCTCTACTATGACAACAAGAGAAAGAGAGTTGATGAATAGTTGATGTTGATCCTAGGTCTTTGAAACCCTCAAACACCTTTTGAGCCTGAATTTTCCTTTCTTTCATAAGCCATGAACCATAGCCTGCATTACATGCTTTTAAAAGCCCTTTTTGATCAAGTAAACAATCAGAACCGATAAATGGCGCTCTCGAAACTTGAAGAGCTTTTCCATAAGGGTCGTGACTTCATGAATTAAGCTATTGGTTATTATGCATGCTGATAAAATAAAAGCTCAAAAAGAAACAACCTCTCTTGATAAAGCCTGAGATTTGACTTGAGTCTTGTTTTTGAAATTCACATAAAGGTCACCTCATCACAAACCATCAAAAGATATACCCCAAAATCAAAGTCTAAAATGGATACAAAGAACCATGAAAAAAAAAAAGCCATTTGTCTTACAACGGGTCAATTTCTGTTTTCAAAATACAAGACAATCAAAGGACTATATTGAATAGTGTGTGTTGGGTCTTTGACTAAAAAGCTTGATTTTCAAAAGATCTTTTCCAAAACTGATATCTCTTTGATTTCATTTCAACAAATAGACTTGAATTGACATGATCTTTGAAATATGAGAGTTGATTCCAGAACAAGAAAGATTGTTAAACAACAAGAACATCGACCGAATTTGCAAAATCCTTGACAAGAATGACATCAACATTTCTCGACACTCCTTGAAAAGTTGACCACCTGGAGGCAATACAGTGGATCATGGGTAGGAAAACAAGCAGTATTTAGATCAGCTGGGGGCAATTAAAGATGATCAAATGATGAATCAATGCACTAAGGACAATGGTGTTTAAAGAAAGCTAATCAGCAGAACAAGCATTCAGATAATTACTGGGGGCAATGTTGTTCAAAGACAGTTAGTGATTTAGTGAACTTCAGCAGCAATTGATGAGCAATGCTGCACTTGAAGGGCATTTTATTATCGTCAACTTGGGTTACCCTCTAAAACATGGCTATGACTCCTGACAGATGTTATCAAGTGAGTGCATTTGAATGAACATCTAACATATGCACGCCACCAAGACGGACGGTGGATCAAAGCTGCACTTAAAGAACAATCTCATATTGTCATCTTTTGAAACATGGTTATCAACAGATGTTATTGCATAGTTGCATTGGAATGAATGTCAGAAAGATGCACACCACCAAGACTGACTGTGGGACCATCTATTTTGGAGCTCAAATGCGCACTTCACCATATGAATATGGGTGATAACATGAGCATCATTGATGATGTCAAGACATTTCTTTCCACTATCTGATTTGACAAGCTGAGAGAAATCCATGAGAAAGAACATTGAGCATACAACGATGAGTCTTTCACTGCAAGCTATGAGATGCATGTCTGGACGACTAGATCATTTCCATGAAGACTGGTGATAACATATACTTGAAGAGTATTGTTTCAACTGGGGGCAAGTTCATGACTGATTAACAATCTTGATGGGTGTTGGCATGATGCACACAACCAATCGAAAGATAATTTTCAGAAGAATCCAGGAGAGAAAATCCTTCATGATGAATCAAGCAACACCGCACTTGGGGGCAGAGTCAAGCTTGATAAACAACAAGAGCAGTAACCATCGAAGACAGCCCAGGATGTGCACTGCACTTACAACTGAGTGGATGGCTAGCACATAAATGAGCCAATGCATTGAAAGAACCAATAAAGCTTTGGAATGCAAACAAAGGCACCCTATGACGATGGATCATCAAAGGGGAGGGCCTATATTTCACATCAGGTAAGGATGCATGCATGTCATCTAACCTCAAAGCATTGCACATACTTGTGATTTGTTACAGAAAGATCCTCAATGAAGTCCAGCAAGATTGTGGACAAAGAAAGAATCATTGAGTTGATAATAACAGAGAATCATGGTTGTGACCTTGAAACGGGAAGAAGATGGGATAAACCTTACTGTTAGGAAAATCTCAAAGAAATGAAAAGATCAACCTTGCAATCAGGAAGCATCGAGTTTTCAAACCCTGCGATCAAGAATTATCAAGAAGCACCAAGTTTTCCGGCCCTTCTTCTATCATCCCTTCAGGACTTCGCCAGGTAAGTCCCATTTTTCACACTTGTCACATCACATCTTTCATTTGGGTAGGTCACCCATAACAATGAGACCATTTCATATTTTTTCTATCCTCCACATGGGTAGGTCACCCATAATCAAGAGACCACTTCATATTTTTTTTATCCTCCACCTGGGTAGGTCACCCATTACAATGAGACCACTTCATATTTTTTCTATCCTCCACCTGGGTAGGTCACCCATAACAATGAGACCACTTCACATTTTTTCTATCTTCCACTTGGGTAGGTCACCCATAACAATGAGACCACTTCACATTTTTTTTATCTTCCACCTGGGTAGGTCACCCATTATAACGCGACCACTTCACATTTTTTCTATCTTCCACCTGGGTAGGTCACCCATAACAATGAGACCACTTCACATTTTTCTCATCTTCCATCTGGGTAGGTCACCCATTATAATGAGACCGCACTTCACATTTTTTCCATTTGGGTAGGTCACCCATCATAATGAGACCGTTTTCCACATTCTTTCCACCTGGGTAGGTCACCCATTACAATGAGACCATTTGTTCCACATTCTTTGTTTTGGTTTAATGAGGTCGCCAGATGGGATCTCATGTAGCTTTGGTTAAAGGGAATCGCCAGATGGGATTTCAGGTTGACCGAGTTACGTAACATCTTTTGGTTTTGGTTTAATGAGGTCGCCAGATGGGATCTCATGTAGCTTTGGTTAAAGGGAATCGCCAGATGGGATTTCAGGTTGACCGAGCTACCACACATTTTTTAGTTCCAGTTGAATGAGGTTGTCAGATGGAATCTCATGTAGCTTTGGTTAAAGGGAATCGCCAGATGGGATTTCAGGTTGACCGAGCTACACACATTTTTTAAGTTCCAGTTGAATGAGGTCGCCAGATGGGATCTCATGTAGCTTTGGTTAAAGGGAATCGCCAGATGGGATTTCAGGTTGACCGAGCTACACACATTTTTTAGTTCCACTTTAATGAGGTCGCCAGATGGGATCTCATGTAGCTTTGGTTAAAGGGAATCGCCAGATGGGATGTGAAGCCCGAGAATAAAATATACAAAGAGGGGGGGTTTATAATAATTCAAAATGTTGTTATAATATAAAATAAAGCAAAAAAAAAAGGGTGAAAGATGGGGCCAAAATGGAATTAACAAGAGATGGGACTATAAATACCCATCCCTTCTCTCATCCATGGCCGGCTGATAATAAGAATAAGGAGGGGAGGAGAATTTCATATTTTTCCTTCATCAAAACTAGGAGTAAACACTTAAAATTAGTAAACCCAAATAAGCCTTGGAATTATTAAGTGGAGGAACACAATCGGGTGGAAGAATTAACAAGAAGAAAAGTGAAGAGTTGGTGAAGAAAAGAGGGGGAAGAGTGGCTGACTACATACAAGGAGAAGAAGGCTAAGATTCTTCTAAAAATTTGTGAAGTAAAGTTTAGATTTCCATCCAAGTAAGGAGTTCTAATTCCAATTTCTATGAAATCAACTTCAATTTGATTAGAAGTTTATGCTTTTCTTGAATTGGGAATTAGGGTTCTTTAACATAAAATGTTGGGAAAATGCAGAAATGAGTGAGGTTTAATGGATTAGAATAATCTAAGTGCCTTAAAGAAGAAGAACAAATGAGTGCATAAAAGAGAGGAAGGGAACTTTTGGTTCCTTTGGGCACGTTCTCTGCTGGATACTGCAGAGGGGAATGAGAACGTATGATATGCTTAATTAATTAATTTGGTACAAGTGACCTTAAGAGGACATAAAATGAGACGGGAATGCCATGAATAAAGGGAAGGGGCTGTGACTGATGAAGAAGCAGGGATTTAAGATGAAATGGAGATACTTTCTCCATTAGCAAAACAGGGCAGGTTCGCTGCCCTGTCTTCTGGGGGGATTTTGGACCTGAAAACTACAGAATTCAGGGAGGGTCCCCTCATAGAAGTTGTAGCCGGAAGTGTTAGCTTTCCAACGAATTGACCCCACCTAATTTGGAGTCCTAGAACTCCAGATACAAATAAAAAACTGAGGAGAGGTCAAGCTGCCACCCCTGTTGGCAGATTCGGCCAAGTTGATAAAACGGCAAAATTTAGCCATATTAAGGGTAGAATTTGTTTTCTTGCCCTTCATAAAGTGTGTCTTGATCTTCAAAAAGAATAAACGGTAATCAAAATTGAATTTATGATGTTCACTTAGACTACAAATGAGCTGAAAAGTTAAAGGATAATAATGAGGAGTGTAAGTGAGAAAGAAAAGATTTGGTAAAAGAGAAATGAATATTATTTCCATTGTTGCTGTTGCGTTTGATATGTGGACTAATATGGAATAATGATGGGTGTTTGTGGTTTCAGGAGGAACCGCGGGAGGAGTACAGCAACCACAGGGGAACGCAAGTCGAGCATCTACAGCAGGTAGGTACTTGGTACCTATATCTCCTCTAGTTAATAATTATTTTCACTAACTTTTGAACTATAAAATTTTGGTGCTTATTGATGAGGAAAAGAAAAGGAGGGGGGGGGAGGAAGGAAAGGTTAAATGACGAAAAATAAAATAAAATGAAACGGAGGACTAGATTTAATTTATGGGTTCTTTTGGAGTAACAACGAATTTTGGTAATGACTGTTTCTCAAATTTGATTTGTTTGTTTCTGATATGGGAGGCTGATGATGTTAACCAAGCTGGATAACATCAGCATTACCGGTACGTGAAAGGAGAAATATAAACTTGATTAACTATTCGGTTTCAGAATAGTTAATGATATCGGCGGGGTGACGTCGATATCGGCAAAATTTATAAACTTGATTAACTATTCGGTTTCAGAATAGTTAATGATATCGGCGGGTGACGTCGATATCGGTAAAATTTATAAACTTGATTAACTATTCGGTTTCAGAATAGTTAATGATATCGGCGGGTGACGTCGATATCGGCAAAATTTATAGACTTGATTAACTTTCCGAGGTGGAAGCTAATGATGTCAAGAATTTTTGACATCGGCATACCTGAGAACCTCCCAAGGTAATATGGAACAATGATTAACTATTTTAGTTTTAAAAAAAAAATAGTTAATGACACAAACGGTTACGTTCGTGTCGGCATTTTCATGAAACTGATTAGTTGTTCCAGGACGGGCAACTAAAGACACTAATGGAGGCCAATGGTGTTGGCAATAGTCTTTCTGATGTGGAGGGGGGGGAGAAGTAGTCAACAGAAAAAAAAATAAAAAAAAAAGAGAGAATTATTATATAACCATAAAAAGGGGTTTATGATTTAAGTAGATAAATATGCTGTTTAATTTTTCTTTCGTAAATTGCTTGTATTTTAATCATTTATTTTTAATTATATGGAAAATTTATATTTTTGCAGGTCCCTCCCATTCACGTCAGGAATAGATTTTAAGTTCTTTGATCCCTTTTTGTATAAGTTAAGAACTTAGGGATTTGTGGTGTAATTTTGTCATGCAGTAAACATGTAACCTGTATAGAATATTATATTCGTAATATTTTGTTTCTGAAATATTAAATGTATCCACCTATGCTTGGGATATTAGAATGTACTAGACTATGTTAGAATATTAAACTGTGTTGTGTTATATATATGCAATCTTTGTGCTCGAATTTGGCTATTTTAATTATTAACTTATGCGTGTGATGTAAGATGGAGTTTGGGAATGAATATGGTCCTGAGCATAATCTGGAATGAATTATGCAATTGATTGTGCTAAACATGGATGTGATTGTGGATGAGATGTAATTCTAAATGTGTGCAGGGTACATTGTCGATAACTTGGGATCTCCCGGTATAGAGGAGACTCTGCCGAAATTTCGTTAGAAATTTCGGCGAGTAAAAAAAAAAAATTTGCTCCATCTACCCTTTATAGGGGGAAGATTAACGGATAAACTAATAGAAAAATTGGGGTTGTTACATGGGATTTCAGGTTAACCGAGCTACCACATTTTTTAGTTCCACTTTAATGAGGTCGCCAGATGGGATCTCATGTAGCTTTGGTTAAAGGGAATCGCCAGATGGGATTTCAGGTTGACCGAGCTACGCACATTTTTTAGTTCCAATTTAATGAGGTTGCCAGATGGGATCTCATGTAGCTTTGGTTAAAGGGAATCGCCAGATGGGATTTCAGGTTGACCGAGCTACACACATTTTTTTTTAGTTTTGGTTTAATGAGGTCGCCAGATGGGATCTCATGTTGGTTCTGGTTAAAGGGGATCGCCGGACGGGATCTCAGGTTAGCCCAACCACACACACGATGTTGGTTCTGGTTAAAGGGGATCGCCGGACGGGATCTCAGGTTAGCCCAACCACACACACGATATTGGTTCTGGTTAAAGGGGATCGCCGGACGGGATCTCAGGTTAGCCCAACCGCACACAGGATATTGGTTCTGGTTAAAGGGGATCGCCGGACGGGATCTCAGGTTAGCCCAACCACACAGGATATTGGTTCTGGTTAAAGGGGATCGCCGGACGGGATCTCAGGTTAGCCCAACCACACAGGATATTGGTTCTGGTTAAAGGGGATCGTCGGACGAGATCTCAGGTTAGCCCAACCACGCAGATTTTGGTTTTGGTTCAAGGAGATCGCCCGATGGGATCTCACACAAAAAAAAAGGAAAGAAAAATGAAAAAGAGAGAAAGAAAGAAGAAGAGAGAAAGAAGGAAAGGAGAAGGAAAAAAAGAAAGAAACATTTAGAGTTTTTCTTTACAAAGCTTACTATGCGAAACATTGAGGAATTTTGCTTCGTAAGCATTGTAAAGAGGGGGCATCTGTTGCTACCCAATTTTTGACCCATGTTTTGATAAATTTTCAGAAAAATCCAAAAATAGCGAAAAAACATTGAAAAATCCAAAAATAGCGAAAAAATATTGAAAATCCAAAAAATAATTTTTTTATACATTTGTATCGTTTTTAGCATTTTTAGCATCGTCTCAAAAGAATTTAAATTTTCAAAGACATTTGGAACGCGTTCAACTTTTCACGCGTCATTTTTTAAAATCATTGATTTTCCGCATTGAGTCGATGTTGATATTTGCTCGCTTTCAAAAATACAAAAAAATAAAAAAAATCAAAATTTACAAAAAAAAAAGAGGAAAAGAGAAGGAAAGGAAAAGTTGAGGGACTAGTTTGAAAACCTAGTAAAACTTTTCCTATAAATACCAAGCTACACTGATTTTTGAAGGGGGGTAATTTTGACAACATCAGAAAAAAATACAAAAAATACCTAACCCTAAACCCATCTTTTTCTCTAGAGCCGCCGCCCCACCCCGGTTGAGAATTTTGTCTTCCCCCACAGAGCCGCTCACCCCCCGGAACCAAATAACAGCAGCCCCCATACACTTTTCGATTTCCCTCTTTCTTGGCCCAAACCAGCCTCCACACAGTTCCCCGGATTTTCTAGCCAACAACACAGAGCCCCTCCCTTTTGGATTTTCTTCTTCCTCAGCCGCTGGACGCAAGCCTCCCTTCTACCCTCTCTCAAGCTCTCTGATTCCCCTCCATCAAGCCACCAGCAGCAGCAGGAGTCCCCTTCACAACCTCCTCCCACCGAAGAACCCAGCGGCGGCCGGCAGCAGCAGCACCCACAGACGTCGTCCCCTTTCTCATCCTCCAGCTATCCTTTGCACAGACCGGCCTTTGGCGCTCCTTCCACGACCGCTGACAGATCTTCCCTCTTCAACCGGCCACAGGCCAGGTCTCCGTCATCAGCACAGACGCGACAGAGCTTCCCTCATCGGCGCAGATCGGCCTCCAGCAGCAACCTCGCTGTTTTTTTCATCTTCCCCCCCCCCACCAGCCTTGCAGCGACGTCTCCTTCCCATCACAGCAACGCCGCCTCTTCACTCACAACATTGGGTCCTCCACGGCAGATCTGTCACCGGGGAAGAAGAAAAGAATAGCAGGCATAAAACAAAGATAAAAGCAGATTTAGGCAAAAAAAAATGGATTGAAATCAACAGTTTGTTGGGTTTTTGTTCTTCGTTGCAGGTCACTGTGACTCTCACCGCCGGCGTAGGAAGACAGGGGGGAAGAAGACATTCCAGATCCCCTGGTTTGTTTGGAGTTTCCAGCGGCGGCGCGTGAACCCAAGCGCCGCCCGTGGCGGAGGCGCGTGGAACAACGCGCCGCTACTGTTCCTGCGGTTCAGAAACCTTTTGGCAGCGTTACATAATTTATTTTGTTACTTTTAGAATAGTTGAAATGTGTATTTAAATTATTGTAAGCATTTTATATTCTGTTTGGTACATTATGAACATGTAATTATGGCAGTGTGAGTAAAAATAGTAAAAAGTGATGTGTGTGTGTTTTTGTATTTTATTTTATAGATGTTTTTTTATTTAGGATAAAATTGCAAAGAATAAAGAAGAATTTAATATTTTGATTTGTTCAAGGATAAAGAATTATGAACTTACACGTAAGTCGTATTTCTAAAATTCGATGAAAGAACAAAATTTTTAAAACTTCTTTAACACATCAAGTCCATGAAGCAGCTTACCTCGGTAGGGTGCGTTAGGGGTGCTAATACCTTTCCTAACCACAACCAGTCCCTTTCCTGTGAATCTCTGACAAGACCAGTACATCAGGTTTCCTAGTAGCCCTCAATAAATTACTAGGTGGCGACTCCAACGAACCAAATCAAACCAAAACGCATAACAATGAAAAATCGTCAGCCAACGCCGCACGGATTTTTTTTGACGTGCGTTATTTATTTATGCTTCACATATGGTAAAACATACATATATTATAATGCCAACTATCCAACTACTCCCTTCGCATGATTATTGACTCATTGATGAATTAGTGACTTAATAGTTTGACTAAATCAGTGATTGGATCAAGTTTAAAAATATCGATTGATAGAACTGATTGGAAGCATGCTTGGCTGAGACAAGCTATAAACAAATAATAATAAACAAGTAATTTGGAAAACCCTTGGATTGGCTTCCAGATTATCCACCAATTCCCAACTGGGACCAAACAAATTAAACGAACATTATAGAAAACAAAATCATTTCAATGACTTTAAATAATCGTTTCACAATTTTCGTTACCCAATAAGTAATCTATCACAAACAAGTGAGAAAAGTATTTATTTTAACGTGATTCAATTATAGAAAACAAATCATATTTAATTGAAGCAATGATCACTCAAGGAAGACGCAAGCATGTATGCCAATTGTCATGTAAATATAATCTATATATATATATATATATATATGAAATGGATATGGATATGGATATGGTTGATCATGAAGACCAATTCAATTCATTATTGAAACATGTAGGTTGAAGCAAGCTCACCCCAGCCCAGCCTATCCCATACAGCATGACATCCTACTAAGCCCCCAAAGCATCTACTATAACAGATCAAAGCTTTTGAAAAACCACTCGAAAAGAAGAAAATACAGTAGGGTCGATAAAGAGAAGAAGAAAAAAGGGTCTGCTGCCGGTGAAGAAGTCACTGGAAACAACCATATTGGAGGCTTAGGATCGATATATATCTTCTACCCCTCGCGCAAGCCCCTAAAATAAGCAGAAGGATTTGCTTCAAAATTACTCCTTGGCATGCGATAGTTCCTCCCTGGTGCTTTCATTGTTTTAACACTCTTGGAAGCACCTCCACAGCAACCACGAAACAGGAGTACTATCACTACCACTGCAACCATTATAGGAACGTTTTCTGTCATAAAAGTGAGTAGTTCCATTGCTTAGGGGGTTAGACTGCGATTTGTATAGAAATGAATGGGGAGGAGAGTTTCTGGGTAAGGAAGAGAATCAAGAGGGAGCGAGAAACGAAGAGTGTAATGAGATATGAGCAGGGAACACACAATTAATGGTGCCTTTTATCAAGTAAAAATGAAAGAAAAAAGAAGTGGTTTTTACGTAGTTATAACTTGACTTGAGGATTGACTTGATAAAGGCTTGGATTATTACAAAAATGTTTCGTTTTTGTAAAGAAAAATATTGATTTATTTCAGTTTGGATCGGGTTTCAATGCGTTTAAATCATTATTATTATTATTATTATTATTATTATTATTATTATTATTATCTGAGATTCCGAGTAAAGAACATTTGAGAAAGCAAAATCATTTCAATGACTTTAAATCAATATCGTTTCACAAAAGAAACCCACCGACTATCTTCATAAATACTATTTTGAAGATCAACCATATCTTCAAGATCAACCATATCTTCAAGGTACCCACCCACTTCCAACTCTTTCTTGAGTTTTAACAAAAGAAAAGAAACTTAGTAATGTTTTTTATTCTTATTCCTTTGGTTCACCCAAAGGTTTAAGGTTGATTTTTTTATTATTATTCCTTTGGATTTATTAAAGATGGTAATAGAAGAGGAAGGAAACGAAACGACAGTACATCACACTATTAAAAATGGCAAAAATGATCGATGGGCATCACAAATTCAATTAACAAAACTTACAAGTGAAGCAACTTAATGAGAAATCATTACCACGTTCAAAATTCCTCTTGTCAGATTCGAGATGCCAAAAGAAAAGAAAACTAAAAGTATTTTCTTTAGTCAACCATGGTGCGATGGTGCTTGGAGGGTTGGATCCCTTTTTTTCTCCTGCCCTCTTTGTTAATGCTAGAGATTGTGACATTGCCCAACTCAGCTCCATTATGTGTTTGTGTTTCAATGCTTTGAAAAAAATTTAAAATTTTATTTTGTTTTAAATTAATTTTTTATATGCTTCCAGATTATTTTGATGTACTAATTTTTTGGAATAACCATGGATTAGTTTCCAAATTATCCAGCAATTTCCACTTGGGCCCAAACAAACAAAATAAAATCATTTCAATTAACTCCTCAAAGTTTTAAAGATCTCTCAATTTAATATCTTAGCTCAAGATCACCAGACATTTCTCATAGAAAAATTACATCTTTCTTCAAGATCGCATCATGGTTTAGACGGATATGCATGCATGAATGCATACGGCCGGGACTGAATATTATAATAATATATTAAAAAACAGAGCATGGAAATGTTAAACATATTATATTATAGGTGTTGAGGTTAGTTTTTTCTTAACAATATGTTTACCACTGCCACCTAATGAAAGTATAAACCATGGAAGACATTATGGTGTTGCCTTTTGAGGTCCCATGTTAGCTTACATGGAGCAAAAGTGACTACGATTCAGATTTTCGTGTCTTCCCACTTTCGCTGTCAGCATTGAAATTTGATTTTCTCTTAAAAACTAGCACATTTAAAAAAAATTAGCAATCAACTACATTAAAAAAACAATAGCATTATTTGATAAAAATTACACTTCCTAACTGGGATTTTTTAAAAAATGCACACAAATAAACTTACATCGCAATACTATAAAAAAACCTTTGATCAGACAAATCTAATGACACTAAGTAAAGTAACCAATGTTGACAGAGTAGGCCACATGTGCCGTTCAAAGAAAAGTGAATCTCCCATCACCTTTGGACAGCTTATATAACCCACTTCATCACTGTTGGTGACCTTTCCTGAAAAAGTTTATGCTTCTGTAATAGATCTAATTAAAGGTGGTTAACCAAGGAAGAAGATGAATTTTTTTATTGCTATTTTTTTTATCCATTTTTATTGTATTTTTTTTATTTTATCCCTTAATTAGCATCTGGTTGATTGAGAATTTTGCTTCGTTAGTCTTTCGGGTTTGCATTTTATAGGGTTGGTCTTGGACTCATGATTAGGGTTATAATTTCAAAGGTTAACATGGGTTGATTTTGATCATTTTTTAAGTCTTTTTTAAAATTTGATTTTTTTTTTCATTGTCATCCTTCAACATTTGATTTAATAGGAATTGATCTTCGTATGTATTTTTTATCATTTTTTTTATGGGGTTATCTCAATCATATGTTCATGGTCGCAGGGTTAGCGGGTTTACATAGGTTAACTCGAATTTATTTTTTTTCATTGCTTTTTAAAAAAATTAATTTTTTCCACTTTCTCTCCCTTCAACATTGAATTGTTTGATAATTGAGCTTCATGGTTTTATTCAATTTGATTTCAATGAGCTTTCCCCAGTATAACAATCATGTCGTTATCACTTTCTCATTTGATTTTTGCTTTGTTATCGAACAAAATCCTTTAACATTTGATTTAAAAAATAATATTTTTTTTTCTCAATTTCATCCTTCAATATTTGATTGCTTGAGAATTGGTCTTCTTGCTTGTTCTTTTTTTTACTCTTTTTTATATAAGGTTATCTCAATCTTATGCCCATGGTAGTGGGGTTAGTGGGTTAACCCGGTTTGACTCATGTATTTTTTTATTACTTTTTTAAAAAAAAAATTAAGTTTCACCCTTTAGCAATATTGAATTCTTTTATGATTAAACTTTATGGTTTTATTCATTTTATTTTTGACGAGATTTCTTGATATTACAACTAGGTTGCAGCTTTGGCTTGCTAATCTGGATGTGCTAGGGTCTTTTTTTTTTTACCTTTGTTTTGCTTTCATTTTTTTGTTTTTGCTTTTTTTATTGAAATTGCCCGAGCATAATAAACTATCAGCAGCGTTTATTTGCTCTTTTTTTTAACGCTTGGGTTGGCTTGCAGTATATCATGGCTCACTTATCTAGTAATAACTAAAGATAGTTGGGCGGTGAAGATGCAAGGATGCATGCATGTTAGTGGTGAGCAAAAAAACTGAAAAACTGATTAAATCGAGAAAATTAAAAAAAATTACTGAAAAAATCAAACCAGAAAAAAAACCGATTAAAATTTTAAAAAAACCGATCGGTTCGGTTCAGTTTCGGTTTTATAAGCCTGAAACCGAAAAAACCGAGCCAAATCGGAAAAAAAACCGAGCCAAACCGGTTTTTGTCCTAAAAAACCGAACCGAAACATGTTGGTTTGAACCGGTTTCAGTTTTTTTAAAAAAAATCGGTTTGGTTGCTTTTTTTTTATAAAAAATAAACCGAACCGAAAACCTTTTTTTTTTAACTCTTGGGTTGGCTTGCAGTATACCGTGGCTCACTTATCTGGTAATAACTTGATTGGGTTTAATATGCTCGGGCAATTTCAATAAAAAAAAAAAAAGCAACGACAACAAATAAAATAAGAATAAAACACTGAACACAAAACAAAGGTAAAAAAACAGGACCCTAGCCCATCCAAATTAGCAAGCCAAGGCTGCAACTTGGTTGTGATATAAAGGCAACCCCGTCAAAAGCAAAATGAATAAAACAATGAAGTTTAATCATAAAAAAACTCAATGTTAAAGGGTGAAACTTTAAAAAATATAATTAAAAAAAAACAATTAAAAAAAACATGAGTCATACCATGTTAACCCTCTATCTCCGCTACTATAAGCATAAGATTAGGATAACCCTATAGAAATAAAAATAAAAATAAAAAAGAAGCAAGAAGATCAATTCTCAAGCAATCAAATATTGAAGGATGGAATTAATATATATATATATATATATATATATATATATATATATATTAAAAATAAATAAATGTTGAAGGATTTTGTTTGATAACAAAGCAAAAATCAAAGGAGAAAGTGATAAAGATATGGTTGTGATATTGGGGAAAGCTCATTGAAATCAAATTGAATAAAACCATGAAATTTAATTGCCAAATAATCCAATGTTGAAAGGATAGAAAGTGAGAAAAAATTAATTTTTAAAAAAAAGAGCAATGAAAAAAAAATTCGAGCTAACCCGGGTTAACCCGTGAACCCTTGCGATCATGGATATAGGATTGTGATAACCCCATAAAAAAATGATAAAAAAATACACGAAGATCAATTTCTAATAAATCAAATATTGAAGAATAAAAATAAAACTTAAGTCAAAGTCAAACATGTTAACCTTCAAAATTGTTCGCAACTAGGACCAAACAAATTAAACGAAACAAAATCATTTCAATTGATTTTTGAAAGTTCTCGAAATCCCAAGTAAAGAACATTATAGAAAGCAAAATCATTTCAATGACTTTAAATCATCGTTTCACAATCTTCGTTGCCGAATAAGTAATCCATCACAAACAGGTGAGTAAAGTATTTATTTTAACGTGATTCAATTACAGAAAAAAAATCATATTTAATCGAAGAAATGGTCACTAAAAGAAGATGCAAGCATGTAAGTCAATTGTCATGTAAATATATTCTATATATATATATATATATATATATAGATGAATTGATGAAATGGATATGGTTGATCATATATGAAGACCAATTCACTTCTTTATTGAAACATGTAAGTTGAAGCAAGCTCACAAAGCATCTACTACAACAGATCAAAGCTTTTGAAAAACCACTCGAAAAGAAGAAAATACAGTAGGGTCGATGAAGAGATGAAGAAGAGCGGGTCTGCTTCCGGAGAAAAGCCTATGGAAACAACCATATTGGACGCTTAGAATCGATATATCTTCTACCCCTTGCGCAAGTCCCTAAAATAAGCACGAGGATTTGCTTCAAAATTACTCCTTGGTATGCGATAGTTCCTCCCCGGTGCTTTCATTGTTTTAACACTCTTGGCAAGACATCCGCAGCAAAAACGAACAATCTTGGCAAGACATCCGCAGCAAATACGAACAATATTCTTGGCAAGACATCCGCAGCAACTACGAAACAGGCGTACTAGGAGTGCTATCACTACCACTGCAACAATTATAGGAACGCTTTCTTTCTTAAACCATTGGAGGACATACACCACTGTCTCAGAAGCTAGAAATTTCTTTATTAGGTCAGAGAGCTTGTGGTTGAAATCAGACACTGCACCAGAAGCTATAAATTTCTTTATTTGATCAAAAGGCATATAGGTGAAATCAGACACTGCACCAGAAGCTATAAATTTCTTTATTAGATCAAAAGGCATATAGGTGAAATCAGACACTGCACCAGAAGCCATGAATTTCTTTATTAGATCAAAAGGCGAACGTCTGTAATCAGACACAGCACCAGAAGCCATAAATGTCTTTATTTGATCAGAAAGCTTGTGGGTTAAATCAGACACTGCATAGGAACCTATAAATTTCTTAGTTAGATCAAAAGGCGAACGTCTGTAATCAGACACAGCATCAGAAACCAGAAATTTCTTTTTTTGAGAATAAAGGTTATTGATATATGTGGATAGAAAATTTAGTAGTTCCATTGCTTAGGGGGTAGGCTGCGATTTGTATAGAAATGAATGGGGAGGAGAGTTTCTGGGCAAGGAAGAGAATCAAGAGGGTGCGAGAAACGAAGAGTGTAATGAGATATGAGCAGGGAACACACAATTCATGGTGCCTTTTATCAAGTGAAAATGAAAGAAAACAGAAGTGGTTTTTACGTAGTTATAACTTGACTTGAGGATTGACTTGAAAAAGGCTTGGATTATTACAAAAATGTTTTGTTTTTATAAAGAAAAATATTGATTTATTATTATTATTATTATTATTATTATTATTATTATTGAGATTCCGAGTAAAGAACATTATAGAAAGCAAAATCATTTCAATGACTTTAAATTATCGTTTCACAATCTTCGTTGCCTAGTAAGTAATCTATCACAAACAAGTGAGTAAAGTATTTATTTTTCAATTACAGAAAACAAATAATAAATAGAGAAAATTGTAATTACAATTATTTTTTAAAATGTTTTTTACTCTAAAATATATTAAAATAATATTTTTATTATTATTTTTTAAAAATTATTTTTGACATTAACACATCAAAATTATCTGAACATACTAAAAAAATATTAATTTAAAAAAAATAAAAGATTTTAAATTTTTTAAAAAAATACAAAAAGAAACATGACATAAATAGAAGAAATGATAGACGCAGAGAATCTGTGTCAATTGTCATCTACACGCACACCACCAGCTTTTCTTTGAGCTTTAACAAAAGAAAAGAAACTTCGGTAATGGTGATCATGAGACCACTCTAAAGTTTTTTATTATTATTAATCCTTTGAATTTATTAAAGATGGAAATAGAAGAGGAAGGAAACGAAACGACAGTACATCACACTATTAAAAATTATGGAAAATTAAGAGGATGGGCATCACAAATTCAATTAACGAAACTTACAAGTGAAGCAACTTAATGAGAAAACATTACCACGTTCAACACTCCTCTTGTCAGATTCGAGATGGGAAGCATATTTGATGCCATGTTTCACCCACCACCAACAAATGAAAGCCAAAAGGAAAGAAAACTAAAAGTATATATTTTCTTTCTTCATAAGGATTTATTGTTTTTTTATTTTTTTTAGTGAAATCAAGAATATATATATTAAAGAGAAGAGGAAAGAAAGGAGAAGAACACATACCTGAGCATGAAAGAGAAGAGAAGAGAAAGAAAGGGATGTTGATGTTTTTTACATAAGATGAAGAAGCGGAAGAAGAAAAAAAAAGGAGGCTTGTCTGTTGTGAAATGAGGGATTCTAGACTTTTTATTGAGGTGTTTTACCCACGGTTTTACTAAAGAATAATTAAATATTAATATTTTTAAATCATTCCGTTGGTGATTCTATTTGTAATATTTAATTTAAATTTTCAATTTAATAAAAAAAATTCATAAACTGTCAAATATCATCGACGACTTTTCAATCTACCTATATTTTGTCTGTAAAGAACAGTAATTAACAGTGCAATTGAAAAGTGAACAGCTCCAGAGCTCTCTGGAAAATATTGACGGAATTTTTCGTTAGTGATTCCCTTTGTAATTGACATGATGAACAGTGTTAACAATCTACCGATGGATTTTACTAGCAGACTAAATTCCGTCAATAATTTTGTTGGTATAAATAACACGTCATTATTTTTTTTGTTTGGTTTTAATTATTATTTTTCCCAGTATAATTCTCTCGGTATATACTGAGGGAAATATTCTATCGATATTTTTATTTGTATTTATCAATTTTCTGAAAGAGAATTTTCTTGCAAATAATTTACTACAATTTCAATAACTTAACTTTAAAAAGATACAATTCCTTTACAAAGTCTACTAAACAAAGGAATAAGAATTAGAACCTATGCTCCAGAATAGAGTAGGAACTAAGCAAGATCAGTGGTAAAGGAAGTCGGAAAAACGAAGGAGAAGAAGGTAAAAGGCTACTGCAAGTTCCGCAAAATACCCCCTTTTAGGCCCCTTTTATACTATAATTTGAGACTAAAACTAATGCACATAAAAAAATTAATTTCAATCATTTACCAACTTTACTTCAATGTCATAAAAATAAAAAATAAAAATTTATAATTTTTATATATTAGAAACCAGATATTTTTTCTTTAAAAATATATTGTTTAGGAAGTGAATGGTTAATGATCAAATTGTTTATTTCATGAGTTGAAAAAAAAATCTCTATATGTCTATAATTATTTTACAAGAAATCTAAACTCAAACCCAAACTCAAGCTCCGGTTTGATCCTACTTGAATTTAGCAAGCAAACACGAATGTCCTCAAGCCTAAATGTTTAAGTGCCTTTCAAACTCGATTTTAATTCCTCAACTTTCAATTATATAAGTTATGAGAAAATTTTGTAATCTTTCTATAAGAGATTGAGGGTTTTGGGTTGAGAAAGCATGTCAGTAAGGTTGTCAATTCCGTTTCGGTAGGTGTTTCGTTTTTTCAATTGGAACGGAATGTTTCAGTTTCGGAGTGTTTCGGCGTGCCGTTTCGGGATTGTACTGTTCATATATATATATATATATATATATATATATATATATATATTCAACAAACATAATTCAAATTCAAGATAAATTAATTATAAATTATGCAATACAAACACAATGCCAAACAAATATAATTTTAAAATTTAAAATATTTCTAAATAGTCAAGATTAAATAGATCTTTAACTTAAAGTAATTCAACTTAAACAAAATATCAAAATATTATGAAAGTAAAATGTTTTAACACAAATATTTTAAATATAAAGTTAGGTCAATGTTATTAAGGCTAATGGAATCTAAAGCATCCCTTGTTTTGCTCAAATTCCTACAAAGTATAAACATGAAAAAAAACAACATGAATATAAACCATATATATTAGTGATAAGTCTAATTTTAAAAAATTAATATCATTGTTAATGAAAATAGTAATAATAATTTTCAATGTTATTATTAATATCATTGTTATAGAAAATAGTAATAAAAAAGAGTTTTTTTATAATTGGGTGGTTTAATTAATTAAATTGAATAAGGTTCAATTTGATTCAAAGGCTTTTCAAGAGCGGAACGGAACATGTGGAATGAAACCGGAACGTTTCGGGCGGAATTTAGCCGAAAAATCCGGAACGGACCGAGATTTAAAATGAGATGAAATTTGTTCCGTTTTGTTCCGTTTTTTGAATTGGTACGGAATGTTTCGGCCATTCCGGGCGGAACGGAACGGAATTGACAACCAGTCAAACACGGATTTTTTAAGATTAATTTCTTTGAGATAAAGCATGTCTAACATTCCCTCACGTTAATGAAAATTATCTAAGTAGTATACAAAAACTTGAAGATTTGTATATAAATAGTGACTTGATACGCCACCACATCAAGATAAGTAGCTTTTAGATTTAAATCATTATAAGTGTAATAACATAATATTTACTTGATTAATTAGTAAAAAAGATGTTTTAAACTATTTAGCTTTTTATGTAAACCAAAACAATAATACTCGCATAGTTTTTTATCTAGATTTTTTCTTTGGTTCTCATGGTAGTGTTTATTTTGACCCTTTACATTTTGGTTTCATTAGTACTTTAAATAATTAAACATTTTATAATTCTCAAAAAAGAACCATATTTCTCACTCCTATAAATAATTTTTCATTAGAAATATTTTGTTATACTTCACTTAATAGAACAAGACAAAAAAATCATTAGGAGCATGATTCACCATTATCATATCACAAGTAGCACCTTTTTATCATAGAAATAGAAAGGAAATAGTTATTTTTGTATGCTACTATGAATGTTGAATAATTTAGTTTTATCTTTAAACCTAAATCTTGGTTATCTCTAGTCAATTAAGTATGGTTATTATCATTAAACTTTTTTACCTTTAAAAGTTTTAAATTCGTTATCCTCGATGAACTATGCATAAGTTCCCCCGTTAAATATTTAGTGAGCAGATCTACAATATTTTCTTTTGATTTTATATAAGCAATAAAAAAATCACATTTGTAAGTAAGTGTTTAATAATATTACATCTATGACTATATGTCTAGAGTTACTATTATACATGCTACATTGTACTCTTTTAATAAATGATTAATTATTGCAATAGACACAAATTATTGGCATGGTCTTATACCAACATTAAATATTCTCTAAAAAATTTTGAAGTCATCAACTTTCTCTTCATTTTTATCAAAAGCAATAAAAAATAATTTAATCTTTTATCTTGTGATACATATTTAGTTAGTTTTTCAAGACTCTGCATTCCCCATTAAGTGTGAAAATATATTCACTAATAAATTTTGAATCCTTAAAGTTAAATATCCTATTTGCATCAATATATTTTTCTAGTACCTTCAAGCAATTTATAATTCAAGATATATCTTAAATATTTGAATTTTATATTTATTTATTTATAATAATCCATAGTACTTGAATTTCTATATTATGCATATATACACAGTTCATGGTTTCTAATTATCCAAGAATATGGTACATTGTTAATAATTTTATAGATTGCAATTATTTAGTTTGAATTTAATTTGTTAAACTATTAAAAAAAAGTGTGATACCTAAATTATATTGCATGCAAGTTCATATATCAAAGCAAAGTATTTAAACTTGCAATTGAATTAAAAAAAAAAAACCCTAGCATTTGTACCAATCATACAAACAAAAGTTATCAAAGTTGAAGTCAATTGATCTTTGGAAATACTCCTTAAAATAACATCGTTTCGAGTCAATTCTACATTTTGTCTCTAAAATTGATTCAGAACATGAAAAATACAAATATCTGACAATTAGACATTTACCAAAAAACGGCCTCTTTCTATTCTATTGTTACCAAAATCATGGAGAAGCATCCGACTAAGAGCAACACTCTGCTCGCAAAAAAGTAAGGCATTCAGGATCCACATCCTCCGTCTGAGGCCACCCCTCCCCAAAAACACAGACATTCAGTGGTCAGGCCAGGTCTGCAACCGCAACCACCATCTGTGGATGTGGCGAACAAACTTCTAACTATTAAGGGTAGAGAGCACGCCTCCACTGGCAGTCGGTACAACCACCTCCCAACCAGGCCCTTTCAGAGGAATTGAAACAGCGGCAGCCATGTTTTCTATGTCATCTGATGATGAGCCTACGACCAAATCACTGCGATCCAACACCCTCTCTAAATCTTCATCACTGATATCTGTCTGTATCAACTTGTCTTCTGCTGTTTCTTCATCCCGAAGCAGGGCCAGCATCTCCTCCTGAAAGGTTAATCCAATTGAAAAATTCATCAATAAAAGCACAAAAGAAAAGGAAAGAAGTTGCTGGTCATAATCAAGTCGCATCCAATCCTAGCATAGCCAACTGCAGGTGCTCAGTTAGCAATAAATCAAAATAAGAATTTCACTGTTTGTTTTTCATTTGGAACAGAAAACTTTCAATGTTACATCACATGCTGCAATGTGTCATCTAATTGACAGCCATCTGATTGCCAATTGTCATTTTTTCACCATTTGACACTAATTAAAAGGGTATGTTCAAAAATAGAAAAAATAAATGAGGTTGAAGAAATAAAATCTTCCTTAATTCTAGCCAGGGAGCAAACCCCTACTGAATTTCAATGAACCATGAAAGATACATACCATTGCTACCACTAATGGTTAAATAATAGAAGACATGTAAGAAACAAAGCATATAAAACAAACCTCCATGAGATCTGTGCCGGTAGACTTGGTTCGCTCTTGATGAAACTGTCCTTTTCCAATGACCACATGCTCAAGCTTCAATTTACTAAAAGCTCTTTTCAAAATACGACCCTGTAAGCATACAATTTGTCAATTACCTGACAACCAAACAAAAGCACTAAACGAAAACAATGGCCATCGTTGGTTACCTCAACAGACTGAGCTGTTGTAAGCCTGTAAACATGAACAGGCTTGGTTTGCCCAATTCGGTGACATCTATCCATGGCTTGCAGATCCATTTGAGGGTTCTGGGATAAAATTGTAAAAATCCATGTAATAGTACAAAAATCAAGAGTTTTTAGTATATACCAAGGGTGGAACATGGGACACAAGATCAAGAAAATACCCAGTCACTGTCATACAGGATACAGGTATCAGCTGAAGTGAGGTTGATACCCAATCCACCAGCTCTTGTGCTAAGAAGAAAAATCCTAAACTGACTGTTCTCGTCATTGAATTCCTGGATCTGTTCAACACAAACAAACTCTTTTAAGCCTAGAATAATTATGCAATTTAATCCCTTCAGGTGTTAGCAGATGCCATTCAATACTAGCAGCACACATCGACTTTCAGGATCTTTTCCCCATTAACAAACGCTTTCAAGCCTAGAATAATAAAACAATTTAATACTCACAAATACTAGCAGATGCCACTACATGCTAGAACATGCTGACTGGACAAGAAACAAAGTGCTGAGAATAAACATTAGCAAATTACTGAAGACAGGCAGTGAAGTTGACAAGTAAATTGCGTCACCAAGAGCTTGAAAGAAGCTTTCAAAAGTGCATAATCAAGAAATGCAGAGATGCTTTGATGAAAGCAAAGACACCGAAATAAGTGATAAACCATGTATGAATGGCCTAAAAGTACCAATTGACCAAGACAGTTGCAGAATCCAAAATTATAAACTTCATAATATTCATCTATGGCGAGCAAGCTTTTCTTACATGTCTTAACCCAGAAGCTGCAAATTAATATTAATATTAAATATCTAAACCTTCAAGTTTAAAAAAAAGGAAGGCAAGGTGTAACGGACCTGTTTCTTCCTTTCATCTAACTTCACAGAGCCATCAATTCTACAAACTTCAAATCCTTTCTCACTAAAATAATAGTCCATTATATCCAAAATTTTAGTCCACTGGGAGAAAATCAGAACCTGTTTAAAAAGCCAGCAGAAGATGAGAGCATGCATGGTTTACAATAAACTAGAAAGTTTAGAAACTTGCACATCATACTTTGTGCTGGAGTGCAAACAAACGATTCAACAATCTATCCAGCAATTGGAATTTGCCACACTTCCCAACTATCTGTTCAACTGGTGGATAGAAATCTGTCAAGAACATCGAAGGCATTAGTGAATCTGGCAACAGAAATTCACCACAGTAATTAAACGAGTTGAAAGGCACATACATGAGCCATCAAAGGCAGACTCTAAGAGATCCGGGTGGTAGCAATTTTTCCGAAGTTGAATCATCAAATTATTAAGCCTTCCTTTCATGCCACGTCCTGCAATTTTAAAAAACCAGAAGTCAATACAGGAAAATATGTAGAGCGGCTATCCATTCCATTGGGCCAGTGCTTGCTGACAATGCAGGTCAAGATGCATGGCGAAAGAATAAATGACTGCAGTTTGCTATCAGGTAGAATAATCTAAAAAAGATATAAATAAAAAACAAGCAAACAAATAGCATATCCATATGATAAATCAAGCTTCAGCCCACAAAGAAAAGAATAATTATAACATGAACATTCATGAACCTGTGCTTCACGATTCACAAACCATAGGAAATATCATAGCCAAAATTAAGTCAAAGGACCAACAACTTATAATAGGGAGAATTAAATAAAACTATGACTCAAAAGCAGACACGATTTTTACTTCAATCACCTATTTTGCTTCTAGATTCACCATTTTCCAGTGTCATCAAACTGCATGAGCTATTCAATAAACAGCTAGTATCCTGAAATTCTCACTTAGAGCTGTCATACTTTGATAGCTAGCAGTCCCAATGCCCAAAAACAGTGCTGCTTCCAAAGGACAGCCAGCCGAAACAGAATACCAAATAATCACAGCACGTAAAACCTCTTTTCTTCCTTTCTAAAGCTGAAGTCTTATCAATAACAAATTGATTGAAAAAAGTAAACTAATACCGGTATCCAGCTTCTCTCGTAAATAGTCCTCCAGTGTCTTATTGATTAAATGCTCCTGGAATTTCTTCTGATGCTCAGTCAGGGTAGCATATAAGATGATCTCTTTCTTCCGAGGAAGCATCTGCTCTACATCAGTTTTCATTCTCCGTAGGAGAAAGGGACGCAATATTGCATGGAGTTTGGTTACAGCCTGAGGTTGATTAAAAACCCAGTATATACACCATGCCATTCAAATGTTTCATTTACAAAAGCAGAATTACATCATTAGCTAAAATACATACCTGAGCCCTTCGCCTTTCTTCTACTTCTTCCTTCATTGTTTCATTATTGCACTTTCCTGACAGATCAAACCTGAGAAAGAAAAAAACTTCAGTTTAGGTGAATTGCATGTGAAGCATTGCAGTCATAAGTACATGATTGAAGTCTATACTGCCATAATTACTGGAAAATGCATGCACGACTTTCAAATTGACAGCATACTGACCATGACTCAAATTCTTCATGGGATTGGAAAATATCAGGCAAAATGAAATTCAACAGTGACCAAAGCTCAGCCAAATTGTTTTGCAGAGGTGTCCCAGTTAATAAGAGCTTATTGTCCACGTGCAAGTATTTCAACTCCTTCAGCAGTTTGCATTTTGAATTTTTCAACCGGTGCCCCTTAAGTAAGAAGGTTGCAATTTACAATAGTTAGTAAAAATCAGTAATTTGGCAAATTAAAGTATTGGCACATGAAAGAAGACAGCTCAGAATGTTTAAGGCGCAAAAAGAACAAACAAGAGCAAAGGTATCTCAGAGCCCATGAACAAACACGAGCATTGACTATGCAGAATAAAGAATGTGATTTCAAATTGCAATTTAAATAATTATTAACAGAGTGAGATAAGAAGTCTAAAAGTGACAAAATAGTGAGTGTTTAATCTGTTAGCTCAAAAGTTAGAGCTTTGTGGAATTGCAAGATCCAAGATGCCATGGTTGCATGCCTGTATAGCCAATCTAAACTTCATGAATTCAAAAACAGAGAACTGTTATCTTCGGCAAATCTGCTAGTTTATAAATATGCAGTGCAACATCACATAAAAAGGCTCTGAGCTTATTTCAGGTTCCCAACAAAATGTATAAAGTGAGTGGAAAAGCTAAAATTGTACCAAAAAGGAAAAAAGAATCAACAACAAAGCATAGCACTTTTAAATTCCAGGCACTTGTTATCCTGAGTGTTATCTTATGTGTAATTTGAAAGTCTTGAATCCAGAGCAGTTGACCACAATGTATCCAAACACACAGAACACCGCTACTAAAAACAATAGTGTCATTTTTAGCTTTGCCCTTATAACCAAAAGCAGTCACTTTGTCCATATGATTTCCCTTAGGCTAATGTTGTTTGCTTGGAAGAAAAGAGTACTTCTCCCGTGTGTCTACCTAATCTACAAGCTATCTTGTTAAAACACTCACCTCATCAACCACAACATACTTCCATGGGTAATGCCTCAAATACTTTTTTGCATCCGATAATGCAATCTCATAGGAAGTAACAATAATTGGGAATTTGGAGCCAATTGATCTGGGCATGTGCTTCCTCCTTATCTCATCCCTCTGCTTCTTGCTACCGTGGTAGATAATTGAGTCCATAGAAGGAGCAAACCTATTCAGGGGAATTCACAGAGAATCAAATAAAACTGTGGATTAAAAGATCAAGATGGACAGTTTACACAAAAAATCAAGTTAAAACTTTTACCTTGAAATCTCATTCACCCAATTTGAGAGAGTGGAAAGAGGGGCAATAACCATATAGGGTCCATTTAAACCATTCCCTTTCAGATGTGCTAGGAAACCAATTGTTTGGATAGTCTTTCCGAGCCCCATTTGATCTGCAAGGATCCCATTGAGCCCATTTGTCCAGAGAGAGATCAACCATTTCACACCTTTAATCTGATAAGATTTCAACCTCCCACCAGTTAGCAAAGGTACAAGTTCTCTCTGCTCTTTCTCAGCTCTTTCTTCCTCAGTCAAATTTGCATCCTCAACCTTGTCAACTTCTTTTGATCTTGTAAGCATTGCTGTAACTGCTCTCTTGGCTTTCCTCTGAAGAAAGGTAGGTCATGGCATGTCAGAATTCACTAAGGCAATCTTAAAATGGCATCTTTTCATAGCAGAACACGTAAAATTAAATACAGGAAGATTTGAGAGGTCAAGACTAAAACTCCACTGAGATCATTAAAACATTCCCCATCTCAGTCAGTTCTCTTACATCTACCCATTTTCATCTTACAATTATATTCCTCTTTGGCAGGTGCGTTAAATATCCCTACATAAACATGGTTTCCTATTAACAGCTCTATTAAATTAAGAAGCAATCGTAAAATATATAATTGAAAATTTGTAACCAGTAAAGCACAAAAAAACAAACTTAAACTTCCAATCTTATACAATACAGCACATCTTCCGGCCACAACAGCCATCTCTAACATAATATCCAAAACACTAACATCCATATGAAGCAAAGCAAGAGGATAAAAACTCACAGAATTGTATTGCGCAGCGGCTTTTCTTTTTGATCCACGACCTCTCTTTTTCTGCTCGACAGGTTCACTCTCTTGCTCCGCTCCATTCTAGTAATGCAATCTAAATCGTAAAGCAAGAAAACAAAAACGAAAAAGGAACATAAAAGAAAATTCATTGAAAAAAAAGGCATTTGAGAAGATATACACATACAGCAGTGATTTGATCAATCTTTTCCAGCAGAAACTCTGAATAGAGCTGAGTTTGAGTTAAAAGCTGGTCCAATCTATTAAACTGGCTTTCATCCAATTGAGCTTCCTCCGCCGCCGCTTTTTCTATCTCTTCTTCTTTCATCCTGGATTTCAACAGCTTCTCTTCCTCCTCCGCCATAGATATTGATATAAGAGACGCGTCCCCATTTTTTGCTTCCACAAACACCTCTTCTTCTACTTTCAAATTGCATTGCTCCTTCATTTTAAGGGGGAAAAAACACAAAAACATAAATAATACATAATATATTGTTAATCATATCTTTAAAAAAAATCACTCTTTTGTTTGACTGCTTAACATTAAAATAAAAAAAATATTTTTTTTTGCTTCTACAGTTTTTTTCTTCTTGTAATTTGCAACAAAAATTAAAAATAAAATCGATCAATTTAAAAAAAAAAAAAACAAACAAACAAAAACACTTTTTTTCGAGAGTTAAATAGGAAAAAAAAATCTAAAACAAAAAAAGGCTAAAAATAATAATACCTCGTCTTCAAGAACGGAAGTAGGAGAATCAGCAGAGGCTTCACTTTTCACTTCGCTCCCCATTTCAAATCTTAGAAAAACAAATATCACCTCCAAACGCACAAAAAAAATCGCAGTTTTTACAAAATAAAGGCTAGCGCGGTGAGAAAAGGTAACTGCCGAAATCTATCGCACAAACTCGTGATTTTTCGAGAAATGTAAGAGCACGAACTGTAGAGAAGAAGGAACCGGACCGGACCGTGAGAGTTTCTCTAAGAGAAGAAGACGGAGAGTTTTGAACTTGCAATAGAGAGGGCTTCAAATTAAAAAAAAAAAAATTCTTTTTATTTGTTTTCTTCGAGGTGGAATGGGCGGGAAATGGAGTTTAAAGTTATGCCCAGAAATGTAAGAATAATTACCAAAGGAACCTCATGGTTTGGTTGGGTTTTCTTCTTTCTTTCCCGTCCTTTTTGGTATCCACAGCACCGATAAGAAAAGGATCTCCTGAAATCCTGGTTGCGGGGATAATTGGTTGTGTCGCAGGATGTAATTAAGTTTTAATTTGGTCCTCTTAGTTTAAATAAATTAAATATTTAGTCCTCGTGATTTAAAATCTTATATTCAATCTCTATGAATTGAAATATGCTTGTAATTAAATTAAATCATATACTTATAATTAAGTTATAAGCATATTTTACTAGGGGCTGGGAAGTTAGAAGCTGGGAATCTCTCTAAATGTTAATATAACAAGATCCAAAATTTCCTTAAATCTTCGTTTTTCTTCCTTCCTCGTATTTGGAATATGCCATTAATTAATTATTAATTGACAAATAACTAAAAGAGATTACAAAACATTATTCCTCACAATAGTTATTTTTTCTTTGTTTTTTTAATCTATATTTTTTTTAATAATTCTATCATTCAATATTTAATTTATTAAAAATTAAATTTTATAATTTGTTGCGATTTATTTTCTATGTGGTTATGCTAATATCATAATTCATGTTACAACTTCGACGAGTTAACATGGTTGACTCAAGTTTTTTCTAATTTGTATTTTTGTTCAATTTCATTTTTTATTAGGTTGATTATAAATTAGATTTCATGATTTGTTTCGATTTATTTTTCATGAAGTTATCGCGGTTTCATGACCTGAGTCACGGGTTTTACAGGTTAACCCGGGTAGACTTCGGTCGTTTTATTATATCCCTTTTCATATTGAATACTTTCTAATTTCGTTATTCAACAATAGATTTATTGAAAATTAAGCTTCATAATTTATTTTGATTTCTTTATAGGAGATTATTCTAGTCTCATTACTCAAATTGTAGGTTTGGTAGGTTAGCCCGAGTTTAATCGAGTTGTTTTTTTGGTTTACTTTCTATGAGATTATCCTGATCTTATGACTCGAGTCATGGGTTTGGCGAGTTACTTCGTGTTAATAAAAGTTGTTTTTTTGCTTTTTTTTTTCAATTTCATCTTTTAATATTAGATTAATTGAAAATTAAGTTTTATAATTTGTTTCAATTTACTTCCTACGAGATTATTTTAATCTCATGATTTCGGGTTAATTTTTTTTTTATTTTCTTAATTCATTTTATTTATTTATTTATTTTAAATTAAATTTTACAATTTATTTTGATTTTCCTTATATAAAATTATCATAATCTCTTAACTGAATCATAAATTTAATTGTTTAATCTGGATCAATTAAATTGATTATTGTCTCCATATTTTTTTTAAAAATATATCTTATTAAATTTTTTTCATTAAACTATTTTTATAGATTGTTAAATTATATTCTTACCGATTGTTTAGAAATCAACAACTTCTCTAACATGATTAATTTTTTTTTACTACTATAAAAAGTTGCGCTTGATGTTTCTGGCATAGGGCGGAGCAAGATCTAGTTTATATAGAAACCAGACAGTTCTTCTATATATATAAGAATATTCTGTAACGTATTTCAAGGTCATAAATCTGTGCTGTAATGGTGGCAATCCTTCTCGAGAATGAAAGGCTTCAGCTTTTTCACTTCATGAATGCATGCCACCCCATGTTAACAAAATGATGGGGCTGCAGCTGACAGAGGAGTCCGAAACGTCATAGTGTGGAAGAGGAAAGAACATTTTAGACAGAAAAGAAAGCAGCTAGGGAGAGGGGGAGAGAAGGAATTGGAGTCCATTTCAATCAATCCAGGAATGGTTCAAGAGTAATATGACAGTCTACAAAGAATTGGACACCATCAACATAACATCCCATAATATGTTGACATCCAACAGGAATGACCTTTCATCCCAACAAGTCCTATATCACCACGAAATTCCATGTTAAACAAAGGACTCTTACACATCGCATCAAAACCTGGGTGCTTCCCTTTCTGGAGAACCCTAAGAATAAATAATTTGAATCGACCCCACAGCATGAATGGAATGAATAATGAAATCAAAATAGAAACCTTCTCTAAGTGACTGGATGTCAGTCTATAAACAATCTACCACACAGGCACACCACAGACAAGTCAGCTAGTCAGCAGCCAATTTGCCTCAAAATGTGGAGCTATTTTCACTTGCAGAAAGCGAGGGACCTTCTGACTTTACAATATTTAAGCCTTTATTACTGATATCAAGCCCCTGTAACTGTCTGATAGGATCGTTTTGCATGTAGTCTGAGAGATTGTGAGAATCTGCCTGCTGTAGATGGTGGGTGGACATGCTAGGCGGGGTATGAGTAAATGATGGTAATTGCATGTTTGGGTGACCTGAAGATCCTGGCTGTGGAGGAAGTGGGAAAAAGTTTGGCTGGGTGAAGGGCATTTGGTGCATTCCCAAGTTGAATGACTCGGAAGGGCTTACCATTTCCCCGGTGGCTATCCTGAGCCTCTCAACCTCCTTCTTCAGTGCTTCATTCAGAGCTACAGAACAACATAAGAACTACCACTGTTTCAACCAACTATGATGTCATAGCCTTAAATAACAAATTTTAAAGAAGAAATGACTGAGAAAAAGCAAAGAGTATTTATCAGGTGCACAGGTGATATAAACATAAAGCAGGCATGCCACTCACCATCGCGCAACTGAGCCTGTTGCTCCATAGCTTGCAACCGAAGCTTAAGCTCTGTGTTTTCTGAGCTTAGACCAGTTGTGTCCCTCTATATGAGAAAAAGAAGAGAAACAGGATCACCATCCTGACCGAAAACCAGTAGTAGTAGAGCACATAACATGGACTAAGAACGGTGGCTGACAATAAAGTAACATGATGAGATGAGATTGATAGAAAAGATAAATGGTGTTCTTGATTACAAGAACACAAAATTCAATAACACGAGATTTTTACTTGCTTTCATTCTGCATCTACCAGCTTGCCTTGTGAGAGATCTCTCTTAAGAGAGGAGGGTTGTGATCAGATTATTAGCTGCAAAATTTCACGAGAATCACCACCCAATAACAAGATCATTTACTATCATAACCATTCTTCATCCTCACATAATTTTATTTTATTTTTTTGTTCACGTCCGTGGATCAATTTGTTTATCTAGGCATTAACACAATCATCCATCCAACAAAAAATGGATCCCAAAAATGAGGGACATCCTTGCAGTGGAAAAACATGGTATAAATAGACTACACAAATATAACTAAGGTAGAAAAATGCATGCTGAAATTACAACCAACAAACATAAACCTGAAATAAAGTTAGTTGTGCAGAAAGAGTGGTAGCTTCTGTTTGGAGGGTCTGAACTTTGCGCTCAAGTTCCAGTATGTATCGGGCTTTCCTCTCTTTAGAGCGGGCGGCAGACTGCCTATTTGCAAGTATCCTGTGAACAACAACTATGTTGTCAGCATACCCAAAAGGGATGCCACCAATTTTTGAAGAAAACTAATTCGCAAATCAATTATCCACGTCTTTGCTTGTCTTTGTTCATGCATTCATTGTCAAAAGAAAACTATGAAAAACATATTTGGGGTGATTATACTTTTAAACATCTAAAGGCCCTTAAAACTACAAAAGTTAAATAGTAAATCCAATCACCTGATAAGTAGCGGTTACCGACATTTCTAAAATCCCACCACAAGCCACCATAAAGTTAAATGTCAGGTATGCCAAAGTGGTTGGTGAATGACAAGCCAGCCTAAATTGAAGAAAACTATTGAAGCTTAACATTTCTAAATCCCAGCATAATGCACCATTACTTTAAATCTCAAGTATGCCAAAGTGGCTGGTGAATTACAAGTAAGCATATATTGAAGAAAAATACTCGAACTAACAAGCCAGTCGAAATCTATCTTAGACGATAAACCGGTTTCTTGACTACCTTGTAGGCTTCAATATATACTAAAGTATCCATTTGCCACAAAGACTATAAAATTCATCATATTATTTGATAAACAGTAGAAGAAGAAGAAAAGACTCTCCAGTCCCGAAAAATACAACAATTCAACAAGCAGGTCTAAACACAGACAACTTAACAGTTATGTGACAGCATGAATCATCATAGATCCCAAGATGAAACAAAAAATATTGACCAATCAGAACCAAGAATCTAACCCCTGAAACCAATTTTAAATCCAGCAAGCAACTAACTAACTTTCCCCATCTTCCACATCCAAAAAACTACAAAACTTAAACCATAAAACCAAAAACATTACCTATCTCAAATTTAAAGCAAATGCACACCAATTTCCTACAAAAACCCATAAAAGAATAAAATTTTAAGCAAAACCCATAATCAAAAAACAAAAAAGTTCACACCTTTTAGCTCTTTTAGGATCAATATTCCAAAGCTCAGCTAACTTATCAGGCGGCATTGCTTTCTTAGCATCCATTACCTCTCCTCCACCAAACACACTCCCATCAACAGAATTACTATGCCTATGCTTAGGCCTGGAAGTACCAGAACCCGAAACCCCAGCTTTCTCTCCGTTCATATTATTATCATTATCATTCTGAACCCCCCCTCCAGCTCCATTCCCACTATTGCCTCCAGTTAGCTTATCAACATCAATGTAGGTTGAGAACAAATCATCCTCTGATCCGATCTCTTCTAAGCTTCCTGTTGAAGACCCCCCTCCACCATTACCAGTACCATTACCATTACCATTACCACCATTGATTTGATCTGATGGGTGGATATCCATCATCATCATTGTCATGTCTTCTGGTAACCTAAAACTCATCTCTGAACGTGCCCTCCTATGGAGGGCTCCACCTCGAATGTTGTTGAGCATCGAAGAAGCAGGTGGTGTTGTGGGGTTGGGGTTGTGGGGTTTTGTTGGATCTGAATTTTGTGGTGGTTTAGATTGTGGATCTTGAGTTTCCATTGAAGAAGACATTGTTGAGAAACAAAAAAGGGAGCAAGGGAAGGAAAGAAAATGAGAAGGTTTTGGGTGTTTTTTTCTTTTCTTTTCTCTCTTTTTTGACGTTGTTGTGTAATAAAAATTATTACTGTGTTGTGTCGCTGCTTGTCCAAAAGTTAGTGTTATTAAATCTTATCCGGCTTGGCTTGGTATACATTATATTAAAACGTGGTTAAGACCGGGTTTTATACTGGATTGGTTAGTAATTATCTGATTAACCTGGTGGATTATCAAAAACTTAAATATCATTTAATTTAATTTTAAAAAATAAAAAATATATTAATTTAATATTTTTTTTAAAATAATTAAAATAATATTATTTTAAATTAATCCATATAAATTTAGATGAACCGTGTAACATAAATCTTGGAGGATGTCATGAAACAGGCCACGTTATATCACAGTGGTCAAAGGTAAGGTTACATGTTTTATTATTTTTTTGTGATTTAGATTGTGGATCTTGATTTTTCATCGAGGAAGACACTGTTAAGAAGTGGAAAAGGAAGAAGAGGAAAGAAAGAAAATGAGAAGGTTTTATATTTTTTTTTTTTTTTTTTTTTATGTTTCTATGTAATAAATTTTTTCTTATTCATATGAGGTGTCCGGCCAGCTTGTATGCAACTTATCTAAAAATTATTATTATTATTATTATTTTTTATTAATATGGGTGTTCGGGCCAGCTTGTCCGCACCTTGACTAATCTCATGAACCTTGAAGTTAACGACCATATAAGTCTCTAATGGCTCTGAGATTTGTAAAACTTAAACTAGTGATTTTAAAAAACAAATTTAGAACCTAATTAATAAGTTATAGGTTTCGACTAAAAATTATTACTTGATGCTTGTCAAAGTCACTACTATTAAACATGATCTGGCCAGTCAGAAATTTGTTAATTCAGGACACGATTCCAATCATATTCTATATCCAATTAGTGGATTTTGACTTGATGATATTCAATTAACATGGTGAATTAAATAGAGGTCTCCTCTGACTGGTCATAACTGAGGTGAAATCTAGTTTTTTTTTTAAAATAAAAATAATATAGTTTTAATAATTAAAAATAACTTAAAATAATATTATATTAAAGTGACTCCAGTAATTCAGGTTAACTCACTTGATTTATTACTTGTTTCTTAAACCAAGTCATGAATTGGCGAGGTTTTATCACTATGATCAAAGGTAATCTAAAGAGTTTTTTTTTTTTTTTTTTTAAGTGTGCATTTGTTTTTTTGGATTTTAATGATCCGGTGATGTTGTAGCTAGGATGATGGAGTAAATAAGGTTAATTGTAATTATCATTATTGATTAATTAACAAATAACTTTATAAACTAAATTGGTAGAGCAACATTACACCGTAAATCAAAATAATTTTTTTATTAATTTAAAAATAAGCTCAAGCAATACTAGCGTTTTAATAAAAACCTAAAAACCAAGACAAAGAAAGAAAGGCCACCCGGACTAAAAAGGTGACAAGGTTAGGATTCTAGCCAATTAAATGAAAATAAAAAAATAAATTAATTTAAATTAACCTATCAAATATATAATCCAAGTTCTTGAGATTAAAATAAGCTAGCAAAAGCAAATAAAAAAAATTAAAGTTTAATCCCAAACAAATCAAATAAAAAAAACTAAAAAAAAACTAAAAAGACAACTAGAAAACTATGGTAGTTTATAGTGGTTGTTTTTCAAAGAGATTTTCGTTTAAAAATACATTAAAATAATATTTTTTTTATTTTTAAAATTTATTTTTGATACCAGTACATCAAAACAATCCAAAATCATAAAAAAATTAAAGCAAAAAGTTTTTCAAAAATTATCAAAAGCAGTTTTTAAACGCAAAAACAAATACACTCTAAGCAAGTCAACCAAGTTAGATAATATGAATGAGATAATTTAATAGAAGATAAACCGAAAAAAATTCCAAAATTAAATTCCAAAACAACCTTATGCTGAAGGATGTAGCGTAAAAAATATTGATTTTTTTAAATAATTCTAAAAATAAACTGAGCTAACTTAGAAAAATCACAGTTTAAATAATGAGACAGAGATAAATAAATAAATAAAAATTAAATAAAATCACAAATATAACATGCTAGAATGCAATAAAAAAAGGTTTCGATGATATAAAAAAAAAAAACAGTAAAAATGAGAAGAAGCACAATACAAAGTGCTACGGTGAAATCAACATCTCTTTTAATATTTCTTATAACTGTAATTGTAAATATTATATCTTGCATGTGGAGCTCTGTTCTTATTTTTCTTGTGTGTCTAGTATTATAATTGTGATTTGAAAAAAAAATTAAAAATTAAAAAATTATAGTTTTTTTTAAAAATTAAAAAATTTACCATAATTTAAAATGAAAAACAAATTTAAACAATAAAAAAAAACTTTAAAAACAATAGTCAACCAAAAAGCATATGTAACTACACCCTATCATAGTACCACATGGAGCTTTCATAGTTTCTGAAACACTGGCTTGGACGGTTTCAACATTAAAAAAATTATAAATTATTGTTTTTTTCAAATTCAAAATTTTACCATAATTTAAAATGAAAAACAAATTTAAACAATAATAAAAAAAATTAAAAATGATAGCCAACCAAAAAGCATATGTAACTACACCCTATCATAGTAACACATGAGCTTTCATAGTTTATGAAACACTTGTTTGGTGAAGTGTTTGAGAATATGGTGTAAATCGTGTTTTTAAAAATTTTAATTTTTTTATTTAAAATAATTTATATATTTTTTTTAAATTGTTTTGATGTGCTGATATCAAAAATAATTTTTTTAAAATTTTTTTAATACATTTCTAAACAAAAAATACTTTAAACTACCACCACTACCGGTATACCACATTCCCAAACTTCATTGAAATGCACCGACCAAACCATGACCACCTGCTTCAAAGTTAGCCCAGTGCTCCTTGGATTAAATACTTTCTTAAAAGTATAATTATTTTAAAAAATATTAAAATAATTATACTTGGGCAGGCAAAGAACAAGCCTTTCAAAATGCGGTAACTTTTCTTTTAAATACTTTCTTAAAAGTATAATTATTTTAAAAAATATTAAATTAATTTTTTTAAATATTTTTAATATGTTAATATTAAAAATAAAAAAACAAATAAATTATTTTAATGATGACAAATAAAAATGATGGAACTTGAATGAAGCAGGGGCCACAGATGGGTCATATCCCGTCAATTACGGGGTCCAACACTTTCTGAACCAGACACGACACAGGTTCCATTTATTAGCGCCATAATTCGATCAATTTAATATTAAATCATGTTACTATACAATAAGTTTTTATTTAATTATAATCTTTTGTTCGTTAACAGCATTAATATTTAAGAGTTGGCCAATAAAATCTTCAATATCCGGTCCATATGTCGTGATTTTATTAGTGAATCATTAAATCTCAACGACGTTTATATTAAATAAAAACTTTACTGTAAGGAGAAATAAAATATGACATTATATTAATAAAATATTTAATAAAATATTTGACTAACTAAATCAAAATCCCGTTTTCTTTCCATCAATGCATCACATCTTCTATATAATTATCACAAGGATAGAAGAAATTTACTTGGCATTATTTTGATTTTGATTTGACAAAGGAAAACAGTTAAGCGAAAAAATCTATTGTTATCATTTGATTACATATGGGATATTAATGGCAAGTAAAATACTAAAATATATGTTATTTTTGCATGTTAAATTATGTTTATTGTAATATTGAGAGGTGTAGATCAAGTGGTTAGGTCTAGAATTTGCTTTTTAAAAGTTACCAGTTCGAGTACTACAAATCTTAGGATCATTAGATGCTTACCTGGTCGTTAACTTCAGAATCTCAAAGAATTAGTTGAGGTGTGTATAAGTTGACCTAAACACCCACGATTACCAAAAATAAAATTATGCTTACTGTTTTTAAACTCACTTAAAACAATGAGTTGAATAGTAACTCAAATGACCCAGGGTTTAAACCTAACCGAATTAATTATATATAACCCGTTTAAAAATTAGGTTAGCTTGTGACCGGATCAAAACCATTAATTTTTTTTAAATAATATTTTTTTTATTTTTTATAAAATAAAAAATTTAATTATTCCAGATCAGCTCCTAATCAATGACTCAACACTTACTCTAGGTTTACTCCGAACTTGTATTTAAAAACTATGATTAAGCTAACTATTGATGAGGATTCAATTTTTTCTTAAAAAAAAAAGAGTTGCCAGAGCTGATAAATGGCAATAATTAGAAGTTATCATAGTCTAACACAAGTCTACAAAAATTAAAGTACGAATGATTAGCTAAAATAGAGATCAAATATATATAGTTCCTAAAAAAAAAAGGATTGATTATGAAAGGATACGAAGCTAAAGCAGAATTAACAATTTCCAGAAACCCATCCCATCTTCAAGAGAGGGAATGTGATGAAAGAAGATTTTATTGATATATTTTCATAAAAATATAATGGATTAAGAAATTCGTTAAAGGTGCGTCCAGTCTGATGCTAGTCAAACCTAGTCATAGATGAGCTTGATAATGTGCCTAACCTAAACACGTTGAGTGTGATATTAGCTAGACTTAAGAGATGATTAAGTTTAACACCATCAATTTTATAGATTTTTATATAAAATCGTAAATAAATTATTTTTCAATAAATAAACTTAATTAAACAAGTTTATACTCCACAAAGACCATTAGATGTATTAAAGTCTTTCATAGTCAATCATTTCTCTATCTTTTAGCTTGATTAAATGAGTGAAATACAACTCATAATATAACTCAAAATATCACAAAGATAATATTACACTCCAGCATCTTTTCTCTATAAAAAGACAAAACTCATGGGTTACAAATATACCATGAAACCTTCAAAACAAAGATTCATAATTTTTATTTTTTATTGTATATATATTTTAAAGCATCTTTCTCTATAATATTATTGTATTTTATCTCTTTAAAAAAGATATTTATTTAAGCATCGGAGAGTCCATACCTCCATAAAAAATAACATTTTATAGATACTAGATATAAGTAACATTGACCTACCAAACACCAAGTATAAACTATCTTTAATTAAAAATAAATAAATAATATTATTATAATTAATTAATTAACTAATTATTCAAGTCAGGATTCATGTTCCTTGAGACCTGTTCAGAATAAAATTTCAAGTACACGATGGAATCATGCTATGATACTTTATATGAAATACGGCCAAAATTGTAGTGAACTTGAAGCATTGACAACCACTTACACCCCCAACTCAAAAATATCTATCCTTGAAATATCTCTTCAAATGTATTTCAGTGACCACTTATGGAAGACAAACTCTCTACTCCTCTGCTATCTATCTTCACACAAAGCATTGGATGTGGGTAGGAGAGGACCATAGTTCTGATCAATTTGGTGTATTATAGCATTCTATGGTCCCAATTTTGGATAACTACTAGACTTTCTCTTATCCTTCTGATCAAGTAGATGCTGCTTTTCTTGAGGTCTTTTATCGGATGGAATATATGCAACATACCTAGCTAGGTCCATATCTATAGTTACCTTGAACCAAAAAATAAAATATCTACCATAGCTAAAGCACATATTTTCTACAAAATTGAACCCTATCATGCTGCATGATCCTTCAATGGAAGCTGCGACCTGACGGATCAAATCAAACAAGCCATGCAAACTTCAGTAGTATACCGCCCGCACCGCTTGCTCTTGGGCATGGATTCTGGGATGCCACCTGATAGCCATGGATGCAGGAATTCGAGTATCCTCAACAGTGATGAAAACAGCAACATGGTGATAGTTTTGGCAGCTTTGCTGTTTGCATTCTTATGTGCTCTTGGAATAAAGTCCATAGCACGTTGTGCTATAAGATGTGGCTATAGAATTGGCTTTGAGACTCCGCAGCAAGCTGCTTCACGCCTAGCTGCGGCCACTAATACAGGACTAATGAAAAGTGCACTGGGGCAGATTCCGGTGGTAACTTATGAACCAGGACTAAATATTCAGGTCACTGATTGTACAATATGCCTTGGAGAGTTTTCGGAAGGCGAAAAGGTAAGAGTGCTACCAAAATGTAGCCATGGTTTCCATGTTAAATGCATAGACAAATGGTTATTGTTACATTCATCATGTCCCTTATGCCGACAAACATTAGCACTTGATCAGTCAGCAAATAATTGTGATGTAGATGAGCCGAATGTGAGAATCCCGGTCCTGGAAAATGGAACCGGCGGATAACTTAGCACAATACACATGTAGGTGGCGAAACCCAATAAAGTAGTAATTGGTTGCCGGCACCAAATTTCCTGCGAGGAGGTCAAGCCTTGCTTCTATGGAACATTCTGTTATTGTAGAATATTGGAGGACAAACAGGACCCTTTATTTCTTTAATGTACATATATTTTCTTTTCTATGCTTAAGGCTGTGTTTAATTAATGTTCTAAAATAGAAGAGATTAATTGCGATGACTGATTTTGTAGATTTTTTTGCTCTTAGTAATAGTGTAAGAAGATGTGATATTTAAATAGGTAAGCCTTCTAATAATAAATATATTTGTTTTTCACTGAATTTAAAATTATCTTCTTGTGGAAAGAAAAAATATAAAGTTATAAATAATTTTTTTAACTTAATGAATTTTACCCTTTTTTCTTGCAACCCTAATATAAAAGGTAAATATAAATAGCAAACAGAAAGATTGAAGCAGAGCGCTATCAATTAATTTTTTTTTCATCAAACAAATCAAGATAATTGAGCATTGCTAACCCCAAATTTAAAATTTATTTTTGTCTCGTTTTGAGATGTTCGTTAAGAATTTGATAAGATTTTTTCATAATTCTATTATTTTTGCTTCTTTTTGTTTTTTTGCTCAGATCTGCTAGTTTTACCAAATTTATTTTTGAATTCTTGTTATAGTGATGTTTTTTTTTCTAATTGATTAGATATATTTTATTGGTTTGTCTTGATTATATTTTTTTATGTTTTGTTTTTAGCAGAATTAACCATCAAAATTACCAATTTTTTTCTCACGATGAGATGAAATTAACTTCATCGCTTTGACTCAATTTAGTATTGCTCAAAACCTTTTACCTTGTGCAAAGATCATTATATGTTTGTATTTTTTTTATAACTTATGTATAATAAATTAAAAAAATATTATGTCTTGTTATATTAATTTTGGCCTCCCTTAATAAAATCCTTATATATATATATATATATGTTAAAGGGACATATAAAATATTCAAGGAAACATGTTATCTCCCTATTACTATTTTTTTTCTTTTGTTAATAATAACTAAATTTTATTCTTTTGTTTGTGGATTTTGTTGTAAGTGTTAAATATGATATTATATATAGCATATTTATTTAAAAACTCTTATTTCATGGCTTTTGACTTCTGAATTTTAATTCAAATAGGTTTTGAAATGTTTCCAAACTTTTTTTTTTATTGGTTCTAATACAAAATACACAAAAATTCTAAACATAAAAATTAAACACTATATTACATATGGACTATATATATGCTCAGTAGCGTTTATTTTATGTGACCAGTTTTTCATTACCAAGTTCACTAATTATAGAAAAATCATCCCACATTTAATTAAACCACAGAGTATTAGCAAATAAAAACAAATGATCAAGTACAAGAACAAACAAACATAAAGCATCCCGATTCATTAAGGGCCCTTCCTACAAGGGCAGCTGGTGATGTTTAGGAGTACTGTAAGGAGAATAAGGCGAGCTTGTAACAAAAGAAGGAAGATCTTGACTCATGCTAACACCTGCCTTATTGGAGGGCCTTGGAGGAGTCGACATAGGGTTTCTTGATCTTGAGGTCATGTTGCCATGGCCGAATGCTCTCTCCCCTGCCCTTCTCGGCCCCTTCTCAGCCCACCTGAGCTCTGCCTGCTTTACATCACTAGGATACCCCGAACAACACCCTACCATTCCTGCTCTACTAATGTATCTGTATAAAAAATCAGACAAATTGTTAGAGTTTGATATTTGGTTGCCACAGTAAATTATTTAGAGCTGTCCATCATCATTAATGATGAAAATCTGGCCCATAAATTAGGTCAATATAGCATCATGACTACGCTTTAAGCAAGGACAATCAAATAAATTAAGGTTAATGGTGAAAGATTAGAATTTAATCCAAGTTTATGGATCGGAGAAATTTCAGAGTCCCTTTCAATGCAAGGTCATCTACAGATTTAATGACAAATAAATTTAATTTAAATTAAGTTTTGCATATTCAATACTTGTTAATTAATCAACCATGCATGAAAATATATAAGATAAAATATTAATTTGAAGGAAATATGCTTAGAGATGTTACCTTTGACTGAACCTTCTCCCTAAACAGTCGATGCACTTTCTTCCTTCTGTCATCTCTCCCATTCCTATGCTTACACAATTTCGGCAATGGACTCTTCCACAAACCTGTAGACAAAATCATCATTTCTTAGCCATCAATACAAGAATATAAATCTACAATACAAGTATTAAATCACCTCAAACATAACTTATAAACCACTATCGAAAGCATCTCTCTTTATCGAATCTGGGGCTTAATTTTTTTAAAAAAAAGAAAGAAAGAAAGAAAGAAAGAGGATTGGTTAGTATACTCACCAAGCAACGATGCCGAAAAATATAGATGTAAGTAGAGCAAACGGCGCAAATATTGGAGTGAGGGATTCCAGGGCGACGAGGTCTTCCACTTCTTTCTTGGTACATAGAATCCATGCTCATAACACTCACATCATCAAATTCCCTGCTCCTCTCCGGTGCAAACCTTGATTTTGAAGGACCTTTTCTACCTATATTTGCATGACCATGATTGCTTTGATCATGATGATATGATCCAATAGTGCCACACGGACTATGAGTATCATCATGCTGCAGGTTATGTTTATGGGATTGACCAAGTGGGTGCCCTTCAGCAAGATGACGAGGTTGTTGATGATTTTTGGAAGCCTGTAAACCTCTGTTGAAATCAAGGCTAGGCAACTTGGTTAGAGGAGAAACTTGTTTAGGGGTTTTGGCTTCTTGAATTGGTTCTTTATTGGTAGTGGTGTTTATCTTCTCTGGTGTACTATTTTTGCTTTGTTTTACATGTATTGCTAGGTCTTGAAAAGTGAGATTGACTGAATCATCTGGGATTCCTGAATACAATTCTTCAAGCTCCATTCTTGCCTTTGCCAACGTTTTCAAGTCCCCCATTTTTTAGCTTATCAAGCTTCTTTTTTTCCTCGGAGAGAAATTGTGATCAGAGCTGTGGAAATTGGTTGAAATAGAGGTGGAATGAGTTCATTAAGTTTCATAGGTAATGTCGATGATTTTATACATAAATGGCTAACATCTAGCTAGGCCGGACATTAATTAAGCTGCTCGGAAAATCAACTTGGAATTTAGCCCAGGCCAAGTTTTTTTTTTAAAAAAAAAACAGGTAGAAGTTAACTTGATCACACTACAACCATCCATTTGATTAAATCAAAACCTGATTTGAAGATAAAATATATATTTTTTTAAAATATCATTTTAATATTTTAAAAATTTCAAACGATATCTTTTCAGGGTAATTTATATCAACCCGTGATGCGTGACTCTCTACGTGGATTGAATCACTCTCTACGTGGATTGATCAACCCTAGCATGAAAACAGACAAATACGAGGCCGGACTAATTATTAATTAGCACACTAATGACACGATTTTGGTGGTGTGGGTCAAATATATTTTGTCTCACTTGGGTTGGTACAAGAATGCTAGCTAACTTAATTAAGAAATGGTAATTAAGATAACTGATCTCCCATGTTAGCTAGCTAGAATATTAACGCGTAATTGACCACAATGGATGCCTTGTAGCTCTTCTTCTTCTTCCACTACTAAGAAAGACTTGATCCAGCTACTGATATCATTTGAACAGTTCCATGCAACAACAGACGTACAGTTGCCGACTAAAAAAGACTTGATCCAGCTACTGATCATTTTATCCATCCTTGACAGATGGATTTTGATTTATAAGTTCTAATTAAGCAGCTCTCTCTCTCTCTCTCTATATATATATATATATATATATATCCAAAACCTTTTCTGGAAAATGTTGATGGAGAGGTTTTCGAGACGCAGTACTGAACCAACAAAACAGTAGAGCATGCCCTATGCATATTGAACACGGAAAGATCAATCATCAATGTGGCCAAGAAATGGATTAGGCCGGTTGGACCTTCGGGAGGACCAGGCACAAACGTTTTTTTTTATTATATAATTAAATCAAACAATCTTATTGGATCTAGTAAGAGTAATAACTCGAGTTACGAGATTATAATTTGTTTTTAATTTAAAACATGTTTACAGTGCTTGAATATCGGTTTTTTAAATAAAAAAATAAACGTAACAAAGCACGGGCGAGCTGTATAATTATAAGTGAATCAAAGTATTAATGGAGATGGTTGACATTTTGAGATTGTAAGTAGTGTCCAAGGGTTCACGGGTTTCGCAGGATTTTATTATTTACACCTAGCCAACCATAAATGAGAATATTAATTGAACCCTAGCTATTTAATTTTAATTAACCAAAGGTTGATTAGTCCATGGTCTCTCCACTTTAAATTAATTTGATCAGAAAGAACCCCATTTGTTTATGCTCTGCTGCAAGGAAAGAGAGTAATATATAGCAGATATTTAATTTTTAAAGTACTATTTTATTAAGAAATATATTAAAATAATATTTTTTTTTTTAAAAATTATTTTTGATATCAACAAAACAAATCAAAATAAAAACATAAAAAAATAATTCAAAATAAAAATAAAAATGTACCCCGCCCCTGTTCTGGGCAAAGAGCATAAAATACCTGCTTCTTGTTAATAAACAAACCCTAAACCTAACCTAATTGCTTCTTATTAGAAGGGAATTTAAGATCATCTTGTTCAATTATTTTGTATCACACAGTATTGATGTGGCTATTTAATTTATAATCCAGGTGGATAAAGGGAATCAAATATTCAATGTTAGTAGGAAATAGTGGGGTTAACTTGAGCCAAATGAAAGTATAGGGTTTGAGATGAACTGATCAAATATAACAAGTACAAAAAACCAGGCATATGAACCTCCCATTACGATCGCAGTGGTAGGCAGGACTTCGAATGGAGCAACCACAGATTCTAACAGAGTAATATCAAGGGGAAGATGTTGTGTGAATGGAAAATTAAACATACAGCAAAATTGCATTTTCTATGACTGTAGAGATATGTATAGCACCACCCCTTTGGAGGGGACATTAAAAAAAAAAAACGAAAATAAATTACACTATTCGAGTGAAGAAAATCGAACTCCTCGTGAACTACCATATCAAGCCGATATAAATCGAATAGACAGCACCGTCAATCGCGTCTGCTCTCATGAGCCCATCCTATTGATGCAAGAAATGCTTCATCGGACAGGCGCCTTAGACTCTCTCCACTATGTTGAGCTTGACCTCCCTCTTGGTCCCACACCAAGCTTGAAAGACCGTTTTGCTTGATATAATTATCCAACGGTGTGTTGGCCAAGTCAACAAGGTTCATCGTGCTCAATCCTGGCATGTCCAGCGGCATGTCCTCCCTGTTAGGATGACAATTTAGGTCTATTTGTCCAGCACTAGTTTCTGGCTTCTCAGTTTGCGTTTTGCTTTGACCGACTTCAGTCTCCGGATTGTTTATAGGCAACACTTCATGACTCATTGTGCCATTCGCTTCTGATTCCTTACGATCCATGTTGTCCTTCTGAGAAGTTTCTGCTTCGCGTTCTGATTGGCGCTTCTTCTTGCGCAGCATGAGGGTTTTAAAACGGCGCTTTACAGTCATGCAGACATTACATGTGCATGTGGGCTTGTGCTTGCCTTTCCCACTTGGTGGTTGAATGCAAACGATGCAAGTGCAACCAGGGCGGTGACGGGGATGCTTTGTGGTGGCTCCAACTGATGGCTCACCTGAATCATCTAGATTGTCTCCTAAAACTGCAGCGCTAGCCAGAGCATCTAAGCCAGAAGGCTCACAGTTTTGGAACCGCTTTTGGCTTTCTAAAATCCTTCGCTTCTTGAAATCTGCGTTTACAAAGATTTACGGGTGGGTTTTCAAATCAAGGAGATGTTTTGAGATTCATCAATAATAAAAATCTTGCACTTCAAAGGAAAATCTCAATAATATAATATCACCATGATTATTCAACCCTATCTTCTACTTGATAGTAACTGAATCAGTGATGTATGTATCAGGTTATTAAGCTTACATTTTAAATGAAAATCTTCACTAAAAAACTATCAACAACAATTCAAATCCTGTGTTTTCCTGCATGTGTGTGTGTGTGTGTGTGTTATCAACCGACCTGCATTAATATGAAATTTAAGTTGTCTAGTCATGGTGATTTCACCCACTTGTATTAGAAACTAAATCTAATGACACCGATGAAAACTCTCCAATGTATAAAAGCTTATGCAGAAAGCAGAAAGGGTCTATCATACCTTTGCTCACTCTCAGAAGATTATCCAAATCCTTTGGAGTCATCTCTTCGGGTACAGAACATGTACACCTAGTAAAGTTGACCATAAAAATATGAATTGTTAAACCAAATATCAATCATGAATGATTTTTAATGAAATACCCTAAAGAACAAAAAACAATATTTCATAAGCAAAAAATGAGCAACCTGCTTGAATCCCAAGCATTCTCTGAACACGTCCATTTCGGGGGGAGAAGAGCATCCACAGGAAGCTTTCGCCATTTGGAACAATCATCACATTGAGCCCACTGTTCTTGTCTCCTGAAAGATTCAGTTATTGAGCATTAAAAGAACTGACATGGAGCACTTCACTACACAAGCCCATTCATGCAGATTAAGAGTTTCTACCAAGAACCTACATTACCCCAAACATGCTGCATAACCATAGAGCTACTTGGTCTCTCTTGCTTCCCTTAATTAAAGGTAGTAAGAAGGAGGGAGCAAGCAAGCAGAAAAAACTGTGCCATCATCCATATCAAGGGCTATGGGATCACAACATGCCCTTTCTATTAAAAACTACCAGAGCCTTATTCAAAATTTGTGTTCAATGTACTGTAGGGAAACATTGACAACATATAAATAATACATTGGACAAATGCTGAAAGAACTCCAAAATATCCTTCACCAACCCATTATGGTAGGTTTCTTTTCTTAACACAAAATGTAACACTATGCATATACAAGAATCCTTACCCAGGTGATCGAGAAGTAAATATGGTCCTCTTCCCAAAAACTGGAGGCTCCTAAATGAAATAAAGAAATTTTATCAAATAGTTTATCTAGAAAAAATGGTCGAATTTAGAGCTTCAATGCACTGAATCCTTTAAAGCATCACTGCACATATAACTTGCAATGCATAGGCAAGCAAGAACATCAAATAAGAGAAACCTACATCATATTCTTCAAATTCATGGTCCTCGATAGTGACAATGGTTGGTTTCACACTTGGGGGTGGACGAAGCAAGTCCTGCGCTTCCTCCCATGTTAGTCTTAGCTCCATAGCATCTTCACTATGCATGAGTAACCTCTTACTTTTAGGTCCAATATTTCGAGTCCTTTTCTTCTCTGTTGGTGCTGTTGTTTGCTGCAGTAGATCCCCATTTATCCCGCCCCCATGGTTCTCACTATTGTTCCAGCCAATATATCCATCAGCTAATTTCAAATGTTCAGACAGAGAATTTAGGTCAGGATCCCTGCTGCCTTTAATGATCTAAAAAGGACAGATTAACCACTTACTGCAAGGAGAGTCTCAACAGTACCAGATAAAGAAGTTTCCCCTGAAGCAGTGCCATCAGGAAGACCAGATGCCTGGGCGTCCTGTTCATTCAACAAGCATGTACAAAGTACATGTAAATCCGCCCACACATTTAAAAAGAGATATGGCATCTGAAAGTAAGAGGATTCAGAATGAAGTGAAAATGCCAATAAGGCTCAACCTGTATATCTTCATTGTTGTTTGTTGATTTGCGAAATCCCATGACAAGTTTGCCTCCAGGATCTATACGGCTAAATGTTACTGGAATAGGAAAAAAAATAGCATTCATAAGATAACATTAGAGAGAAAGAGAAACACTTGAAATGAAAGTGATAATTACCTCCAAATTCCAATAGGTTAAAGGATGCAAAAATATGACAAGCATAATAGAACATACAATAATCAAACAAGGCAACATCAATGTGCTTTAGTCCTGTTTGAAAGAACTCAAATTTCATACAGATAGATAAGATTTAAAAAGGTAATGCAGCTGAGAACCTCTCCTTTCATGCCAAAACTAGTTATATTGTGTTCCATTAATTTAAACAGCTGTACTGCCATCTTAGTCCATATTGGTTTCTACATAAACCAAACCATTGTTAAACGGCTTATATTTGAATGAAGCAATATATATCCTAATAGCTATGTATTAACATCTTCCTTTAATCAAGAATAGAAATAAAAAATCACGCACACAACCACCCCCGGCTAGGAATAGCATGAATTTTACAATAAAGCATCACAGAATATGATTCAATGTGCAAAAAATGTTGTGAGAACTCAGACATTAATATCTACTTTAAGCAAGAATGTAACCGAGCATACTTGTATCTCCCGCTTTTAATTGCATAGATTGTATGCAAGGGGTTACACCCTCCAACACATACATCCTACTGTTGTTGTTGGGCCAAAATCTGAACTGAAACGTCCATTCTCTCCCTTTTATATCTTGAATCTTTAAGGGAATGCCTTCAGATTGAGAAATAGGAGGAAAATATGCCTGCAATATTTTAAAGTTTATGCAAATACAAAAGCAAAGAAGGAAGCAGGAACAAAAAATGAAACGAAGAGAAAGGCACAGGCTGTATTACTTCTGCACATGCTTTTGGGAGAACCAAACGACCAATTCGACCAGCATCACTGGCACTGAGAATCTTCTCAAACAATGGCACAATATTGGAGTTCAAACTTTAAGATAACATACTTAAGGAAACCACTAATTCTGAATCCATTTATGATGAAAAAACAAATCACAAATGCAAATTTATCCAACGAATTAGACTTTAAAATAAAGGATACTCTCCAGATAGTTGCTGCAGCTCTTGGTCAGTGATCCTTGGCCAATACCGAGGAAGTAACTGATTCTTTCCACGCCCCTCAGCAGGTGGCCTTGCAATCCGTAGCTCAGAAGCTGAACCTTTATTATTTTCTGAACTTGACAAAAGGCCCGGTTTTGAGGGTTTAGGCAATATTGGTCGAGATCTTTGTCCCTGCTGAAAGGAAGAAGGTGTTTTGCCTTGTTCCCTTCCTTCAACAGCCCCACCAGGAAAGGGTGCAAAATTTGTAGTCCCGGATGGAGCTCCCAAAGCCATACTCAGAGATGGCTCAGAAAGTGAACAGTGCATATCTCTCATGTCTAACAATGAACTCATATTGTCTGGGTTGGTGAATTTAGATGATCCGACTGATGGTAGAGTCATGTTTGAGAAGCCTGTGCCAATATCCCCAATTGCATGCCTGATCTCCTCTTGTCTGAATTGCCCAAGACATCCATTAGCGTTGGCTCTCTCGGAAGGATGCAATAGGCTGGGTTCACTAGCCTCTATAAGCCTGCACAACTGAGCAAGTCCTCCCTCATCATAGTCATTAGCAGCCACTGTGCTTTCAACAGGAATGGACTCCAAATCACCAGCATTATTTCTTGTCAATGAGCCATACCCATTAGGAATCTCATCACTTTGCATCTGCATGAACAAATAGAAAAACAAATGAATGAGCACATGATTAGAACCACTAAAAGCACACTGTCTTGCTACCAAATAAATGCCAAGAAAATACATTATCCTTTATACGACAACCATAACCATAAATTTAAGTCATGAAAATAAAATGTGAGCATGAGAATCTATAGGGACGTGCAAACATTATTACCTAGAAATGCTTAAGGATAAGCTTCCACAACTATCTAGCTTTTTCACAAGAACACATTAATCATTTCTGTCACCAAATTGTATGTGACAAACAGTCAGCAATCCTGAAACTATTTTTCTGAAGAATCATCAAGACAACCAAAGTCTTCAAAGCCATAAACATGTGTAGCATGTAATTTATTGAGCCTCTATAACTATGTATAATTCATACTTTTGACAGAATGACCAGAAAAGGTAAAAAAGCAAAAGCAGTTGTTTAAACCAATCAAACTAATATTCAAACATACTGCATACAGCAAATTAGAAATGCTAGAAGCAATTCATCTTACTGAATGAAGTCGAGAACTCCTTGCACAGCTACTACACCCAACACCCCCATAATCCAAGAGTTCAAGCAAAAATTTAGAGGCTATGCATCCACAATGGAGACGCTGCAAAACAATTTTCAATTAGACATTTTTCTCTTCTGTTCTTCTTCTTTTTGGAGGAGGGCCATAAGTTGATATAATATAAGAAAGGTTCAACAAACAAAAGGAAGGATTTGGAAAAAGTAAAAGCCACCAGACCATTAACTTACCTTGGTGCATATATTGCATTCCCTCCATCCAGGTTCCTCAGAGTGGAAAGTATCACAGAAAAGGGAATCCTCATATGCAGATCTAAGTTACAAATAAAGATATAACCCAAGTTAAATTAGCAAGGATTTAGTGAAAATAAATGGAAGTAAACATATGGACATCAATAGAATGATGAATCAGAAACATGATGTTTCTAAGTTAAAGGTAAAAGCAACTTGTAATGCACACACAAGGTCAGCCAGAGTAATTGTTAAAATGTTACAAAAATTACAAAAGTAATAAGGTGTCTCATGATTTCACGAAGCATATGGAAACTACTATGAGATTGGTATAAAGCTTCATGTATCGCATAAGTTCATTAAAGAAAAACCATGCATATCAAACTCAAAGAGCTGTCAAGTGAACCAGTTCAAATCAAGTGAACCAGTTCAAATCAAGTGAACCAGTTCAAATCTTAACTACTAAGATTTGTCAAAGCATCTGAGATGGCAGCATCTCTGTCTAAAATTAACATTTGCTACAGTTGCATATCATGCGAAAATGGGTTATTCATTCAAATTGAAATTAAGGATCCATTACCAGCCAAATGCATGAGATAGGAAATAATTATTCATTCATTATCAAAGCAAGCCAATTGTCCACATCAGAACAAAAGAAAAATCGAACATGCAAGGATGGGAAATAATTGTAGCTCAACCCCTTCCTCTGACTGTCCTTCTGCCAGTCAAACACAAAGTTTACTGATTTAGACTCATTCTGCTAAAGATAAAATTTGATAGGTTCTCCTAGGACGGCCAGCAATTTTCTTCAGCTGGTCAATACCATCGACAGAATTCAATACATTGTAGCTGTGGGTGCAGAAACATACAGATTGAGTGATTTGTATCGTTGAGTATAAGCCATGATTAGCTGCTTACATGCTATAATTAAAGATCAAGACTTTCCATGATATAATAACAAGTAGTTGCCCTAAATATAGATGGTTATACTCTAGTACTGATTATCTAAATATAGGTGTCTTAATAACAATAATCATAATGTCACCGATTCTTACAACAAAGTACTAAAACACTCCAGATGACAGAAATCTAGAAAAGTCAAAACCCAATTAGCAGAAACAACAAAGTGATGAACTTGAATCAAAACATCCCCAAACTGCTCTTTGAGAAGCTACATAGCTACTAGCATTGGAAATTAAATCCACGACAAGGAAATTACCCGCAATTAAAGCAGAGAAGAGCGTGACCACCAGATCGCAAAGGCCAACCTCTCTTCCATTCATGAGTCGTTGTAGTTTGACACGATGCATTCATGCAAATCTTGGTGCCCATTTCTTTTATTAAAAAAATAAATAAAAATCAACCCTTTCAACTAATAACAAACCAATCATCATCAACAACAAAACCCAATCATAAGAATCCCTAAAACCCCTTTTTGATCAAAACCCACAATTCAATTGAAACAAGAATCAAAACTTGTCAATCTCTCCACGCACAACATTATGAATAATTCCAAATCTCAACAACCCCTCAATAGTAAGAAATTATAGAAGAAAAGGCCCAAATCTTTAAGCAAAAAAACTAAAAAAGAAACAATTTTTTCAGCATATTTACCTTCATTAATGTCAGTGACTAGTACTGGGTGAAGAAGAAGAAGAAGAGGGGTGAGTCAAAGAGGAGAGTAACGGCGAGTTAATTTGTTTGTTTGTATTATTATGGGCAGAGACAAGAGACAAAGTGTGTGTGTGTGTGTGTGTGTTTTACAAATGAGAGAGGGAGAGAGAGAGTGCATGCAAATATGCGAAGGAAGGGGAGAGAGGAAAAAGGAAAGATGCATGCACGACACTTGACGCCGCTTTCCTAACAAACATAGAAAAGTAGGGGACGGGTAGTCGAGTTGAGTCGAGTCTGGGTCGAGTGGGTTCGAGTTGACTCTTTTTCTTTCACTCACTCATTCGGACAATGACACCATCAAGCGGCGGTTTCGTGGGTTTTTGTGATCTGTTTCGTCCAATATATTACTCCTATTATTAAGATTGGATCGGGTTATTTTTTATTTATTTATTTATTAATTTAGTTGAATGATAAAAATATTGATATTTTTTATACATTATAGACTCTTTTAAGTAATTTTCAAAATATATTTGGATTGAATAAATATCAATATTTTAGTGGTTTTTTGAGTTTTTTTTAATGATATAATCATATTTCAATACTATTAAAAAGTATTAAAATATAGATGTTACTAGTTCGAGTCTCACAAACTTTAAGGCCACTGGAGGTTTACATGGTTGTTAACTTCAAGGCCTGTAAAAATAGTTAAGGTACGCGCAAGCTGACCCGAACACTCACGTTAATAAAAAAACCATTAAAATATTATGAATTTTATGTTTTTTCACACTAAAATCATTTTGAAAAAGAGAGCTAAGAAAGCCTTATTTCATTGAAAGGTTATGTATATCTCATCTTTTGGATGGTATATATTTCATCACCGACATTTAAATTGAAATTGAGATGTTGATGTAAGTTTTTTCATTTTAAATGATACAACTTAATATTTGAAAGAGGTTAATTATAAGTTTTTTATATAAAAAATTAAATCTTTATCTCTCTATTAAAGATATTTTAGAAACTTCTGCCGTAGAACAAATAGGTTTCACTTGCAATATCAACGCAATTAATTACCCACTAACACAAATCTTGAGGGCTTATCAACGCAATTAATTACCCACTAAAAAAATCCGTTGAAATAATTAATTAATTAATTGCTTTCAAGGACTGATCCTGCCTTAATTTCCCCCTTAAAAGATATATTTTTCATCGTTGGTTGATGAAAGCATTTGAAAATAATTGCTTGATGTTGCTCGGTGAGTTTGAAAAATAAAAGATTAGTGTGAAGAAGGAAAAGACAAGACTTAATTAGTGGGGGAGCCAAGAATGTAATGACAAAATTAGTTTGTAAATTAAATACTTTTAATATCTTCTTAATTTAATTAAGCTGGTTTAATTCCCTTAACCAAAAATTAATAATTTTATTCTATTCAAGTTCACATAGATGAACCAATCAAGAACTTCCTTTTTGAAATTACATTAACATTATTTTACTAAAATGTAAAAGAACAAATCTTAGCAGAAATTTTTTCCTTTATAGTCTTACAGTTCCAACAATGCGATGGCCAGTTTTGAATTTTATACTGACAGTTATAAATGACAGAGGCAATAAATGTTAAAATAACATATAGAAAACCAGGATTGAAAGATAAAATTAAAAATAAATAAAATTTTTATAAAAGAATTAGGAATAAAAATTAGAAATTAAAAGACAAAAATTAAAGTTGAAATATCAATAACATTCCGAGTTATCAATGAAGCTAATAGTAGTTTTATATTCCGAAATATTTATTAATCGGCTTCAAAACATTTCGAGTTCGAGCCTTGCCTTGTTTTTAATTAAAAAAATATTTAGAAAATTGATTGATTGTTTTTAATGAGCAGTTTTGCATGGCGGAGCGAGCTGTTAGTTATAGGAAGCAGTTAGTTAGTTAGTTATCAATGAGGAATTAAACATCTGATTGATTAATTGTTAATTAGTAAAGATTAGCAGGGTACGTAGCAGTAGGCTGGACGAGTGAGGGATGAGTAATTGCAGACATCTGCATGCTCTTTCTTCCTCTCGTTTCTTCTATTCTAGATCTCTTCATTTCTGGAACTTCTACTTGTTATGGTCCAGCCATAATAATTGGTATCGGAGCCATTTTCCAAGGAAAAAGAAAGGTTGTTTGTGTTCTTGAACAATCAAAATATGATAGAAAACAATAAATCAAGTCTCTAAAGGAGCATGGTACGTAGAAATTAAGGTGGATGAACAGATGCAACACCTACAGAGAAGCATGGTAAAAAACTCGATTAGATCAGTTCATAATTGGAAGCTATAGTGGCTATGTTGAAAGCAAATTCAGGTAGTCAAGAAGCTGATAGAGTTAACACCTCAACTGAAGGTATTATTCCAAGTCAGATGATGAATCAACGAGGTGATGGGCTTATGAATAAAAAAAAAGCGATTGCTCCGGTGGTCAAGGCATATCACGGGTGGGGCACAATATGGCAATGCAAAGAATTGATCTGTCAAATCTCCATGGAGAAAATCCTAGAAACTGGATACGAAAATGCAAGAATTTCTTTAAGCTGAACTACATCCCAGCACAACAGTGGGTTGAGCTAGCATCATTGTACCTGGATGGCAAGGCAAAGATTTGGTTTGAAGGGTTTTTGTATGCAGGAGAAAATTTGGCAATTTGGGAGGAATTTACAAGGGCTTTGTGTATAAGATTTGGTAATGGAGAGAATGTGGTGGAAGAACTCAATAAGCTAGCACAAGACAAAAGTGTGGATGAATATGTTGAAAGATTTGAAGAACTCAAGTCTTTAATGAATGCTTTGATTCCTTTTTAACCATAATCTTACTACATTTCAAGTTTTATAAGTGGACTTCAAGAGGATATAAGGCAAATGCTTAAGATTCTCCAACCTACAATGTCGATATATACAAGCTTTTGAACAAGCTAAGTGGCAAGAGGAATCCAATAATGCCATGACTAAGAAGAGCCTATTCAATCCAAGAACTGTTCTCTCATATAGCATGGATCGATAACCAAGTAAACCACCACCAAAGACTTTTAACCATTTAGAAAAAGAACGGCATCATGGTTCAAGGCAAAACTCTAGAACTTATACGAGGAGAGGAGAGGCTGGGGCTATGTTTTAGATGTGGGAAGAAGTATGCACATAGACATCAACGTAGCAGAGGATGGATAGGCTCCTGGAAGAAGGTAACAGTAATGGAATTACAGCCGAAGAAGGTTAGTTAGCTATTGATTAAGAAGTAAAAATATGTGATATATTGATTGTTAGTTAGAGTTTGCTGGTGAAGGTTAGCAAGGTAGCAGTTCGTTGCAGTGTGTATATAAGCAACGTAATAAGGAGTGAGGGATGAGTGATGAGATTTGTGAAATTGCAGAGTTCATTTGTTTTTTATTTGTTTTTAATTGTTGAAACGTTAGATCATTGTGCTGCCGGTTCCATTGAGAAAAAGGATGCTATGAGAATTTGGTTGGAACTGAAACATAATGGATTTCTCTCGCCTTCGCCTGCCCCCATGCCAATGTCAAATCCAAATCCGAAGCCCGCTTCAATGCCAGATAAGAAACGAGAGAGGCACATAAATGATCAGTTTAGTGGAAAACCAGAGCTTGCAACAGTGCGGCGAGTTGATGGGTTGGCTAAGGTTGCTGCGTCTGCTTCTGGATTGCTGAAGAAAATTAACTGTGGGAATACTCCTTGCATTGTTATGCTGTCAATGCCAAAAAAGAACAATGAGATGCGCACGATTGGCGGGCCCAAGTGAGTATTGAAGGTTTTAGAGGTAGAACCGACCGGCATGTGCTCTCGTGTTGCTCAACCATCTGGGTTGCTTAATGACTTAATTAAATCCAGAGATCATGAATCGGATGCGAAGCAGAAAACAGCTCTTTTCAGTTATTCAGGCTTTGGTTCGAAGAGATACAATAGGAAATGTTGACATCCTGAGTAGGCAGGAAAAGAGATTTGGGGAAAATGATGTGAATGAATGTCCAAATGGTTCTTCAGGAAGTGACCAGCTGGAATTATGTTCAAAGGCTCCAAGTAGCCTTTTGTGTGTGAAAACAGAATATGAGGAAGAGATTGATGATTTGGGGATAGCTGTGAGAAGGGCAGACGATGAGGATGACAAAGATGATGTGAAGTTATTCCTATCTTCAATCTCAACTAGCTGTGGTATGTAAAGTGTACATTTTCAATTAATCTAGCTTTTTGGTTCCCAGATGCTACCGCAGCTTCTCAAAGGTTGCAATGTCTTCGCAATGACATCACAAGGCATCTTGAAGGTGCGGTGCAAATCCTTTAAACTAATCTTCTTCTTCTTTTTTTTGTTAGAGTATATACATGCTTGCATATCATGAAGCGTCCTATGTTTCCTTTATGTTGCCAGCATTAATGCTTAGTAGAATTAATTTCAAAATGTAATCCAGACACAGTTGCCTGCACTTATGCTCAAAGAATTTTCAGTTGACCATGAAACTGAGTTCTTTGCTGCCAAAAGCGCTGTTTCTATGAATGAATGTCCGTAAAGCAACTTGGAGCAATTAATTAGTTTGATCAGATGGATGAGGCACTCGATGAAGAGGCAAATCAACTGGGACGTAATTAAGCACGTGTCTGAAGTCCTTTCAAGACATTAAAATGCTATTAATTTATACTGCTGAATCTGGACATCAACTCTAGAAACTCTGGTTGAACCAAGTAATGGAAATGCAGTCACAGAACCTTGAAGTCTTCTGTCGTCTCAATCGGTATACAGGATGTTCACCTGGAAGCATACAATGTTAGTTTTCAGTCATCAATGAAGATGAGAGCACGAAAGAGCATTTTATGCGACAAGGCAACAGAATTTCCATGTGTCCTCCCACTCCGACACCTGCCAAATAGTGAAAAGAAGAGGTGTAAAGCAAAGATAAATGCAGGGCGGAAGGTGTGGGGGGGCGCGGGGCCCCACCTTAAGACATTTATTATTATTATTATTATTGGGTTATTAAAGCATTACTTTGTCACATCAAATAATTAAGGCATTATTTTAGGTTATTATTGACTTTACTTTTGATTTCCTTTTAATTTACTCTTGATCTAGATAAAAAAAAAAATATTAAGACATTATTTTGTGAAATAAAAAATAAAATTATTAATTTATTCTAATATAAATCCTGCAGCCGATCAAACAAAAAAATACAAATACAAATCGCGAGCAAAATTTTTCTACAAAAAAATTAAAGCAGAACCACCAATTAATTTATATTTCATCAAACAAAACAAGGTAACTTCAATTTAAAATCTATATTTGTTTTGTTTTGAGATGTTTGTTAATAATTTGATGAGATTTTTTTATAATACTATCATTTTTGCTCTTTTTTTTTCTCAAGTCTGCTAGTTCTACCAAAATTTTTTTGAATTCTTGTTATAGTGATTCTTTTTCTAATTAATTAGATATATTTTATTGGTTTTTTTTATTATGCTTTGATTTTTTTTATGTTTTGTTTTTAGCAGAGCCACCAAAATTATCAATTTTTTCTTACGATATATGTTTTGATTTTAAGTTGAATCATGAACAAAATAAGAAGAATTAATTTTTAAAAAAAAAAAGAAAAGGAAAAAATATTGATAACTCACAGCCTAGTGAACCATCTTCAATGTATAATGTTGAAGTTATGGTTGAGCAGCTCCAATATATTTCATAAAGGTCATTATATATTTGTAGTAAGTTATTTGAATAAAATTAAATTGTACAGGTTTTGTTTTACAACTCATATATAATAAATTAAAATAAATATTATATCTTATTATATTAATTTTGACCCTTCTAATAAATAATCCATAATCCTAGCTCCGTACTAAATAAATGGATGTTGCATAGAAGGATTGGTAGATGAAGCACACAGAATTTTCAGAACTTCCTGCATTAGTAGATCATGAATGTGGCTGATTCCTCTACCGTGGGCTTGCTTTGATGCTTCCCATTCGTGGGGTTTTGTTTTACACTTGTATTTGATTTTCCAGAGAGGTTATATTACCTAAATTTTATATTAATCAGTGATGATAGAAAAATTTTCTCTTTTCTATTTCTCCGTCTTCTTTATACTTGTTTCATAAATATTAGTAATTACGCCTGAGCTTCGGAAAGCCGAAACACACTTTCAAACACAGTCCACGTTCATCACCAAGCATAACCTTAGGCCAAGTAGTTGAATGCATACCATGCTTCCTCTTTTTTCTCCTAAGAAATTAAAACCCAGAGAAGAAAACATCATTCTTCTATAATCTTATGACTTATCCTGGTCAAAGATGGTGGCCATGCTACGGGTTACTTCATACAGTTCACATGGAATCTAGTCTGAAAAGAATATCAATGGATTTGGAGAGGATAAGGTTAAAAAAAGGACAGGTCGATCTTGACAATCACATCTGAACTTGGTAAGCAAGCAACTTAGAACATACCACGATACCATGAATAATTAGCATACACACATGTAACTAGACCTAAGCAATGACATCATATGGTGCTGATCATCATCTTTGATTACACTGTCAATCAGCAGCTATAAATAGTTGCTGCTACCCCATTTCCTTATTCACTACAACAGCTTAAGAATAGAGAGATCGGTTGAGCTAGGAAAAGATCATTGCTTTATTTGGAGATGGAGGACAGAGTGACTCTATTGGATTTCTGGCCAAGTTCATGGGCAACGAGAGTGAAGGTTGCCTTGGCAGAGAAGGGGATAGAATACGAGTCTAAGGAACAGAACTTGATAGACAAGAGCCCTCTGCTTCTTGAAATGAACCCCGTTCATAAGATGATTCCTGTTCTTATTCACAATGGGAAGCCCATTTGTGAGTCACTTAATATTGTCCAATATATTGATGAGGTGTGGAAGGACAAGTCTCCATTGCTACCCTCGGATCCTTACCAAAGATCCCAAGCCAGATTCTGGGCTGATTACATTGACAAGAAGGCGAGTATTTCAGTACTTGTTAAACTTCTTTTTTTGTTTTTCTCGTGTGTGCGCGCTTATTGTTTATTTGAACGCAGATATATGACAATGCCAAGAAGTTATGGAAGGAGAAAGGAGAAAAGCAGGAAGAGGTAAAGAGGGAATTTATAGAAGGCTTGAAGACTCTTGAAGGAGAGCTTGGAGATAAGCTTTACTTTGGTGGTGAAAGCTTTGGATTTGTGGATGTAGTGCTTGTTCCTGTTACCAGCTGGTTCTACTCTCTTGAGATTTGTGGGAAATTTAGCATTGAGGCTGAGTGTCCAAGGTTCACTGCATGGATCAAGAGGTGCATGGAGAAGGAGAGCGTGTCCAGTTCACTTCCTGATCCTCACAAGATCTATGACTTCGTATTGCTGCTTAAGAAGAAAATGGGTATAGAGTAGGCTTTCAGGCTTTGAATAATGAGTGAAGGCATTCCTGATAGAATGTTGGAACCAAGAATTTGGAAGGTAACTAAGTATCTGTTTGGAAACGAGGCGGTGTAACCTGTATTTCGAAAAGCATCGATTTTAAGTGAAAAACGAAGCCTTAATTGAGTGCAAAACTTCCAAGCAATATGTAGATGGGCAGAGATCTCGAACAGAAACATGGAGTTACATGTGAAATCCAGAAAAAGCTAAATTTATCGATTTTTCATTAAACAAAAAAAATAGAAAAGAAAAGAAAACATCAGCTGAGCTTGACACAGTGGACATTTTCTTAGTCACCATACTTGTGAATAAAAGTCGGGACCTCGCCACTAGCCAGGGGCTGCCCTTGTCCTCTTCCCCACCAAAAGTTTTCAAATCCCTTAAAAATCTAAAAGTTTTAGGGAATAACTTGTACAAAATGGCCCTCCATAATCAAAAGTACACATTCTAACCCTCCCAGCATTAGAACTTTGGATTCATCCTTGATACTTCTGTATACAAGAACTAAGCTCCTCGGTTTTGGCAGCTACATTAAGCAGTGAAGCAGCTTCGAGATTGGGCTGTTCGAATACAGCATACATATGGTGAAGGAAAACCGGTATGCATATTAACTTGCTAATATCATCTTGTTAAGAAAATTAAAAAGTCCCCACGACCTAATACACTCTGATATTATCATGCACGATTTATTAATTATATTCAGATAAAAGTAATCACTCTGTCCCTCTGGAGATTTGAACGTTATTCAACTTTTCATTTATAGTTTCAGAAATTACAGAGGGAAAGTGAAACTACATTCAAGTTTTCGGAGGAGAGAGAGTAATTTTTCCATATATATATTACATGTTGAGCCACCATCGGTGTATAATTAATTAATTATTAATTTGCAAGTGCATGTCTTAAATATAATTAAGGTACTGGTGTAGGTTACAGCTGATTAATGAAAATCGAATGATCACCAAGAGCCATTTGATTTCTTGCAGCTTCACAATATTATTCGATCATATTTTAGCCTTGTCAAAGATGGTGTCGTCACTTTCGTAAGCATGCATGCTGTTTTAGATGGTGACAGTAACACAAATAATAGAGAATATGAAGAATACTCTAAGGTGGAAAATGATAAGCTTAAAATAAAGAATAAGCAGCTTTCTCAGGGTTCCTTTTTTCTTCTTGTTGTTTTCATGACTCCTTAATTTTTTTATATTCCAAATTCTGAAGGTTGGATCTAAGCAATGAAGCCATGCCTGATTGTTTACTTGCTTATCAGCACTATACAGCTCGAGCTCAAATTTGTCAAAAAGATCAACCGCGGAAGAACTGGTTCTGCTTGATTTATGGGCAAAGCACTTAGGTACGTCTGGTTAGCATCTCAGGATATAAAAAAATACACACATTAAAAATATATATATATCTCTAAGAAAATTTTCTATCTTTATTATCTTCGTTTTCTATGAGATTTGGTTAATTACAAGTATATATACAGTAGGAGATTTGGTTAATTACCAAGCTGCTACTTCTTGCTTGTTACCTTATTGCAATGCATGAAGATATACAGGAAAAGGCTATGGAGTTATAAGAGCTAGAGGAAAAAAGGTAAGCAAAATTAATTTAAGGCTTGAGGACCCTGGAAAAAGAGCTTGGAGAGAAGCTTGGAATTTTTTGGTGGGGAGACCAGTGGATAAATAGTTAAGCAAGAGGTTTTCTCTCATTCATAACTTTTTTGAGTTTGATTACTTTAATAATTTATTTTTTTAACAGTTTGTTTGGAAAAAAAATTTTACTGTAATTAAATTTAATTATAGTGTTTAATTCAAATTTAATAGATAAATAAATTGAATTTATATATTTGAAAAAGAAGAGAATTCAATACATTTTGTTTCTTACATGCATTACTTTCATTTTATTTCTTCAAAGATCTTTTTAAAAAAGATTGATAAATTGGTGTTTTAGAAAAGCTAGTTTTAACATTTATCTTCCGAATGAAACTGAGTTCTTTGCTGCCAAAAGCGCTGTTTCTATGAATGAATGTCCGTAAAGAAACTTGGAGTAATTAGTTTGATCAGATGGATAAGGCACTCGATGAAGAGGCAAATCAACTGGGACGTAATTAAGCACATGTCTGAAGTCCTTTCAAGACATTAAAATGCTATTAATTTATACTGCTGAATCTGGACATCAACTCTAGAAACTCTGGTTGAACCAAGTAATGGAAATGCAGTCACAGAACCTTGAAGTCTTCTGTCGTCTCAATCGGTATACAGGATGTTCACCTGGAAGCATACAATGTTAGTGCTCCAGGTATTGCTTCTTCTTCTTCTTCTTCTTCTTCTTCTTCTTCTTCTTTCTTTTTTGTGATCAATTGCAACCACTGTGATTGCAATTTCTTACTTAGCCCTGGCACCTTGTAAAAAGTCACATTAATATACAAAGAAGGATGACTGAACTAAATACTTTGAGCATTTTAGATGAATTACCCCTGCAATATGAATTATCGTTGTTATTACAGTAAAATGGTAGTTTGTTGGGAACAAATAGGTAGTCCATATGGAAGCATTTCAATTGGAGCAATAGGGATTGTTTAAGCTGCATAGAAAAATTTATGAATGGAATCTGGTCTGAAATAAATTTTCATCATCTTGAATGACTTCAAAGACTCTTTTGCTTCAGGCATCCCAGGTTTCTTCATACGTAAATTTTTGCTGAAAAACAATCCTTGTACACCACTGTATTTACAAGATTCTCGATCGTTGTGCATATCTGTATAAGGATGGATGCTACTCCCACATTTGCAAATAAAAACAAACGAGCATGCGAGTAATGAATGCCACTGAGTTTTGATTTGTTTATGCTTTTTCTTCTTTTTTTCCATCTTGTGATCTTTTGTGCATTTGGGTGATATATTAATGGTATGTTATCTGGAAAAGAGAACTCTACATCTTAATATTCAGTATTCTAGAATTTGCATCAGATGTTTGAGATCAATATTTAGGTATAAGTGATTACATAAATTTGTGGTTAATCAGAGTTAAGCAATGAAAGGTGTTTAATTTTTTTGTAAGTGATTAAACGTATTTGAATTTTCATATTAATTGACTTTGAAGATTCTTTTTGCTGAGATGGGTGTGGGTGCTTCCCGTGTTTTGCAAATAAATATGCTGAGGGGTTCCACTGATTTTTATTTATTATTTTTTGTATTTTTTTTTTACTTCTGGATAGTTTTTTTCTTTTTTTTTTTTTGGAGTAGCTACTCATGCTTACTATTTAATCACTAGAAGTGAGTAAAAAAATCAAAAAACCGATTAAACCGAGAAAACCAGAAAAAAAAACAACCGAAACCGAACTGAACCCAAACCGGAAAAAAACCCGAGTCAAACCAGAAAAAAATCAAGCCAAACCGATTTGAACCGGTTTTTGTCCTAAAAAACCGAACCGAAACCGGTCGGTTTGAACCGGTTTCGGTTTTTTAAAAAAAAAAATTGGTTTGGTTATTTTTTTTTTATGAAAACCGAACCAAACCGAACTGAAAATGATCACCCCTACTGATCACTATAAATTTTTTTGATTATACAGTTTTTCTTTGTTGAATATATGAATGGTATGTTTTCAAGAAGAAAACTTTGTATCTTGAAGTTTTTTATCGTACAAATGAGTTAAACTTGTTGTGATTGACAACTAGGGAGGTGGGATTTGAAAGAGTAGTTTTGATACATTCTTGATCTGCATAGGATGATTGATATCATGTTTACGAGGGGATATAGGATGGCCCTTTATGATCGTTTTATGTTTGAAGCTGAGGGATTGATATGCTGGCAGTAATGCTAAAACATCCAATGCCAAATGCTTGATGCTTGATGCTTCTGAAATTGAGAGTTGAATTCTTTGTGATTATTTTGAAGTAGGGGGTGCTTAGGCAGTAGAACTTGGGATGTGTGATAGAATTCATACAACTTTGTCAAGCACGAAAACTGACATTGATCTGGTGATTTGTTCCTGTGGGACAATTGTTGTATGATGTTTCTTTGCATGACCATGAGTTGATGAACTTGAAGTGCCTTTAAGGAATCATACTACTATTTGTTCTTATGTATTTTGCTTCTCTCTATTTATTCTTCTAATTGAGAAATCAATTCTGTTTCTTATGGATAAACATTTTACATTTATGGCTGGCAAGATTAGATCCATCTGTTGGAAGAGGAGAAATGAGAGAAGAAAATGCAAAATCAGTCATCAATGAAGATGAGAGCACGAAAGAGCATTTTATGCGAGAAGGCAACAGAATTTCCATGTGTCCTCCCACTCCGACACCTGCCAAATAGTGAAAAGAAGAGGTGTAAAGCAAAGATAAATGGATGTTGCAGAGAAGGATTGGTAGATGAAGCACACAGAGTTTTCAGAACTTCCTGCATTAATAGATCATGAATGTGGCTGTTCCTCTACCGTGGGCTTACTTAGATGCTTCCCATTCGTGGGGTTTTGTTTTACAATTGTATTTGATTTTCCAGAGAGGTTATATTACCTAAATTTTATATTACTCAAAGATGATAGAAAAATTCTCTTCTTTATACTCGTTTCATAAATATTAGTAGTTACGCCTGAGCTTCGGAAAGCCGAAACACACTTCCAAACACAGTCCACGTTCATCACCAAGCATAACCTTAGGCCTAGTAGTTGAATGCATACCATGCTTCCTCTTTTTTCTCCTAAGAAATTAAAACCCAAAGAAGAAAAAATCATTCTTCTATAATCTTATGACTTATCCTGGTCAAAGATGGTGGGCATGCTACGTGTTACTTCAGATGGAATCTAGTCTGAAAAGAATATTAATGGATTTGGAGAGGATAAGGTTAAAAAAAGGACTGGTGATCTTGACTATCACATTTGAACTTGGCAGGCAAGAAAGCAACTTAGAACATGCCACGATACCATGAATAATTAGCATACACACATGTAACTAGACCTAAGCAATGACATCATATGGTGCTGATCATCATCTTTGATTACACTGTCAATCAGCAGTTATAAATAGGTGCTACTACCCCATTTCCTTATTCACCACAACAGCTCAAGAAAGAGAGATCGGTTGAGCTAGGAAAAGATCATCGCTTTATTTGGAGATGGAGGACAGAGTGACTCTATTGGATTTCTGGCCAAGTTCATGGGCAATGAGAGTGAAGGTTGCCTTGGCAGAGAAGGGGATAGAATACGAGTCCAGGGAACAGAACTTGATAGACAAGAGCTCTCTGCTTCTTGAAATGAACCCGGTTCATAAGATGATTCCTGTTCTTATTCACAATGGGAAGCCCATTTGTGAGTCACATAATATTGTCCAATATATTGATGAGGTGTGGAAGGACAAGTCTCCATTGCTACCCTCGGATCCTTACCAAAGATCCCAAGCCAGATTCTGGGCTGATTACATTGACAAGAAGGCGAGTATTTCAGTACTTGTTTAACTTCTTTCTTTTTGTTTTTATCTGTGTGTGTGTGCTTATTGTTTATTTGAACGCAGATATATAACAATGCCAAGAAGTTATGGAAGGAGAAAGGAGAAGAGCAAGAAGAGGTAAAGAGGGAATTTATAGAAGGCTTGAAGACTCTTGAAGGAGAGCTTGGAGATAAGCTTTACTTTGGTGGTGAAAGCTTTGGATTTGTGGATGTAGTGCTTGTTCCTGTTACCAGCTGGTTCTACTCTCTTGAGATATGTGGGAAATTTAGCATTGAGGCTGAGTGTCCAATGATCACTGCATGGATCAAGAGGTGCATGGAAAAGGAGAGCGTGTCCAGTTCACTTCCTGATCCTCACAAGATCTATGACTTCGTATTGCTGCTCAAGAAGAAAATGGGTATAGAGTAGGCTTTCAGGCTTTGAATAATGAGTGAAGGCATTCCTGATAGAATGTCGGAAGCAAGAATGGGAAATGGAATGAAGTTTGGGGATGAAAATAGAATGATGTTATGTAATAAGTTATAAAGTTTAGCACTTAATGCTGATAATTTTTGCTGTGATTAGAGTTTTAATCCATTAATTTGGAAAGTAACTAAGTATCTGTTTGGAAACGAGGCGGTGTAACCTATATTTCCAAATGAAAAGCATCAATTTTAAGTGAAAAACAAAGCCTAAATTGAGTGCAAAACTTCCAAGCAATATGAAGATGGGCAGAGATCTCGAACAGAAACATGGAGTTACATGTGAAATCCAGAAAAAGCAAAATTTATCGATTTTTCATTAAACAAAAAAAAATAGAAAAGAAAAGAAAACATCAGCTGAGCTTGACACGGTGGACATTTTCTTAGTCACCATACTTGTGAATAAAAGTCGGACCTCGCCACTAGCCAGGGGCTGCCCTTGTCCTCTTCCCCACCAAAAGTTTTCAAATCCCTTAAAAATCTAAAAGTTTTAGGGAATAACTTGTACAAAATGGCCCTCCATAATCAAAAGTACACATTCTAACCCTCCCAGCATTAGAACTTTGGATTCATCCTTGATACTTCTGTATACAAGAACTAAGCTCCTCGGTTTTGGCAGCTACATTAAGCAGTGAAGCAGATGAAGCAGCTTCGAGATTGGGCTGTTCGAATACAGCATACATATGTGATATGGTGAAGGAAAACCGGATCTAAGCAATGAAGCCATGCCTGATTGTTTACTTGCTTATCAGCACTATACAGCTCGAGCTCAAGTTTGTCAAAAAGATCAACCGCGGAAGAACTGGTTCTGCTTGATTTATGGGCAAGCACTTAGGGTACGTCTAGTTAGCAACCCAGGATATAAAAAAAATAAAAACATGTTTAATTAAAAAAACAAAGATATAGATAAAAAAATAAATATATCTCCTAAAATTTTTATATCTCTATTATCTTTGTTTTTTCTATGAGATTTGGTTAATTACAAGTATACAGTAGGAGATTTGGTTAATTACCAAGCTGCTACTTGTTTGTTACCTTATTGTAATGCATGAAGATATACAGGAAAAGGCTATGGAGTTATAAGAGCTTGAGGAAAAGGTAAGCAAAATTAATTTAAGGCTTGAGGACCCTGGAAAAAGAGCTTGGAGAGAAGATTTGATTATTTTGGTGGGGAGAGCATTGGTAAATAGTTAACCAAGAGGTTTTCTCTCATTCATAACTTTTTTGAGTTTCATTACTGTAATATTTTATTTTTTCAATAGTTTGTTTGGAACTATTTTTGTTTTACTATAATTAAATTTAATTATAATATTTAATTTAAATTTAATTAATAAATAAATTGAATTTATATGTTTAAAAAAGATAGAATTCAATTCATTTTGTTTCTCATATTACCTTCATTTTATTCCTTCAAAGATCTTTAAAAAAGATTGATAAATTGATGTTTTTAAATTTCATTTCTTCTAAACATGTGAATTCAATTTATTTATTAATGAAATTTAAATTAAATACTATAATTAAATTGAATTATAATTAAAAAAAATGATACCAAACAAACTCTTAGTATAGTAAATCACCTTTTATTTAATTTTATATCATTTTTAGATATTAAATTCCATTTGAAATTCAATTCTTCATGCTTAAAATAGCTTCTAAATATATTAGACCAGTATTAGAGATATATGTATAATATTATTTTAAAAAATAATTTTTATTCATGGTAATTAACAAAACATTAAAACAAGTGCTTTTATTTTGCAGAGTGTGTGCACTATCTCATAAAATAATATTCATTTCAATAATGTTTTGGTTTTTTTTTAATCAATAATTTTTTTCAATTTTAATTTTATATTTTGATATTTGATTTATTAGGAATTAGACTTCATAATTTATTTTTATTTTTTTCTATGAGGTTATCCTAGTCTTATTACATGAGTTGCGAGTTTGGCAGGTTAACTCAATTTTTTTTTAATTTCAATGTCATCCTTTATCATTTTGTTTGTTGGGGATTGACATGATTTGTTTCAGTTTGTTTTATATGAGTTACCTGAGCCTTATGATCTAGGTTACGAGTTTAACATATTAGCTTGGTTGACTTATATATTTTTTAATTGATTTGTTTTTTCAATTTCATCATTTAACACTTCATTGATTGGGAATTAGGCTTCCTGATTTGTTTTGATTTTCTTTCTATGAGATTATATCGGTCTCATGACCAGAGTCACGGGCTTGTTGGGTTGAAGCGAGTTTGTTTTTTAGTCTTTTTTTAAATTGAGTTTTTTAAAATGTTATCATTCAATTTTGGGTTAATTAAGAATTGCACTTCATAATTTATTTTAATTTATTTTCTATTGAGTTATCTTATTTTTATGACTCAAGCTACAGGTTTAGTGGGTTAATCAAGGTTGACTTGATTTGTTTTTTTATTTGTTTTTTATGAAATTATCTTAGTCTTATACTCTATGTTATATGTTTGACATGTTAACTCGAGTCATTTTTTGTGTTTTTTTATTTTTTTTAATTTTATCCTTTAACATTGGGTTAATTGAGAATTGAATTTCATGATTTGTTTTGATTTTTTTTTTATATGGTTATCTCAATCTCAAGACTTGGATTGCAGGTTTGACAAGTTGACTTGGTTTCTAATTTCATCATTCAACACTTTATTAATTAGAATTAGGCTTCCTGATTATTTTTTATTTTATTTTTTATTAGATTATCTCAGTCCTATAACTCGAGTCATAAGTTTAACATGTTAACCCGAGTTAACTCGAGTTATTTTTTAATCTTTTTTAATTGATTTTTTTTCAATTTCATCATTCAACATTGGGTTGATTGAGAATTGTATTTTATAATTTGTTTTGATTTATTTTTATGAGGTTATCTCAATCTCAAGATCTGGATCGTGAGTTTGGTAGGTTGACCCGAGTTGTTTTTTAATATCTTTTTATTTATTTATCATTTAACATTGGATTACTTAGAAATTATATTTCATAATTATTTTGAATTATTTTATTTAAAGTTACTATAATCTCATGATTAAAGTTGTGAATTTAACAAGTTGAACTTAAGTTGATCTAATATATTACAGTTTCAATATTACTTTAAATAAAATATTGTCTTTATTTTTTAATTAAACTATGTTTTTAATGATCGTCAAGTTGTTTTTTAACCCATCAAATCAATCAGATCATATCATAAAAATCTCTAATTTTTTTTTCTGTTAAAAAAATTAAAATCACATGAAATAAAATTTACTTTTAAAAAAAAAAATTAATCCGAACTCGCTACGTTGCAATTATCCAGCACAAACAAGTTCGAAGATGTTCTCATTGGTGAACCGGGAAAAAAAAATAAAGTTAAATATAGTGTGCTGAAGCCCAGTAATAAAATAACGGTCTTAATTATCTGGGCTTGATTACCATTTGAACTGCACGAAACAGTTTGTGAATTGTGATCAAGTCATGGGCTAATATAATCTAGCCCAGTAAAAGTTGCAAAATGCAAACCCTAGCAAAGACACCCTCTTTTCTTCTATATATACCATATGATAGACTACCAAAGTTGCAGCTGCAGTTCTAGGTTGCTTCAAAGCTCAAAGCTCAAGCTCAACCTCAACCTCGTGGTATATATGTTTAATGATGTTAGGAGACTTATAGCCATCATATATATATATATATATATATATATATTCTCTCTTGTTTCTTTGTTTTGTGGTTCTGTGTACAATAAGCCGATGCTCTGGATTGAAAAAAGAAATGAAGGAAGCATGGTAATGTGCACAGAAATTGATCCAGTGATGGAGGGTCACCATGTCTGCTCCCTATGATGCTTCTCTTTTATGGAGGCTTTGAATTTGGGGCCTGGTTTATACCCACAATTTTTCCTGCTTTGTTCTTTCCTTCATGCTTTTCTGCTCGTCTATGCCTTTGTTTCATCTGGGGATTTCTTTTTACATCAGGTGTCTCCTTTTCTTTCCACCTCCAAGAAATCTTAAGATTTTAGTGTTCATTGTAAAGGTTTGATCTTTCCTTCTCTTTTGTTTTTGCTTGCACTGTTTGATTGTTATTACCGTACCAGACAAGCACCAAAATGTTTTCCCAGGTAGCCCCATGAGATTTTTATCGTGGACATTGAGTGTTTTTTATTAAAAAAGTTGGATCTTGAAAAATTAGAAGAAATCTCTCCAAAACATAAGTAATTATATATTATGCCATGCAACACAAAACATGAAAGCAACGAGAAAGTTTAAGTGGAAATTAAATGAAGATCCGAGGAGATAATCATAGTTATCAGGCCCGCTGGGGCTTAACCTGACCAGAGGATGACAACAGGGATGGATACTGGATTCCTGGTAAACTTAATCTGGGAAAATTTAAAAAATAAAATAAAATTTTAATATAACAATTTATGTGGGTGTAATAATAAAATTTAAAAGATTATTTTGAATTTTTTTTTATCCTGAATTGAAAGTAAGCGAACAAAAAGATTTATTATCTTGTATTGAAATTCTTCTCATTTTAAGTGAAGTACCAAAAAGATTTATTATCTTTTGAAAAATATAATATTTTTATTGTGAATATAAAAGATATATATTAGTAGGTTTTTATTTTTATATTAAAAAAATAAAATATTATTTTAATGTTTATATAATAAATTTTGAAATGACTTAATAAAAAAAAGAATTGGTATTAGGATTGCTTATAAAACTTAGTTAGGTAGTCTTGACTAGATTAATTGTTTTTCATAAAAATATTAAAAAAAATAAGATTTAAGATTATTAATCCAAGAGTAATATTTATAATATTAATTATAATAATAATAATAATAATATTTTTAATTTTACCATTCAAATCAAATATATGGTTGTTTAAAAATATTAATAATATTTTTAATATTAATAATAATATTAAATTTGTTAAATTCAAGTTTAAGTGAATATGACTGCAACGCTTAGTCCAAAAGTCTTCAGTCTGGCTGCAACATCATACTCAAGAGTTGTGGGTCTAGATGCCACTCGAGAGCTGCAGGTCAGGATACTAGACCTAGAACCTGGGGTCCTGACACCAGACCTAAGAGCCTTGAGTTAGACAGGGTTGCAAAATCCCAGTGACTTCGATCAAGTGCCCCCTGCCAAACCAAAGCAACTTGGATCGGGCGTCCTTTTTCAGCCCAAGTTAATAACAAAAATAATAATAATAATAATAATTGTCTTTATCCCTCAAATCAAATCTATGGTTGTTTTTTAATATTAATAATATTTTTTCAAATTTATTAATTATAATAATATTTTTAATAAAAAAACTAATATTTTTTAAATTAATAATAATATTAAACTTGTTTGGCCCAAATTTAAGTAAGTATATCTGCAACGTTAAGCACAAGAGCCTTGGACTCCTCTTAAACGCCAAACTCAAGAGTCTTGAATTTGGCTGCAACACTGGACCAAATAACTTTGGGTTCAGACGTCAGACCTAAGAACTTTGACCCATGCGAGGCTGTAAGACCCAAGTGATATGGGTCTGGCGCCCGCCTAAACCCAAGGAACTTGGGTCGAGCGCTCCTTTCCAGCCCCAAGTTACTTGGGTTTGGAAGAGGATGTCAGATCCAAGTTAATAATAATAATAATAATAATTTTAACCCTTCAAATCAATCTATGTTTTTTTTTTTCCGATAATAATAATACTTATTTCAAATTTAATAATATTAATGATAATATTAAAATTGTCTGGCTCAAGTTTTGATAGTTTTTATTCTCTTCAAATAAAATTTATGGTTTTTCTTCGATAGTAATATTATATTTTTTTAATTTATTAATTTTAATATTGAATTCGTCTTACCCAAGTTCTTATAATTTTTAATCCCTTCAAATAATAATTGATTTGATTTTACCCTTCATATAAAATTTAAGTTTTTTCTCCAATAATAATAATAATTTTTTCAAATTTAATACTATTAATGAATATAATAATATTTATAATATTAATAATCATATTAAACTTGTCTTGCCCAAGTTTTTAATCTCTTCAAATAAAATTTATGGTTGTTTTTTAATTTTAATATATTTTTTTCAAATTAATTAATTATTATATATAATAATATTAATTATAATAATATTTATAATATAAATAATGATATTTTTAATATTAATAATAATATTAATACTATTAATATCCACCTGCGCTAAGCCTCGTTGTGGCGCCAAACCCAACTGTGCTGGGTCTGGCTTGGGCGCCGGCCCAGAAAACCGGGGTCTGGTCGAGGCCCCAGGCCCAAGTAACCGCGGTCTAGCTGGGGCTTCAGGCCTACGAAACCTCAAACACAAAATTCTTTCTGTCCCTTCCCTTAAATCCAGAAAAACCCAAAAGAAATAATTAAAATAAACAACTAGATAGTGATAGAACAATTATGCATGCCCAGAACAAAGAGAAACATCAATGAAACCACCGCCAATCTCATGCAAAATCAACCAAAATTAGGAGCTATTAAACAATCGGGTACATCATAGTAAGGCCTGTATTTAACTACCAACCCCTTTTCATTAAACAAATCATAAGAGTGACATGTCACTAATCACCAACTACTGACGAAAAACAACTTAGTAATTCACAGTACACCACGTAGACACTATAAAAAAATAGCAAAGAAAAATTGCCCACAACTTATCACGAGAAAGAACAAACTCCTCCCCGATAAAATACTTTTTTTGTAATTGAATAAGTAAAAAGAAAACCTCCAATTACCCCTTTGCATAGTCAGTTTTTTTTTTTTTCTCTCTTTTTTAAATTGAACCCAATGCCCTTTTCGTCCCTGAGGATATTTTCCTCCAATGCTCTTGATTTAAATTGTCACTTTCCTAGGAAAAATAGTGGCAATGTCCTTGAGCATGCTGTTGAAAATAGCTACCTTGCTATGCCTTCATTAATTTTTTTTCTTTGTAAAAGAATGATCAGTTAAAAAAAAAAGGGTTTCTTCCTGGTTTTGCTGGGCTACCCGAACTATGAATTTACCTGGCAGGTCACGCGGTTTCACCGGTCAATTGCAAGCCCTAATTTTACTTTTTACAGATCCAGCTAGGACTCCAAGTCACCTGGGTGGTGAATCAACATGCCCGGGTGGGTCCAATAAATTGAGAATTCACATGGTCTAGGGGCAAAGCTACAAGGAATTAAATATCAACTTATTGCGCAAAGTCTAGAAAATATAATTTTTGAGTTCATAGATTTACAGCCACAGCTCCCTTTGTATCATCATTAGCCAATTTCATCTGAATCACACATCCAAAATCATTCCTTTTTTTCTCTCTCAAGACTCACAGTAACAATACACGAAACAAAACAAAAGGGAAGCAAGAAATGAAACTAAAAGGACCTTGGCTTTGCAACAATGGTGGAGTGTTTCAAAATGTGCAAGCTGAACTGTCCACCTTTCTCTGAGGTGTCAATCTTGGACTGTCCAGGAGGAGGCAAGAGCTCAAAATTCTGTACCAAACGTCCCAGAGTAATACCAAGAATTGGTAATGCAAGAATAATTCCAGGGCAGCTCCTTCTCCCAACTCCAAAGGGGAGGTACCTGAAATCATTGCCATTGGCCTCAACCTTGGCCTCCTCTTCGAAGAACCTCTCTGGCCTGAATTCTTCAGGGTTTTTCCACTTAGCAGGGTTGTTGGCAAGCCACCATGCGTTTACCAGGATCTTGCTCTCGGCGGGGATGTCAAAACCTCCAAGCTTAGCATCATGGAGGTTCATGTGTGGGACAAGCAGAGGAATCGCCATCCTGAGCCGGAGAGTCTCTTTGATGACAGCATTAAGGTAAGGCAGCTTGTTGGTGTCAGGCTCAGTGATTTGGTGACCCGGACCAAGCACGGTATCGAGCTCATCACGCAACTTCTTCTGGATTTCAGGATGGTTCACAAGCTCAGCAATTCCCCACTCAATCGACCACAGTGTTGTCTCAATTGCTGGTCCACAAAACAATCAATTCGTACGAGTAAGTTACGTCCTATTAAATTCGAGCGTCTCATTGTGTTGAGAAAAAAGAAAATTACAGAGCCACAAAACACAAAATTCGAGTGTCGCTATGAGTGTGTGTGTGTTGACATCCCCACCAATAAAGTTGGGTGGACGGACAAATACCATCAACCTACCACCACCATATATTCTTTAGAATGTGAGAATTCAACTAGGCCTTTGAAAAGTTTGTTCGCAGAGTATCTTGCTTGGTCAAGGAAAAGTTGCAGGTTTTTCAAAAGGGTCAGGCTATTCCCAAAAGCTTTTCAAGGTTTGGTGTTGATTGTTAGGTGAAGGAAACACAACAAACACCACCTATATGAGTTTCAAAGCGAATCAAACTTCAAAAAGGACGAAGTACATGCACGTCAACATCACTTGTTTCTTTAAATAAAAGAAGAGGTTTCCCCTGAAAAATAGCAATTTTCCAAAAAATAACAAAAAGAAATAGCACAGTTGATGATTTTTTTTTTTTTTGGAAAATAGCATTTTTAATGGGTTATGTTGTTGGGAATTGCGCAATTCAGTAACTGTGTATAGGATAATATGATATTTGAGAGCGGTTTAAAATATTTTTTTAAAAAAATATATATTAAAATAATTTTTGATATCAACCCATCAAAACAACATAAAAATTATAAAATAATTTATTTTATAAAATAAAAATTTCAAAATAGCATTCTTAATGGGTTGTTGTTGGGAATTGCACATCCCAGTAAATTGCAAGGTTCCTAACCGCGCATAAAAATAACTCAACACAATCTACTGAGTTGAGTTATTTTTAACGAGACAACCCTTTAATTTATGTTATTTTTCTAAAACGACACACCCTTTGGATCATAGAAACACATACCAGCAACATTGATGTTCTCCACGATGTAAAGAACGTTGTCCTCATTGATCTCTCCTTTCTTTTGAGCATCCAAAATATGATCAATTGCACATTTCAAGCCTTCATTGCTCATGCTCTTTGTGCTTCCAAGTTTCCTATTTCCCCAAGACAAAGAATATTTATCGATTTTGTTTACAAAATAGCACAGTTGAAAATAAAAAATTATTTTTTAAAAAATAGTATAATTTAACAATTTAAAACCATACCTCCAAACCCAGTTGTTAAAACTTAAACAGGTAATGCATATATTTATTCAAGGATGGGACAGTGATCAAAATTAAATGTCGATGATGATGAAAACTATCAGCCAAGTACTGACACATAAATGATTGCTGGCCCTCTATCAAAATCTATTGTAGATCTGAGCATGATGACAAATAGCACCAGAAAAAAATAATAATTTATAGGCCATTGGATTGTAGTTCTAATTGACGAGATTGTTCAAGATCATTAATCAAGAATCTAAATAGCGAAGAAAGAGAGAGAAGAAACTTACTTCCTCTCTTCAACAAAGTAGTCCTTGAAGAGTTGCAGCCTTCTCTCTTTAACCTCCTTGCAGATCTTCAAGTAACCTCTCAAGAAAGGTCTCAAAATGGGGATAAAATCACCGTAATTGTAATCAAAACTCTGAGCCAATCTGCTCCTCTCACCATTCAAAGCCTTAAGCTTATTAAACAAAGGATCCTCTTCGCTCTCAAATCTCCTATCAAACATGATCCTATACATGTTGTTATACATCATCAGTTGCAGTCTCCTCCTCAAAACAATCCCATGAGTTGCAGCCTCGGGGTTTTTCTTAACATCCTCGACAACTTGAGCCGCTTCCTCTTCCCATCCATACCTATATTGTTGAACAACCTTGTTCGTGAAGAAAGGGACTGTCATGATTCTCCTCATCTTCCTCCAATGTTCACCATAGACAGTGAAAACCATGTCTTGACCTTTCCCAGTGAAAATATCAAAAACAACGTTTCTTGTTCTTGACCCGAATTCAACACCTTGCGTGTGCAGAACCTCTTTAGCTAGGTCAGGTGAGGAGACGACAACAAGATTACGTTGGCCCATACGGAGGAGGAGGATGTCACCAAACTTCTTGGCCAAATCAGTGAGGTTACGGTGGTTCAGATCATCACCAACTTGAAGCCAGTTGCCAAACACGGGGACCGGTAAAGGACCAGGTGGGAGTTTAAAACGTTTGCCACGTAGTTGTGAAACAAGAATGGCAACAAGAATGGCAACAAAAGAACCCAACAGGGTCTTCTCCAAGAGGAGGAGATCCATTATACTGGAATATGATCTTCTTTATCCAAAGGAGTACTGAAAGAGATTTCTGGGGAGAAGAAGGAGTGGTAGATTGAAGAAAATATAATTAAGAGGAGGAGAGACTAGGTGGTTGGTGGGGAGTGAGTGGGGGTTGGGAGGGGGTTTTATAAGCAGTAGAAGAATTAAAGAGCAACTGGAAGGTTGGAGATAAAGATAGTTCATGAGTTAGGTGGACGTGTGGCTTCCAGTTAGGTTTCTGAAACAGAGTTAACGGCGTTAGTTCTGAGGTGTGATAGGAGAGGGACAACACAGCATTGATCGTTGTAGAGGTAGTAGGTGAGGCACATGATGTCACAAATTCCTTATATATATACACGCATACAAGCGCGACTCTCTTCATCTCAATACAAGACCTTATTATTTTTATTTTTTTTTACCGTAGTTTCTGAGTTAATTTTTATATTTCTTGATTAATTTTTTAAAATTTTAAAGTTAATTTTTATGTAAATTTTTAATAATCTTGAATTTTATAGCATTTAAATTAATGATCTCTAAGAACTAAATTCAGAATCTGGCTAATTAAATTATATTTTTTAGGATTAATTTAAAACACTTGATTTAAGTTAAAAAATAAAAAAAACTAACTAACACATTCAAGAATCCAAAATGATCTCCACTTATTCCATTCACTATTCTTTTTAATTTTTTTTCAAATCAATATTATTTTGATCCTTTAACAAAAATCAAAGAATTCCTCTTCATACATAACTCGGGTTTTATTTTATGCCAACAGGTTTTACACATACATATATGTATATATACACACACTTCAAGAATATTCATTAATCGGGGCTTCGTCAATACTCCCTCATGTTAGAATATTGATCTCAAATTATAATTAATTATAGGTGTTTTTATAATTAATAAATTTTATTGATATAGCCAATTAAATTTTAATTGTAGTGTATAAAATTTAAATGGCTAATATCAATACAATTAATGGGTTAATGTTTATGATTAAATTAATTAATTTAATTTATTATTTTAGATATACTTGGTAACTTACATTTTTATTGGGTATATATACATTTAGCATTTAAAAATACTTTCCCGTTTTTCATTTCATTTTGTATTTTGTTTTATTAAGAGAATAGAGTAAATAAAAAAAGGTTAACGGCGAAATGGGTTTTTTTAATAAAATAAATTATTAAATTGAGGAATACCGATTAATTAAGAAAATAATTTATTTATTTTCAATGCTACAAAATCTAACTAGTTTGAATAAATTAATTAAGGAACAAGCTTATCATCCTAGTTCAAAGGACTGGTGTCATGCTATGCTGTGAATGTCATCAACGTTTTGCGGAGGTGCAAATTGCAAATGTTAAACATGTTTTGAGGAAAAAGTCGAAATTTGGAAGAAATCAATCCTCAATTGAAATAACTGAAAAGAAAGAAAAGTCAACCATTAAACAGCCGACTAGACTTTACCGTTACTTTGAACGGCGTATGTGCGGCCTTCAGTTTCAACTCCTGCATGCCCATCTACCCCCACCTAAATCGTAAAGGATTTCTTTCGCTTTCCCTTAAACATTTATTTTTCTTCCTTATCTCTTCTTCTTCTCGCCTTTTCTAAATATAAATTGCATGCTTTTCATCTCCTTAATATATAGTTTCCATGCTTGATGGAGGGGTGAGTAACTTTTTTCCTTTCAGTTTGAATTATTTAGCATATTTTTCATGAAATAAATGCATTACTTTTATGTTGATTATTAGTCCAAGAACTTGTTTAGTATTGCGGTGAATTCAAACACAACATCACGACAAAAGCATAGTTTTTATATTATTGTTGTGTGGAAAATTAATGTGGTGCTCAGCAATAATAAATGGGCCCTAAAACTCTTTTTTCTAACTCATGTTTTTCGTTTTTTTTCAATGAAAGATTCTTTTTTTGTATCAATTTGCACATCGTACCAATATCAGCCTCATAGATTCATAGAAATTTAATATTTCTCTTGATATTTGAAATCAAAATATCAAGGAGGTGAACATATTATGTTTTCATCGCCGGATCGAACAATATATAATCCTTGAAGTTAATTATTCTAACTAATTACCATCACGATCGATGTTGATTATTTTTTGTTACAATATCGTATTTAACTTTTAATAAGTGGGCCATGCTTCAATTCGGCGATGAAGTTGTAAAATCTAATAATGAAATTGATGAATATCGACAATTGCATTCATCAATGAAGTTAACAAAATTATAACAATGAAATTTTAAAAGATATAACTTAATTGGTAATTGGTCAGGTCTCGAATTTATTTTCTAAAGGTTGTTAGTTCGAGTCTCACTAATCTCAGGACCACTGGAAGCCTACATAGTCGTTAACTTCAAGGCTCGTAGGATTAGAAGAGATACACGCAAACTGACCCGGACATCCACGTTAATCTTTGAAATATATATATATATATATATATATATATATATATATATATATATATATATATATATATAATAAATGGAAGCAATTGGAATTCTCGGTGATGGGTGGTGGAGACTCAAGACCAGCTCCAATTCTCACCTACTACCATGGATAAGGACGTGGACAAATTGCATACCTACCTCCCCAACAAAGCCACTACCAACACACCATTGCTCGAGCTACCACCTTCCTCCACTCCACATATATAGTTTGAATTGAAATGCTTATGTTTGTCCACGTCATTCTTATGTAGAAAAAATCTCCATTTATAGCTTCCCCATCCCTATACACCCAACAATGCCCGCGATGCCAAGAATTTATTACATGTCTTCCAATATTGTAATCTATGCATAAATCTCACAACCTAACATGGACATAAATATATAATTTAATTTAATGATTGTGTGTTTGATGCTTGATAACTTTTTAAAACTAAGGCAATGTTTGTTTCCCGGAATTCATTTTCCGGGAAACCACTTTCCAAACTTTCCTGTGTTTGTTTGCCATTAGAAAAGTTGGTCAACGGAAAACACTTTCCGGTCAACGGAAAACACTTTCTGGTCAACGGAAACACTTTTCGGTCAACGGAAAACACTTTCCAGTCAAAAAAAAATTTGGTTTGATTTCTAGGAAAGTGTTTTCCTTTTTGGCTGTGTTTGTTTTCCGGAAAGTGGTTTCCGGGAAACCACTTTCCAAACTTTCTTGTGTTTGTTTGCCATTGGAAAAGTTGGTCAACGGAAAACACTTTCCAGTCAAAGGAAAATTTGGCTTGGTTTTCAGGAAAGTGTTTTCCTGAAAAATTTGGGCGGAAAACACTTTCCGGAAGTTGTGAAAAATTTAGAAATGTCATTATTTGCTGATTATATCAAATTTGATCCTCAAACTTTTGATTGCTATATATAATTTGTTTTGAATATTTATTTTTCAATTTCATCTCTTAAAATTTAATTTTTATATTAATTTTGGTCCTTATTTTTATAATTGCTATTTGCTTTTCCTTATCATTTTTTTATTGAAATTTTTTATCTATCAAATTTGGTCCTCATTCTTTTGATTTTTACTTATTTTATTTGAAATAATTTATGAAATGTTAATTATTATTATTTTAATTTCTTCACCTTTTATTTTTTTTAATTTTTTAGATTTGATCTCTATTATTTTGATTATTATTTATTTTATTTAAGATAATTTATGAAATTATATTTTTTTTCAATTTCATTCTCATTCAACTTTTTAATTTGTAAGATTTGTTCCTTATTATTTTAATAAACTTGAAAAAATAAAACATTAATAAGTTATTTTCCAGCTCATTTTCCATAACATAACCAAACACTGGAAAATGTTTTCCAACTTATTTTCCATTACACTACCAAACATCGGAAAATACTTTCCCGGAATTCACTTTCCCGGAATTCACTTTCCCCGGAATTCACTTTCCAAAAGGAAACTACTTTCCTGCAAACAAACGGGGCCTAAAGAATATTCAAGTCGTAATGATTTTATATTATTTTATATTTTATATTATTATTATTATTATTATTATTATCCGTACTATGCAATTCAAGGCTCTATCTAGTTTGCCATCATCTATTACGCCATCTCTTATCTTCTCGGCGCTGTTAAAATGACCTTCGAACCTCAGGTGATGGAGCTCGGTGCGTGTTTTTATGTACTTTATACAAAAAATAAAATAAAATAAAAGAAGGAAAAGTCCCTTTCCTCGCCAGTTCATTTACTCGTGTTTTGTTCACGTGGTCTCCTTTTTGTTTTATCCCATTATAAATATGTTCGAGAAAAGTCTATTGTATTCTTGTATAATATATAATTCTTAATACTTTATTTTATTCTTTCATCCTAATTGATTAAATTATATTCTTCATTCAAGAATTATATAACTCTTAGTCATATAGAGATATAATATATCTTTTTTTAAAATAAATAATTTAAATGTTTTAGAATTAAGCACTCCACCACGAGAAATTAAAAATAAAGAATTGTCAAAACTAAGAATAATATCATGATGAAAGACATAGTCACGATCCAACCTCAAAATCACAGAAACTGTAGCCGGCATTGTTTCTCATTCTCGAAGAGGATTGATTGCTACTTACTGGAAATTAATTGCTTCTCTCGTCCTTCAAATGAAATAGACATTCAGATACTGTTTGTTTGCGTGGTTGCTTCTATATTTAAAACAATCACAGTAAACATTATGTTTGGTTATATAAAAAACACAATTTAATTTTGGTGGGGCTCATGATAATTCACGTTTTGCACGCGAATTTGGCGAAGCAGCTCCTAGCTGCTTTTTGAATTTCAGCGTTTACTGTGCAATTCATTTGCACTGTTCGCGCGAACAGTTTTTTTTTTTTTTCCAGTGTGTTTAATTTTTGTATTTTTTTTAAAAAAACTAGTTTAGAGTGAATTAAATTTACTCGCATTGTCATGTAAACAATTTTTTTTTCCTGAAAAACTAGTGTAGAGTGAATTAAATTCACTCGCACTGTAATATCAAATCAATTTTATTCATGATAATATTTTATCTAATTTTATTACACGCTCAAAAAATTATGAAAACTGTAGTTTTTGTCGGATGAATTTTGTACGTAATGGAATTGTAGATGGTTTAATGGAATAATAAAAAATATTTTATATAAAATATTATTTATTTCATGAAGTAATAGCAATAGTTAAATCTACAACATTTAAATTAAAAACCATCACTATTAATATATATTTTTAAAAATTATTTTATAACCTCAATTTCAAAAGCATTCTTAACCAAACACATTAAACTACTTTTTCTTTAACCTCAATTTCAAACACAGTTTTAACCAAACACCTATTTTTTCAAGTCAACCTCAACTAAAAGTACTTTTTATAAAACAACTTTTTTCAAACCACAACCACAACAGCTACCGCAATACCAAACACACTCTTAGTATGGGTGACTTTCAATAATCACTTTATTAAGGTCTATTAAGGTCTGTTTTAAAAGTAGTTTTGAAAAAAATTAATTTTTTTTTATTTTTTTGCTTTAAATTAATAATTTTTTTATGTTTTCAGATTATTTTAATACGCTGATATCAAAAATAATTTTAAAAAAATATTATTTTGATGCATTTTCAAGTGAAAAACACTTTAAAAAGCAACCACAACCACACTCCCAAACACCTTGTCTGCAATAATTTACCCTTATCCGATAGCTTAATAATATTGGATTCCACTTGCATCATTTCAGAAATGACAAGCACTTATTATCAAAAAATAAAATAAAATGAAAGACTCCACTTCACGAAGTTTTTTCCCTTGTACTTGTTGGATTATTTTATTACTTTTGATTTGACAGTATTAACTTTTATTTTTAAAACTTTTTTTTATTGTTTTTAAAATATAGTAGAATAATATTTTTTTTAAGTATGATATCAAACATAAAAAATCTAAACAAATATATTTTAAATAAAAAATATTTTTAAAAACAACATACACACGTTACAAAACAAACACCAACTCTGACTACTTTAGACCTCCCCATGGACTTGGGTGCGTGTTCCGTGTTGTTCAAATAGTAAAAGAATGACCCAAGGTACTCAAGTTGATTACGACATATACATGTTTTATATTCTTACAAGTTCTTGCTTGATTACCATATCTAAGATGTATGTTATCAATCTCTTATCTTAAACTATTAAAATTCTTAGTTTTCAGACCGTGGACAAGTGAAATATTTGCCGATGCTTCCAGCTCAAGTTTGCAAAAAGCTTACTGGAACTTTGAACATCTAAAGAATTTTTCAAAGCCTATAATTTTTATAGTAGTTTTTAATTCCTGGATTTATATGGAATTTAACATGGTTTTTGATACATCTTTAAACATCTCAAAAGCATAATATTATATAAAAAAAAAATAAGCGAAGAATGAGCCACTATTAAAGAATATTTACTCTTTTGCTCTTTTAATATCTTATAAGTTAGTATTTTCTTTACTCAAATATTTTTATATTTTGAAAGAGTCCAAACCCATAATACGGTGAGAAGCTAATCAAAGATGGATCTAACATATTTTTATAAGCTAATCATATGTGTATCTGATATATTTGGGTTCAACCGTGAGCAGAGCCCAAAGAACCATTGGTCTCATAAAATCTCAGACCCCATATACTTGGGCTCAACCATGAGATGATTTAAAGAAACCATGGGTCTGACAAGTCATTAGACCCAATATGCTTGGGTTCAGCTGTGGGCAGAGCCAAGAACACTGTGAGTTTGACAAATTACTAAATACATCTTCTCTAGGTTTGGCCATACATCAGACCGAATTAGTTTGAGAGATCTATGGCCTACTATTTTTCATTTCATTAATGCTCATTAATTATTTGTAAGGAATATTTGTTTCTCATTAATGTCATCAAGTGAAAATGAATCTTTGGTCCCTTTAGTCCACCAAAACAACAAGATTCATGGAGTATAAATACCCATAAACTGTCCAGGTAAAATGTTCACCTTTTTCGACTCTCCAAACTTATATATATCTTAATACTTGGAGCATTAGTCATACAAAAACAAACACTCTTATTCTTTGAATTTAAAACTCCTTCTTCCGGCATGAGTATTTATTAGTCAATAATCACCTCATTAAGTGTGCAATAATCTACCCTTATCCGATTGCTTAATAATGGATTCTACTTGCTTCATTTCAGAAAAGACTAGCACTTATTATCAAAAAAATGACAAAGAAAAAAATAAAAAGACTCCACTTCACAAAGTTTTTATCCTTGTACTTATTGGATTATTTTATTACTTTTGGTTTGATATTATTAGATTTTACTTTTTAATTTTTTTTATTTGAAAAAAATAGAATAATGTTTTTTAAATTATTTTAAATGTGTTGTTATCAAAATAAAAAATATAAACAAATATATTTTTTAATTAAAAAACATTTTAAAAAAACATCATAGACACGTTACAAAATAAACACTAACTCTTACTACTTTAGACCTTCTCATGGACTTGGGTACGTGTTCCATGTTATTCAAATAGTAAAAGAATGACTCAAGGTACTCAAGTTGATTACGACATATATATGTTCGATATTCTTACAAGTTCTTACTTGATTACTATGTCTATAACGTATGTTATCAATCTCTTATCTTGAACTTTTAAAATTTTCAATCTTTAGACTTTGGACAAATGAAATATTTGTAAGCTTACTGGAGCTTTAAAGTCTGTACTTAAAAGTTTTGTATCGTATGTGTGTATGTCTATATATAAAAGTCTCTACTTAAAAGAATTTTTATAGTAGTTTATAATTCCTCGATTTATATGGAATTTTACATGGTTTTTGATATATTTTTAAACATCTCAAAGGAGTAATATTATATAAAAATTGAATAAGCGAAAAAGGAGCCACTATCAAACAAAATTTACTCTTTTATTCTTTTAACATTTTATGAGTCAATATTTTTTACTTGAATATTTTTATATTTTAAAAGAGTTCAAACCCATAATAGGGTGATAACCTAATCAAACATTGATTTGGCATATTTGGATTCGGCCATGAGCAAAGCTCAATGAACCATGAGTTTGCCAAAATATCAAACTCAGGATACTTGGGCTAAGCCATGAGATGAGCCTAATGCATCATGAGTCTGGCAAGTCGTCAAATCTAATATGTTTAGGTTCAGCCGTGGGCTGAACCAAGGACACTATGAGTTTGACAAATTGCTAAATACATCTCCTCCAGGTTTGGCTATGCACCAGACCCAATTGATCTTAGAGACCCGTGTTAGGACCATATGGCCCTATCTTAAGATTATTGACATGATCTATTCATGTTATAAATAATCATCTCCCTACACATGTAAGTGTATGAAAGGTCTTCCAATATCCTACTATATTTCCACCAAAACAACAAGGTTTATGGAGTATAAATACTTCCTTAATCGGCTAGGTAAAATGTTCACTTTTTCTAACTCTTCAAAGTTATATATCTCAACCCTTAAAGCATTAGTCATACAAAAATAAGAACAAACACACTTGTTTTTGGAATTTAAAGCTCTTTCTTTTACTTATTACCATTTCCATTTAAAGTTGTTGATTTTATCATTGGAGAGTCTTTAAATCCCGCTTATAGAGACTATTTTACAGGTACTAGGACATCTACCATTGATTTTATGCTTCTTGTACTAAGGAGATGTAAATATTGACATAAACAATTGATTAACCCCTATACAAACACCAAATAACATCATTCTTGTGTATATTGAATTTTAAGACATCATCAATATCTTAGAATAATGTGAAGGAGTGTTTAAAAAAATATATGTGATTGTCGAATGGATATACATTTTGTTTTGGGTTTTTTCAAAGGATTTGTTCAGAAACAATTTTTGAATAGGGTATTCAACTTTAGTGATGAATCGAAAAAAAAAAACTCTATTAATCTCTACCTTTTATTTTCTATGAAGGCATGCATGAAAGTTAGGGTTGTAGGAAAAGACCATGACTTTTTAAAAGTTCAAAAAGGCTTTGTTGAATTTATTGATGGTTTCAAAACAACCTAAACTTTTGCATGAATAAATGATCATTATAATAATAAAAAAAAAACTTACTACTCAATCTTTAATATGTAACTTTCAAGTCTTATGTTGAAGGCCCGTGACACGGGTCATGAGTCCGAGATTACGTCATCGAAAAAAAAACAAAAAAAAACAACTCAATTTAATTTGGGTTAACTTTTCAAACTCATAACCCTGGTCATGAGACTTAAATAACCTCATAAAAAATAAGTCAAAACAAATTATAAAATTGAATTCTCAACCAACCCAATGTTTAACGATGAAATTTGAAGAAAAAAAAATTTAAATGACACAAAAAATGACTTGAGTTAACTTTCGAAGCAGTATTTCAAGGTTATGAGGCAGTGATAACCTAATAAAGAAAACCAAAACAAATCATGAATATCAATTCTCAATCAACCCAATATTAAATGTTGAAATTGGGCAAAAATTAAGAAAAAAAACTGAGTCAGCCGGGTTTCCTTACCAAACCTGCAATCCAGGTTATAAGATTGAGACAATCCAATAAAAAAATAAATTCAATGTTGAAGGACCAGTGATCTGGGTCATGAGACCTAAATTACATCATAGAAAAATAAATAAAAAAATGACCTAATTTAACTTGGATTAATCTGCGAAACTCGCAACCCTAATCATGGGTCTTGGATTACCCCATAGAAAGCAAATCAAAATAAATTATGAAACTCAATTCTGAATTGATCTAATGTTAAATGGTGAAATTAGGAAAAAAATTGAATTTAAAAAAGGACACAAAAACAACCTGAGCAACTTGTTAAACACTATTCCTGGGTCATGAGGTAAGGATAACCTAATAAAAAACAAATCAAAACACTTTATGAAGCTTAATTCTCAATTAACCCAATATTAAAAGATGAAATTAGAGAAAAAAGTTAATTAAGAAAAAAAACCTTGAATCAACTGGGTTAATTCGCAACCCATGTCATAAAAGTGGAACAACCTAATAAAAAAGAAATCCAATATTGATGTCGCACGTGTGTGGCTTTGTAGTGATCGTCCTCCTGGCTCGAGATCTCTCTAGTGATGGGGAAAGAACATGGAATTCTTATTTCTTATCAATAAAAAAGGGATGGAGTTTCCACCTAATATTTTGGTAACCAAGAACCTTAATTGATCTTAGAGTCTGGATAAGAGGACTAGTTGTGTATAAGGAGGACATATCACCCCTAGTACACCTTACCTAAGGTAAACTGTATTGTTTATTTGTCTGATATAAACCAAGGTATTGTCGTGTTTTCTAGCCGCTGGTCTATTTAAGGTTAAGAAAACTCATTCTTTGTAAGGATATTCTTATCTTATCTTATCCAGTTAAAGCCTAGTCATTATAGAGTCCAAATATATTTTTGTATTTTTTCTTTTAATATCGGGAATACGTCTTACGTACAAGTTCGTAATCCTTGATATTTCAACAAATAACATAAGATTTTTGGTATTCTTAAAATGTAGGCCAAGTTCTTATGACTTTAATATACTGGTTACTAAATCCAAAAATACATGTAAAAATAATAAAAAAAAATAAAACTATTTTTGTGATATTTTTATATGCTAAAATACGCAAATATAATTTATTTTTGAGAGACTTGATCATATTGCAAATTAAAATAAAAATTGTATTTTTGAAAGAAAGATTTTATTTTTTGTTGTTTTTATGAAAAAGAACCAATTCGTTTAATACCGAAAAAACACCTCGTTTATAGGTCACAATTCTAGATATTAAATATGTGAGGGTAGAAAAAAATTTCTAAAAAAACAAATGCAAAATGATCCTTAAATAATAATAATAATAATAATAATAATAATAATAATAAGGCTTTATTTGGCAAACCTCAAAAACCCAATGCATTTCTTCTTTGACATAATAAGAATAATGCTTAACCCTGAGAGGTAGTTCAATTGGTCAGACCTTGAATTTGCTCTCTAATGATCACGAATTCGAGTTCTCTTAGAACCACTTGAGGCTTACATGGTTGTTAATTTTAGGGCTCGTTAGAGTAGTAGAGGTGCGTGCAAGTTAACTCAAACACCCACATTAATTAAAAAAAAATAAAAAAAATAATGCTTTCTTTGGCAAACCTTAAAAACCCAAAAAAATGCATTTCTTCTTTGACAGAGTTTTATTCAAGCCAAACATGGTCTTAAGGCCGTTTATATGCTTAGCCCAGCCAAGCGGGCTGGGCGCCTTAACATGGCCCAAAACCAACACCAATCCTAAGAAAAATATATGGGCCTTTTTTGTGATAAAAAATGGGCCAGGCTTAACACAAGCAACCCGAGTCTTTTTAGAGACTAAAAGTACTTGAAGGCCTAGTCCACTAACGAAAAAAACAAGTTCCCTCTATCTCTTTTATTTAGGAAGACCAAAACATTGATGTAAAGAGTTTGTTATGACTTATGCCCAGAAACCATGCATCCAAAAAAACAACAAATCATAAAAAAAATCAAAAGAAGACATGTTGTATGATTTTAAGAAATGGACCTTCAAATGAAAAAAAATAAAAATGGGAACCCTAAGAACTCTGCTACACTGATTTGTTGTTGTTCACGGCTGCTGCTGGAGTTGGTGTCATCTACCGCGGTTGCTGAAGATTCTGCTGCTCTCTGTTGCCGCTGGATGTTACAGTTGGGTCACGGTGCTATGGAGGAAGACAGTAGCTGTTATTGCTAGACCTCTGCTACTGGAAGAAGCTGCACTGCTGCTGATCTTGAAGGTTGCTGCTCAAGGTGCTGGTTCAGAGAGGTTCGCTGCTGCTGCTGCTGCTGCTGGAGGTTCTTCCAATTGCTAAGTGGCTATGATGATCTGTGGAGAAAAATCGCTGTTGCTGGATGGAGAAGAAACCTTGGACAATCGGATGGAGGCTCACGATGCTGTCATGTGAAGAGAGTTTGCTGGAGTGGCTGCTTCTCTGACGGTGGAAGATACAGAGGAAACAGTTGGTCTGCTTTGGTTTTGTCAAGGAGAGGCAATGGTGGATGGTTGGCTGATGAGCTTGCAGTTGAAGATGATGGCAATATTGGAAGCTACTGGAGTCAGGCAGTGGGCGCGCAGGGCTGAGAAGTGATGTGCAGCCCTTGCTGATTGAGGTCGGTTGGTGCTGTCGTTGCTGGTATCAGTGGTGCTTCACGTGATGGAGAAAGTGATGTGGTGGTCTCCGTGTGGGTTCTCGGGTTGAAGAGCTGCTGTTACTATCATGGATTTGAAGGAGAAAATGACTGGAGTTAGGAGGTGACAGTTGGGGGATGCTGCTGGGAAATGACATAGAAGGCTGTCAGTTATTTTATTTTTTGGAGGGGCTATCACCAGAAAAGAAGAGCTTGTGTTCGTGTGGGTTTTTTAGGGACAGAAAAAAAAAAGAGGGAGACCAAATGAGGGAGCTTTGGTTGCTGGAAGAAGGGGGTCTCCAGTGTTCAAGAAAATTAGATGGTGCGTGAGCTTGGCCTTTTAAAATGAAAAAGAAATGAAATGGAGAGTATGTGGCTTAGGCTTTGGGTGGATGATGGGACCTTGGTGGCTGACAGTGGCGTTTTTGTGTGTAGTTAATGGATGTCTAGTACTGTTGCCCTCCCAGGAGGCTGTTTTCGTCAGGGTTTTGAAGGCAGAAACGGGGAGGTTACAGGAGTTATGAAATGATGGGATCAATACTTAATTGGTGTCGAGGAATAAATCACAACAATTTATTAAAGCAAAGTATATATATAAGATTGTCTTCTTCTGCAACTGATAAGGGAGGATAGAAGCTGTTTTTATAGACAAAGTGGTGTTTGGGTTGTGGTTTTGGAAGATAATCTGCAGATGTTTTTAATGCAGTAAAAGCAAGAGTTGTGGCGTAGAGTGAATTACAAATACCCAGATATAAGTTGGCATAAAATTTATATGATGTGATGAAGGAATTAGAGAAAAATTAGAGTTGAAATGCAAGGAATTGAATATTTTTAATCAAATATATATTTTTGAAATACATAAATTTATTTTAAAACTATTTTTAAAAACTATTTATTTTATGTCTCTATTTTTTTTAATTAAACATATTTTTTGTTTTACTATCCCCATCTTTTTTTTATTCTGTATTTATAATCATAGCATATTTTGAAAAGAAAAAAATGATTATAGCTGAACACTTTGTTAACAAAAATTTAAGTTAATTAAGTTATAAGCATATTTAAAAACAAGAGGATGTTATATTGAGAAGTTTAAATCAAAGGGACTAATTAATTACTTTAGTAAGAAAACAAGGACTAAATAAATAACTTACGTCATACAAAAAAATGACTTTTTGTGAAAAACAACACAGTTTAGTAAAAGTTTTAGAAAAATAACACAAGTTAAAAAAATATTTAGAAAATCACACAATTTTAACATAATTGTGTTTGTGAATATTGATTTGTATAGTGGTTTTTTAGTCAGAAGTCAAAACGCATGTCTCATGCAAATTAATTACTATGTATAAAAGTTAACCCATAATTTCATGAAGAGTTAATAACCAAGAGATAAGATTTAAAATTCAATAGTCAAGAAAGAGAGATGAGATAAGCTAACGTGGCAAGAGAGAGAAATAAGAGAAGAAAAAAAAGTAAAAGAAAGAATAGGTTAATGAGGACTTGTTAGGATTTTGTTTTTAATATATTCGATACCATTAGAAAAATCTCGACTTGATAATTCTAATCATACATTGAAAAACTATCAAACAAGGATGTAATTGGTTAGGGGTTTTATCTAATGTTAATTTAAGGTTAAAGCAGTTTATGGATTTTGTTCAGGGGTTAATTTAATGATCTTCTAAGGTATGGTTAAAATTATTTACCGTTAGAAAAATCTCGACTTGATAATTCTAACCATACATTGAAAAATTATCAAACGAGGATGTAATTGGTTAGGGGTTTTATCTAAGGTTAATTTAAGGTTAAAGGAGTTTATGAATTTTGTTCAGGGGTTAATTTAATAATCTTTTAAGATATAATTAAAATTATTTAATTGAGATATTTTTAATGGTACAAAATATCTTAAAAAACAAAGTTATGATGTGTCTTCAATTATCCATTCCTTCTTTCTCTTATCTTTCTTTCTCTATTGTCACATCAATTTATCCCTTTTTTTTTTTATCATTTGAATTATCAATCTTATCTCTTGATTATTAATTTTTTATTAAATTTTAAGTTGATTTTTGTATATATATGACTTCTGACAAAATAACTATTATATCTAGTAATTGTTGCATACCAAAGCAATAATTAAAAATGCAGTTATTTTTCTATTTTTTATATAATAATTTAATTTATATTATTTTTTGAGTAATTTTATGATGTTTAAATAATAATTATTAATATTTTTCAAATTCACTTTAAAAAAATAAAGAAATATAACTATAAAGAATATTTTTATCGGTGTTTTTCTCATTATGTATACTTAAAGAATAACTATGCTTCTAATTACTTTACAGTAACCATATATATATATATATATATATATTTTTTTTTTTTAATTTTCCTATTGCTTTTACCAAACAGTGTTAGAACGGTAAAAAACGAAAAAAAAAAAAAACCTTCAAAGCCATTTCTCTCTCTTACTTCTACCCTTCTGGCTTCTACTTCGCTGATACACTCTCCCTTCACTCCTAAAAAACGATGTCGTATATCCCTCCTCACCTGAGAAACTCAAGCTCAACCACTACCGTTACTACTCGCAGAACTCAGTCACCGCCTTTAACAGACACTAATCTCTCCCATTCCTCTTCAAATTCCACCTCCTCCGCCCCTTCTTCTTTCTCCACATTCAACTCTCTCTCCTTACGGACCTCCGCCTCCGTCGCGCGAACCATCTCAGTTCCTCAACCTGTTTTTCCTCAGTGGACGCCCTCCGACCGCGTCCTTCGCTTCACTCCAGATCAGGTTCACTTCCTTTTCAAGTTTTCCAATCTTTTTCCGATTTTTGTATTTTAAGTGATTATTGTACTAAATTGCTTTATTTATCAGTAATCTGTTCTCACAAAAAAAGAAAAAAAATTGAATTTATTAATTAAAATTATTTGTAGCTGTGATTAAATTTTTTATAATAAATGCAGATTGAAGAAATTCGTTCTCAGCTCAAAATAAATGTCAGTGTTGCTTCGGGTTCACCTCCTGCACCTGCGCCTATTGAATCATTTGAAGATATGGTAAATTCACTTTTTTTTTAAAAAGAAATTTAGTAATTTTTTTTTGAAATTGCTATATTTAGTAATGTTTTATTTGTTTTTCTGGTGAATATTTGTCAGTGTTTGCATCAAAGTATCATGAAGGATATTGCGCATCATGAGTATACGCGACCGACTTTGATTCAGGCTCAGGCAATGACAGTTGCGCTTAGTGGAAGGGATTTGTTGGGTTGTGCTGAAACTGGTAGTGGAAAAACTGCAGCATTTACCATTCCTATGATACAGGTGATCGATGTTAGAAGTCGTTTTATAAGAAGATATGTTCTATGGTATTGTATTTATTTTTCTGTTTTTGATTGGGATTTTTATTTTTTTGTGTTGATCTGGCAGCATTGCTTGGCTCAACCTCCTGTTCAGCGTGGTGATGGACCATTGGCGATGGTGTTGGCTCCTACCAGAGAACTTGCTCAGCAAATTGAAAAAGAGGTGTGATACCTGGTCCTTAGATGTAGAGAGCAAAGATATACTCATGGATTACATCTGTCATTCTGGTCATGTTTTGTTTATATATGTTGTGGAGTATCATCAATGTGTGGAACTGTCTTTGAAAACATTTGGTTATTTTTTCTTGAGTTGGGACTATTATTGACTTTATTTGTATTGATGGAACTTATTTTCCTGAGGTTCCTGTCCATATAGCTATTCTACTTTTCCTGGCATGTTTTATTGGACCACTTAATTTATTTGTTTTGGGGCTTTGGATCATTGACATACTTGTCAAGCACCAACCTTGAGTTACTTTGTCATATCTTTCAGGTTAAACGTTTTAGTAGATCTCTTGAGTCCTTCAGAACTGCCATCGTGGTGGGTGGAACAAAGTCTGCTGACCAGGTAAGTAATGCTGTGATTATTTGGCTTTCCAATGTTTGATTGTAGTTTCTAGAAGAAAACAAAGTATGGATTCTTATATATGTGACGTTGCACTTGGAATTGTCTGTATGTGGTTAGGTAGAATAAAAACAAAATTGTCATGTCTTTGGAATGTAACTGAAATTCTGTATCTTTGTGAGAATTGAATTCTTAGCAATGCATGTCTGGACTCCTATACACCATTTTATTTTCTTTGCCAGTAAGGTAGAATGTCTCTTTCTGCCCTGCTTTCTTGTATTATTATGGTGATATATGATTTTCATTAAGTTTACTAATATTTGTTTGTTTTGTTTTTGATGTTGCATCCTGTGACAGGGATCAGAGCTACGAGCGGGAGTGGATGTAATTGTTGCTACTCCTGGAAGATTAATTGATCATTTACAACAAGGAAACACTTCCCTTTCCAGAATTTCATTTATCGTTCTGGATGAAGCTGATAGAATGCTTGACATGGGCTTTGAACCACAGATTAGAGAGGTACATGATGCAAACGCATAGGAGTGGTTGGATTTCTTAGTTCATTTTGCTTGATAGCTAAACAAGTAAGAAACGTCAAGGTTTCCAGAATCATAACAAACTCATTGATCAGTACGAAGCATTGAAGGGAGATATCTGAGTTTACCTTTCATAGAGCACATGATGCAAATGCATAGGAGCGGTCGGATTTCTTAGTTCATTTTGCTTGATGTATTTTATTCTTTCACTGCATCATTGTCATTTAAGTGGATTCTTCAACTGCAGATTGAATAGTGCTTGATATGACTAATGTTTATGCACTTGCAAGAATTGCAGTAATCTTCAACAAGATGTATTAACCGCTTCCATATTCTTTCAGGTTATGCACAACCTTCCAGAGAAGCATCAAACTTTGCTGTTCAGTGCAACTATGCCTGTGGAAATTGAAACACTAGCACAGGTTAGATCTCCTGCTCCTTTCCGTTTGTGTCTACCTTTAAAAAGCATGATATGATTCTTGCAAGAAGAGGAAACTGGGAACAATTTAGAGGATATTGATGGATCCATGCTTTGTTTTCTTTAACTGCTATCATTTGAATGGAATCCTGGCCCATGGAGGAGAACATCTATTGTTCCTTTTTCCTTTTTTTAATTTCAGTGCCTGCAAATCAATAGCCTTTTCTTTCAAATTTATATTTTGATTATCCAAGGTTCTTTCATATGAGTTTGATTAATTTATGAATCCTTCTCTTCTGGATTATTTGCTTTGGTATTAAGAAATACATTAATCCTCCTTCCTGTTTTATATATTTGCAAGTCCCTGGAAATATTATTTTGGAAACTTCAAACTTGGGCATCTTCAGATAATGGTTTATTATTTCCATATCAACAAATGTTGCAGTACAATATTCAAAATATTATCCCAAAATTTGAATTGTTGCATGAAAATCACACTTTAAAGTACATATTTAAATCGCATTCTTGTGAATTGTTGCTTCACGTTGGCTTTGAAGCAGCTGCATGTTACTGGCATTTTGTAGACGTGGTTTGGTTATTCCTATTTGTTTCTATCTATTGGTGGGGGGGTCTATGAAGGAACGAAAGAGTGGATTGAGGAATGAAAGCTCGAAGACAGAGAATCGGGCTTTCCCAAAGAATTACTGCAGCTTTGCTGCTCCCTTTGATTATCATATACAAAAAAGTCTCTTCCACTTTCCTACCCAATCTCTCTTTATTCTGGCATATAAATGAAGGGATCGAAGAGATTATGGCAGATTATGTTCACCAAGAAATGACCCGAAATTGGATCTTGGTCTATTTGAGATTGTTCCTTTTAATCGTAATCAAAGATGTTTTCTTGTCTTTCGTTTCTTTTCTGAACAAATCGAAGAACCTAATGGATTCAGACAGTTAAGATACTTTCATCGGCCTTCAGGAGCGTAGCCTTATTCCTCAAATCAATTACTCGATATCTAGGTCAATATGGTCTTTTTGCTCTTCGAATCCTATTTTCCTAATATTTACCGTCATATTTGGCATGGTGTCTCATGGTTGCTTTACCTAAGTGGTCTACATGTCTGGTTTTCTAATCATTCTGTTACCTGGATGAGTGCGATGATGGCTTTCCAAAATCCAGCATTCAAACCTGGTATTTGCTTTTACTAGTACATTTTTGAAAAGAACACAACTATATCCCCCCCTAGATCTGGTTGGTTTTGCTTGCAAGTACTACTATTAGGGGTGTTCACGGTTCGGTTTAGACTAAAAAAACCAACCGAACCGGATTATTATCTGCTTGTAAAAAATTAACCGAACCGGACCGGAAACTGGTTCAAACCGAACCGGTCCGGTCCGGTTAAATCCGGTTTTTTAAGGAAAAAACCGGGAAACCCAATCCCATCATGAGTTTTTTTTTTGGTTTTTTTTATAAATTGGCTTAGCCTTACATTAAATTAAGCTTTAAAATTCAAAGCAAACTGATGTTCAGCTTTTAAAAATTTACATCCTGCGTAGTTTTTCGGCAACAACAACACAACTCTGTTTCTCTTCTATACATGGCTGACTTTTAATATGAATTGGCTAACTTTTAATATGAATTAAAATCTGGACATGAATTAAAATCCCACAGAGAAGTGTTCCATGTTTGCTAGCACTATGAACCTGTAACACAATGAAATATTTAGTACCCAAAAAACAACAAGAATGATGGTCAAGACTAAAGAGCACACACCCACCAAAAAAGGACACCAAAACTCTTACCCTTATGACAGTAGCATTCTTGCAAGCTTCATTATCAATCACAACCCTGATATAAAAAAAAAGGGAGAAAAAGAACTGAACAAAATGGATGTAAATCTGTTTTCACTTCAAAATCTAACATGTTGAAACTTTAGCATTGAATGAAACCTCAGCTTTGCCATAATACTCAGGTTATGGTTGCAATTCAATAAGCCAAAATAAGTGGCAATATACATGCATGCTGGTAAGAGCTGCTATGAACATACTTACAAAACATTAACACTTACATACGGCTCAAAATCAGGGCTAGACAAGTTAACAGTAAGGTTCTGCATCAATAACAAACCCTGCAAGACACCAAAAGGAATTATATACAGAGCACATCGGGATAATCAAGAAAATTAGAATGTGTACACACCAAAGTTATTTTAACTAACACCATGATAGGAAAAATTTAAGGTCACTTTCACTTAGAAAATTAAAAAAAGAAGATGACGAATCTGCATAATACATACCTGGGTGGATTCAATCTCCTAAAGAGTTTCTCATATTCATCATCCATGTCATTTGAAAAGCTCATGTTGACCTCTGTAGAAATTAAAAAATTTGAAGAGGAAAAGGCAAAAAAACTATGAGAACAAAACCAGCCAATAAAACCAGAAGTTGGTTTCTTGAAGAAGAACCATGACCAATGACAAGGTAAATAAGAAACACACAGACCCCACATAAAAAATCCTTGAAAACTGAAATAAAACACGACTAATCACCTCATCAACAAAAACTCATCACCCAAAAACAAAAGGAGAGGAGAGGAAATTGATGCCTACCCATTGATGCTTCTGTTATGTACTCGTACTGAACGAAAGAACTTGTCTGAGTTCTCTCAAGAACTTGTCTGATAGGCTAAAATATTTTGGAGAGGCGAGAGGGAGAGCCTCTAGTACTGGGGCGGGTGCTCTGGTTAGGGTTAGCGGAGAGGGAGAGGGAGAGGGAGAGGGAGAGGGAGAGGGGGTGGGACGGCGGGTGCTCTGTTAGTTTGTTAGGGTTAGGCAAGAGGGGGAAAGTTTCTCTTTATACCAGTGGTGGTTAGGGACCTTTTTTTTGAACCGGTTCGGTTCGGTCTGGGTTAACCGGTTTCTGCATTACAAAACCGAAAACCGAACCGAATCGAACCGGAATTTTTTCTAAATATTCTAATCGGTTTTTTTTCTCGGTTCGGTTTTTTCGGTTAATTTTTTATCGGTTTTTTTGAACACCCCTAACTACTATTATTGAGTTGCAAATCTTGACATATTTTCCTACTTGTCAGTATAAGGTTGAGGATGTAAGATTATTTCAGTTAATTTATCCTGCCACAAAGAAGTTCATGTAAAGATTACATTGTTTCATTCAATTTCAGGAGTACTTAATTAGCCCTGTTCAAGTCAAGGTAGGAAAAGTGAGTAGCCCTACTGCAAATGTGTCTCAAATTCTGACAAAGGTTTCTGCAAGTGAGAAGGTATGCTACTCTTGGCGCATCAGTACAAAATATTTTGTTTCACCTACAGAGTTGAAGATTGGCTTTGTATTTATTGTTTTACGTGGACCAAGTATATAGAGGAACCTTTGGTTTTCTGATTACCACAATGGTTTAACTGAAGCAAATTATTAGTCAAAACAGAGAGAACAGTGTTAAATTTGATCATAAAGATGAAAGATACTGTTGCTCACAGACTTGTAACTAAGGAAATTTTGGAGCATATCCATGCCATGTGATCATATAATTTTACTATCAAATATATAACTTGGATGATTATATTCTTAATAACTTTTTTTTTAAGTTAACATCTCTTGTTTCAAGTTTGTGTGGTCCTTTGATTGATCAAATTGGTATAGTGTTGTAAAAGCATTTAATGTGGTGTAGATTGATTGCCTTCTAGCTCTGCTTGTGGAGGACGCATCTCAGGCTGAGAAATCCAACCAATCCTTTCCATTGACTATTGTGTTTGTGGAGAGGAAGGTATGCCTCATACTATATGTTTTCATGTACTTTAAGCCATGTTTTTTCGGTTCTTATTTATGCTTCATTCTTGTAAGTTTCTTATGTAAAGTTGTAATACTTGAATATGGTTTGAATGTAGACAAGGTGCAATGAAGTTGCTGAAGCTTTGGTAGCACAAGGTTTACAGGCAGTTGCTCTTCATGGAGGCCGCAGTCAGAGTGAAAGAGAAGCTGCTTTGCATGATTTTAGGAGTGGATCTACAAATATTTTGGTATTCTGATTTATATCACTTAAGCATCTTGAGTGCTTAATGTTCATGATCAATATTATTACTTGTTTTAGATAACACAGTTTGAGACGTTCCTAAAATGTGATTTATTCAAGTTGTCTTATGTTCTTTCTTGTAGTTATCCAATGAATTGAATTTAATGCTCTGATTCATATTCCCTCTTCCTTTTGTCACTCTCTCTCCCTCCCCCCCCCCCCCCCTCTCCCCATCCCCCTCTATTTGTTGTGCTTACACTGTGACATATGCATGCATATTTATCATAGTTTACTCTCTGCGATTTACCACCCTCTGGTACCTTTAAATATAATTTACCATTTTTCCCTAGAAGAAGAAAGAAAAAGTTCTTTCCTTGTGTACGGTAGATTTATGTTATACTTGTTTACTTCCATCTTCTGTTTTCTTCCTTTAATTTCATCTTTTACAAATTTGACATTGTCTATGTTGCTTATAGTGATCTCCATGTGCAGGTTGCCACTGATGTTGCATCTCGTGGATTGGATGTAACTGGAGTTGCTCATGTGATTAATCTGGATCTCCCAAAGGTATTTTCAGTGGAAATTTTTTTGGTCATATAATGTTAGATGACTGCAATGACAGCTTGGAAGTATTTCATTCATTATTCTGTTGCAAAAAAAATGGACATTCTACTTGGTTTGTGGATTGCCAGCAATTCTAGCAGTTCACAATATCATCGGTAGTGATCTTGATTATAGAATCATCCTGCAATGTAAATCTCAGCTTGTGTTGAGGCTAACCAGAACCATGCCTTGAGGTACATCATGGCCTCTATCCCAGCTTATGGTCATGAAGTCTTTGTGCTGCATGTTCTTAGCATCAAATTAGCCTGGCCATTTTCAGTTGCTATTAATTTCCTTCTGAAGTAGCAAACCTGAATCTTCAGTTATGGCTGCCTCAATTATAGACAATGGAAGATTATGTGCATCGTATTGGAAGGACAGGCCGTGCAGGGTCAACTGGCCAAGCTACTTCATTTTACACTGATCGAGATCTGGTACCGCCTTCACCTTATCTGTCTACTTATTGCTAATGCTCCCTTATATTCGTGTATTTGCCAGCTCTTCAATTCTTGACTGCTGTGCCTTCTTACTGTAGTTCCTTGTGGCACAAATAAAGAAAGCAATAGCAGATGTCGAATCGGGGAACACAGTTGCTTTTGCAACTGGCAAGGTATTAATTTTCTTTCTAGTATGCATTAATAATTTCTTTTAACATGATATATGTGGATTAGTTGTACTTTTTTCACCCCACATTTTCTGCTCCACAACTTTCTCTGTGCGAACCTGGCAGTGCAGTGAGATTGCTATGAAGCAGTAATTCTAGCTTGAAGGACTCTTCACTTTGAAATCTTTAATATTTCTTATATTTCTACTGAACTTAGTACTGTTTGACCTTTAGGCTGCAAGAAGGAAGGAAAGAGAAGCAGCTGCTTCACAAAAGGAAGCTAGGAATGCTCTGTCCAAGGTGATGGGATCCACATGTATAAACATTGAGGATAAGTATAGGTTCATGATAGCCCCTTCAGTCATCACAAGTGAGGGTGCAGCTGACAGTGCCTGGGATGATTAGTTGAGGATCTATTCAGTGCCTTTTTAAGGAGCATTGATGATCCATGCTCAAGATTCAAGGTTAGTGAGGTCTTGTCACTTCATCATCTTGGTGTGTATGCGCTAGGGTTTGCCTGCATGAGTGCATGTTTTGTGCACCATTGCCCAACTTGTGCTGATGAAAAAAGATGAATGTGTAGGTGTGCACTTCCTGATTTAGGCTTGGAAGTGAGAGACGTGGAGTTGCGCGTGGCCTGTTCCCTCTCCAAATATCATTAAGGCCAAATCTCATTGTGCCTTGACGCAAGCAGCTGTAGAGGACAGGTAGAGTGATCCTAAAACAGCAAGTAGCATTGCATATAGATTGTGCATATTGTATGTATTCAGAATGCTCTATTGAATTGTGATGTGATGTTTCAATGGTTACTTAATTACCCCTAATCAATCTGATTCAATGTTTATATTGAACGGATGCAAATGCGATTGCATGTTCTGATATATTATATTTTTATATTTGGTTATGTAATTTTTAAGATTATAATGCAACGAAGGATTGTAATTGTAATGATTCATTACACTACAAGTATTATGTATATATAAGCTATGTAATGAATACTTAATGGGTAATCATGCAAGGATGTAATTGTAGAAAGGGTTCTCATTGGAGGGCGAGATTGTAATTTTTATAAAGTACAAGGACCAGAAAATTTAAAAGAAGAATTAATTTGTAAATTAAAATAAAACATGGGGTGGTCTAAAATAATTCTTTTTAGAAACCACAAGGACTGAAATAAAATATCATAAAGACTCCTTTACATGACTAAAAGCCTTGCCGACAAATAAAATAATCTTTTTCATTGCATCACATGGAATAAAAACAAGGTTTGAAAAGCCAAAACAATAGCTTGTGGGCATGAAATGAGAGTGTGTTTAGCTTTGTGGTTGTGATCTGAAAAGGCAGGCTTAAAAGAAGTCATAAAGTTTTCAAGCGAGTCTAGCCTTTTCACTGCTCAATCACACCGCACACTGTTGGTAATTGCTTGGTGCTTCCCATTCTGCTCGGAAAGTGAAAAGCCTAACACTCCACCACTCATGGCTGCCAACATTTCTTTCTCTTTACTGTGTCTACCTAGTAGAAGAGCTTTCTAGTGGCTTTTTGCTGTATGATTTCTTTTTCTTTGCTATTCCTTTGATGAGTCTAATCGGGGACAGCGTTGTCGAATTTGAAGAAGGGAATGAGTATTGTAGAAGTTGATGCCTCCTTCCACCTTTCGTTAATACTAGAAAATCTCTAATACCGTGTCAACCAGGATAAGAAGAGGTAATACAGTGATACCTACTAGTGACGTTGACGAAAACAATACAAAGAAATATAATAAATATTAAAGATTGGGTAGAAATTTTGCAGAAAAAGAAAAGCTTTCATTTCTTCTATTCGAAGTACAGGTAAATTAAGACAAACCCATTTAAACACCGGCAAAGAAACATTGCTGTCAGGAATAGGTTCGGTAAGAGTCTGACTGCAAGAATCCTCATCTAGTTTTATGTTCGAGGAATTATTTTTATGGCCTCAAGAACCCCCAATACATAAGTTCTTCTTGTGATGTTTGCTATACAGACCGCAGAAATGCCACAGGACTACTAACCAACAATGGTAAACCCGGGCATCACTCAGCTCAAACATGAGGCATGGCAGAAAAAAGAAAATACATTATTGCACTACTGAGTACCTGACTGGGCTCGCACTCGCACTGCAGCACTATCAGATTTGCAGTTGAGTTGCAGCCACAACCTAACTTTATGTTGCCAAAACTGGAACTCCCTTGTGCCCCGCAAAAGCCTGTCGTAGAGTATGATAACCGTTCCTGTAATGTTCAAGAGTGAGACACAGTTGCCTTATTGCCTCCCGTTTCTCTTCTGCTCCTTCCAGGATTAAAATTCTTTGCCTCTCAACTTCTCCCTCCAAATCCTTAGCTTTTGATCTTAACTCGTCCATTAGTTTACGTGCCTCTTCTGCCCCGGCAAGTAGCTTCACATGCTCCATGCGTAATTGTTGCAGATGCTTATCCATTTGATTGACCGGGTTGTCTCTAGAAGTTACCTCTGCTTTAAGTGTAATAGCTTTCTCATTAAGCTCATCTCTCTCAGATTTTATGCGACTGTCTCGCTCAGCAGTGTCTTCCTTTAACTTCTGAATTTCACGTTCAAGTGTTTCCTGCATTTCTGCCTTCTCAGCCTGGAACATCCTAATACCATCCTCTAAAGAACGGCAACGTGATTCCTGTTCTTTCAGCCGCTCCTCCAAGCATGTCCCCTCCTCTATCAATCTAGATATTTCAGCCTTGATCTGTGCCTTTTCTGGAAAAATCTTCAGCTCAGCATCAGACACTGCTAGTTTAAGATCTCTCACCTCACTATCCCGGTCTGACAGATTAGTTTTCAGCCTGGCAGTTCTTTCTTGCAGCTTGGAGACCTCCCTTTTTTCTGCGTTGAGCTTGTTTTTCAACGTATTTATCTCCTTGTGAGCCAACGCAAGTTGATCTTGCAAATTATTGATTTTTTCAGATGGTCCACCACCCTCAAGTTGTTTTTTCAAAGTAGTTATTTCTTTCTCTGAAACATGAAGCCTCTCTTTAGCAATCCTGAGTTCTTCCATTAGTGCTTGAATCTTAACATTGGAGTCCAAAGTTTCAGCTTCCGACCCACCAATCCTTTGTTGAAGATGAGAAGCTTGATTTACCTCAAATTCCAGCTCAACCTCCCTGGTTGTGACCTTGCTCTCAGCTGGCGATGCGAACTCAGACTGCAAACCATCAGAGACTTCAGATGACCTACATTTTTGAAGCTCAGTATTCAATCGAGTAACCTCTTCTTCTGACAGCCGTAACTCCTCATTTGCAATTGTCAGATCTCGCTCACACCCTGTAATTTCTGCAAGAACATCCTCAGAATCTTCATTTCTGACGCCCCTAAATGAGCCATCAACACTCTCATCTTGCTGCATCCGTAGCTTTTCTTTTGTTTCACGAAGCTCAATTTCTAAATCAATTATTCTCCGGGACAGTCCTTGGTCACCACTATTCCCAGATAGACCTGAGTAATTGTTTACTGAAGAATCATCAGATTCTGATTCTGAATCCGTCAACGTGGATAATTCGTCTACTTCTTTATGGTGACGATCGCCACTGCCACCAGAGCCCAAGAAGAAATCAAAACCAGCAGCTCGAGGGCCAGGTTTAAGACGGCTTGGTTTTAGTTCACGAGCAGGAGAAGGTGGTTCAAAGATAACGTCAGAAATTCCAGAGCCCTGGGACTGGAGATCTGATGGAATGCTCTTCCTTAATTCTTCTGTCACGTGATCATAACGTTCTGCCAGAGATCGGTACATGCGGTAGAACTCCTCTACATGAGAAATCAATTCTGGTCTCTTCTGATAATACATCTCAGCCTTTTTAGCAAATGAGTCTCCATCCTCTTCAATTAGCTTCAGCATCCGCTTAACGCTCTGGTCCATCTCTGCAGTCAAGGATCGTTTTCATGATCACAGGAACTCACTGTTTTGTGATGCAAAATACAAAGTTCAGAGAAAACAACTCCTGTTACAAAAACTCTGGGGGGTTCCGGATTGACCATGGCAATCACTCAGGGTATTCCCATGTCGGAAACAAAATAAAAAATAAAAATTCTTCAAGAGCAAATGGCTATCTTTAACTAGAGAATACTCTAACCACTATTCTTTTGGAGTGGTAAAATAGAGGCAGACCCCAAATATAGGCACCAGACAACAGTATTGACCATGCATGTCCTTTTAACACATTTATCTTGTCTCCGAGGAGCATTTTACTTAAATTTGCGATTCCAAAGACGCGGCAAGACACCCTTATTTGATAATCTGTTCCTATTTCACATTTGATTCATGCACATTTCTGTTCTACCAACAAGTCCTTGAATGAAAAGGGACAGCGAGAAATCAGTAGCTCACCCTCAAGATTCTCAGTATGCCACTTGGAATTTTTCGGACTGATATGACTATCCCACCACCAGGAATGTGATTTTCTTGTTTGCAATCCCTTGAAATTCTTAGACGGGACCTGAAATTCATAAAAAGAGCACCAGTTACAAAACCAACTCACACTAAATTTCTTAGACTGACGAGAACATTCAGCGGAACAGATGAGACTGCAAAACTAGAGCCCATCACCGAGGTCGAACATAGGAATTCAATTGTTTGCTAAAACTATTGGAATAAGAAAATCTGTTCTTACCATCGGAGAAGCCATTTCGGACGTTGAAGGGAATGATGCGGCGGTCCAAAATAAACTGATGTGGTATTATCAACAAACCTGCTGCACAGTTATAAAGATAGCTATTACATGTAGTCTTCATGGTGAACAAATATCTCAACAACCAATCCCCCCAAAACAAAACAACGTAGTTTTAAAACACAAAGTGCCGCCACTTGTTAATATTTCTACAAATGCTTTTTAATTAAATTTTTTTATTCAAACAATTAAAAAACACTTTAAAAAAATATCAATTTAATATCTCTTATATAATTTAAAAAAACAATTTAACCACATAAACAAAAATTATCTAACTTTTATATATATATATATATATATATATATATATATATATATATATATATATATGACAAATATATACTACCACATCTATGTTTATTGAAATCCCTTCTTGTGTCAATAATATATTTGAAATTGCAATAATAATGATGACAACTTTAAAATGTTTTTAAAAAATATATATTAAAATAAAAAAGAATTATTTTAAAAAAATTATTTTTAACATCAATGTATTAAAATAATTTAAAAATATAAAGAAATTATTTTAAATAAAAAATTTTAAAATATTAAAAAAAAATAATAATTTCAAACACGGATGATTGAGCCGACTTCAATAATAAGTGGGTGGATAAATGGTGTTAATCCAAAATGATTTTTAAAGAAAAAGGAAATTGAAAAGATAATGTTTTGAAAAAAAATCATACCGACAAGAAGTACAGCTCCTTTGTCTGAAAATCACTATACTCTGTAACATTAATTAAAATATTCCCTTATTTGACGCCAAAAACACCAAATACAAACAAAAAGATCAACATGTAGTATTAGACGCAGAGAATTGCGAATACCAAAATCCAAAAGGGTTTTTTCCTTTGTTTCTATTTCGGTTAGAAAAATAAATTTTATGAACTAACTAAGAAAATTGATAAGTTTTGTTGATTTCTTCGGTATTTTAAAGGGTTGTTTATTTTAGTGGAAATGGAAAGATTGAATCTTTAGAATATTCCACCAAAAACAGAGAGAAAAGATTGAATTTTTACAATTGCATTTGTTTCAGTAATGAGGTGAAAAAAAGAAGCTGCAAAATTCAAAAGGGTCACTGGTTTTTAATGGCAGAAACTAATAATCTTCAAGTAGAGATCAAATCAAGCAATCTAGTTAGCACATCAACCACAACATATCATGATATAAATGATCAGCTCATACAAATTGAAAAGGATAAAAGAAGACTGAATCCATAGAAAAGAGAAGTAAACCAAAGCAGCAAAAGAAAGAGAGACTGGAACAAGGTAGAGCATACAGAAGAGAAAGAAAGAGGCTTTCTTGTTTGCTGTTATTGGAAATCTCGAGGGATGATAATTAGGGGCATATGCAGTAGTAGACTAGTGGTGATGGATGATCAGTTTCAAAAGAAAGAAAGGAGGAAGTAATAGAGACAAATCTGATGAAATTATTTGCCCACTCACAAGAACCACAACCCCACAACTACAACAGAGAGAGAGAGAGAGAGAGAGAGAGAGATGTGAAGAGTTATATTACATAACAATGGAGGAAAAATGGGATATAATGGCTACCTTTTTTAAAATCTGGTTTCTCACTTGAATCTCCATACAAGTCAATGCACTTAAGCAATTGCAGCACATGGGATTTAATTTTTAATTAATGATTTGATTTTTCATAATCAATTAAATTTGAAATAATCGTGCATATGTACTTGAAAATCTCAAATTATTCTAAACAAATTTATTTTATACACCGATCTCTGTTTTTTCTTTTCTTTTTTTAATAGATAGAAAAACCCTCAGAATCTTGTACCAAATCTAGTTGTTTCCCTGAAATAAGAATTGTTGTTTAATTTCTCCTTGACTGCCATCTAACTATTTCTAAGTAAGACGTGTAGTTGGATGGGAAGATATTGCTAAAAGAATCGATTAAGCAAACAAGAACATGTCCTTATTTTGGATGCCGAAGGACGTGGCAAACTTTATCTATGAAGCGTGGATTTTTTTTGGTGTGGTCATTTTGACAAGCAAAAAGTGCATACGGTAGCTTAGATCATGTTTGTTAGAGAGAACGACAGAGGGGATCCGACGTAGGAATAGGGTTAATTACTGCAAAAAAAAAGAAAAAAAAAGCCCTTCTATTCAAATGGTTTTGAAAAATGGGGTTCAGGAACCAAGAACGATAGGAAGAATTCATAAGAAGAAAGTATAACCTAAACATTTTGGATGATGTTTGGGTTGGTGAGAATGCTTAGTCGTCGGAGTTTTATCCCTGTCTTCGTAAATTATCTAGTCAAAGAAATAGTATTCTGGGTAGTATGAGGCCTTGGATTGCTGGTTGCTGAAGATATATGTAATCTTTAATGGAACCGAGATATTAGAAGCACCGCTTGACAGTTTAATGGAGGTTATTAATCAAACCCATTTGCACAAAGCAACAACTTGAATCCACTCTTTCAACAACAGGTTCAGCTACAATTCTCAATCTTGCTACTTCATTTTTCATTTCCATTGTTGTATTACTTTTTTTCACTTCTTAATTATGCTGGGTTTTCATCTACTAAATGGCTAGCTTAATATATATAATCTCTCCAATTTCGTTAATAAGAATAAAAAAAAGTTCCTTTTCACAGTAATTAGCGAGCCATTTTGATATAGTTCCATGAAAGTATAAGATAATAATTTGGGTTACTAAATTTTTCTTGTTTAGTAAGATCATCTTAGTCATATTCGCAACGTCATGAAGCATGGTGGTCAATTTAGAAGAGAAGATCTCTAGAGATGTCTCCCCATGGAGTGGAATATGGCGAGATGTTGATGATTTATTGCTTTCGACTTTGTAACCGAAAATAAATGGAAGAAAGTCAAAAGGCCAGGGTTTCTCTTTGTCTTTATCCTGCAATCTGTACCTTCTGAATCCAGCAAGAATTTCTTAGCGATGACTTCTTTGTTATTTTTGCAGGATGGTATGCCATTATTGAAGCAGGATGTAGAATTATACAAGTAAACATCAAGAACCCAGCTTGCAGGCCTCTCTCTTTCCACTGCTAACCCTATTAACTAATTAAAAATATAATAATTAACACGCCATTGCCATCGAACTGCATATATGGGCTCTCACACACATATGTACACAGCATACACTTGTTCTGATATCACTTTTACGTTAGGTTAATTAAGTTGTTGAGTATATCGAATGCATTTCACACCCAGGAAACGAGAAGGAAACTCCATTAACAGGTGGCTTCATCTCTGTTTGTCCCCACTGGCTTATATTATATATACAAGATGTAGTTGTGTGCCTTGGAGTTGGCATGATGGTATTTAATTAATAGGAGATAAGTTCAGTCATTGCAAGTTTTCAGCTTCGCGTCACATGGTTCTTAGAACTGCCCGTGTCTCGAGCCTTAAGTATTCTTGCCGCATGTTGTGCATAGCTTGCAACCATTGTAATTGAGACATGCAAGTCCAATTGGTTATAATATGCTTGTGTGTGTGTGATGAGTTAATCTAACTCAACCAAAAGAAGCCTGGCTGCTAAGAGTCTTGAAAGACTACAAGAAGTAAAATCGATGCCACGTCTGAATTCTGCAGGTCAGCCCTTCCAATTTCCAAACAGCTACCTTACATTGTTGGTTTTATAATCTAGTTTGTCAATGTATTGTAGCTTCTTCCTTCAAAAAATGGTGACCACACCACACAAGAAAAGGTACGTTTACCCAAAGACAAATCACATTATGTCAATATCTCACATGCTTGCATATCCTAAATTAACCTTCACACCTGTTTCCAAGACAAATAGCGGTAATCCTTATCATCGACATCCTACAAGAACCAAGACGAGTATGCCAACTTGCAGAGCTTTAGTGGTTGTGGTTGAGGTTGGTTTAACCAGTGTTTTAAAACCCGGACCGGCCTGGCGGGTCGATCCAGGACCCGGCCGACCCGGGCCTGGGACCGGTCCGGGTGAAGGCAAAAACCCGCTCGGGAATTGGCCCGGGGAAAACCCGGTCGACCCGGAGGGTCGACCCGGGACCCGGTCCACCCGGTCAAACCCGGGTGAGACCCGGTCAATTTTTTTTTTATTTTGACTGTCATTAAACGACGTCGTTTTTAGCTTTCAAAATGACAAAACGCTGAAGACTAAAGAAAGACTGAAGAAGAGCGAAGCAAAATCATTAAATCAGTAACCTAATTCCTCTTTGAAACCCAGCTGAGGAGCTGAGGAGCAGGGGACGTCGACGTCTGACCATTGATCGCGAAAAAGGTTTGAATCTCCTTCTTTCACTCTTTGTTTTCTTTATTCTTGGCCGTTTTCTCATTTCTGGCATCAATTTCAATTTCAGAACTCTCAACTGATCTGCTGCCATCGAGCCCAATCGCTGCCATCGATTCATTGTTCGTTGATTCATTCGCAGCCCAGTCACCTCAGGTATGTTTCTCTAGCTCGATTTCTGTCTTTTCTTCTGCCAGTCAACTCAATTTCTCTAGCCCGATTTCAACTTCTGTCAAAAAAATAAGAACTCTGTTGTTTGCATGATGAACTCTAGAATGCTGTTACTGATTTTGTTGTTACTGAACTCTCTAGCCCGATTCGTTGTTCGTTGATTCTTTTGATGCTGTTACTGTGTTACCATGATTTGGCAGTGAAAAAACGTTGTGTGGAGGTGTCTAAAGATTGTAAGGTTTAGCTTATAATTTGGAAATATATGTAAAGATTATGCTGTTTAATGTTTATGACTGTTTTATGAACAAGATTATGACAGTGTATTGTGTGGAATTGGATTGTTAGTTTGTTACAATTGTGTTTAATTACACGCCAAAAAAGGCTGCTAGCTTGTTACAAAGGAAGTTTAATGAATAACAGAGGTTAAGATTGATAGAAAAGAGTTTGAGGCCATCAATCAGCACTCGCGAAAATATATTCTACGTTGTAGCTGTGATCATATAGGTATAGTGTGAGTGTTTGTAACTATATTTGTAGCATTTCAAGCACCTGCTTTGGTTTATGAACAAGCATCCCTAACATTTGCTTTTAAAGTTTGGTGATTATTGATGGTTTGAGCTCTGCAGTGCTTGATCTTTCCTTTCATGAGCCGTAAATAACCCTGTGTTCCATTGACAATCTTGCTTTCTGGTTCAGGTACCAGATATAATTGACATATGCATATGTTAGGGATGCTTGACCTTCGCGTGATTGCTGAAGGCAGTAAAAACGAGCAAGAAATGTCTGTTTGTGGTGTAGGAAAGGTAGTCCCCCATGTAAGTGAATGCTGAGCCTGCTTCGTCTTTGATTGCATTTGCCATCTCCCTCATATATAGGCAGTCCCCTCTTTTTCTGCTTTGTATTGCTCGGACGATTGAACATCCAATTGTACTGTCGTTTTGATTTTAACATCCAATTGTTCCATTTACTGATTTTCCCAGTATGCTGCTCCATTCTTGGGCATGTATGCATGTCCTTTCACTCAGACATTGAAAGCTGAGGATGGTCGAGTTAAGTGAGTTGTCTTCAAGTATATCGGAGTTGGATTGTATATATTTGCGAATACAGTTAGGCTTCCTTTTAAGTGTGATTCTGCATGAACTTGTTTTCCAGATGCATCATTGATCTAGCTCATAAAGGTTTTTTTTTTGGGTTGACCCGGGTCAACCCATCTGACCCGTGACCCGATCACTTGACCGGGTCGATGACCGGGTCGGGTTTCAAAACTATGGGTTTAACCCAATCATATACAAAACTCAACCACAAAAGTTAATTTTTCTAGTTTTTTGGTGGATCCCACATACAAAACTCAACCTCAACTACAAAAACCAAGCACACACGATTTCATTAATCAGTCATCATACAAGAACCAAGAAGATTGAATAAACAATTGAAGCTGAAGGAAATTAGTCCAAGAATATTCAAGCGCTGCTAGAGAGTAGCTAGCTAGGTGAGAATTTCCAGTTGGGGAGGTGGGAGGTGGGCTAAAATGAACGAGGAGGCAGGACTTCAAAAACCGCACTTTGTTCTAGTCCATGGAGCATGCCATGGAGCCTGGTGCTGGTACAAGATCAGGTGTCTCATGGAAACATCTGGCTATAAGGTCACATGCCTAGACCTTAAAAGTGCTGGTATTGATCAGTCCAATCCCAACACGATCCTCACTTTGGATGAGTACAATGCACCCCTTATCGACTTCTTGTCGAATTTGCCACACGATGAAAAGGTAAACTAACTAAAAGCTTCTGTCAACTATAAGCGATTGATTTTTATGGGATGCTTGCTTGCTTCGCTGTATATATGTAGGTTATATTGGTAGGACATAGTGCAGGAGGTTTGAGCTTGACAGACGCTATACACAGATTTCCTAAGAGAATTCATCTGGCTATTTATGTTGCTGCCAACATGTTGAAGCATGGCTTCTCTTCAGATCAAGATTTCAAAGATGTAAGAAATTTCTTAATCACTTCTCTTATTTGCTAGTGGCCTTGATAATTTGATCAAGTTAGATCATGAGGTGTTTTGTGCTATATTCCTCGTTCCAGTTGATAGGCTATAATTGTCTTTCCCGGCTGAAGCTTGTATCAGCAAATCCTCCATGTCTTCCAATTCTGATGACTGCAATTGTTAGTGCTTGTTTGTAATTTTCAAAATCTCTTATAATTTGTCTTGCATTCCTGATGACATCTTGCATGCTTTCACCCCTTGGAGATTAATCTAAGATCATTTTAGCATCTAAAGGGCCTAATTCATGCCTCTCTCTCTCTCTGTATATGTATATGTATGTATATATATATATATATATGGATCGAGCAGGGTGACCCTGATGTATCTGAGTACGGAGAGATAGCTGATTTAGAATACGGGATGGGTCTAGATGAGCCTCCAACAAGTGTCATAATAAAGGAGGAGTTCCGGAAACGAATTCTCTATCAAATGAGCCCTAAAGAGGTATATATTGATTTATTTCGAGTCTTTTGACACTAGTAGCTAGCATGATTGCATCTCTTAACAATCCCAGCCCCTTGATTATTGGTTTTGGACCAAGTCGATCAGGACTCCATATTAGCATCAATGCTACTGCGAGCAGGGCCTGTCAGGGCATTCAAAGGTGCTCGATTTGAGGGAGGAAAGGATGCTGATTCTGTTCCACGAGTATATATTAAGACATTGCACGATCACATTCTAAGACCAGTGCAGCAAGAGGCAATGATAAAGAGATGGCAACCTTGTCAAGTTTTTGAATTGGAGAGTGATCACAGCCCTTTTTTCTCTGCCCCATCTTTGCTTTTCGAAGTAATAGTCAAAGCAGCAGCCACCATCACTTGTAACTGATATTTTATTTCTTACTTCATTGAAACTTTTATAAATCTGGACTATTTATAGAGCTCGAAAAGAGTTTTAATTGGTTATGATATGCTTGTGAGTGTGTGTGTGTGTGTGTGATAAGTTAATCGAACTCCACCAAAAGAAGCCTAGCTACTAAGAGTCTTGAAAGACTAAGAAAAGTAAAATCGATGCCATATCTGAATTCTGCAGGGCAGCCCCTCCCAGTTTCCAAACACAGCTAGCTTAATTTGTTGGTTCTATAGAAAATTTACCTTAATTTTCTTCTAAGTTTAGGGTTTATAACCTTGTAAGTTGTGTCTCAATTAATGCCAGTATTCTCTCCTCTCGATCAGATTATCTCAAACTCGAACCTCTTTGCTGTGATAAAAATTAGCTCGTAGACGTCCAAGTTAAGCGCAAAAAAGAAAAAGAAAAAAAAAAGTGGAAGCCCTGGATTATTTGGCTGGGCTGCTCGTGCATTAATACAAATTTATTTTGTTGCGTGAATGAAAGAGTGGGGTAGGATTTCCACTCAGCAGTTGGGTGAAAGATTAACGAGGAATGGACATGCAGAAATAAATTCTCTCAAACAAGGTGTTCTGATATCTGACAGTACTCCATGCACTTCATTAATAGAGAAGAATAGCAGCAGCAGCCAGCCTCAGCCCCTAGCTCCATGCCTCTCCCTTGACCCTCCTTTTGTTCACTTTGGTGCAGAGCTCTGCCTCCTCTGATGAGTACTTGCCTTGGAAAAAATGAGACCTCGAGGCCAGCCAGCCAGCCAACTCATAGAACAGTCGGAGAAATTAAGCTCCCTGCCTTTGCCTCTTTTTTTATATATATATATTATTAACATGGATATCTGGGTCAGCTTGTACACACCTCTACTAATCTCATGAGCCGTGAAGTTAATGACCATGTAAGCCTCCAATGATCCTAGGGTTTGTAAAACTCGAACTAGTAACTTCTAAAAAACAAATCTAGAACCTAACTAGTTTAGCTACACCTTTTAAGTTGTCTTTACCTTTATATATATATATATATATATATATATATATATATATATATAATTCGTGTATGCATTAAACAATTTTTATATTTTATTTATTTTTAATACACACGAGATACAGATCTTCTTTAATGTGTGGAGGGAAAGTGTTTCAATTCAAAAGTTGATTGAACCATGAAACAACTTTCCGAACCCCGATTGAGGTTGTGTTTGTGTTAATTATTTATTCCTACTCTTGTTTTATTATCTTGATCAATTAATTCTTGTGTTTTTTAAAATTTATTTAATTAACCCTTGATTTATAGTTTTTTTTTAAAAAAAATATTTTCATAACTAACTTTTGTCAAGTATTAATGTTTAATGATATATAGGACTTAATTGTATCATTGAATAATATATTAAAAATAGATGAATCATGTTAGTTGCAACTTTTATATATATATATATATATATATATATATATATATATATATATATATATATATATATATATATATATATGTTAAAAGCTAATTAAATAGACATAAAATGATATGAAGATATTATTTATTGAAGCTCTTCAAAAATAAGAAAAAAAAACCATGTCATAAAAGAAGAATATTTATTTTTACTACATAGTTAACTTTGGGATTTAATAAAAACTAATAACTTGATTAATTGATAATTTCGAAAACACTACAAATTAAAATTAATTCAACAAATATAAAAATTAAAACAAGTACAAATGAACAATGACCTGAACACAAAAATTACACGATGACTTTAGAAGCCTTACCCGACGCTTTTCTTGATTGTCCAGCACGTGTCGGTGGATGCGCGACAGTCAAGCTTCGACATGCTATTCTTCTTCTCATCTTTTTTTTCTCTCTTCTCTTCTTAGGAATCATTAGGGTGAGCAAGTTAACCGAAAAATCGATTTAACTGAAAAAACTAAACCGATAAAAAAATCGATTGAACCAGTTCAAATATTTAGAAAAATGTCCGGTTCAGTTTGGTTTCTGGTTTTTGTGTGCCTGAACCGGTCAACCCGAACCGAACCGAACCGAACCGGTTTGGTTTAGGAATGAAAAAAAAAATTTAAACCAAGCGGTCCTAGCCGCGTGCCGCGTCCTCTCATTACTTTCCCTTTCAACAACTAAGGCATACCATTTCAAATTCAATTTTCTGCTTTCCTTTCACACAGCCGCCCCCTCCCCTCCGACCCGATTTCCAGTTTTGAACCTCAAAAAATTCCCTCTCCTTATGAAAATCCATCACCCGTGATAAAAAAATCTGGTCTTCTTATCTCTAATCACGTGCTTGAGCTGTCTAATAGCGTCGACATAGCCGCTACAGACATGTCTACAACCTCCTTTAGTGAAACTTCTATGCTCTAAGAACCTCAACAAAATCTTTTACTTGAATGAAAACCTGACCGTATTGTTCATGACGTGTTTCATCGTTGGTCTGCTGTTGCTATTGACAGTGTTGGTATTCCAAGAATTACTTTCAATGGGAATAGATGCTTCGCTTGTTGTGTCTGAGAAAATATGGAATGCTATAAGCCCCATGAGAAAGTAACTTCTAATTTGGAGCTTTTTATTGTTCCAGGTCTTTCTGATAGGATTGAATTGACCATATCTCAACTACCAATCTTTGGAAGACAATCACATGGTGAAGACCAATAGACCGAAGATGCAAAACACTAGGGGTGAGCAAAAAAACCGGAAAACCGATTAAACCGAGAAAACCATAAAAGAATTAACCGAAAAAACCGAACCGAAAAAAAACCGATTAAACCGATTAATTTTTTGAAAAAACCGGCCGGTTCGGTTCGGTTTCGGTTTTATAAACAAAAAACTGAAAAAACCAAACCGAACCGAAACCGACAAAAAACCGGAAAAAAACCGAGCCAAAACCGGAAAAAACCGAGCCAAAACCGGAAAAACCGAGCCAAACCGGTTTGAACCGGTTTTTGCCCTAAAATAACCGAACCGAAACCGGTCGGTTTGACCCGGTTTCGGTTTTTTTTCCAAAAAAATAAATTCGGTTTGGTTACTTTTTTTGATAAAAACCGAACCGAACCGAAAATGATCACCCCTACAAAACACCTTAACACCATAGGTTTTTCCGGTTTGGACCGGTTCCGGTTCGGTTTGGGTCCTTTTTTTTTAAAACGGTTTGGTTATTTTTTAAAGATAAAAACCGAACCGAACCGAAAATGATCACCCCTAGGAATCATGCTAGCTTGCCAAAAATAAAATGTGTCCTGTTAATTATTTTTCTTTCAAATTTGGTGCTCATTTTTCATTGTTATTTATTTGTTTTGATTTTTTTTCATCGATTTTGTTTTTCATTTTCTTCGGTTATCATTTAATTTTTATATCAAATTTAGTTCTTATTCTTTTGATTTATATTTTTTTATCATTTTTTAATTGAACTTTTTATCAATTTCATCATTTAGCATTTTGTTTTGTTTTATTTTTATTTTAAAGTTGATCTTCATTCTTTTAATTGTTATTTGTTTTTGTCTATTAGTCTTTTTTATTGATTTTTTTTTATTTCATCCATCGGTATTTTGTTTATTGAAGATTTAGCTTCGTGATTTTTTCAAGTTTGCCTTTTATAGTGTTAATCCCGGCCTCATGATCCAATTAATGGTTTCAAAAATTAGCCTGGGTTGACTTCGATTTTTTTTTAATTATTTTTTTCTTTTCAATTTTATTATTCAAACATTAGATTGGTGAAGGATTTTTTTAACTTTTCTTTTATGAGGTTATCTTCATCTCTAATCTTAGATTGCGGACTTAACAAGTTTACCCAGGTTGACCTAATTTTTTTATTGCTTTTTTTAGTTTTTTTTTTTTAGTTTCACCCATTAAAATTGAATTGTTCGATATTTGAACTTCATTGATTTATTCAATTTGCTTTCTACATAGATTATTCTAATTTCAATTTGCTTTCTACATAGATTATTCTAATTTCATGAACAAGTCACGTATTTGACAGGATAACTCGGGTGAACTCAAGTTAATTCTTTTTATTTATTTTTAGTTTGATTTTTTTTTAATTTTTCATTGTATTTTCTATAAAACTATAATATTCTCATTTAATTTTTTTTATTAAATATTAAAAAAATATCTTTCTATATCATTAACAAACATACTATTTTTTGAATTGATCGTTCGGTCAATTTATTTTCATTGCATGTTTTTTTTAATCATTAACCACGCTTATTTAATCAAATTAAATCTCTCAATTTTTTTCTACTTTTTTTAAAGCGCCTTTTTTTTTAACATTGAGAAAAATTTGAGCCCATCTAGTAGAAACCAGGCAGGCTGATGCCCCCAACAACCCTCAGCTTTTTTCAGACCTATTCATTGAGAGCTAGAAAATTATCCAAACATCTCTTGAAATATAAATTAAAAACCAGTACAAGTCCCAGAAACAACGTAGCCATCTTAGGCAACATCTGTATACTTCATAAATTGACAGCATTTCAGGTAGCTTGTCACAATTCACGCAAGCAGTAGCTGATAGACAGCAAATACAAAAAAGGATCTATCGGCTAATTCGCACAATTCCTGGCTTTTAAAGGCTTATGTCCCAGTATTTCTGCGGCCAACACGAGCAACAAAACCAGCTTTAATTGGAGCAACTGATCGTCCAGAACCACACTGCACAAGTATTAATAAGATCAGCCAGAAAGAGCAAAGCAGAAATGGGAACAAAAATACAAGTCACAAAGAAGTCAGCAACCTGAAACTGGCATATTCTTGATATTTGCATGTAAAGCAACAAGGAATTCATGGAATGGAGAATAATGACAGTAAATGATAAAGAGTAGATTCAACCAAAAATGCAGATACTGATTGGAAAATAAAAGAAAATGCCAAGTCTATAGAAGAAAGCTCCACAAAAAGCAAGGTCCCAACATTTCCCACGGACATTGTAAGCAAACACAAGGGCACTCACCTAGGAGGGCCTTGGATGTACGTCATACATCTGCCTATAAGGTTGGAAAATCTGGCAATGGACATCTCATCATCTCAAGTCTCAACTTAAGAGGATTTGGCCAGAGATAAATTTGGATACCTATTAAAGGTAGTAACCAAAGTTGTACAATTTTCTTTCCAAATCAGCATCTACTGACCATCCAGTATTTTGTTATCCCTTAAGTTCTAAGTTCTTTGTCTCAGTTCTTTATCAACAACCATAATAAAGAGACAAGAGGATAATCAGCTATTACCTTCTCGCATCTCAGAAAGAAGAGACGATTCTCTTTTGACAAAATGGTGTCAGGACTCTTGCAACCAAGACAAATGACATACTCATCTGAAAATGACATAGAAACATTCAAATGTGTTAGGCAACAATAACCCTGCCCCATCAATTCCTTCTGGAAAGCTCAGCATAGAAGGAATCAATCGAGAAAGTTATATACTTACTGATATATCGACGTAGGATCCCTTCAAAATTTTTGGGAGCAAATCTCCCTTTGACAACCAACCTCTGTTGCCCATCAAGGGATCCGCTGGTACCCAACTCAGCAAGGAGGAAAGCCATGACATGGTCTGCCTGCCGATGCATTCTGAAATTCCCCCACCAAAGAAAATGGAAAGATAAAGTTCACATTCAGTATTCATGCCAAAAACAAGAAGCTGTGTACTAAAAAAACAAATGATAACAAGCTATGAAGAAAGGCAAAAAGGAGAGCAACATCAACTCACGTCCTGCACAGATCCATGAAATTCACAAAAACAGTCTTCTTTGTTCCCTCACGAAGAACTTGAGGAGGCCTCATCACAGTTCTTCGCCTGTCACCAGCAAGCTCAGGATTGTTTTCACGCAGAATGTTGAAAACTCGGCCAAGAAGCTGCCAATGACACAACAGAAAGAAGAAAATTCATTACTCCCCAAGAACGTATATAATAAAAAATAAGTGAACCATAATGTCTCAGACAAGCACTTAGCCAACAAGTAGAGAGCACAGATATAACAGAGATGGAAGACCTACAGTAACTACAATCAAAGGGATTATGTGATTACTCATTACAAAAAATCAAGATCTTTTAGCCAATCTATTACACAAACTATAGTTCAGAGAAAGCAGAAAAATGCAGTTCCTTGTACGATTGGTTCTACTCCACATAAATGAATTTTTTTACTGTACCTCCTCGTACTCATAATCACGGTCAGTCCCATCCCAGGGGTTTCGTTGCTGCTGCTGCTGCAGGTCAGCACCCTCCCCATTTTCATCCTCTCCTGCATGATCTAAAAAACCGAGAAATGCATCTCTCTAAGAATCCAAATAACAGAGTCAACATAGATTAAGCAAAGAGGGAAATTTAAATGAGAATCTTCTTACCATCCAAATCTTCTCCTGCATCCCCACTTTCCTCATCCAACATACTGGTTTCAACCTATAATTATCATACCACGTATCAACACAAAGATTCACAAAAAATCGGATGATACTAAAAAAGGGCACACCAACTTACAGGTTTCTTCTTCTTCTTTTTCAAACCAGTAAAAGAACTCTCAAGCCCATCAGAGACTGTACCCAACAAAAAAAATCCCAGAAAGAAAAATTAGGCAATCTTAGCACAACTATTCAACAAGAAAAATAAATACTTTTAAGTAAATATACCTGACAAAGATTCAGTCTTGTCAGCCAGGGAATCGACTGCCTCATCTGCATTCTCTTGTATCACCACCTTCTTCTTCTTCTTCTTCTTTGTTGGATCAAAGGGGGCAAGCTGCTCTCACAAAGAAATAAGAATAAATTCAAAAAAGAAAATCAGCGCTAATTAATCAAAGAAAAAAAAAGAAGAAAAACAGACCTCTGCCACCTCATCCTTGACATCGATAATTTCGTCCGCCATGATTGCTGCATTGCATGAATCATAATAAGAGATAGAAACTGTACAGAATCTAATTATGAAACCCTAAGACATAAAATTATGGGATTTTACTTCAATAAACCCTAGAGAGTGAGAGAGAAAGGGAGTACCTTTGTGGTTTACTGCCTCTGCTGCTGATGCTGCTGAGAAGGATTGGCTTGGGCTTTGGTCTGCGTTTAGAGAGAGAGAGAGAGAAAGGAAGCAGAAATTTTATAGTTGGATGGTGCAGTGGTTAGAGACCGATGTAAAGATGGCCCACTTCACTTAAATGGGCTTACTATTATGGACTTCAGTCAGTAAGGTTTTTTCATTGTCCTTGCTCAACCATGGAGGCCCAATGCACCTTCACTATTTTATTTATTTTTTTGTTATTTTACTAATATTGGGTGCAGTGCATGAGATTCGTTTAAAATAAATAAGTGGTCAATAATATACCCAAGTTGGGTTAAATTTTTTTAATATAAAAGGAATTATTAAGACGATGATAATAATTTTTTAAAAATAAAAAAATCTTAAACTTAAAATATTAATTTGAATTGGTTTAATAATATCGATTAATTTAATAATATGATAGAAAAACAACAAAAAAAGTCAAACACTAATTGAAAAAAATAAATTATTACCAATATTATAAAAATATATTCTCTTAATATTATTAAAAGGTCTTGACAATCTTATTTAATAACAAAGCAAAAATTAAATGAGAACGGGATGGCTTTGTAAAGAGCATACAAAAAAAATTGAATAAAATAATGAAGGTCAACTCTTAGAAAAATAAAATAATAAAAGGAAAAATTGGAAAAAAAATTCGAGTAAACATGAGTTAACTTAACTAACATGCGACTCGAGATATGAGATTGAGATAACAATATAAAAAAGAGAGTGGCAAAACTCACGAAGCTGAAGACCCAACAATACAATATTAAATGATAAAATTAAAAAAATATATATTTAAAAAAAAACCTAAAAAATACCAAAATCAAACCAGACTAATCTTCAAAACCTATAACTCTAGCCATGAGACTAAGTTATCCTATAGAAGAAAGACCCAGAATATCACGAAGAAAAATTTACAATCATAAAAAAAAACAAATAGCAATTAAAAAAATAAGGACAAATCTAGTATAAAAAATAAATGAAATAAAACAATAAGAGATAAAATTGAAAAATAAAATAAATCAATAAAAGAATTAAAAAAAAGCAACCAAAAGAATGGGGACCAAGTTTGATAGAAGAAAACATTGAAGTGGGATAAAATTGAAAAAAACATTATAATTGTATACATTATTTTAAATAAAACAAATAATAATCAAAAGAACATGAATTAAATTCGAAGGAAAACCAAATTGAAAGGCTTGTTTGAAAAATTGAAGGGTTTGACGGAAGAATCGAGGGGAGAGAGAAAATAGAAAAAAAGGTTGTTAGCACTAAATTAATTGTCTGTTGAACACATGCGTCACTTAATCATAGAGGGGGCGCCAAGCATTTTCCAATATTGCTCTCAAATCAGATGTTTGGCCAATGGGCAACGCCACACACGCCATTTGAAGCTCGCAGGCTCAACCCACGCGCTGACATGTGCAATACACTCATTTGCTATTTTTATTATTATTTAGTTTTAGTAAATTACCAAATCACCTCTCAATCCAAGTGATAACAAAAAAAAAATATTAAAAAGACAAATAAAGCCCTTACAATGAGTTTAGTTTTCTTAACTTTTAAAAATAATTTAGTAATTTTATTGTTTTTTAGAAAGTAAAAAGATCAAGAAACCCCTGGATATCAAGCTATTTTTTTCTCTTTTAAAGGGTAATTAAATCTTTTTATTATGCTAAAAAATAAAAATAAAAACAAATTTAACTCTCACTAGTTTGATAATACCAAATCAATCTTGTGAAAATATTATTTTGCCCCCATATTTGCACTTACTGGCTTGCAATGTGAAGCGAAAAAAATATTATTATATTGTAGTAATCTAAAATGAAATGAGGCTTTGATGTCAATTAGTTTATATATATACAATGATAATGTTGGATTTATCTAGGTGGAGTTTGGTTACTTGCTTTTTGTATTATAGACGGAGATAACGAGGATGTCATGTTTGTTTGGGATTAAAATAAAAGAGACAAATAAAGAAAGAATAAAAATATATTTAGTTGAAGAAATAAAAATAATTTTATTCTTATAAAAAATTTAAATATATTTTTATCATTTAAAATCAGGAATACATGACAATATGTGATATCTTTTCTCTATCACCTATGTATTTTCTGTCAATAGTCGTGTAGGAGTACCAAGTTTTAACAAGAAGTACCATTAGCATCCTTCAAGGTTAGACCATGGAAAATATTTCCAAGAACTTCACGACTCCATATTTTGAAGAACCATTCTATAATCATTCCATGCCTCTTTGACAAGCTCACAAAGCCTGGGATCAATCCATCAATCAACCAAGATGATTGGAACCGAAACAGACGAGACTTAATTAGGACAAGATGACGAACCTAACTAAACTGAAGCAATAAAGAGGTTCATGAATCATAGAGAAGTCTAGTTCAATAAATTGTCTACGGACGAGGAGCAATAACCAGAAACTGTCACTTCACTTGAGAGACCCTTCGGCCTCAATACAACAAGGATTAGAAAAACCGAGTCTTTTGAAGCCCACTGGTGCGAGGTTCCACAATTACAAGAGCTTTTGGCTTGTAATGAAAAAATCAAAATAATGATAAGTTTGTGGCCAGCACCCTGGCAGTTCCAAGTCATTACACTCATTAGAACATTCAACGCGTTGCCGCCCCACTCACTCCTTGACTGCACATTCAAACAGTGATGTTTATGCTGGGAAATTTATATAGGAACACGGTTAAATGGTATATTTACGATCAAATTAAAAGTAGAATTCACTTTCAAGGTATAACATGACCCGTCGTCGAATATTGTTTGAATAATTGAGCCATATTCACGTCTCCATCGAGTCTAGTTGGCCCGGTGAGACTGGCAACATTTTTGAAAGCAACCTGTGATGGAACTTGTTCCTGTACCATTTCAATGAACACAAGCTGAGAAGTTTCCAAGGATTAACTGGACATGGACATGGACCTCCTGGTCTCGGTCAAACCATGATGTTCTACTTCTATTGGTGCACGCTTCCCTACGACAATTCACCAGAAATCTGGCTTCGTAACTGCCCCCCTTTCACATTTTGTCTCAAGATCTTCTACTTCTACTTTAATTATTTGTCTCGCAAAGAAAAAAGGTGGACTCTGCTTAGCTTGTGACTTTGGCTAGTCAAAAGGAAGGATGCGGCCAAACATCATCTGCTCCTTCTATTTCGAAGAAGTTTCCTCCATCTTTTCATGGGATTTTCGGTCCAAGTGATGGAAATATTTAAACAAGAAAACTTACGGCTAACCTCTTCTCTTCTTTTCTTTTCTTTTCTTTTTTTTCAAATATTAATCTTTTCTTGAGGGTTAAGACACGGTATTAATTAATCATATATAGCAATGGCCAATTTAAATTAATGGGCCTTTTCTATTCCTTGATTTGTCCTTTTGTATTTCAGTCAAGTGGTTGTGTCTAAGAAGCTTGCAAATCTTTATTTCGTATCCAGATTCAAGGAACGTGACTGTAATTTGTAACCTCAATGCATGGAAAAGGGGGGAAATTAATCAAATATACTAAATATTAGCTTGGCCGAGAAACAAATGGGATAAATTCAGACCTCATCGGTAACAATGTTAGATGATTTTCCTAAATCCTTAATTCCCAGTGTCATACGGCAGCAAGAAATTGATTGGTGGCTGAACCGCCGAGGATTGTGAGCCCTAAGCGGCATGCTTCTCTCAGATCTTCTATGTTCATACATGGTATGATGCTCTGACTTGCAAATATAGCTGAGAAACACAAAGTTTTCTTCAGTCATAGGTAGCTAGAAGAGGTCCAGAACAGAAGACAGGAGCTATGTACAGGAACGTTGAAGACAAATCACAGATGTTGCGAGGGACGGCTATGGTGTGTATTGCAGCACGTCTGTCTAACAGAAACAGTTCGATTTTTTCCATGTTTTTTTTTTTGACAGATTAATGACATCCCTAGCTCTCTTCCATGCATAGTTTCACCAAACCAGTATTAAAAATAAATTAACAGTTGAGAGATATTAATTTCCAACTTGGATGATTATCACGAACATTTCTCCATTCAAAATATCAAAGGATCATAAGAGATTGATTAAAAAGATATCATCAAGAGATTAACTTTAAAAAGTGTGATGATTTCTTGATATTTTTAAGAAATTAAACCACGTGATTTATATGCGATGTTTAATGGCTGGATTAGAGATGTTAATCAAATACAAATAAATAATAATAATAATAATGCAAGTAATCTCAATCAAATCGATCTAGAATTCAAATGGTGTTTAACAATAATAATAAAAAAAGATGCGACATCAATCAATCACCACACTGAGAACAGTAGCAGATGGCGGCCATAAATTTAGAAAGACAAATAGGGTTAATTTGTCCGCTACGATGAACATCTTGAAAGTGACGGAAAATCACCATGTGCTACACTTCTGTTGTATGTTTTGAGCTTATCCTATCCTTATTAGAGTGGATAAGTTTGCTGCTTCCTCGTTTCACTTGAGATTTTACGTCCATCTTGGGCATATTCTTACCATACCTTCCTCTTGTTTTTTCTCCTCAACCTTTCTTTTTTAAAAATATTAAATTAATATTTTTAAATGCTTTTAATGTTAAAATTTTAAAAAATATATAAAAAACATCATTTTAATTTTAAAAATACTTTTACAAAAATACCATACACTGTATTACTAAACACACTAGTTGAGGGCTCGAGGCTCCATGTACACACACACACAAACGACATAGCCCTATGAATAAGAGGATTGATCCCAAACTCACTTGAAATATTAAACTTTTTGTATTCACATATATGTGGAATCAACCTTTTACACACATTACAATTACTTCTATACTAAAAAATATATTTAAGAATCATGATGCTCTTTCATTTATTTATTTTTTATTTCTTCATGTTTTATATTTTGATTTGGTCTTTTTTTTTTCAATTTTATCATTAGATTTTTTTTACAGTCATCCGGGTTATTTTTGGACCAGTCAATTTAACTTAATATTTTCAAAATAACTTTCACATTGTTTAATTTTAAACTCGAGTTAAGCAAGAAGACGGGTCAAAATTTTTTTTTATCAATTTTATCCTCTTTTCAATTTATTCCACAAATTTTTTTTTACCGATCAAGCAAGTTGTCTTTGGACCGGTCAAGTCAACCGAGTCACGTCAAAAAAATTCCCACACAATTTAATTCTAAATCTGGGCTGGGTAAAAAGTTAGGGATGTGAGGTTTTTTCCAAGTCAATTCATTATGTTTTTTCAATTTCATACTCAATGTTTTTTTTACTAGTCATATGAGATATTTTTTGACTAGCTAAGTTGACTAGGCCATATAAGAGTAACTCTTAGGCCATATAAGAGCAACTCTTATACTGTTTAATTTTAAATTTGGGCTAAATAAAAAGTTTGATCAAGAGGTTTTAAAATTAACATGTTAGGTTGAATTTGATAAAAATACCAAATAATTTTTTATGATATGAATATTTCATATTATTTTTTTAAAAAAATATCCAAACCCACGGTATACGGAGGATCCATAAACTTGTAGCATCTATAATTGAATAAACATCATTAAACATAGATGAAATAAAAGAAATCGTTTAAAGTGGCATCATATATAGTATGTTTAATGATATTTTTTTCAAAATATCCACATAGCTTTAAAAGAATGACCGTTAAAATAAGTGTCTCCTTGATTATTACTGGGAGGTATGGCATGAAAGCTAAGCCTTGCTGATAAGTATAGATGGCCACCATAGCCAAAACACGTGCTTGTATTTTAAAATTATTATACAACCATGGGAAATGAATTGATGGAGCAGCTCTCTTGAGAGAGAGATAGTGGAGGGGTTGCGTGTAAAGTGAAGTGGATATAATGAAATGTTTTTAATTTTGGAACACACAATCTCAGGTTCCAAAAGAAAAATAAACAAACAAAAACGGAATGAAATATCTTACGACACATCTCACATATGTAGCAAAGTAAAGGTGAAATTTATTGATGTGATTGATCATTTTTATAAGAATTAAAGTCTTGCTTAAGATAAAAGTAACCATGTACCATAGTTTTGAAACCCGGGACCCGGCTGATCCGGAGCTGGAACTAGACCGTGTTGAAGAAAAAATAAGAGAAGGAAAAACCCGGTATGACCCGGTCAAAAACTCGGTTGCAACCCGTTGACTTTTGTTGTTTTTTTTATTAAAACGACGTCATTTTGATTTAAAAAATAAAAAAATTGACCCGAGCGACCCGATGACCTGATCAAAACCCGGAACTCGAGTCTTGGATCGGGCCAACTACTAGACTGGGTCCGAAAACTATGCTGTGGACGAGGTGGATACATGGAATTGATATTAATAGCAATGTTATAACTCTTGGTATGCTTACTCGCATTGGTTAGCTTGCTTAATCTAAAATTATATTATTTTTTTAAAAAAATTAATAAATAAAATTGGAACTTTATCTTTTATATAAAAAAAAAACTTAAAAGTTAAACTGATCATGTCACTTAAATCTTGATCAAGTCGATTGAATTAACTTTTACCTTGTTTTTCTATATAAAACATGACTAATTAAGTGAAGTTTAGATTAGTAAGTCATTAAATTACTCATCGGTCTAAGCTAGGTTAACACATGAGAAAACACAAAAAGAATAACAACAAGCATAGAAAAATAGAATTTTAGTCGAAAATAGAGTTATCACACAAGCACTCTAATTAATTCATAGTTTTAGTAAAGAAATAATAATCTAGTATACTCTGTCTCTTTAAAAGGTTTTAAATTTTTTAAATAAGTTACAAATCGATCTTTACTAGATAATAAAATTAGAATCCATAACCAAAAAGAAAAATAACACAAAATCCAAAACAAAACAAGAATTCCAAAAAAATCAAGGAAAAAATTAGTTAATTATTCGTATAATCTGCTCGTCACAAATCTCCTTCTGGCTAGCTAGCTGGAACAAAACTATATCTGATTAATGTTCTTAACCTTCAGTTTTTGCTAAGCAGGTAATAACTTTCTGCAAAATAATCTTCTAACTTTATTACATGAGCAATAATGATCTATGATGGAAAAAAACCATATAAAGGTTTGATGCACGCTGCAAACATTTACTGTAATATATATATATATATACACATTAATTGTTGTTGAAGGTATCATGAAGGAATCTGATCATGCAATATGATGATCAGAGGATGGAGTGAATATCCTAACATGAGCAGAGATCAAAGATCCACTAATCATCATCAGTCGTCTCCAATGAAATCTTTCCAAGAAACGCCAAAATAACTATATATATAAATATGATTCCAAAACTTTATAAATATTCTATATACTATCCGTTTCGAAGAGAGATCTACCAAAGAAATGCGTGTATGCTACTAGATCAATCTTTGCAACTTGTAGTCTTGTACCCACGCCAACAAAATTATTGGACGAGTTGTGGTGCGTGGCCTCCTCTCGGTGCCTCTTTAATAATATATTAATTAGAGATTATATATTAAGGTCCACATAATACTATATGCTCTTATAATGGACCCCATTCCTAGCTATAATAAGATTACACGAATAAGATATGAAAAAAAAATCAATTGATATGTAAATTTTAGGGGTGAGCAAAAAAACTGAAAAACCAAAAAAACAAAAAAAAAACCAAAAAACCGAGAAAACTGAAAAAAATAACCGAAAAAACCGAACCGTGAAAAAAAACCGATTAAAATTTTGAAAAAATCGACCGGTTTGGTTTCGGTTTTATAAGCCTGAAACCGGAAAAACCAAATTGGAAAAAAAAACCTAGCCAAAATCAAGTTAAAACCGAGCCAAACCGGTTTTAAAAAAATCGGATTGATTACTTTTTTTTATAAAAACCAAATCGAACCGAAAATGATCAACCCTGGTAAATTTGTCAAAAAAATATTCTTATCCATCATATAAAAATAATATATGAAAATATGAAGAGTTCTTATAAATTTGCCTTTTCCTTTGATTTCATGAGTTTGAATTTTAAAACCAACATTTTTAAAAAAATTATTTAATTAAATAATGGTATTTATTAACGTGTAAGTAATCCAAAATAACTTATTGAACATAACATTTGAAATATGAAAAGTTAAATTAAAAAAAAAAAAAAAGCTAGTGGAAGGCGGCAATGGTTTATAAGGTGGTGATCATGGCCATATATGTATGGAGTAGCTTTTTATTGCTTTCGAATCCGTTTGGTCACCAACCATAGGGCCTACAAAATCTCCACTACGATTTTTTCATTTCCTCAAATATGTCTGATAGTCCCTTCTTGACTTTTCCCTCTATCTCATTTACTTTGAAATTTATTTGCAGCCGCCGGTAGACGGTGGAGCAGCTAGTGATGCCACATTTTCAAGCTAGAATCCAATTGCAGTATGTGGTCTCTACTGAATCGTGGTTGAGATAGGTGGACCCTTTATCATTATTGGCCACTAGCCACCGTCTTGTGGTGGGGCTTCGGCCCCCACCATTAACCTTTTCTCTAGGTCTTGCTGCTATGACTTGGTATACAATTGCTGTAAAATGTTGACTATTTGATCCCCAAATTACTGCATGCATTCGAGGGGCACAGATTTGGGGATCAGTGGATCAAAAATGGACATCTCGTGGGGGAGAGGTGATTATATGAAGCTCCCCCACCTTGGTGTTCTGCTCAAGAATATTAATTTTGATTTGATATATTATTTGCGATTCCTATTTGTTGATGTGTATTTAGATTTTTAAAAAATGAAAATATACAACTTGATTGTTTTGAGTTTTTATTTTATTTTTTATAAAGCAAAATCAACAATCACTGTCTTAAAGGGTGTTACTAGATACCATTTCCTGTTTTTAGGTTTTTTATTTTTTAAAACTAAATAATGTTTTTTGTTCACTATTTATAGTATTTAAAAAGCTGCAATTCTTTTAAAAGAGGTATTCGGATACGAAAAAAATATATAAATTTTATTTAATTTAAAAATACATTATTAATTAAAATGTAGAGGGGACAGAAATGTAGTGTGTCACAACTATATTTATGAACTATGAGGACAAGACTGGACCTAAAGAGAAGTCTATAAAAAAACCCGAAAGCATATAATATGAAGCTTGAAGTTGTTGTTTTAATTATTTTTCAAATTAATTTTAGATTTTAATTATTTATTTATAATTAGTATTTAGAAATCTTAATATTAGATGGATTCTATTAATTAGATAAGTTTTAATTAAGAATAACTTTCTATAAAAAGTTTTAATTGTAATTAGGAATTATTTATTATAAAGAATTTTAAGACTATTATAAATAATATTCCTTATTTATTTTGAAAGGAAGATTAGTATTCCATTTTTACTAAAGTGATTTTATTTGTTTTTCTTTATTTGTCTTGGTTACAAGATTCACTTGATTCACCTAGTCACTAAAAATCCTCTAGGGTTAACCAAATTTTATCAAGTTTATTGTTTGGTTCAATTAAAAATTTATTTTGAGTCAAACTCTAGATTTTAGATTTTTCAGATCGACTCATCGGGTTTGACCAAGTTTAATTACTATGATAAATATCCTACATTAAAAAAATGAAAGAAAAAAAAAACACGCCAAGGACTTATGTGTTTAAAGTTTAAACCCTCATGTGTGAAGGGTCAAATACATAATTACATACGTGAGAAATTTTATTTTAAAAGCTTTTTGTAAAAGCAAAATATTCAACTAAAGAGATAAAAATAAACAATTTGTTGCACCAAACTCGTGCCTTTTCCCCATCAAGAAAAGACTGCAGATATAGAGAAACTAATATAGCTTTCTTTTTCAGGCTCCCCGGCGGCAACTTCTTTAGCTGCTAGGGATAGGATATCAGAAATTCAGAACAGGCGAGGCGAGGCGAGGCGAGGCGAGCAAGTTGGAGACTAATAAAATCTTGATGGAGCCATAAAATCCGACAAAAACCCACCACCTCATCAAGTGACGATTTCATTTTTGTTTCAGACATTTGGCGGCTCCCACCTTCAAAACGTGTCCAAATTTGAAACTTCAAGCATCACTTAATCCTCTATGACTTAGTATTTTTGACATCATGGTAATTTATTTATTTATTAAAATATTATTTAAAAATCAACGGTAAGAATCTGTTTCCCATTGTAATAGCATTCAATTAAAACTCTATTTTACTTCAATTATAATTTTAAAAATAAATAAATATTACAGTTTTACCACTGAAAATTCTCTACTAAAATTTTAATCATAAAAAAAGAGAGAAGAAGATTCATTCAAAGCATAAAACAATTAATAGACGCATAATTCTTTCTTTATATTTAAATACAATTTAAACCATAGCTTTAAATATAATAACAATAATTTAATAAAAATCTCCCTTGTTTTCAACGCTTGGCGTGACATCCAAGTAATCCAACCATTATCCAATCTATAGAATCTAAATCAACTTTTTTTTTAACAGAATCCAAATTAAATTATCCAATTCAACAAGCTTAATAAATCTCATGCCACACAATATTAATTAATACTCAAATCTTACTTCATTATTAAAATTTAAATCTTACTTTTTTTATACAATAAATTATTAAATATATGTGTACTACATTTTGTGCTACATAGAAATTAAGAATAATATTATATTAATCTTGAGTACACAAAAATCCTTACTAAAACCAACGAGTGACAAAATCTCCATATAATTTGCTAAATACAGACTAATTAATACTCCACTTTACAATTACACTCCGTGGTTTGACTAATCAAACCAGACACCTAACATCAAACAGAGGAGCACTTTAGGTATTCCGACTCTATATTAGGCGCCATTCTATTCTCTTAGCGCCTTCAAACGCGAATCGTAACATGCCACGTCGTGTTTGGGTAGTGTCAATTTACAATACACTCCCTAAACCTCCACAAAATTGATTATTTTACCACACGTTTGAAGATATTTTCTTAGCAAATGGCCTCCACCAAGAAATCGTCGAGGTCAACGAATTCTTCCTCGTCAACGAATTTCCCCGGAAACATTAAATCCGGCAGGCCGAACGGCACGTCAATTTTAAACCCAAAAGCGTCAACGTCACCGTAAGCCAAACTATCAAACGGCGTTAACTCCTCGTATCGAAGAACAGACGTTGGTGAAGTCATCGATAACCTTAACGGTGACTCGCATGACTCGCGGTGATCGTCGATAACCTTAGCCTTCTCGGTCAAAACAGGGTCAAACGGGGTCAACTCCTCGTAACGGAGGACTGACGTGGGTGATGGCATGACGTTAACACCACTGCTAGACGGTGAGTCACATGACTCGCACTGGAAGTCACTTGGACCGTCGACGTTAGCTCTCACCGTCAAAACGGATTTAGTAGGAAAGTTGGTGACGGCGTCAGGACCTTTTAGTTTTACTGCAGCTCTGTCATAGACAGTAGCAGCTTCCTCTGCAGTGTTGAAGGTGCCAAGCCAGACCCGTTTCCGTCGGGTCGGGTCACGGATCTCGGCAGCCCACTTTCCCCAGGGTCTCTGACGGACACCCCTGAAGTTTTTCCGGCGAGTGACGTCGGATACCGGTAGTCTTGAAGAAGGTCTCTTTCTTGTTGGGTCTCGATGATCATCATTTGAAGTTCTTGAAGAAGGAGCTGCTGGTGCTGTTGTCTCCTGCTCTAGCAATCTTATTTCACTCACTTGTCTCTTCACTCTCCTGACAAACCTCCTCTCCTGTTCTTGTTCTTCTCCTTCGTCGCTGGAGGAATCAGTGGCATCAGGGTCGGTATGGATGATTCTAACAAGTCTTTGGCCGCGGATCCTTGAAGAAGGATGCTGCTGCTGCTGGTTCTTGATGAGCTTTTTAGTGGCGAATACGTGTTCAGTAAATTTGACTTTTGATTGTACGGACATGGTGTTGGGGTTGTAGATCAGCATGGGTTATGATTTAGTGGGGGATAGAAGATGAAAGAGTGGTAGAAAGGGCTGGGTTTTGTGATCAAGAAGTGGGTGAAGACGTAGAGGCAAAACCATGTATTGACCAGCTCAAGTTGGTCTAGCTAGCCAGCTTTGTCTGGCTGATGAATGAAGTGAAAGATGAAGAAAAAAACTGAAGAAGAGTGAAGGAAGCCACTTAATATGTACTAAGATTAATTGGATCTTGAGAGTTGGAAGGTGTACTTATAAATACAGTAACGAAAGAGGGAAGGTAAAGCTAGAGCTAGCTTTGTGGAGCAGCAACTCCTGGATTTCACGAAGAAGTTGGCTAGCCTGAAACGGCGAAAAGGGTGTGAAGCTTTTAGTGGGAAACGAGAAAAAGAATAACGTCTTGCTGCGAGTTCAGTGTTCTTCACTCTCTCTGCGTGTGAGGGAGAGGGGAGAGGGTGAGAGAGAATTTATTCAATGAAAGAAGCAAGGAAATGAAGTGGAGTAGGAAAGAGGCAAGTGCGCGCGGGTATATATATAGTTCACGGAGGGGGCACTTAGCTTAGGGGAAGCTGGTGGCAATGGGGCAGTGTTTTCTGTTTTTGTCGTGGGAGGTGGGGAAAGGGGTCATGTCATATTGGAAACGGGAGCTAAGCACAGTATCACGTCCACTTTACTATTAGCCTTTATACTGCCTCCAGCTGCATATCTTGACGTGTCAAAGAGGACTCTTTCTTGCAGACCCACCTCATTTTCTCTCCTCTCTTTTTACCATGTTGATTCGTTTTATTTAATCTTACTCTTATTTATATATGAAGTTCCGAATCCTGAGGTCCTATCTTGCAGCCTTTCTTACTGAAGTTTTCCATACGATGTGTAAATGGCCTGATGGAGTGCTAGCTAGTTGCTGCTAGCTTGCTAGGCGTTGCTTTATTTCTGGTAGCTCTAAATTCATGGGAGAAGTTGACCCATCCCTCCTTTGCATTCAAGGGAATTGAAGTCTACAGCACAACTGATGAAGCTAGGGCTCGGTTTGTCTTTGCAATCTTATCCCGGTCATAAATTTAAGAATGTTCAATCAATTAATTCAGCACAGTTCTTATATATTTTTTACTGAAAAATTCATTTTTTTTAAAAAAAAAACTATAATTTGTAGGTTTTTCTTTGTTGATTGACCTTTTCAAACCGCACAGTAACAAACATATCCTAATAAAACATGATTCTAAAGAAGGGAAACCGGAGGAAATTACTGTGTTGGCGACAAGGGATGCGTACGGGTGTGTGAAGGTTTGGACTTGCAAGAATGGAGTAGGTCTCAGTTTTATGGAAAATATTGCAATTAAAGACTTTCATAGAGAAGTTGGACCTTACCCTCCTAATGTTGGGGTGCATGAATTTGAGTGTATTTGAGATTGTGATAACGATTGTAGTTTAAAATTTTTTTTATTTATAAATTTATTAAAATAATTTTTTTTATTTTTTAAAAATTATTTTTAACATCAGCACATCAAAATAATCTGAAAAAAATATATAAAAATTTATTTTAAATAAAAAAATTAAAAAAACACAACTTACACTGTATTTTCAAACACAACCTTCTTCGTAGTAGTAATAATAATAATAATATCCCCATACTGGACTACTTATCAAATGTTGATACCTTAAATTTACAAGAGAATCGGGTAATATTATATAGTAATAATATACTAGCCCGTCTATGCCAAGAGTCAGAGTCGAATTAAATATTTTTAAAATGCTGGAAAAAAAATCCACTCTAATAAATCCATCTTGAAATCCTTTTAACTTGATTTCTTCACCCTACTAGGTTTAAAATTAACGATTTAGTTGTTACAATAATTTTCATAAATACACTCTAGTCTAATGATGAATCTTCAAACGTAGCAAATTAGGTGATGGATTTGAAGGTGATGTGTGAAGGATTGTCATATCATTGTGAAACCCTAAACAGAATAAATTAAGCAAGACTTCGTCTATCTATCCAGTTAGAGAGCAATTGACGGGTCACAGACTCGTACGTAGCACAGCAGGAGCAGACCAGTTGTAACCATGGCAATGATAATTGTGTAGCTAACAGAGGACATGATAGATAGCAGCAGGGTTAGGTAGGTGGCTAGCTACTTCACCAGATTCCAACTACAGTGATTTAACACGAACCCACCACAACGAACAATCCCATTAGCAGAACTCAGCATTGCACAACGAGGTCGAATTATTATGATCACTCACTTGCTTCCTGCTTTATTTTGCCTTTTCCTGTCTTCCTGTCTCGTCCTCTCTCCCTCTCCCTCTCCCTCTCCCTCTCCCCCTCTCGCTCACACACACACACACACACACACATCTTTTTAATTAGCTTCTGGGATTTGAAGGGTATATGGCTCATCATCATAAATGGACCGACATTTTCTTATACTAATCAATTACAATTTATGTAAAGGAAAAGGGATTCATAAAGTCTAAGAAGGGATGGTATCATTATAAATAAATGCATGCGTCCCAATTTTAATCATGAAGAAAATCACAACCACCCTATTAATCAATTAACCCCTTTGATACTAATATTCCATACTCGAACTGCCCCATAGCTAGGGCCAAACTCATAAGCAATTAAGAATTGATTATTCTATGGGAAAAGACATGTTTCTCCTAATATAAAAATTTATTTTAAAATTATCTTGTAATTAAATTTTTATTATAACTCTGTTTTTCTTTAACCAATATTATGTTTATGTCATTTCTATATTTGCCCCATGTATCATAATATAAATATTTAAAAGAAACAAGAAGGGTAAGAGGAATTACTATAGCAATAAATATTTTTAGCTCTAGACTCTTTTGCCGTGTGAATTGAAATAATGAAATGATGATTTTGTATTTTTTACATAGTGTTTTCATTATTTTTTTTGCATGGTAAAATGACAAACTTACATTTTAAAATATGATTTTGTATTTAATTTGACAACTAGGGGTTGTTTCGATTAAATTACCCTTCAAACCAAAGTTTCTTTAACTGATATTTAGAGGCTTTTTTGTATTTTCATCTTATTTTTTTAAATAATCAAGATGTCTAATGAGTAATTTAGTAATAAATATAAAATATTATTCAAAAATAAAAAGTGATTGGTGCGTGCGTTGTATGCATAAGAACATGGGCTTTGCTCGCGCTCTTCAAAGGGCACGTGCAGCATCGTCCAACGACCAAATGTCAGCTTTCCGCAATGATGTTTGAATGGTCTTAGTGACCCTTTATTTCTGGACGACATGTGTGTCCAATAAACTTCCGATTTAGCACCAACACGATTTAATTTAAAATCTTAACTAAGTAAATAGTTATGTTGAAATTCTTAAAGTTTAAATTATTATATCAAGTTTGATGAAGTTGCTGAAAGTTCATAATAATCTAAATATTATTTTTTACATTAAAAAAAAATGATTCAAGCCACAGTATGAGTGTGGTCAATAAACTAATACTAACCAGTTGCAACCCTAGTGCTATGCTCCTGCTGTTAATTTTCTCTTTTCTTCTTTATTTTTTTATATATAAGGTCTGAATATTCTATAATAAAATTAAATATCTTGGCCGGCGACAAAAAAAAGAATTAGTTCAAGACAAGTGTGTGTATATTGCTACGAAATACACATTCGTTAATTTGGACTCTGAAACAGTAGATATCGATATGACACGCACCAAAATTTAATTAAGAACGGATACAAACAATACAAGAAGATTTTTTCTCGCTCTTTCCTTCTTCTTCTTCTTGTTTTTTTTTTGCTATCAATATCTATAATGGAACTGAACACTGGAGTCAGCCCTTTGAAGGCAGCAGCTCTACTTGCATACATGTAGTTTGCAATTGATTGCAACGAGAAGCTCCAACATATTTCTTGACTATGAAACTCAATCATGGGATCTTCTTCAATCTCTCTTCACTGCAGAGAGCACCAAATCTCTGATACTTCATTTTTATTGACATCGATCCCTTTCGGAACCATATCTCAAATTATAAAATAAGGAAGATATATACCGGCAAGAAATAAATTAATGATACAATCAACTACATATAAAGTGATGATTACGTCGTTATCAGTTTATATAATTATATAAAACCAAGGGCGTTGAAGATTAATGGTGGTGAAGTCTGGTAGGTTTCCTTTGGCTTGGAGAGGAAGCAAAGGGTGATGGGATCAACCCTAGGCAGACAACATGCATGTGTGGAGCACTCATAATATTATGCATTGGAGCTCTCGCTGAGGCCCTCTTTGCTTCTTAACTAAGTGATAAGATGATGCTTTAAGTTCCTTTCCTCTTAAACAATAGATCTCAGGTTCCCAACAATATTATCAAATGATTTTTGGGGGATTCCATTATTTCATGCCCTGCCTTTTACAGGTAATAAAAACATGCACCTCACAAATTTATGTCATTAAATTGTTAAGTCAAGAACAGTATTCAACGCCTGTCATGAAGGATATGCTTGCCACCTTATTGCTGTCACAACGACATGACGGGTTTATGTGAGGCTTTAAGCCTACTCTGGTCTCTGGCTAGCCCATCTTAATCACGTTTTCCATTTCTCTTTCCCAATCAAATAATTAGATGTGTTCGTCGCTCAAGCGCCACCTTAGATAAACTAGTGTAATCCCACTACGTATCCTGCGATTGTGCTTGTCCTTCACCGTCATCTACCGCCCCACTAGCAGAGGTGTTAAGGAGCCATGTCAGGAAACACTCGAGAGTTCGCTGAAATACGCGTGTGGAGAAAGCAAGGGTTTGATTGGTTTTAGGACACCTTTTGATGGTCTCGATATTTTTCATGTTAAAATACATTGACTTCGGCAAGGAAAATCATTAAAACAAGGAAGATCCCAAAGGCAGAACTAGGGTTGGTTCTAAAAATGGGCTAATCATTGGTTCCTAAGACATCAAAGCTTTAAGGTGCCAAGAAAGTTAGATTGGTAAACCTTGCCTGTACCTGTGTCTTTAGCATCATGAATCGAGAAATCTTGGGCAAAGTATATCAGGATTAACACTTCTAGCATTCAAATACGAGCATGGAATGCAAAGAAACAAGCTAACAGTTCTAACAACAGCAGCATAACATTACATGCACCCCCCCCCCCCCCCCCCCTCTTTAATGCCTTCAAATAGATATTCACAGACTAGCAGACCAGTTTCTTCCCAAATCTCTGCATTTAAAAACCAGAAAGAAAAAGACAATTTGAAGTTCGAATACTTCCATCCTTTCACCTAACAATATGTGAACCATTGGATAACGAAATCTTTAAAACTTGCTAAATGGATTCTTCTGCATCATCGCATCAACCCATCGCATACTTCTGTGTCCAGCTACGGGCGGTGGCCTCATACTTTGCCCTGTCAGTCTTGTACATGTGAGCGATTTCAGGCACAAGTGGATCATCGGGATTTGGGTCGGTCAACAGAGAGCATATAGATAGCAGCACCTGGATTGAAAAACACAGCTGCTGTTAAACACTTCACACAAATACAAATATTCTAGACTGTTTTGCATGAGTGAATAAAATGCACAACTTCATCCTAATATTCCAAAAACACGTCAACAAGTGTTGTTTGGAAAGCGCCAGATGCCCAACTGTGTGATCAGGAATGGGTTACATAATTCACTTTTTCACCAAAATCAAATAGCATCAGAGAAACAATTGTTGAAGAAATATTTCCTTTCCAATCAAATTTTCTGTCACATCATCTTCTTACAAGGAGCCCATTTTTGTTACTAAAGTCTTATAATTTTTCTTCACTTTGGTTTCAGGAAGGCGAAACAGGGTCAGAAGAAATACCTATTCAGAAAAGTAGGGGAATAATAGACACCACCATATCCACATCAATCAAATAACAAGCTCACACCAGTAAATGTTAGAGAAACAGCTATCAAACACAACATACAAAGTCTAAATCTCAATTCTGTTAAGGCCTAATTCACAAAGCAATACAATTAGAGCTAATGTAATCAGAAACTGCAACCCTTCTACATTTCCTCTTTTTCCTGATTCCAATTGTGTGAAACATTTAATTAGCAGCACCATGGTATTCTCCCTAATCACCAAGAGGTAAATGGACATCAGAAAAAAAGGCACAGATATGCAATTAAACGTGTTCATACACAGTTCAAGACATTATTTATTACATTCATTGATACATATAAGAATATTACTAGCAGGCCTTCCAAGACCTTATTATTAATGGTTACTATCACTCTTTTCTATTCAGGACCCAGGGTCACCATAAGTTCCTTCATATTGGTAGCACATACTCTTGCGCATAGATGTGAGACCTTCAGGACCTTAAAAGACTGTTCAATGCATCACTGCTATAAACCTTAAATCCCGAACTAGGTACAAGTTGTGTTTAAACTAACATTTGTGGTAATTCTTCATATTACTTATGTTGTTTTAATAAAAAAATGTTGAAAGGTCATTTTTAACGGATAACAATTTCATAGCGAACACATCATTTTGGTTTCAAGTCTCAGTTGTGAATCTAAGCATTTGATGTATATGCATAGAACACCAAATCAAGTTATCAGATGAGTATGTGTTTCAGCATCAACAAAAGCCTACATGGATAATAAGGCAAAAGAGAAATGGTCATATCAAACCTTGGAAATGGTTAGTGCAGGGCTCCACTGCTCTTTAAGAATATCCAGACATATGCTTCCATTGCTGTTAATGTTCGGGTGGAAGACTTTTGTCCTGAAGGCAACCTGATGTAAATAATCAAGAGTCAAATCAATTTGTTTAGTAAAAAAAAGAAAAAAACACAAGATACCGAACTCATTTTACAAATCAAGGCAAGCAAGTCTATGGCCCAAACTAAATGGGATTGGCTACAAGATATCTCTTATATTTTATTATGATTGGATCAAACTTTTTGTGAATTGTGGTGATTCTATTTAAGTGGATTTAACACCGTAACCCAATGTATCATCAGACAAAAGTATTCAATCCATACCTATCAGCCACTAAATCTAGAACATTAAAGCACAACACTTTCTGCTTATCTAAATGCCTAAATTGATTCAAATTATAAAAAGAGTGCGGCCCTAAATCTATCATCAAAGCACATAAAGATGATATCTAGGCCTTATGACATTGATATTTGATAGGAACTCTATTTCACGCAATCTTGGCTATAACATGAGCTGTTCTCCAAATATATAGCTCTTTTAGGCTTGAACTTTAGCATGGTAAAATAAACCCCATATAACATGCAAGATTATAAACACTATCTAGAAAGTCATTCTTACTTCTGTGCTGCCCTCTGATCTTACTCAAATTGGTAGCTCCTTTTCTATATTACAAGTAAACAAAAAAACTTGACAGTCATTGCTTTGCACATAGAAAGCATGTAGAGTTATCAGACATTAATGCTCATAACAAGCACTGACCAGAACTTCACAATATCATTTCCATAAATACCTTTCATTTCACTTTTTCAAAACCTACATCTATGCTGGAGCAAATTTCAACCTTTATACAAATATCAGCAATCAATAGTTTTGTGAAGTTCAAATAAGGTACGACAGAATCATATTTCTCTTTCCTTCTCTTTCTAACAAGGAGACCAAAAAACTTGATAGTAAATACTTTGGTCTCAAGGGAACTTTGCGCGCGCGCACGATTAAAAAAAAAAAGTACAGAGAAAATGATCACCTTGGGGGGCTTGAAAGGATAATCAGGAGGGAAATGAATAGAAACTAAAAAGACACCTCCTGCATATGGGCTATCAGCAGGTCCCATAATAGTCGCTTGCCAATGGAACATGTCCTCAGCTACTGGACCTAAAATTCCAACCATTTACAAGTCAAAAATCAAGTTACAAAGCCAAAAGGATGGAAACTTTACACCACTAATTCCACAAATGATACAAAATCAGCTCTCAAGAGCAAGAGGGCCAGCATAACTAAATAACGTAACAATAGAGGGAAAAACAGTTTTAAAGATGAGATTTTTATCAAGTTGAAGAAAAGAACAGGAACCATACCAGCACTGCAAGACGTAGGTGGATCTTTCTGCAAGTCCTTGAGCTCTTTCAAGATGCGTTTGGAAGCCATCGAATCAGAACCCAAAAATCAAATCTGGACTGAGTCGCTGAATAACAACCAAAACACCCAAAGAAAAACAACCCAGATGAGGAAAAGAGCAGATCTATAAGTACACACAAAGGATATAGAGAGAGGAGCACAAAACCAAGAGAAGATTTTTGGAATCTAAAGACAGGTGAGGAAGAGAAAGATGGTAGCTTTGTAAATTATTAGAGGCCTGGCTTGAGAGAGAAAACTACTTTTGCTTCTAGAATTTTCTCTTATCTCATCAATTTTGCGTAAGATCAACGTCCTGCTCTTTCTTTATTTTATTTTATGCAAGTCCATTAAAACTGCTATCCTCTCCTCTATGACCATCAATATTATCTCTTTGTTTGCATTCTGATCCCTCTTTTTTGTTTTTTTTCATTTTCTTGCACTTTTTTCTTTATTGTTTCTCCCTCTAGTCCCTAAAATGAATTACATACAGGCAACATTTTGTTCACCATGGTAGCCCAGTTGAATGCAAGTTAAGTATGACCTCTTTAGGTAATGATTGAGATGTAGAAGAGTTGTTTTTTTAAATGTTTTTTATTTGAAAATAGATTAAAATAATATTTTTTTTATTTTTTTAAATTTATTTTTAATATTAATATTTCAAAATATTTCTTAATAAATGAGTTTCATTTTTTATTTTTTTTGTAGATGACATATTTAACTCAATGATTCGAGTATTGTTTTTATATGACCGAATAATATATAGCTAATTATCCGAATCCATAGTATCTAATGAGTATTTTTATTCACCTTAATTTTATTGATATTTTATATTTTCCATTCCATTTTGTTTCATTTCTCTTTCTCTATTTTATTTATGAATTCAATTCCAATTATGATTCTACTAAATTGGAAAAATAAAAAAATTAAAAGGTATGAATAAAACTTCTATTTATAATAAGTTTTATTTTTATTATTGGAGCACAATGCTAAATGATTATAATTACAAAGTCATAATAATAGTCTCTTGTTTGAGAGCTAAATTTATCTTAATTATTTTACTCTTGTCTTTTGCTTTTCTCTAGTTAGCTTTTTACATATCTTTTTTTTAATGAATTTGTGAGTTTTTTATATATATAAAAAAAGAAGATAGTAATTGATGGTTTTTATGTCGAGATTAAAAAAAACAAAATAATTGAAACATAGAGGATTGTTTAAATTCATTCCAAAAATATACAAGTTACAAACTTATTTTATATTTTTATCCCTTAGAGAGTTAGGAAACGCGGGCCAATCGGTTTTTTTTTTAAATTATTTTTTTTATATTTTGGATTGTTTTAATGCGCTGATCTCAAAAATAATTTTAAAAAATAAAAAAATATATTATTTTAATGTATTTTAGCATGAAAAACACTTTAAAAAACAACCACAACTACACTCCCAAACAAGCCTGACAACACTGTTCAATGGCCTATAACTCTAACCAAACAGGCCATATACATTTATGTATTGTCACTTTCAGCATATAACTCTAACCAAACGGAAAAGGTGGCATAAACCATATAAAAAAAAATAGTTAGGAAGGGAAAGAAGAGTTAAGAAGCATCAACCAAAATTTGAAGTACAAAATTAGTTAAGTAGTAGAAACAAGACATGAGAACTCCACAAAGAAACCATTTCAAGGAAGAGGCCACAATGATCAATGGCCTGTCTTGCTGAACACAAATCCAGATTTTAAACTCCTGGGCTTTGACATATTACTGACTAAAAGTTAGAACTGCTTGTCGTGTGTAAATTTAATGTTTGATAATCTCAAGCAGTCAAAAGTTGCTCTTGTCACGCTTTAGCTGATAAAATCATGATTTCCAAGTGCAGACCAGAAGAGAACCGTCGTTAATTTCATCATTTTCATGAAGATGGCTACGATGGTGTTCGACTTCAAAAAGGAAGCACATTCTCCAGCTAAGGCAGAAAAAATGCAGTGTTCTTGATTCAAGTCAACAATTCATTCACAGTATTGAATTAAATTTTACAACGAATCAAGAGGTTTCCACCTAATCAGACTAAAAAATCGAAAATCAAAGCAATACTACACAATAACAAAGGAAAAACATGAGACAAATTCACACTCTATGATGCTGCACATACACATAAGTTGGAAAATATGCTCCAGAAACCTTTCAAGGCAGTTGCTCATAGCACATTTTGAATCTTGATCCTGAAATCAAGCAGCAACAACAATTAGTCAATCACGGAGTCTGCACATTTGAGTCCTTGGATTTATTCTCTTCAGAGGATGGCCGGTTCTCTGAGTCAGATTGCCGGATTTCTTCAATCATTCGAACAACTTCTTCCATGTTAGGTCGCATGTCTGGCACCTTTGCTACACAGGTCATTCCAATTTGCAACATCTGCACCATTTCTTCTTCAATGTTTTGGTATCTCATCAGTTCAACATCGAAAACCTCAGCTGTCCACTCCTCCCTTACAACTGATTGGACCCATCTAGGGAGATCAACCATGTCATCACGTCCTGGTGATTGGATTGGAGCTTTCCCAGTCAGCATCTCGAGGAGGACAACACCAAAGCTGTAGACATCTGATTTATGAGTGTGCTTACGAGTTTCAATCACCTCAGGAGCACGATAACCTGCACTCCGAGATGAAGTAGCAGGGACATTCATAAGAGGGGTCAGGCCAAAATCAGAGATGCAACCATCATGGTCTTGGCTAAGGAGGACATTTGTCGACTTGATATTTCCATGAGTGAACTTTGGACCACCAACTGAATGCAGGTGGGAAATTCCCCTAGCAGTTCCAAGGGCAATCTTAACTCTGGAGTCCCAATCTAGTGGAGTTCTGCCAGCTCCCCTGTTCGCTGTTGTCATATTTGAATGGAGTTTAGGATATTAGTGAATCAACAGTTTTAAAGTCCATGCCTGAGTGAATTTAACTGCAAAGAGTATAGGTTGATTGATGCAAAATGGAAAACGACCTCCTAGAATCATCTCTTCTAGGAACATGGACAGCTTGTCCAAACACAATTGATTGAAAAATGACAAAATCTATAGTGCCATTCTTTGGCATGATAAATAATTACTGAGCTAATCCTCCATGTAGGACCTCAGAAAATGGTTATGTATCCAAAAGGCTGGTCAAAAACTGCGAGGAAAGTAAATTTGGTAAACAATGGTCGCAATGTGTAAAAGATTTCATAGTATTATCGCCATTCCGGTCATACCTATGTTCTTGTAGTGTAAAATAAAAGTGAGTGAAAGCATCATTCATCAGTTTCTAAAGCAACTTCTAAGACTCATTACTAGAGCTTAAGGCGTACCATGCAAAAGCGTGGATAAGCTGCCACCAGGGATGTAGTCGTACACTAGAAGCTTCTCATCCTTTGAGTAGTAATAAGCACGAAGTGGCACAATGTTTGGGTGCTGCCCAACCCTCCCCACATTCTCCATTTGCTGCTCAAAGTCTCTCTTCCCCATCACCACTTCTCTCAACCTTTTCACCACAACTGTAGTTGATTCCTCCAAGACAGCCTTATATGCTGTGCCATAACTACCCTTTCCTAGAACTTCAGCTGAAGCTCTTAATAAATCCTCGAGATCAAAGTTGTACGAGCAACCTTCAAAGAACACCAGCTTGTTTTTCTCATGTTCTTGCACCCCGCTTCCAAACTCTTCTTTGGGCTTCTCGCCCCTTCCACTGCTAACTGCCTTCCCTTTCAACACACTACTGCCGCCATTATCTTTTTTCTTCAAACAGCAGCACAAGATGGTTAAAACAACAAGAAACAGAACAGCAGACCCTCCCACAGCTATGGCAATGATAGCTCCCATTGTCAGTTTCACTTTTGAGCTTCGCTTACGTGGAACTGTTGGTGGGGGAATGTAAGCAGGAGATGGAGAAGGTGGACGAATGACTGGGGAGCAAGGATTGAGAGGAGGTCCACATAAGAGAGAGTTTCCAATGAAGGATGAATTAGGGAAATTTTGAAGAGATACTGGAATTGAACCGTTAAGATGGTTGTAGCTTAAATTCAAACGCTTGATCCTAGTGTGATTAAGATCAGGTATGGGTCCAGAAAGTGTGTTATTTTGGAGGCTTAACCCAATAAGTTGTGTTAAATTTGCTAATGTTTGAGGAATGTTGCCTGTGAAAGAATTGAATGAGAGATCCAGCACATTGAGCTGCAAGGAAAAGGAGGTTGGAATGCCACCGGAAAAGTTATTATGTTGGAGGAAGAGGTTCGTGAGTGATGGAAGAGAGGTAATATCAGAAGGAAGATCACCTTCGAGGACATTGGATCTGAGGCTGAGAACCCTGAGGGCATCAAGTTTACCAAGAGTGTTTGGTGGGATATGACCCACAAGTCCAACTCCAGGGAGTCGCAGTTGAGACACACGAGTGCGATTCGAATTGCAAGTGACACCCACCCAAGAATTGCAGACCGATGAAGCGGGGTTCCAATTGAGCTTCCTTAAATGAGGTACAGCAGTAGCAAAGTCCAGAAGAGCTTGCTTATCTGACTTCAGGTCAGCAAAAGCAAAAGGAAAAATGATGGTTAGGATGATGAAGAAATAAATAACTGAACCCAGGAAGATCTTCATGGGGAGTTGATTTGGACTTGCTATATGGAAATATAGGCCCTTCACTTATTGCTGTTTCCCTGATTCAGCACAGAAACCAGAAAACAACATTAGACAGCCAACATAAGGCAATTCATGAATCTTTACAAGAAAAGAATATAAGCATCCCCATTATATCACAAGCTAATTGCAGCAAAAAAGACAACATTCTCAAATGCAATACTCATGGCGTAGCAATCTCTCACATAAAGAGCTTCTCACTTTGCTATGCATCTATCAATGAAAACTTCACGAGTTGCTATTAAGCTTAAATCTGAATCGTCTTAGTTTTCCAGTGCATATTTTCCACAGCATAAGCAATAATGATTACAGCAGTCTTGTCTGCTAAGCACCCAAAACAACAGCAAGTGTGTCCTGTACTTCAGCCATTAAAGATATGAAGATCTAAAATAAAAAGCTATTGATTGATCATTACTTTTCTTGCCAGAAAAGTTGAGATAAATTTTTCTACTCCTCCTCACTTTTATGTTTCATCCAGTATCTAAAGAAATGCCAAGGACAAACAGAAAAGGTAACACCATCCAAAAGCAAGAGGCAAAAGATATCACAAGACGAATAAAGCAAGCAAAAGAACAACTCTTTTCCATTACATTCCGGGGCTCCCCAAATGAAATGCTTATTCTCTATAGTGATGACCAAAGGGCACAGAGAAGACCCAATACCAACAGGAAAAAATAAATAAACAACAAAAAGGTGAGAAATAAAAAGGCAGCACATGCTTTTGCTCATCAAAGACCATCAAATAAAGCAAATTACACCCACATGCTAATTAATTAAAGAAAACAAAATAAAAAAAGAATCCAAAGACTTTGAGAATGACCAAGTTTGGTTCTATACCAGAAATATCCCAGTAAGATCCTACATTACAACTACTTGAAGGATAAGAGTTAGGCTTCAAGGAAATAACAAAGGTACAACACTTGTTGAAGTTGAAGAGAGAAAGAAGCCATGGAGAAACCAGAAAGTTTGCAAAATTTTACTGGACTGAATGGCAATTAAGCAATTTAAAGTCATGCTAGCTAGAGTTGTTGAACAACTAAAGGTGGATTCTTTGCATTGAAAAGAAAGAAAACAAGTCGAAACTAGTCAAGCCTAAAAAGCATCCTGAAGAGATCCAAAGCAAACACAAGTATGACAAACATTGCAACAAACTCACTTGAAAATCTGGAAACCAAAAAGTTTCCTCATATTAGATAAGAAATTGACTTTCTTGTGAGAATCAACAAACAATATTCAAAATGAAACAGATCTAGAAGCTTAAGAAGATGCCCAAAATGTAAAAAAATAAATAATGTAGGTAGACCTTGAAGAGCTTGATTAATGAAACAGAAGAGTAAAGAAATAAAGGCAAAATTGTGAACCTGGAGAAAGAAGCATGCAGGAAGACTCTCTCATCAAATAATGCCTTGATAATTGAACCCAGTAGCTGCCATTTCTCCAGCTCTCTCTCACTCTCTCTATGGAGAAACTATAACTGAAACCTCCAAAGAACCAACCAACTGAAGAAACCCATTTCCAGCAATATCAAGAATCTGCAAAGAGAGAAGCTTTAGATCCAGCATGAATGTTGTAATTAGCTGAAATGGGTAATCTTTGGACAATGAGCTAGCAACATAGGAATTCACAAACTTTGAGGATTTGATTCCACCCCCAAATAATAGTTGAGCACTTTTAGCCCAAGATTAGCATAGCATTTAAGAGGGTAGAGTCAGCGGAAGCGGCAGCAGCTTTAAGCTTTGAGTTTACTTAAGACAAAATAAACAAAAAGTGAGAGCAAATAACTACTACTGTTTGTCTTGTTGAGGAGTGGAAAAGAAGGCAAATTTCTTGTTTTTGAATTAATAAAGGCGAAAGGGAAAGATTAGAAGCAAGAGAGAATAAAAAGGTTAGAAACTTAGTCCCTGTAACAGTTACAGTAAAGAGAGAGAGAGGAGAGAGTGAGAGAGTTTGACTTGTCAAGGACAATTACATAATCAACCTCATACCTTAAACTAATCAACTCCAAAGAAAGCCACTTTACTGTACAGATTCAGGGAGTTGAGGAGACGTTTATCTCACTCTTTGTCGACACTTCACTCACGTCATAATCACAACTATGCCACTGTAGGGTTACAGTCTGTGGAAGGATGCCTGGCCACATGGATAGGCGTCAGAAGTGCAAGCCTGGAGGCAAAGACTTTTTCTTTCTTTTTTCTAAATTGCAACTGCTCTCTCCCTCCCCTTCCTCTTCTCACCAAAACATGATAATAAGAAATTGGTGGGGATTGGCCTGCGGAGACTTACCTGCTTTTTCACTACCATTTGCTACGCAGGCAATTCAACATTTCCTGGCAAAGCCATGTGCTTGGTGCGTGTTTCGCGTCCCAGAAGCTTTTGTGATTGTGTATGGAAAAGTAGGTTTAAAAACATTATAGGTTTTTTTTCTTTTATATATATATATATTAAGTATAAATAAAATAGTATCAGAACACTACTCATAAACATCTATTAGATTGCTTTGATCCTCACATTTCACATTGTTCTAATATAACAAAAAAAAAACTATATTATTCTATATTTCATGGGGAAAATAAATAAATTAGTTTCTTGTCCTCTTTTCCTTCTTCGTCTATAATATACTTTTGCAACTTCGAGAGAGTTTCAGGTTTGAAAAAGGATAAAGACTTTAAATTCAAAGTAAAATGCCATGGGAAATATACATGTTCAAACCCATTAAAAAAGAGTTCCACTACAAATATTGACCAAACTTCAGTCTTTATACGGACAATTAATGGCTTTACAACAGCAATGCTCTACATTTCTAACTCTTTCATGCCCCCTTCCCTTCCTCCCTCGTTTTTTCCCCATAATTCAATGAAATTTTAATGTCTCCTCTCCATTATTATTCCATGAACTAAATTTTTTTCTTCTTATTATTGTTTTCAAAAACACTTGAAAGCTAGCCAAATAAATAAAATGTTTGTGGTCTGCTTCCTTAATTTTGATAGTGTTGGTAATTTTTTTATTGAAAATTTATCAAAATAATATATTTTTTTTATAATTTATTTTTTATCCTAGCACATAGAAACTATCAAAAAAATATTAAAAAAATATATTGAAACAAAAAATTAAATTTTTTAAAAAATATAGCTCTGCCACAATAACAAATGATACTTTTATTTTATTGATTTTATCACCGTATATATTTTTATTGGGTATAGAATATTCTCAAATTATATTTTAATCTAAAAGTTTAAATTTATAGTCAAGATTACATGAATAGTTTGATATTATTTTCCAAGATACTTCTTAAAATAAAAATATTTTAGACTTGAAACTTATATAAAAAAAAATAATGATATTTAAACTCATAATAATATTCAAACTCATGAAAAACACTTCATGTTAAACGCGTTTTTTAATCCAAGTTCACATTATTGAGTTGTCCTATGAACAGTAGGCATTAATTTAAGAGAACACTTGAAATTTGGAGGTAGAATGGATGGACAGACCTTGGAGAAACTACAAGGACAGGCTTTGGGAAGGTGAAGAAAATACAGATCAAATTCCAACCACTCTCTACCTTCTTTTTTATCAAGCCCAACCACCCCCACCAAATCAATTTCAATGTTTTTTTTTTCCACGTACACATGCAGCTGCAGATCTTTTATATGTAAATATATATAATGTAAAAAATTATGACAAAATAGCGGATTGTCTTTGCTTTGAAATCTGGTCAATAAAATGTTTGGAGTCATAATTGATGCCAGTGATGGATTTGGAATCATGTTTTGCCTGCTGCTGCTGCTGCTGCATATTTTAAATGTTCCAGTGAAGTTTACTCCTTAACCACAAGCTAGCGAGAACCCATCTAAAAGAATCCATGGATGGAAAGAAACTTCCAACCCTAATTATGATGTCTGATCAACTCTCATAAAAGAAGTTCATGATTGCCATCTGGGGACTGACTCTCTTTATCATACTTACTTTGGTATAAAAAAGAAATGACTTCTCCCTGCAGATCAATAATTTACAGCTAATTAAAGGGAGAATAAAACTCACAATATTTAAATCACATCTCCAAGTCTCTCCTGTCCCTGTACAATATATTGTATGCATCAAGGTTATATGACAAATTACAAGATGCATGGAAAGAATTATCCTCCCAGCTTGGCAGAGAAATGGAAGTTTTGTAGCCTGATTTTTTAAAAAATTGACCAAAGAAATGGATGGGATTGTACAGCGACAGATGAATAAGAAAACGTAGAAAGGAGAAGCTTTGGAAACAAGTGTGCATGGACATGGCAGCCGGTCATAAAGTTAATTTGGACGAGGAGTGGGGACTGGGAAACCATTACCTTTATGATCACGCAATGAACACACATCATTATAGTTTTAAAACTCCAACTGGAATAAATTTTATGACACAATTAGAAGAAAAAAAAAAAGTTAATCCAATTTTAATTTTTTAAAAATTAAAATAATATTTTTAAATACCATACATAATTCCTGGGATCACCTAAATGTGTGATTGAGCTCATAATTAAGTGATTACAGTCGCTGCGATCGATCCCATGGAGCTGATTTTGACTTGGATATTAAGGTCATATCATTCACTGCTCAAATCTCTTCCATATTCTTATATTTATGGGGGCAGAAAATCCCAATTGCATGCTCATTGAATCCAAATTAATTAAAGCAGCATGAACATTGCAGGTTTTTCTTTAAAAAACAAATTAAACTGGAAAGAAAAAAAATGGTGTCCACATGATAGGATATTTTATCATTTGTTTACGATCGTTCTGTGTGGTTACTGTATTATAAAAGCAGCATGGGAGGGCCCAATTTCTTTAAAGATTTTTGCCGACCGTCTTTCCCTTTCTTTAATCCTAATTAAGTCGTCCTTGTTGCGAGAATCTTGTTAATTTATATATTATAGTTCGAGATTGTGATCCAAAACCACGTAGCTAGCCTTGGACCTTTAATTAATTATGGGGATTAATTAATTTAAAGTATAATAATCATTAGAGAGTAGAGACTCGTTAAGGATGTATCCATGCATCTACTCACACATGTTATTTAAAACTAACTTGTTGTTGTAATTATATTTAATTATATAGTGTTTGGGTTAAATTCAATTAATAAATAAGTTAAATTTATACAGGTAAAAAAGATAAAATTTAATTTAATTTATTTTCTATGTTACTCTAATTACTTTCATTTTATTTTCTTAAAGGACTCTAAAAAAAAGTATTTTAGAAAAACTAGTTTTAACATTAATTTTTTTTTGGTGTGGTAAATTTTTTTATTATTTTTAGAGATTAAATTTTATTAGAAATTTAACTATTGATATTCAAAACTATTTTAAATATAAGATTTAATTAAAACTCCTCGATTCAGAGGGTTCATAACTTGTTGGAAGGTGTGTTCTTACATGTGAAATTCTTTTTTTTTTCTTTATAGTTTTGTTTCCCTGGAAAAAATAAAATAAAGTTATATATTTTTTATGTGGGATTTGAAATCTATTAGTATATATACTCTATGTTTCACATAAAAAAGTTATTTTCTCAATATGGGATAATTTTTTTTTTATTGAAATACTTCAACTTAAAAAGCTTAATATAATATATTTTTAAAGTAGGATAAAAACTTTTTAAAATATTCTTTTAAACTTCATTATTTACAACAAGTATAACTTATATTTACATGAATTTTTTCTTAATTTTTTTTTATAAAATATTAAAACTTTAAATATATTTTTTTAATTTTTCCGGGTTGACTCATGAAATTCAGGATCCGATTTTTTGATCGGGTTAATCCCAGACCGGGTTTAATAACTATGGGAAGGTGTGTTTTTCCATGTGAAATTCTTTTTTTTTTCTTTTTTCTTTTGTTTCCCTAGAGAAAATGAAAATGTGAATCACATTTCAAGAGCGAAGAGAAAATGACTCTTGGCTCCCTAGGTAGTTTGACACTAGCTTATCAGCTAATTAATTTCATTTAATTGAATAAAGAAAAGTGCTCCGTTTCATTAGAAGGAATCTATTCTCTCACAAATGGTCATCTCTTCCCAACCTGTCTCGACTCGCCAACCTTCCATGCTAGTCAAGTCAACCTCAAGCATCACTTTTTCTCATCAACAACAAGACGAAGCAACCAACCCATCTTTTCATTTTGACAAATAATTATTTTTTTATCATTATTTCATTCTTTAAAAGGTAAACTTATATGATTTAAAAGGTATAATTGAGGTGTGCAAATAGCTTGGATCGTGCACTAAATAAATATAATTCATAAAATCATAGAAAATAAATAACAATTACAATATACACTCTCTTCAGTCTTCCTTCTCTTTATCTTTCGTGTACATCAATTCCCTACTAAGATTTATTACCTTAAATGTTGGAGGGTCTTGTATTTTAATAAAGAAGTTGTTTTTATAAGATAGCATAAAAGTCACCCGGTAACCCATCAACTCCTTAATGGCCATGGCAAAGTGAATCTTGTCGGATTTCACTTAATGTGTTGAACCAACTTGTATATATCTTGTCTCTAAGTGCTCCTTCGAATCTTGCTTCTGCATCCTAATTACGTCACCAATGTCCATGTCCATCGTTGATGGTAACATTTCTATATATATATCACAGCATGATCAGGAATTATCAAGGTGACAGACGATTGCCACAGGAGTAGACATGTATTAATTTCTCATATTCTTATAGTTTCCTCGTGTATCTAGGAATCAATGAACAGTGCTTTCAGGGAATAACACAGACAGGAAAGGACAAACAAAACAGTGGGGAGATTAAGCAATTAAGGTTTCCTCTCCTCTCTCTCCCCTGCATTACCTGGTAGTATATACTGGGTTAACAAGGATTACTAATTGTCGAAAACCATCAAACAAAATTGATCTAAGTAGTTTGTTTTAAACATTCGATTCAAAAGTCATGAACTCCAAAACTGCAATGCTTATTTGTTTTTTAGAGTGATTTAGGGCCCATTTGGCCCAGCTGCGGTGCAATTTGTCCATGCTCCCAAGCCGAGAGCATAGTCAATGTTATCTGTTTGGAAACATGAGTTGCACCGCAGCTGTGCCAAAGTTCATCGGAGAAGGACATATATTCTGAAAACTAGTCAACGCCATCTATCAATTCTGAAATTAGGAGTGCGCTTCTAGACTGATATCACAGCACCAAACACACAGTAAACAGAAGAAGAACGGACAGCAGAATTCTATTATTATATATTCTGATCTTACTCTCCTGTCTCATCAGTGAGTTGTGATTCAAGTCATGACATTGTTATCAGATCCATCAGGTAAAAGGGAATTCAGGTTCTCCATCAAATCTTCCATTTTGGCTCAGGGCTTCAGCGTATCTGTCCATCTAGTAGCTGGCCACTGTGACCTTAACAATCCTGTGAAATCTGTCCATTTTCAGACTTTAGCTATGGGACCAGAAAATCAATCAAGCGGTCATGTTGAAGAAAGAGTTAAGCCTGAATCTTTGGTGGTCAATTAAGAGCCCAAACTGGGATTGATTCCACTGTAAATAACCAGCAGCATCTACCATTTACATTTCATCAAGTTTCTCCTCTGTACACTCTCTCTCTCTCTCTCTCACACACACACACACACACACACACACACACACACACACTATTTACATCAGGATTATTACCTAAATTATCTATCTGCTCCAGTTTAAGCATCAATTGTGTTGACAAACGAAGTGTGCAGATACAATTTCCTTTGGGCAGTAAACAATAACTAAAGGACTAAAATGGGGAAGTGAAATATGCAGGCCTATACTCTACAGCCTGTTTGCTTCGTGAAAGCCCAAAACCATTTGCCTAGCATTTTAAAATCCAAGCCCGCAAGATGAAAAAATCACAACCCAGTTCATGAAGTAGAAAACACCAGCATGCTTGGAATTCAAATGAAACGAAATCCTTTACGCTATTAAGAATTAAATTTTAAATAGAATTAAATCTTTAAAAATACTGCAAGAATAAATCATAAGTTAACCTCTTTTATCTCCAATTTCAAAATGAAAAAATTTAATGTTTAAATTAACTTTCTCAAAATACTTATTTAGCTGTTTTTTTTTCAAATACATGTGAAAAAATAAGATGAATACAATGAGAGTAATATAAAAAATAAATTAAATTAAATTTTATCTCTTTGAATTCAATTTATTTATCGATTGAAATTTAAATTTAATTATAGTAAATAATTGATTCTAAACAATTAATGTAAAATGTATAAATATGGATTGATTAAATTGAAAACATGGTAAAATTAATAATTGAAAATAAACACATGATTAATAAACTATAGAAATAAATAGACTGTTTTTCAATATTTTCATATTAAAATTATAAAAAAAACATTTAAAATAGCATAATTTAATTAAAACACAAGTTGAAAAGCATTTTGAAATTTGAATGATTAAACATAATTCCAAAAAAAAACCTCGATTAATTGAAAATTTCATAAAACATTTCTCCATTGACCAATTACTTCCCTTCTCAAGTATTTTACATCACATTGAGATTACACACATATTCACTATTAGAACTTATAATCCAAATCTATTAAGAAACTAAAGGAAAACAAAATAATACCATCACAATATTCGAGTGGATCACCAGCCCAGCTCTATCTACGCAAATTTATCACACAAATTCAATGGAAGGTAATTAACTAGCTAGTTTTAACTTCTAAGAAACGGAGAACCTTCTCCTCCTGGGCTTGGTAATATCCACGGCAATATTGTCATCGATATGAGAAGTATCCTTAGATCCATGCTTGAAAGGATTCAACTTCCCCAAGGTCTTCGACATGGATGAGAAGAAGGTATGTTTTCGAGGCCCAGAAGTAGTAGCAGCAGCAGCAGAAATACTTTTAGCTGAACTCCCTTTATCCTTCTGCATGTCTGAGATGTAAAGCTTCATCTTCGTAAGCTCTGATCGCAAGGCCTCATTCTCACTGACAAGTGAAACATCAGATTGCAATTGACTCCTTGTTGCAGCAGCATCAGGCTGATCATCTGCACCACTCCTAAGTTTAAGCTGATCGTAGTAAAGGGTATGCAAAACAATCTGTACTGGTAATCTTTTGTTTTGTGAAGCATGGAGTCGAGCTTCATAGGAGAGTTTCAATGGATCCATGACACTGCAAACCTTCTCTCGTTCCATCTCATCGAGATTCGGATGAGCCTGCAATCAGCACTCAAAACCATTACTTCTATGCCTATTCTCAAATGAACAAACACTGAAAAAAATAAATAAAGAAGCTTGAATTGATAAGCATAGCTAATAAAAGTTTACTGATTATACCTTCAGATAGATGTCGATGGCACGATAGAGATCATCGTCAACCTTTCTGGCTCCTTTCCGCACAAGAGTTGCAATCCCATTGAATTTGGAAATGGTGAGTTCAGGATAGGTTGCGATCTCACCAAGGTACGAGTCCACAGTTTTTGCGACTCTATGCATTGCTGCAGAACATGTTTCCTCGAAATCACCACCACTAAAGACAGCCATATTCTTCTCCTTCTCCATGAATCCTGATATGATGCTCCTGATGCTATCCAGATCGTAAAGTTTCTCACCATTATAAGTGAAAGACATGACGAGTAGATCATCAACCGTGACATGCTCTAATATCACAGAGATTCGCTTCTCGAGCTCATTCTTGCAAGAATTTGAGGCCTTGACAAAGATGGCAGTACGGAGAAGGCAGCAGAGGAAGTTGATAGGCAAGGTAGCTTTCTCCGAGGGCAAGAGAGAGACTATTGATTGCAGAAGCTCGCGTTCGCGGGCATACATACCAGAATCATCAGAAATGGAGGACTTGGTGCACCTGCCGGAGTGATCTCGAACAAGATCTCGAAGATTTCTTTCTGTGTATGTTATTAAAGCACTTGCTAAGGTTAGTGCTTTCGCGGCGCGTTTCCTCATTCCAGACAGGATTCTGCCAATGAATTCTATGTCTAAAATTGATAACTCCTCAGTCCACCAATTTGGTGGTGTTCTGCTTGGAAAGTTTGCCTCATTACAAGCCTGACAATCATCAAACTAACATTATCAACCAAAATTGTACTGAAAATTAACCAGATAACCGGATGATATATGTTACACAAGCTACTAATTTATGTGAATCTAGCAAAGTACCTTAAGGCTGATGGCATCGACACATCTTTGGACAATTTTGACGTCTTCAGCCAGAGGAAGGAGATCTTCGCAGGATTTTAACACAATGATGGCGCCGGAAAGGCTAGACAGGGCTACTTGAGCAAAGAAATCTTCAGTCCGACCAGCAAGATTGTTATCACAATACGTATCAGTCATTTGAAGATACTCAGCAGCACAACGAAGGGCTGCTACGTTTTGAACCGTGATCTCAAAGTTAACACCATAGCAGAATTTTGCTGCTTTTACGAAGATCTCAGGCCCTCCAGGTATGCCAGACAGATCGATCCTAGCTAGCTCTGGTTCTTTTGATTCAAAAATTAGTTTTCGTATGTAGTTGCTCTTTGCCAGTAGCATGAACTGCCACAAAGTAATCAAAGCATAATAACATATTAATTAAGCATTAGAAAAGCTATTCCTTGTTTTCATTCTTTAATTCTTGCACTTGATCTACAAATTAATACAAGATTGGCAAAAGATCAGTAACACAACATTTCCATACCTTATGAAGAGAAAAGCTGGCTTCACACACTACAACCACAACATCTGTAGGAATATCTTTAGAAAAGACCCTACAGAAAATTTAGAAAGGACTGACAATAATAAGCAAGAGCTAATGTTCGACTTAGCATGTATAATTAACTACAAACAAGAATATATGTATGAATAATATTGGTGTTCGTACCATTTGCCAGTTCTCTCCATGGCAAGAGAGAGCCTGCTTCTGACAGGAGAAGCCATGTTTCTGCCTTGTCCTAACTTGGCTTTTAGAAGAAAGAGATCTTAAGATAAGTAGAGTATCTATGTTGGGTTAAATAGCAATCTTTGTCTGGATAAGTTGCTTTTTCTTAATCTAGCACTTATCTACGGTAATTTCACTCTTTTTTTTTTCTTTCTAAAGATAGTCTTGCAAATGTATTGATTGTTACCCAACTTGCTATGGATTAATCTACCCTAGTTGGCTTCACGACAGATAGGCATTAACATGTGTCAATTCTATTCGGCTGCAATCACAATCCCAGAAATTTCAAACGTCTATGATGACCCTTTTATGTATTTCCAATCCACCGTTTTTATTTTTAATGATTAAATTCCATGAATTACTCTTTTGATCCTGAAAGAGATGAGAAGAGAAAAAGAAAAGAAAGGTAAATGAGAATGGGGACAGGGTAGGTTATGCATTGCACAAAAAGAACAAGAACTGGCCGAAATCGGGCTATCACAAACACGACTCTAAATAGTAGTTTTTTTTATGAAGTTTTGCCTTACTGAAAGGTTTACAAGTCTTCAAATAATAGGACTGAAATCGATCTCAACAAAGAAGAAAAGTCATAATCCCTAAATAAAAAGAAAAATTAACAAAAATAATCTAAAAATAACATCAAATTTATAAAAATCAAGAAAAATAATAATAAAACTGGCTTGAACAACCTATTCGAGGCCTAATTTAGAAATATTTCAAAGCTCAACTAGTTACAGTTGATCAAGCCTTTATTAGAAATCTTCTGAAAAAATTTAAACACGATTCAATCATTGAAATAATAATTATAATATTTTAATTCTATTTTGTTGGCCTGCTGTGATCGGATTTCATCTTATATTTAGTTGTATGCTGCTGATCCATAAATATATATGCAACGTTATTCACCTTATCTCTCATCAAACAAAATCAGATTCTCACCATCACGTAGAGTCTCTAGTTTCTACTGGACCGGCTACATCGTTAGCTAATCAAATTGACATGATGATAAGAATATGACAAGAAACAATACAGGAAAGTAGCCATGGCCAATCTGCTAGATCAAACATACTAATCCAAATAATGAAGAAAGAGTAGCGTAAACATATATTATTGGATGTAGGTCTCGAGAGATGTCTCTGCCACTCAAACAAGTGGTGAAGACTTCTCCAGCAACCTTTGTCATAAAGTTTTGGCCAATGATCCACCACGTCATACTAGGCATTCCCTTCCCGTGCCTTGCTATGATGATAGGCCAACACACCCAACCCCTCTAGGCTCGAACTTTGACTGACATGCCTTCTGCTGCTTGCTTGGCTGGATAATACAAGACTGGAATCAGATCTCCATCCAATACTGTATCTACTCGTGGCATTTACTGCCACGTTGTCCCCTGTCATTGAAGAAGCAGATATCCATGAATTTCTTTACAATGTTAAATGAGTTAAGCCCAGCTGAATAATAAAGAAATACTACTGCTTGTAGCAGAACACATTGTTCCTTTTGAGATTATCATGCCCATTGATGTCTCTCTCTATTCATGCCCATCAACTGTGACCGTACCATGAATGGTTGCAGTTCGTACTCATCTACATACCACAATTATACATCTATGATGGTCTTATGTTTCTGCAAATATATGTGTCTGTACAAAATCCTAAGAAAATACTTAGTATTGGTGGCATAGATTGTATGTTTTGTAGCTATTATGTTTAAATAAATGAAAAGGAATGCTATTTACTACGAATATTTCCTCCGAATTAGTTTCTCAATTTATATTAATTGTTCTATTCTAATTTTTGATTTGCTGTTTTTCTAGTTATATTTATTTTATTTTTAGTATCGTCTTAAAAAAATTTTAATTTTAATTTTTTCAACATGTTCAACTTTTAATATATTATTTTTAAAATTATTGGTTTTTCTCATTGAGTCGGCATTAATTTTACTTTTTTTCAAAAAAAATAAAAATACAAAAAAATAAAAAATATTAATAAATAGACTAACAGTTAGAAAACACAACATTTTCTTAGTTTACATCAGATAAATAAACAATACAACTTATCTCAGATAAGACGTATTAGGGTACTTATGCATTTCTTTTACGCAATCAACCCTGTTTTCCAGATTCTGAGATCAATTAGGGTTTTTAGTAATCAAAATATTAAGTAACGACCCTCATTTTTTTTTTTACTGATAAAAGATAAGATTTCTTGTTCTTTCCTCTCATATCTTACCTGATTATCTTGATTTAAAAAAATAATTGTTGCGATACCATAAACATGACACATCAATCATTGATGGAGTTGAACCAGGAGACAAATCTCAAACTGATTTAAGAAATTAACTCGGGATGAATAAGTATTATTACTTTTCAGCGTAAGAGCACAACAGCGACTTCAGCTAGCCTTAGAATCAGCTACGGCACAGGGGACACAGCTTAAGTTGGTAGTTGATTAGGAGGTCCATGTAAATAGGTCTCGCTACATGCATGGTTAATATCTTGCAGCCGTGAAATCACTTTCTTGTAGTGAAGGGGGTGCCTTGTGTTTACGAACAAGGTGAATATTTAGCAGATGAAGTCGTATGGATTCACTGAGATGAATGAGTGGAGTTTTTTTTATGCGGGCCAAAGTCTATTGAAGGAACTCAGCAAGTAGCACGTTGTGATGGCTACTACTGGTCCCAGATTTCAGCCCTTCGATAAGATTGTGGACTCAATTTCATATGGAGTAGCGAATTCATGTTTGGTGAACAAGGTTACACGTAAATCTCATGCATTGCCAAGAAGGTGGGTTCTTGGTTTCATTGCACGTCCAATCCAAGCTGCTAATTAGGGCTGGACTCAGAAACTTTGGAAGCTCACCTTCTCATTTCCCAGTCTCATTGCAGCATTCATTTATTTATTGGTCTTTTGAAGGCAAATGGGGCCATGATGTGATGCCTTCGGGACCCTTTGGTCCCATTTTTCCTGTCAAAAAAATGGACTAATTAATAGGCTGGAATATAGTTTTGCAGTCGTCAAGCTGCAGCTATCCTAATTTATTGTTTTTGCATTTATGGCATTCCCCGTCCACCAACCTACCTATCATCGCATAATAACAGCATGCGAATTAGCAGCTTTGATTTTCAGCAGCAAACATTCTTGCGCGCCGACCCTCCTGACATGAAAACAATCGACACCAATCAATTTGGTATTACAAAACATATTTATTTTTATATTTTCATTTCAATCTTTAATTTTAACTAAATATGTTTCTATCACGTTTATATTTATCTGTTCTTCGTTAAAACGGTAACCAAACACAATACAAGAGAACGTCCAAATCATAGCTTCTCACTAGGCAGATCATATAAATATGGGAATAATGCATCGTTAAAAAAATAAGTGAAAATTAACCTGGACAATTAAAAATAAGACCTCAGAAGAACAAAATGTCTGAAATTTATTCAACAAGATGATACAGTCGCGCATGGCTTTATGTACAATTGTTACTAATATTACAATGGATAATCAGAAAGTTAAAAACTAAAGCTTACACTAAAAACCTGGAAATATATTAATCACTATAATCAGTAAAGCGTACGTACATTATTTCATCAAGTGGAGAATCTCCAAGAAAGCTTAGAGCTTAGTTGAATGGAATGGATTACCCGGATTTAGTTCTCATGGAATTGGACTTCGATATCCCACTTGATTCACCTTCTGATGAAGGTTCCATTGACCTGATATTGAAATTGCAGGAAAGATCAGCATAAAGACCGACCGCCCTTCTGATGTTAATGTTTAGCTCCTTGATCAAACCAACATCTCGAGTCAATTTGTCTGGGATCTTCGATTCCTGGTTTTGGTTTATTTCATTGATTAGTAACCTGTTTTGATCCAGAATGTCCTCAACTTGCACAAAACTCTTCTGGAATGTTTGCAAAATCTTGCTATGTACTTGGTTTCCATTGCTTAAGCCTGAATTAATATAAATCACCTTCCATTTCAGTGATCAAAACCTCTAGTCTTTCCTGCATCAAAAAAGTAAAAAGTTCTCTACATTGTAATTATTTTATCTTATCTCTTCGTGGACTTAGTTTTATACGGTAGCTTTCATGCTTGGAAAACCGATATGAATGATGTTACACTTGCACCTGCGTTTCCATTCCACTGCCAAGAAGGTGGGGCCTTGCACTTCCGATCAAAGTTAATTAGGGCTGGGCTATGAAGATTCGCAAGCCCATCTTCTCGTTTGCCTTTCTCATTGTACAATGCACACCTCTAAAATAGAGACAGAAGCAAGATTGCACTAAGATAAATAAGACGAGATAACATGCCCGCGCGTTTATAAAATAAATACACTTGACAATGTTATAATTATGAACCAGCGCTAGATAAGTAATAGCAATTAAAGGTATGATGGAGCAAATATTTCATGACGAAAAAAAAGTTGTGTTGGCGATCCAAAACTTAGAAACTGAACAAAATAATTTATAGCAATTTACAGTGTTTTGTGATGAAAGATACAGTGCTTTCGCCACATGATTTAGCTTTTCAGTTAATAAAAAGAAAAAAATTACAAAGCTAAATTCTCTACCAACTTAATATTAAAAAAAAAACCAACAAAGATAATTTTGGAAGGAAAAAAACCCATGAGAAAAAACGTTGTAGCAATTGACAATGTTTTTGGAGAAAAACTATAACACTTTTCCCAATAAAATAAAATAAAAAACATTTAGAGAAACGTTGTAACAATCCACAGTGTTTTGTGAGAAAAACTACAACGCTTTCCTCATATGATTTAGTTTTATTGTAATTATAATTCTTAACCAACTCAATATTAAAAAAAAAATCGACAAAGATAATTTTGGAAAAAATCATAAAAAAATCACATGGGAAAACACTGCAACAATTCACAGTGTTTTAAAGAAGAAAAACTACAAAGTTAAATTTTTAATCAGCTCAATATTAAAAAAAAAATCTATAGAGATAATTTTATAAAAAAAAATAACAAAGCAAACACCAAAAAAAAGAAAAAAAAATCATGTTGGAAACACTGTAGCAATTCACAGTGTTTTGTGATGAAAGCTACAGTGCTTCCCCACATGATTTAGCCTTATCTGTAATGATTTGTAATTGTAATTCACAAACAATTCAATATTAAAAAAATAAAATTAAAAAGGATAATTTGAAAAAAATTATAAAAAAAACCATATGGGAAAAAACACTGTAGCAATGGACAGTAATTTTCAAAAAAAGTTATAGTGCTTTCCTCACATATTGTAACTGTAATTTTTAACCAGCTTAATATTAAAAAATAAAATAAAATAAAGATAATTTTGGAGGGAAAAAAACCATGCGGAGAAACACTGTAGCAATCAACAATGTTTCAAAGGAAAAAATTACAAAATCAAATTCTCAATCAGCTCAATATTAAAAAAAAATCGACAAATATAATTTTAAAAAATAAAGAAATAAAATAGAAAAACTAAGTGGAAAAACATCGCAGCAATCCACAGTATTTAAAAAAAAATTACAAAGCAAAAATTTTAACCAGGTCAATATTTAAAAGGTAAAATCAACAAAAATAATTTTGCAAAAAAAAAAAAAAAAAGGAAAAGTTAGCCAAAAAAAAAGAGAGGAAAAACACTGTCGATTACTGTTGTAATCCACAGTGTTTTGTGTGTGGGGGAACAGTGAATCCCCCACACGGTTTAGTTATATGTATAATAGCCTTATTTGTAATGACTTGTAATTGTAATTCACAAACAACTCAATATTCAAAAAATAAAATTAAAAAGGATAATTTGAAAAAAATTATAAAAAAAACCATATGGGAAAAAACACTGTAGCAATGGACAATAATTTTCAAAAAAGTTATAGTGCTTTCCTCACATATTGTAACTGTAATTTTTAACCAGCTCAATATTAAAAAATAAAATAAAATAAAGATAATTTTGGAGGGAAAAAACCATGCGGAGAAACACTGTAGCAATCAACAATGTTTTAAAGAAAAAAATTACAAAACCAAATTCTCAATCAGCTCAACATTAAAAAAAAAAATCGACAAATATAATTTTGAAAAATAAAGAAATAAAATAGAAAAACTAAGTGGAAAAACATCGCAGCAATCAACAGTATTTAAAAAAAAATTACAAAGTAAAAATTTAAACCAGGTCAATATTTAAAAGGTAAAATCAACAAAAATAATTTTGAAAAAAAATAAATGAAAAAATAAGAAAGTTGAAAAAAAATAATTTAAAAAAAAAACAAAAAAAAGAGAGAGGAAAAACACTGTGGATTACTGTTGTAATCCACAGTGTTTTGTGTGTGGGGGAACAGTGAATCCCCCACACAGTTTAGTATATTTGTTAATATAAAATTATTAAAGACTTCAAGTGTATTTGATTTTTTTTATAAATTAACACAATAAATTAAAAATATTGCCGGAACATCAGACTTTAAAAAAAAATTACCGAAACAACACAATTTATATATATTTAAAAAATGCGATATTTATAATATGCTGCTATTTAAAATTGTGACATTTACAAGCAAATTATGAAATGTACCGGAGAGGAAAGAGAGAGGAGAGAAAACTATATATAAAAAAAAGACTATGGAGGTATAATGGAATTTTGATTATGATATCATTGATATTATTAAAAATATCTTTACGAGATAAATCCAACAATATCAAAAATATCACCAACAGTAACTCAAGTGAGACATATTTAACATTTAAAGATAGCGGGTGACTCAATAGCCTTTGACAACAAGTGTAGGCTACTAAAATCACAATTGTTGGATTCTTCTAGCCTAGATTTTTTTTTGTGTGGTATTAGTGGTATAATAATTGAAGTTTCAATGCGCCTCGAGGATTTTTTTTTTTCATCTCTTCTCTCTCCACATTTCATATATATATATATGTCTTTATTTTGAATAATAATAAGCTATAAATATCAAGTTTTTAATATGTATAAACTGTTTCGCAATGTCCAAGCCCACAAGGGGCTTGATATGGACTCATTAATTGGATTCGTGATCATTATTAGAGCCGAAACACGTTCTTGAAGGTTTGTGCTAAAAATAAATATTTTTCTAAATATATTAAAAAATATCAATAAATCTTTGCCATCACAAATATAATCATTAAAACAAACATGAAATCGACATCTAGGGGACATTTATCACAAACTAGGTGCTCTCTACTATGTTGACGAAAAAATCAGAGAATACTTGAAGAACATCCCATCATAGCTTCTCAGTTACGGCTAGATCACAAGAACATCGAACGAAGTCGGTTCTTGCAATGATCTGGTTAAGACTCGGAAAGCCACAACCCAATATGCTCTCGTCGTCTTTAGATTTTTTGCAAGGCACGAGGCATATTGACTAGTACTAGAAAGATCGTGAGGCATATTGGCTAGTGTTCGAATGTTGTCCTTACTTAGGATTCTTTAGAGATGCAGCCAACTAACTTGGAACAAATATCTACAGTGTTGCTTAAAATCGTAGGAGGATGATTCATGCGAAAAAATTGGACTATTGGACATTAGGATATATATATACCGATTGAAATGTAAGCATTCATCTAGATAATTGGACCGGCACGCAGCTTTAGTGTTCGAATCCTACGTGCAACAAATAGACAAAAAAAAAAAAAAAAAACCACATATGAACACTGTGTTTAATGTCATTTGGCTATATATGCCTATGTTCACTGTCGATCGAAACGAGGAGATATTTAAGTTTAGTGTCCAGGACGAGACAAAAACGTGTTTTTGATAAACAGATAAAAACTTTAAATGAATTTTTATTTGAGATTGTTTTAAAATGAATTTATGTATTTAATTTTAAAATAAAAAAGGTATAGGGACTAGGGAGATATATTTTTATTATCTTTAATTTTTTTTTCTCGAAACAATATCTAAACGCTGCATTTAGAACTCTAGATAAACAGAATACATCAAGTATACAATACAGCATAGGCATGATGCCTACCATCCCTACATACGTTCTTCAGCTCCTCAGAGAAAAAGGGCCTATATCGATCATTGAGCCTATACAAGTTATGCTCAACATTTAGCGTGAGAAAAGACATTTCCTGCTAAGTGCTAACATGTAAGGTATCATCAGATCCCAATTAATAGATCAGTTTTCTTTTGACAGATTGTTAGTTCTGGAACCATGAGTGCTGCTAGCTAACTATGGTGTTAATTCTCTATAGATGGAAGCTGTATGATGACCAAAATCTATTCGGTTAGCACTCACTGCACTCTCCAAAAACATTAAATTGGTGGTGTAGATGCATCTTCAAGGACTGTAATTACCTCATTTTCTGACCATTGTTGATTCTAGGAGTTGGGATTTGATTTCTGTATCAAGTGCTAATTAATAATCTTGGCTTTATCTTTGTTATTCTTTTTTAGTTTAACGTGGGTGTCCGGGACAGCTTGCGCGCACCTCGACTAATCCCACGGGCCCTGAAGTTAACAACCATGTAAGCCTCCAGTGGCCATCATATGAGCAACCACAAGGCTCGAACCTGAGACCACAGAGGGAGCAAATCTCTTGGTCTCAAGCTTTTATCACTATGCCACCACCTATAGTTATCTTTGTTATTCTTTGAATTGCCTTGTTGCAGCTATAATATTTGGTTATTTTGCTGAGCTAAGTTTACACAATAATATCATCCAAAGCCATTAAATAATTTATTGACTTTCATGCACCAAGTTGCTATGGTCTGTCACTTCCTGAAATTGATGATTACGTGTCCAGAACACGATCAGTAGGCTTGGGAAGGTGGATCATTTCATAAGACCATTCCTCGCAAACACAACCATAACAACAACCGAGCTTCGCAAGTAGCATATTTGATAATAATTAAGTGGATTAAGTTATTTAGATAAATAAAATTATTCTTATTTGAATTTTGTTACTTGTATTTTTCAATTCACATGTAAATGTGTAATCAAGTAGGAATCTCTAGTTAATAGATTCTCTTTTATAGTTTAGTTTTTGAAAATAACCGCTTGCCCGTCCAAATCTTTTTCAATATTTAGAGATCTTTAATTCTTAATTGCCATTTCCAACCATCTTAACTAAAAACCTTTACACCTAAAATTTTAAGCTATTATATAAGATTTCAAAAATAGTTTTTATATTACTCTATGACATACTGTCTCAAGTTAAAAAATTTTGGACTTGAAACTTGAATAGATCCATGCTATATTATATTTAATTTTTTTTAATTAGAATAAGAGGTTAGATTCGAACTCATTACCATTGGTTATCAGGACTTTGATACCATATCAAAAAACCATTTCATCCAAAAAATTAAACTATTATGTGAGATCTTAAGAATAATTTTTATATTACTTTCCGAGTTATTTGTATTCAAAACTTACACAAACTTATTATTATCTTAAGCTTAATTTTTATAATTTAAGTAAATAAAATAAGACAATAAGATTAATCTGAATACTGGGACTTCATATTATTGGTTGATGCATATCCACCTATGAAAACTAATGATGCCACTAGTTTCACGATGTCTATGAAATGATGATTTGTGTCCATATCTGGATATGATAGCCTACAAATAAATATTGTATCACTGAAATCATATAATGAATTTTGTTTTTTTAAAAAGCATTTTTTTAAAAAAATATTATTTTTTGTATTTATAAATAACTAAGATCCTCGTCTTTTCATCTCGTCGATATGAGATTAGTGTCATCATCATAAATGATTATTTGTGCCTTGTTCATTGAAACTTCTAAACCCAAAACATTAAATTATTAATTAAGATTTAAAAAATGATTTATATTATTGGCTGATGCGAAACAAAACAAAATGGTTAAAATTTGGTCAACACAAGCTAATGACGATGCTTTACACAACTGTTCAGGTCAATGGCTTGCATCTCAAGTTTTTCCTGTTTTGAACCCACACCTTTTTTTTATTTATTCATAATCATCGATAGATTTTCAACCCACACCTAATTAAGATTTGCCTCTTGGCGTTCACCTGGCATGGTATTGCTACCCCAACAACTGATTTGACGAGGTATTCATTCCAGATTTTATAAAGCTGGGGGGAATGTTAACATCATTTAATAGAAAGGGATTGTTTAAGCATTCATTCTCTTTGATCTTCATATATATATATATATATATATATATATATATATATATATATATATATATATATATTTCTAACTCTAACCTAGCGCTTTATATACAGGGAATATTCAGACTTTTGTTCCTCTTAATAATGTGATGAAGCTGTGCACACATGGTCACCAGGATTGTCCTGTGTGGCTAGCTAGAGGGAGGTTGGTTGGTTCGTAGTGGTCAGAGATCATAAATTCAAGAGATGGATCGATCTGGCTCATGATCTCACCATTACCTAACTGGGGATGGTGAGATGTCTAGGAAGAACATGACTTGCACACATCCATCCATCCATCAGCATGATCGATCATTAAAAAAAGTTGGTAGCAGAACTGTTCAACAATTATTATAATGGGCTTGGAAGTCTCCTTAATTTGAGACGTTGAAGAGTATCACACTTCAATTTATTTGCCCCATTAATTGATTTTTTAATTTAAACCTCTTCATGTATATACAATCCTAGCTAGGATTGCAGGTGATCAAGAGGGTTCACTTCACGGTTCGGTACGGTGGGAGGGGATTGAAACTATAATTAATGTTGTGTTCTAATCACAGTTTTATAAATATTTTAGTTATAATTTATATATTTTTTACTATTATTTTTTAAACTATCATAGTGCCAAACACATGCTAATAATAATCACAAGCCTATCATGTTTTATTATTTTATACGAACGCGGATATGACCACATGCTTTGAATATATTCTATGGGCTGAATCCTAAAACCATTAGCTGCAGGTGTGATTTAATATTAATCAAATTAATTAAGAATATAATGAGATTTAAATTTGTGATTTTTAAAAGTGTTTTTTACTTGAAAATATATTAAAATAATTTATTTTTTATTTTTAATATAACATATCAAAATTATTGAATTAAAAACAATTAATTTACTATTTTTGCATGTCAAACACATCCAAACATAATTATAAACACAAAAACAAACAATAATTGGAGTTTTTGTTACTTTAATTGTAACAGGGTTTTAGTATCCTAATTACGATATCAGCAACTTTAATTATATTTTAATCATTAAAAAACATTATAGTTTATTACAGGAACACCACTAATTATTTACGTGAATTAATTAATTATAGATTATTACAATAACACCAAATTAATACAGTTCACGATTCCTTCCCTTCTGTTTTCTCTTGCTGACACGTTGACTAACAAATAATAATGCATTTCATTATCGATTAATAGAAAAGAAGAAAAGAAATCAGATCAGTTCAAAAAACTAATCATGACAGAGAGAGAGAGAGAAGGATAATTAGGCATATAATAGTTAATAACTTAATTAATTAGAGGACGGCAAAAACAGCGAGTGATCCCCACCATGCAGAAGACAGGAAGCACGAGGATCTTTTGCTTTCACACGGAGGTGTGAACTGCAGCTGTACTGGATGTTCAAACAGCCGCCGCAATTCTAGAGGTGACTGCCTGTTCCCGTTGCGTGTTTGGAATGGGTTTTTTTTTATAAAAAAATATTAAATTAGTTTTTTTAATAATTTTAATACATGGATATTAATGATAAAAATCTAAAAAATATATTTTTAAATAAAAAATACTTTTAATTATGAAGATAAGCTCGCCATCCAAACAAGACTCTTAATTATGAGTTATTTAATTGAAATAGAGAAAGGGCTTCCTTCCTGTAAATTATATATATCTGAGAGCATTTCAAACATGGCTTCTCAGTAAACTTGAATGTTTCAATGTCCGATACAAGCAAGAAATTGAAAGGGAGTGGCAGTCATCATCTTTGACTTCATTACAAAGGTAATTTCACCTGCTACATATACATATATATATATTTATATATTTTTGATCTTAGGATATACATTGAAGATCAAAAAGATTCAATATATATATATATATATATATATATGGCGAACCACTCCCAATGACCCACCTCCACCTGCAGCCACTTACATGTTCAATTCATATATTCGCCATATATATATATATATATAAAGCTTAAAGGTGTGGGAAAACACTGTTTCCCGCCATTAGCACTGTGCAGTGTGCAGTATTGTTTTTTTAATAAAGAACTTAATTTTTTTAACCACTAGCACAAAGCAAGCATAAATATGCTAAATATAGCTTGCTTAATCCCTAAAATTAAGTAAAAAACAATATTTCTTGGGCGGAGTTTAAAGATTCGGCTGGTTACAGTAAAGCAAGCCTCAATAGAACTAGAACTGTGTCTACAAAATTTAAGCATGCATTCAATGATTTAATCTAAAATCATGGTTGTTCTTACTAAAACATACATCATAATATCCATCCAAACTACTTCTTCTGTTTATTAACATATATCCACGATTTCTTGCACGTCAAATCAAAGCAACACATCAATTTCATGTCTAACGTTTGCCACAAACCAGTTTGAAGTACGAAGACTCCTCTCAAGTTCCCAACAACAAAGTCAAAAGAGCCAAACCCATTTTGGTTTTTTTATTCAATCAAAAGCATGGTGGTAAGTTATGAAAAGGATCGATACCATCTTACTTATTTTCATTATCCATGATTTCTTCTTCTTCCGCTGCTGTTGCATTCCTAACTGTGACTTTGTCAAAAAGTTGCCAAATTGTAAAAACTCTTCGGTTCCAGATTTTCTTACTCAAGCATCATCCAAACTACTGCTTTTCAAGTCCACCAATAGCTTAGGTCTGTTTGCTCTACACTTCAATATATGTATCTCATCTTTTTTCTCTTCTTCTTCATCTGTTGTTTTTTTTTTATAGCAATTCCTGGCTTTGTTTATTGCATCTCCAGCCGCCTGGAGAAGTAATTGGATAATATTCAAATGTTTTCACTTGAATTTATGGACTTCTCTTTTCAAATTCAATTCCTGTAATCTTCTTTTTCTTCGTCTGTTTCTTGATATCAGGTGGGATGTTTGGATAGTCCAAGAAATTTCAGTTTTGGGTTTTAGTATATGATTCGGGATTCTGGTGATATTTCCTTTCTTGGGATGACTATATCGAGAACTTGGACATTCGGAGCTGCTCTGCTCATCTGGCTCTGTTGGTCTTCATTACTTGTAGCAGCACAAAATGCACCCACTGACCCTGTAGAAGGTGATTTTCCTTCAACAGCTGGCTGTTCTTTTCTTTTTCCTTCAAAGATGCTTTCTACAGTAGCATGGCAGCCTTAATTTTCCCTCTTGCAATAGACTTAGAAATGCTTGGAATTGTTTGGCATGAATAGGTGCTTGTGAATAGTGTTCCTACTTAGCAAGCTAGATTGACTAGTACCTTCCATTGTTTGCTGGTACGTGCATCATCAAGTACTGAACTACTGATATAGTAAATGGAGTCAATTTTGTGAGTTCCAGTCGTTTTGAACTTTATATCCTTGCTTGCGAATTGTCCAAGTAATAAATGATGATGTTTGTATCTCGGATGATGCCGAAAACATCATATGACATTCAATGTGGAACCCTACCGGGATATCTGGTTAAACTTGTACCATCTTATCGTGTTGTTAATTAGTTGTTCTGGGCTTAATAAAAATGATATGATGATGACCAAATGATTAAAAAATCCTGCAGTGAACGCATTGCGAGACATCAAGAACAGTTTGATTGATATCAATAACAATTTGAGTAATTGGAGACGAGGCGATCCATGCACATCAAACTGGACAGGGGTTTTGTGCTTCAATAAAACAGAAGAGGATGGCTATCAACATGTTCGAGAATTGTATGATTCCAAGCCTTAAATTTTCATTTTTCTTATTTTGTGGAAAAAAAAAATTATTTCCTTTTCAATTTCTTCCGATTTGATGCATGCTGAGGAACAATTTTATTTTATTTTATTTTTTTGCTAACTTTTTCGATTTGTTTTAATATTGAATAAATTCTGGCCAAAGTTGTTCTTCGAGGTTAGGAGCAATTGTGTGAAGATTGCCCTATTTTCCAAAAAACATCACCTTAGAACATGCAAAATCCCAGTTTGAGCATCTATCACTATGTTGCGCTAGCTCTTATCTGACTCGCAAATGAAACTCTATAATTGCCTACTAAATTGATAACTAACCTGTGCTGAGCATAATGCAAAAGCTACATGTTAGAATTTAAGCTCATGAATTTGACAATTTTAATGGGACTTTGCATACAAATAGAATGATGGATATTAATTTCCAGATTTTCCTTTCCTCTTTTCTTCTCAGCACTGTGTAACAATATTTTTGTTTTCTTTGCAGGCAACTGTTGAATATGAATTTATCAGGAACTTTATCACCATCCCTCGGCAGCTTATCTTATATGGAAATATTGTAAGGGTCATTTCCTTTGTTCTGAAACAGATCTCTCTGTTGGAATGTCTATGGTTTTGACTGTTTATTTGTCCAACTGATATATATTCTCTGTTGATCTTATCATAGGGATTTTATGTGGAACAACATTACTGGAAGCATACCACCGGAGATAGGAAATATTACACCTTTGGTACTCTTGTAAGTTGAGCTTCTTTTTAGCTTGATAGCTTAGACTGTCAACATTGTTACAGCATAATGCAAACAACAGATCATGCATTTTCAAGTCTCCGAGTTCTAATTTCTTAGGTTATTTCTCATGAACTGATTTATTTAGTGTTGAATGTTGACAACATTGTCAATGTGAATAGAGTTGATATTGTTACTATTGCTGAGCTACATTCTACAGCTGTTTAAGCTTTTATGTTTGATGGAGTATTTATTTTCGCAGGCTCCTGAATGGAAATCAATTAACGGGTCCCTTGCCTGACGAGCTTGGCTATCTTCCAAACTTGGAAAGGATACAGATAGACCAGAATAATATATCAGGACCAATACCTAAATCATTTGCAAACTTGAACAAAACACAGCACTTGTGAGAATTACTCTGATGCTATATTCTCTATAACTAGTGCTAATAATCTTAATTGTGATACTTGATTGATTCATATTTCATGGTACTTGTATTCTTTTCCCTTGTGGACAGTCACATGAACAACAATTCAATTAGTGGGAATATCCCAGCTGAACTTTCAAGATTACCAAGTCTACTTCACTTGTAAGTTTGCTACATTCGAGTCCTGTTTGAGGCTGCAAATTAAGTTCATTTCAATTCTTTCCCTTTCTTGTTGATCTTGTCTCATATGTGTTAATTTATTGTTAACATGACAAATATTTGCAGCCTTCTGGATAACAACAACCTATCAGGAACTCTTCCGCCAGAGTTATCTAACTTTCCGAATTTACTTATACTGTATGGCTCTCTTACTTCCTGTAAAATTGTGAATCATTAGTTTATGGTTTCTTATGTCAATATAGTAGATTTTAGCTTCATATATTTTTGTGTCTCATAACCTTTGCCTATTTTCATTTTGCAGCCAACTTGACAATAACAACTTTGATGGGAGCACAATCCCGGCTTCTTATGGAAACATGACTAAATTGTTGAAGTTGTAAGTGCAAATTGCAAATTTAGATCTGCTAGTATTCGAGAAGGAAGGATTGCCTTTTCTTCTCATGTGGATATGGGTGTTAATGTACGTGCATGTATGTCTATTAGCAGAATTGAATGCCTTGATCACAAGTTCCTTTAATTTGATAAGAAGTTTCTTAGATTTAAGTCACATAGATCTCTTTCTTTGCCTTCTTGCAATAACTGTGTATGTCTGTTGAATCCTCAACTGAATAGTCTCAGTACCAAACTGGTTGGAGCACACTACATTGGTCATTTTCCACCAATCAATACTGACACCCACCAAAATTTTCAAGTTGTAATGGATCAGTCATACAGCAGAACCACTTGGAGTTTTACCTTGAGTTGTTTGAGTCTTTATCACTGCATTTTATTGCCTCTACGAAATATGGAGTCTTCAATTATTTTTATGAGATTTTATACTATCATTTTCTTGCTACTTATTGTTTCATCTCACCTTAGATAATCTATGCTTGCTGCAATGCAGAAATCTGCCGTGTCAAATAGTCCAGATTTCACAAACCTTCCACGTAGTTAAAACCTTTGTTTTATTTCTCATTTCATAATTGCAATGTAGTAATCCATGCTTCAAAATCTGCACAATTTTTTTGATGTGATATCTGTATGTGCCTTGATTGGCTTTTATCAGGAGTCTGAGGAACTGTAGCTTGCAAGGTCCAATGCCTGACTTGAGTGGGATACCAAATCTTGGCTATCTGTAAGTTCATTTGTTTGCTATCTGTGGCTTTCACCTGACTGGATAATTACTGTTTCTTTCTTTCCTGGATAACTCTGCGGGCTTTTTTTTTTCCTCACCACTTACAATTTTTGATGTGATTTCTCAGAGACCTCAGTTTCAACCAGCTAGCTGGACCCATACCTACAAATAAGCTTTCTAAGAATATTACAACCATGTAAGGTTTCTCTATATCGCAAATGTTACATGATCTGACAGATGAATCTCTAAAGTGCCTGAAGGATTTTAAATTTGGACAGCAATGATTTTTTGGATGTTGATGTTCATTTCTTATTTTGCAGCGATTTATCCTACAACAATCTTAACGGGACTATTCCTGCCAACTTTTCAGAACTTCCTCTACTTCAGCAACTGTGAGCATTTTCCCACTTGCTCTTTTGTTCTTGCTCATCAGTTTCTGATTTCTTAAGAATGATATTATAGCTTGTGTTACTATAGAAGCTGTAAGATTTTAATGTTACTGATTAAGCTTATATAGGTCCAAAAAGAAGGTGATGGGTAATAAATTAAATGTTTAACTTGATCCTATTCTTTGGCAGGTCAATTGCAAACAATTCATTGAGTGGCTCTGTTCCCTTCACAACCTGGCAAACTAGGGCCAACGGGACTGAAGGACTTGACTTGTAAGAACTGAAATGACAATGAACAATTTTTTTCTCTCATAGAAGTGTGCTTATGTGTGGGATAGAATGTAATTAAAAAATGCTTTCCTGTTATGTTATGATACTCTGAAGAACACTTCTATTCTTGATTTCTATTATAAAAGATCGATGTCATGTGCTGATTTCAACATACTCCAATATTGTGTTAAAGAACCATCTCAACCTAATAGTTTAAGATGTTAGGTGAGGTTCCAGGGTATTATTTATATTATTCTCTAACACACCCCCTAAAGTGAAAGTCATTTGGGCTTGAAACTTGCACATGTTCACATTACCTTGTGTTTAATTTTTTTTATCAAATAAATAGGGATGGTGAGATTCGAACTCGTGACCGTTTGGTCATCAAGGCTCTGATACCATGTCAAAGAACCATTTAAACCTAATAGCTTAAACTGTTAGGTGATGTCCCAGGATATGATTTATATTATTCTCTAACATATTGATGGCGCATGCTCTCGGGAGGCCGGTTTTTTAGCATGGTACTTGTTTCACTAATCAACAGTTTTTGGCTCTTTGATGTTGCAGGGACTTTGAAAACAATACACTTTCAAATATTTCTGGCAGTATCAGTCTCCCTCAGAATGTCACGCTGAGGTATTCTTCTGCACTAGCAATGCTACATTAGTACATTATGTCTACATATACATGATGTGAAGTTCACTCTTGTCCTACTTTTTGAGACAACTATGTAACTTTCAGGAAATCATTTGTTGATGCTTTTATAAATAATTTTCAGGCTTAAAGGAAATCCTGTGTGCTCAAATTCCAGCATATTTCAATTTTGTGAATCTCAGAATAACGATATGAACAATCAGAGTTCAACAGAATCTAATGCTACCTGTTTTACTCAATCATGTCCATCCCCTTACGAATATTCCCCAACATCCCCAACATCTTGTTTCTGTGCTGCCCCTTTGATCTTTGGATATCGACTGAAAAGTCCCGGCTTCTCAAAGTTTGTTCCTTACAGAATTAGATTTGAGAATTATTTGACCTCTGGTCTCAAATTGAGTCTCTTTCAGCTAGACCTTGCTTCAGTTGTATGGGAAAGCGGACCTCGATTAAAAATGCATTTGAAGCTTTTCCCTGTCTATGTTAATGGAACCAATACCTTTAATACAAGTGAGGCTCGGCGCATCATTAGCATGTTCACTGGGTGGAAAATTCCGGACAGTGAAATATTCGGACCTTATGAACTTCTTTACATCACTTTGTTGGATCCTTACAGAGATGGTTTGTTTCTTTAACCTATCATTGTTATATAGAAATTAATTAATGCCTATCCTAATTAAATAAGTTGTGAAGTATTCTAACCTAGAATGTGATGAAAGTGTTACCAAGTTTTGATATCCTAATCTTCATTGCTGTTGCTATATCGCAGTGATTGTCACCTCTCAGAAATCTAATAAAATAAGCACGGGTGCTCTGGTTGGCATAGTATTGGGAGCCATTGCTGGCGCAGTTACATTATCTGCAGTTGTTTCACTTCTTATCTTGAGAAGGCGTTTGAGGGACTACACAGCAATATCAAAAAGACGTCGCCGTGAGTGTCTTTCCATTCCATGATTAGAATGACGCAAATATATTATCTTTTCATGTGGTGTTTTGTCTCGTATGTTGTGTCAACCCTGTAAATCCTCCTAACTTCAATTATATATGCATTGTGAAGTCTTCAAAAAAAAAAAGTCACATTTTGTTTCGAGAATTTTCTGAGATACTTTATTAAAGTCTATATAAACAATTTCATTCTTAACATGCTCCGGTATTTGGGCACAGAGTCCAAAGCCTCCTTGAAAATTGAAGGCGTGAAGGATTTTTCTTATGCTGAAATGGCCATGGCTACAAACAATTTCAATAGCTCCAGTCAAGTTGGTCAAGGGGGTTATGGAAAAGTTTATAAAGGGATCCTTGCTGATGGCAGAACTGTGGCTATAAAACGGACTGAAGAGGGATCTTTACAGGGCGAGAAAGAGTTTTTAACAGAAATAGAGTTGTTGTCAAGGTTACATCATCGGAACCTTGTATCTTTGCTTGGATATTGTGACGAGCAAGGAGAACAGGTACTCTTTGTATTCTTTTAAACTTGAGATGTTTAGTAAAGCCTATCATTCCTAATTTTAGCTTGACCAGCAGTAAACTGCATGCTTCTCATCCTTGGGAAGCAACTCAAGGAAATTTATCATTTGCAGTATCATTTGGGAAAAAGCTGTATTATCTGTTCCTTTTGTGCATGCAGATGTTGGTTTACGAGTTCATGCCAAATGGCACTCTTAGAGATCATCTATCAGGTAGATCTCACATTTTTCCCTTTAGACTTCCATCTTTCTATCCTAAAGCAAGATTGATTTCGGATTTCGACTTCGAATTTCTATGTGCTTATTCCACGGGTTTCATTTCATGGATCATGCATGTGGTATCTCAGTGAAGGGAAAAGAACCCTTGAGTTTTGCGACAAGATTGAAAATTGCCATGACTTCAGCTAAGGGCATACTCTACCTGCATACAGAAGCTAATCCTCCGATATTTCATCGAGATATCAAGGCCAGCAACATATTAGTGGACTCCAGGTATGATGCCAAAGTTGCTGATTTCGGACTTTCAAGACTTGCCCCAGTTCCAGATATCGAAGGGAGTGTGCCAGATCATATATCTACGGTTGTGAAGGGCACTCCAGTAAGTCTATTACGTTCAAATACTATCTTTCTGTAGGATGATGAAATTCGAAGTAGAAATAGAAAATGGGACTTAATGGATTCCTGACATTCCTTCTCTTTTAAAATTATGTAATCTTTGCAGGGTTACCTTGATCCGGAGTATTTTCTAACTCATAAATTGACAGACAAGAGTGATGTTTATAGCCTCGGTGTAGTGTTTCTGGAGCTGTTGACGGGGAAGCAGCCAATCTCACATGGCAAAAACATTGTTCGAGAGGTAATGCTTTTCAGTTTATAATTTCCTACTCTTCTATCGGTGAAAAACATTGATTTGTAGATCCTGCACTATCAGTACCCACAATCTCAACGCCAAGTCTCATGCAAATGAACTTCGGCATTTATTCCCCACGTCCATGTCATGATGATAGAGCATTGTCAGTTCAATTTTATGAATCTCAAAATCTCTGACAACAGGTTAAAATCGCATATCAATCTGGTATGATCTTCTCGATTATCGATGAACGAATGGGTTCTTATCCTTCCGACTGCATTGACAAGTTCTTGACTTTGGCCATGAAATGTTGCAACGAGGAGACAGATGCGAGACCATCAATGGCTGATGTAGTCCGAGAACTTGAAGGTATATGGCATATGATGTCAGAATCTGACACTACAACAACAGATACAATCAGCACCGATAACAGAAAGGAAATGACTCCACCCTCTTCATCCTCTATGATGATGAACCCTTGTGTGTCATCAGAAGTGTCTGGCAGCGACCTTGTTAGCGGAGCCGTTCCTACCATCACTCCAAGATAAATGAAAGACACAAAATGGGAAACCAGTTCTTGGGTTGCTACAGTGCTTGAAAGATTGTGTGGGGAGTCATCTATCAACAACCTTCTGTTCAGTTTTTTGTAAACATACTAGGTAGAGCAATGGCAATAGAGATGCATTACAATGCCGAAATATTTTTGACTGACATGTAATGAAAAAATAGTGATATCACAATGAAATCCATTTGTATACATCCATTTTCTCCTTGGTTTTGTGATTCTTCGCAATTGAGTGTGTTTAGAATTGTGGTTGCGGTTGTTTTTTAAAGTGTTTTTTACTCGTATAAATATCAAAAAAATATTTTTTTTTATTTTTTAAAAATTATTTTTGATATCAGCGCATTAAAATGATCGAAAAACACTAAAAAATATTAATTTAAAAATAAAAAAATAAAAAAAATTTAAATTTTTTTAAAAATATTTTTGAAATACAAAAACAAACAGGGATATCATAAAACCAGGGTATGTTTTTGTAAAGTAGTGAGGTGTTATTGAAACGGTGTTTTTTCATCGCTATAATTTTGATAATATTTAGTTAATCAATGCATATTATATTTTTATATAAGTTCAACTGAAAATTCTCTTAAAACTTTGGTTAAAAAAATTATAATTTATTTAGTTTTTAAATCAATTTTTTTAAATTGCAACTGTAAATGTTATCATAACATCATATACATATTTAAGTCCTGTTTGATATTGTGATTTAACCGTATTTTTTTAAAAAATTAAATTTTTTGAACTTTAAATTAATTATTTTTTGTGTTTTTAAATTATTTAAATATAATGATATCAAAAATAAATTTTATAAAATTAAAAAAATATTATTTTAATATATTTGTAAATAAAAAATATTTTAAAAAATAATTCCAATCAAAGCACTGATATTCATGCAATGCAGTGCATCGTGTCACCAAATGAAACCTTAAAAAGAAACCGACATTGAAGAAGTGGTAGGCTAAGAAAATTGGACCACTTCCAGCCCAATTTGACGCAACCACACACGTATGCAAGCCCAAAACGCGTTAGGGTTTTATGCGGCCTTTTCTCCACACCCCACCCCTCTCTATAAATGAAAAGCCTCTCTTAAACACCTCTTTCATTTTCTTTCTCTAGGGTCTCTGCCGCCGATCCACCGCACAGAAGTCGCCATGGGTAGAAGTAAGCCAATTCCCAATCTGAATTTTTATGATGTTTGTATTTTTTTTCCTTGTTTAATTAGTAATCAATGTAAATCTTGTAAAATTTTGGTTTCTGCTATCATAAATATGAATGGATTTTTGTATGGATAGAAGATTATTGAGTTTTCTTTGCTTTTGGTTGATTTAGAGTCGTCTTTATCTATTCTGGGAATATCCAATGATATCAGCTTTTTTTTAATCATTTTTTATGGACTGTAAATGATTGTTAGATTATGTCTAAGAGATGGATGCCTTTGATGAAGAAAATTAATATAGGATGAGAATACTTCTATTTTTATTCTTGGGCTTTTGGAGTAAATCTAGATCTTAATTTTGAAACGATTTTGATTGTTTGTGTACCTGAAGTGATGTTCTTTTTTTTATTGCTGTGGTTGGAACAATTAGTTTATTAAATTCTATGCGGTTTTGAATTACAGGGGCTTTGTTCGTTGAAAACTTTCTTTTCTCTGGTGCATATTTATGCAATATGCTCCATTGATTATGTCCCTGTCTTACTTTTTAGGGCTTGATTTTTGTTATGTGACGGGATTTTTAAAAGAAGTGTTTTCTGCTGCTAAGCTGATCTAGTTTTTTTTTCTTCTTTTTTCCATTTTGCAGGACCTGCAAGGTGTTACCGCCAGATCAAGAATAAACCATACCCAAAATCACGATACTGCCGTGGTGTGCCTGACTCAAAGATCAGGATTTATGATGTCGGGATGAAAAGGAAAGGAGTTGATGAGTTTCCATTCTGTGTGCACTTGGTGTCCTGGGAGAAGGAGAACGTCTCCAGTGAAGCTCTTGAAGCGGCACGTATTGCTTGCAACAAATACATGGCCAAGTTTGCTGGAAAAGATGCTTTCCATTTGAGAGTCAGGGTTCATCCTTTCCATGTCCTGCGAATCAACAAGATGCTTTCATGTGCTGGAGCTGATAGGCTCCAAACCGGTATGAGAGGTGCTTTTGGTAAACCACAGGGCACTTGTGCTAGAGTCGCTATTGGACAGGTTCTTCTTTCTGTTCGTTGCAAGGACAGCAACAGTCACCATGCTCAGGAGGCTCTCCGCCGTGCAAAATTCAAGTTCCCTGGTCGCCAAAAGATTATTGTCAGCAGGAAGTGGTATGCGATTTCTTTCTTTTATTCAGACTGTTGAAGTTTGTTTGCAGTCTATTACGTGGCCTGTTGCCATCATAGTTGTGCATGAAGGATTGCACTTTTTCCTTTTTCATGGTGGCACACCTATTGATTTTTCTTGCCGCTTTGCTATTCTGGTAAAACGAAGGCCTGTGCCATCTCCCTATGGAAGTGTGGTAGTGTTCGTTTTGTGTGCTTGCCTCCTATTGCAAGCTTGTTTTGTGTTTTCTAATTTTGGTAGTTCTTTACTTCCTCCAAAGTTAGTGGCCTCACCTTGCCTGTTAACGGTGATGTGCAGGGGTTTTACCAAGTTCAATCGCACTGATTATTTGAAGTTGAAGGCTGAGAATAAGGTCATGCCAGATGGTGTGAATGCCAAGGTCAGGCTTTGCTTAAAGTTTATTTTTGCATCCATTTAAAAATCAACCAAACGATATATTTCACTTGTAATGTTAGTAGTGGGTTTTCTCTCCTTTTTGGAGCTCCCAATTAAACTGATGGTGATTATGTGTTTCTCTCAGCTTCTTGGATGCCATGGACCCTTGGCCAACCGTCAACCTGGAAGAGCATTCTTGCAAGAAACTGCCTAGGATCTTTTCTTTCTGGAAGGAACTTTCATTCATCTCTTAACGTCGGAGGAATTTATCCATTACTGTTTTTGTTTTAGTTGCGAATATTGTCGAACTTGTTGAGTTTCATCCAAACTGTATTTGGAGGATATGATATGAAATTCATGGTATTTAGTGTGTTTTTTGCAATATTTGAATCAGATTTGTGATATCTTCTTGGATTCAGCCCTTTTGAATATTTAACCAAGTTGCAAACGTCTTTTATCTTGTTGATGATCATATGGCTTATAAATCCAAAGTTAACAATTGACATTAGTGGCAAATTCATGATTTGGTGGGATGTTTAAAGAAAATGTAGCAGCAATGAAGGTTCAACACAACCTTGAGTATTAATCCTGGTTGATGGATTACTTTTTATACCATCTTTTGATAACTGCCACGCCCTAGCATTAAGTGGGATTTAGCTTCGCTGCTTTGCAATAAAATAACATGGAGATCATCTCCAAACCTAGGAACAGGACTAGTGTCAGACATGGATATGACTTCTGAGGCTTGCCAGTAACTACTTCCACCTTCCATCCCAAACAAGCTTCACATTAAAAGACCCAATGGGCCTTCTGTTAATGTGGGAAGGATTCATTACAAGTTTATGTCAAGATTCATTACAAACATAATATCGGTCTTATAAATCTTTTTTTTTTTTTAATCTTTTTGCGCCGAAAAAAAGTTGCAAAGTAAAAAAAATAAAATTCAATTCTATGTAAAAGGGTGGGCAACCAAATTACTTAATGCATGTTTAGAATTATGGTATAGAATATCTTTTTTAAAAGTGTTTTTACTTCAAAATACATGAAATTATTTTTTTTTTACATCAAAATCATTGAACAATACTAAAAACAAAACATTAATTTAATGATTTTTAAAGCATTTACTAGAAACAATACATTAATTTAATGAATTTTAAAGCATCTATAAACAAAAATTACCGCACTCCTAAACAAGATTTAAGTGCTTGATTGGGGCGGTGCACAACAATTACTCATGAGTAAGTTGGCTCATGCTTTATAAAACAAGCACGTGGGGTTTTTTTTTTCATGGCATATTTGCATACAAGTTTTAAAGAATCCTCATTTTCAATGCAAGGTTTATTTGCATCTTAAAAAGTAAAAACAAAGACTTGGCAAGCCTGTGTATCCGTTTTTTTCTCCTACAAATCTTATTAGGCAGTCCTCAACACTACATTACAGTACCGATGGCATATATATAATTATATATGAATCCGTTCATGGTGCGTGCAGCGTGCAGCACCGAAAAGATCATAAAAAGATCAGTAGTGAAGATGGTGCATGAAAGATTATGCTAAAACATAAAGACAATGGTGTCTTGTTGAATCAAAATTCACACCCGAATCTTATTGGTGGGTCATAACAGGTGATAAACATGCAACATCACAAACAGCTCAAGAGCAAGTTCTATAAATCATCAGAATAACTCAGTGCAGATGAAGTTCACAAGTTCTGAAAACTGACAAAGCAGCTAGTGACATTCAGTTTATTTGCCAGGAGAACAAGAAAAAAATATGAAGCCTTCGAGAAAAAAGCAGACATCCCTACTGCATGCCTGAACTCAGTACCTGTGTTCCAACTTCTCCTTTTCCTGGTAGTTTTGCACATACCTGCATGGATTACAAGACAACGATGCAGGGAAACACAGTCAGCTCAAGCTAACAGCAGCTAATAACATAGAAAGGCGTTAATGAAAAGGCACAAAAGACTGAACATTTCATACACGACTGCATCTTCAGCTCAGTATGTGGTTATGGCATCAAAAACATCCCACAGATCCGAGCCTTATGCGACTTGTTTTGGCTAATTTAAGGTGCAATTGTATAAAACCAGTAACCTTAGGACCATAGACCTTCTTTTCTATTTCTCTCTCCATCCATTCAACGGACCAACAACACAAAAATGAGGATGGAGGGAACCACTACCATGTCTAAAAAAAGGTATAAACATCAAATAGCATAGAGAAAAAGAAAAACACAAAACCACATCGGAAACCAGATTAACAACTTAGACACAACAGAAACCAGAGGATAGAAAAGTAAAACATGGTTCACGTATTGCTCAATTCTGCAATATGAAAGTTAGCAAATAGATAGACCGAAAAGCCCATATCCTAATTAATAATATGCGAGTAAAAACGGTGCGAGAAATACATGGAACTACTTTTCTTTAGCAGTCCCTTGAGGAAGGAGAGATTTTGTCTAGGATCAGTTAATGAAACTTACAAGCAAAAAAGATTTAACCTGACAACGCTGTCAGAAATGCTTTTTTTGTTTCCTGATTTACAAAAGAAAAGGAGGAGGAAAGAGGAGCATGGTTAAAAGGACATGAACAAGTACTCCTTCACACTATTATCAGTCAATCATACAATGATTTGAGTTTTGAATTTGTGCAAAGCTAATAAGAAACACAGATAACAACATCAGCAGGACAACAATTTGGCCGTAGAAACGAAAGGATTTTAATAATAAACCTAAAGCATAAATGAAGCTATAATTGCTTCTTTTCCTCGATTTCACACAAAGGAGAGATCTTTTCGTTTCTTAGATAGATTTAATTAATTAGTTAGTTAGTTAATTAGGGGTTTTTAGGGTTTCAAATTAATTTAAGTGATACTGAGATTGAATGAATAGATAGAGGAGAGGAGGTTACGTGTAGACGCCGACGAGAGGAGCGAGGAGGAGGGTGGCGCTGATCCAGTTCTCGGAGACTTTATGGTGGATCTTGCCGGGCAGATCTTTCCAGAGACCAGGCATTACCTTCTGCTGAAACGGTGACAGAGCATACACCACCGCCTTCAGTTTCACCGGTTGCTTCCCCATATCTTTGTTTTCTGCCGCTTATGAGGTTGATGAATCCGCGCTTCCGAAAAACCAATTGCTGCTACGCAACGCTCTCCTCTCCTCTCCTCTGGCACCCTTCCTTTATTCATCAAATCATCGGATCGACCCGGATTATTGAAGTGATTGAGATATATGGGCCGAGGTTTATTTTCTTAAGATGGCCCATAAAGGTTGTGGTCCATTGGGCCATGTTTAAAATGATCCAATTTAGACCTCTTGGTGTTGTTTGTAAGACTGTGATTGGCAATCAACTTTTATATATTGTATTATGATAGATTTTGTGGTTATGATTTAAAAAAAATATTTTATAAAAATTATTTTTGATTGAGATTGATTTGATATTTATATATGTTTGGTTAAAACTGTAGTTGAAATTGAGATTGAATAAAAGGTAGTTTAATGTGTTTGATTAAACATACTTTTTAAATTGAAGTTATAAAATAACTAAAAAAGATATATATTAATATTGATGATTTTTAATTTAAATATTGTAGATTTAAGTATCACTATTACATTATTAAATAAATAATATTTTATATCAAATATTTTTTATTATTCCATTAACTTATCTACAATTTCATCATGTATGAAATTCATTTAATGACTATAGTTTCCATGGTTTTTTGAGCGTGCAACAAAATCAGGTAAAATATCATCAGACATAAAATTAGTATTGAGATCAAATTCTGCAGATGCTATGTCATCATGCGATATCCTTCTAATTTATGTAGTGTTATTGAATAATATTAAACACTAGTTTTTCGAGTAAAACACAATTTAAAAAAAATGAAAATTTTTTTACTATCAATTAAACAATGGAGACACTGTTCACGTAAACAATGCCAGGTGAATTAATTCACCTGAGCGCTGTTCACAATTTAATTCACTCCGCACTGTTCACTTCAAGAAGTGAACAGTGCCTAGGTTAATTATTCACCTGGCATGGACGCGGCAGAACGAAGAAGCAGCTCTCAGCTGTTTTGCGCAAACCGACGATTTCAACATAAAATATATAGGTCCCACACAAATAATAAATTGAGTTTGTATATTACCAAACATTTTATTTACACAATTTGCTTTAAAAGTTAAAACTATCACGTAATCAAACACCCTAATAGACTCTGTTTGGGATCCTGTTTTCAAAACCATGATTTTGAAAAGACATCAAATTTCAATTTTATCAAAACCAAGGTTTCTAGTGGAATGAGTTTTCAAAGCTATGGTTTCGAAAGGGTTATTATTATTAATTTTTTAAAAAAATATTAAATTAATATTGTTTTAATGCTTAATGATTATTTGATGTACTAATAATAAAAATACAAAAATCTAAAAAAAAATCATTTTAATATTTTTAAATAAAAAACTATTTTACACTACTGTTTTAAACACTCCATAAATATCCGTTTACAGTGGAACCCGTGTTTGGGTTGTAAATGTAAATTAATGGTGAGCTCAAAACCTCAACCAATTTGCTTCAGAAAAACAGAAGTAGCTGCAAATCCATCAGCATTGCTAATTTCATACAAAGAGTTAAGGTAGACTGGCCTACCCATCCCTCACTTATGCAAATGGATGAAATTGCTCTAGTGCTTGCTGCACTTCTATGGCCACTAAAGGAGGTTGAGATGGTGGCGAGCAACAGTGGTGCTGCTAATGCTATGGAGAGCCAATCATGACGGGAAAAAAAAAGGATTTGCTAATTAATGCAAAGCAACATGGACAACCACCATTCAGATAATTTTGCCCTAAACGATTGTTCCTACAATACATTATGCATGCACAAAACTAGATGAAAGAATGCAAAAAAGAAGAGGAAAAAAGCAAAATAAACTAGACCTTCCTTCATTCCACCCCTTAAGAAAGAAAACAGATGTTGCAGTTGCACTATTGGCATTATATTACAGACTAGTTTAGCAAAAATGCTGATTTTAATTACAGAACAAATGTAAATCACTGTTCTATTTATACTTTTACAACTGCAAACAATTTCATTAACCAACTATGAAAAATGAATTTCTATTCCTTTCCCTTGTTAATGTTTTTGTTAACAAAGAATAACCTGTTTCAATTCATATCCAACTCAGCAAACCATACTTCTTTGTAGCTGTACAGAATTGACAAGCATATGAAGTGTTCAAGAGAAACCAGTGGGGAGATTGGGTCATAAGAAGTGTTATTGACCAGTTTTGACACGCTTCATCCCGCTTGATGTGAAGGGAGAGACGCTACCACTCGGACCAGGGCTCTCCTCCCTATAACTCAAATTCAGCAGTGCTAGTTCTCTCAACTGTTGCCTCTTGTAGATATCCTGAGATTCATCCTGCAAATTGAATGACACGGGAAAGTGAACGTCTGGTAGGACAGCAAAATGTTTTTGACATCGAAGACATGGATGTTCAAACGCTAGCATTGTCAAGCCTGCCATACATAAGTATGCTGGTGGAATTCATGAAATATTAATACCAAAAGCAGGAGAGGAGTCGTCAGGATTCCTTAAAAGAGTGCATCTATAGCAGTACAATTTTGCAAGGGATGTCTTCTAGTGGTCATCTCACACTGATAGCATAACTGTTCCATAGGGTCAGCACCACTTACTAAAATATAATTGATGTATGCAGTCATCATTAATCATATGCTGACCATAATTAAAAGAACAAAAACAAAGGCACAGCAAATTGTCTACAAATTATAACTGTGTGATCAGCATGTTGACAGAAAGAAAATATAATGAATAAAATAAGAGTAATATTCCACAAACTGCTAGAAAAGCCAGATAATACAGCAGAAGGAAAAGATTCAAAGAGATACCACAGGCTTGAGCAATTCTTCTATGATTTCCTGTGCTTGTCTCAGTCTTGTATCGATAACATTGGCAGGTAACTCAGCCTCAATTAGAATGTGCAGCTGCTCACTTAGATGCTCATAACCTGGTCTTCCCCTTAAAGACTCTTCCTTTTGAGTAAAAAAAATGAAAAAACTGTTAAAACAGTGAAAATCATGCTGAACGTTTTGGAAGCTTAGCAATAACTGAATTAAGACTTTTGATGGATTTGACCATAAAAAGGGATCCACAAAAAATTTGAAAGCCTCCAAGGGAATTGAAAAGGCCAATCCCAAGCTGAACTTTATTCTGAAGGGGAAAAAATGGTACCTTCTCTGGGTCCTTAATGGAACCTTTTCCTCTAATATACACACGGCAGCCCATAGAAGCTTCCACTCGCTTTAATGAATTGCCCCTAGGTCCTAGAAGCCGTCCAACAAAATTGAACTAAAATCCACCAAGAAATTAGGCATTTAGTACATTATAGCCTTAGACTGAAATATATATATATATATATATATATTATGTTCGAAAGTAGATGCTTCGCTTACATTTGGATAGCTATCAACTGGAATATCCAAGCGCAATATTTTCTTCACAATATGAGAACTTGGGCTTGCTGGAGCTGCTTGCCAGTCTATACCCATCCCCTGTGGTCCAATTCTCTGTCACGTAATTAGGATGAGGCTGTAAGTTCATACTACTGTGACCAATATTCCATGAGAATGAAACAGAAAATGCATTCGATTTCAAAACCATGGTAAGTCAGCACGCACGTAAGATGTAAGACATCCACTTTTCTGCTAATGATGAAGACTGGAGCTTGCTTAGTTTGACCAACAAGCATTTTTCTACAGCTTTTAGACAGATCAGAATACACACATGCTGAAACTCAAGAAAATTAAGCAAAATGGCAGAAAACAAAAACTTCACTAACTAAAGAAGATTCATCTGCTGAGCGGGGCAAAAAACCAGATCATTTTGAACCTGCCAAAACTAGGTTCTTGATGAAAAGTACCCCTCTAAAAACAAAACTTAATCAACCACCAGCAGTTCTGGTCTAGTTCAATTATAAAAAAGAAAGAATCATGTTGAGGAAAACCAGTACAGCACTCTCATTTCTGTTTTTATATCTTATTCTAGATAAGTCAATTACCATGCATTTTGTTGAAGTAATATTCTGGTCTAGAATTTGACAACAGAACCAAGTATATGGGTTAGAATATGAAAAGATTATTGACAGGAATCCCAAGCAGAAGATGAGTAGTTGAAATACATACTTCATGTTGGAGTCCATTCCACCCATTGAAGCCTGCTCCTATAGTATTCGGAATGATGTCTAAAGAAGCCATAGGGCTTAGGCTTCCATATTGCAGTCTGTCCAAGTCACCGAACCCCTGGTTGGGGGTCCTTCCAGAAACCCTCAATATCTCTGCTAACACAAGGAATAACTAAAATTTCTCTTCCGATAGAATAACAGAATGAAAATACTGAACCATGTGTTCTCAAGTTGAAGCTTTTGTAGTTAAAATTTAAGTGATCAAAGTATGTTGACTGATTTGTGAGCAACACACACACACACACACACACATCAACCACACGGCTGCCCAGAATCACTATCAATACTAGTAATCAACAGACACAATAAGCCAACACCGCCTTAGCTCAGCTAGAGAAAGACACAATATTGATTTATGAAATCCATTTTAGACTGATTCAAATGGTGATCTATCACAAGCAAATACAATTGAGGGTTTTTGCAATCGAAAGTTTGATGCTTTATGTGCACTTCTTGTATGACATTCCCATTTTTGTGAGATAAATCACTTTGGATTATTGCATAATTGAAATTAATTAGACATGAAATCTACTCCTGAAAGCTGGTCTGCTTGGATGTTTTAGACCATGATTCGTTGCTATGATTGATTTTACAATGCACAAAGAACATAAACCAACTCTCATGCCTCCTACTACATCTCAATAATCCAAGAAACAGCTAGGCATGATATAAATTGCTTTTCAGCAAGATAAACTAAGGTCGGCAACCTTAACATTACATGTAAGTTACTCTGATTAGTGTTTATTTTAATGATTATTAGCGTATTCTCATCCATGGAAACCACAGTGTAAAACAATCAATGCATAGTAGAGTGTAGAGATGCGAGTCCCTAGATTCATTCATGATAAATCACTTGATTTTGCAAGAAGTAGCTTGACTAACATTATCTAAGCATCAAAAGAATAGAATTTAAGGAGAACCATACATATACATCATCCATCAAAAGCAATTTACAAAGAGGACTCCAACATTCAAGAAGCGGCAGTAACAGAAAATTGAATTTTAAAAGTAAAAAAACTGATGTTTTCTGGTTTTTTCCTCCTGCATATAACAACTATAAACAAGAGGGGCAGTCTTTATAGCACCAGAATCAAGAAGGCGAAAAGAAAAAAGAATCAAACAGATCGAGATTAAAGAAGATAATAAAGAACCTTGATTCAAAAGGCGGCTACAGATGGGAAGGACTTGCATAAAAGGTCCAAGCTTTTGGCGCTCCTCTAGCAGCTCTGTCAAATATTGACCACTGGGAACAAAAAGAAACAAAACCCAGAAAAAAAAAAATCAATCAAAACTATGAAACAAAGATAAAGAAGGTGAAAGGAAATTGAAACAGAAAAAGAAAACAAGTACCTGTCAACATCAGGGGTTATTCTTACATGTGGAGATGCTCTTACAGGTGAAAAGTTATGTGTGTAGAAGCCTGACATGATGATGATTCTTATTGACAATCGTGTAACAAAACACAGACAAACAAGAGAAATATGAGAAGGAGGAGAAGAAGGTGAGAAGGAGGAGAAGAAAAAAGGTGAGTAATAAATGGTGGTGGGCTTCTAGTAGTGCAGTAGTATTAATGGTGGGGTTTAAATATGGGAGCAGAGCTTTAAAGGCTTCAAGGCTTTTCTTTCTTGCTTGCTTCTCTTTTTTTTTTTTTTTTCCTTGTACTCAACAAAAGTTTTTACAGGTGCAAGGAATGGATTGAAATCACCATGAACAAATCATAGAGTGATAGGGACACATAGATGGACAGTTAAAAAGAAAGAAAAGATTTGCAGAGAAAGGTAAGAGGTCTCAGTGTGGATTTTTTTAGCTTTTTAGACATAATTAATGATTTTGATACCAACTCTTATACCTTAATGAGTGTGGATCACTTTCTCTTTTGTTTACTTTCTTGCTATAATTTTATAATATTATGAGGATTTCATTTTTTTACATGAAAGTTAATTATATTATTATATAGGGATACCTATTAACGTAAGAAACATACGTGGATGTGGGAGATCGAAGTCAGAAACCTGAGGCCAAGAGGGGATTGGTGCAGCTTGTTATGTTCGGTTTTGAATATTTGCACCTTTGGAATGAATGGTAAGAGGATCTATCTATCCATCACTCCTACCTGCAACAGTTCCTATATTGGATCCTGCAAAGGAAAAGGCTTCCCTTAAGTCGGTCAATCTTGTCTTAAAGCTTCCCTCTCTCTCTCTCTCTCTCTCTCTCTTGTACTTTCCCTTTCATTTCCTTGGTTAAAGATACAAATTGCTATAATAACTAGTTTTTTATTATAATTGAATTTAAAATTTGTTTTATTTTATTTTTATATTATTCTTATTTCTTGTATTAAATTCAATTATGATATTCAATCTTATTCTTTCGATGATCTCTAAAAGAGAAAAAAACGATAAAAAAAATATTTTTTTTTAAATTAGTTTTAATATTAATTTTTAAATAGGAATAAACTAAAAGGGTTTGGTCTCTAATTTGTTTTTATATTTCTTTTAAATATTGAATTTTCTTTAGGATTTAATTATTGACACTCGAGATGATGTTAAATATAATATTTCATTAAAACTCCTTAATCAAATCCAATTTATTTATTTTTGGATGGAATTAAAAGAACAGATTCGGTGGTCAAATAGAGATGCTTCTTTTATTGATTTATTGAGTTTGAAATTTGAGGTCCTTGCTAAGGAATCTGTAGCCGCTATCAAGGTTGTCATTTTCTACGAAGCAAACCAAGGAAAATGTATGCAACTAATAATCAAGAGCTGGACGAGACTGGCCAGCTGAGGAAGGAACTTGGTGTCTGTGAACCACACACATATATATCTTTATATATTGACAACTAGCTAACATATTTATTAATCTAGAAAGGGAGGGATGTATGCTTGTGCTGTGACATCATGCTGCTGCTGATTTCTTTCAATCACTCCCAAACACGCCCGAACCACGATACAACCTGAAATGATTCTACTTTATTAATGCTCGCTTTATTTATGTTTTAATATATGATAATCATTATCACATGAAAAGAGATGAAAGCGTTGGACCAACAAGCCTATATGGTCTTAGCTCAAGTAGTACGTTCTGCTTAATTTGGCCTATCTGTGGATCCTCTTTTTGCCCTCTACCCATGTCCATTGCCACGTGAATCATTTACAACAATCAGGAGCATCTCCCACCAACCTGTAAGTCCACCCAGCAGGAGTGCATCGATCCAATAATGGAGTAGACTAGTCCCCAACTGTCTAGGACTAATCCAGATTTCTCTTCGCACAACTGTTGCCCACCTGCTTCCAATTCATCAACCAACTGTTCCCTTGGAAATATCACATTTCTTGAGAAAAATGCAGTCTCTTGTAATCCCGTATTCGACTATGGTTTCGGAGAGACATACTTAATCCTGGTAAACTGAGAAAAATCTTGATATCACAAGGCACGGGTACTGAAAATGAGCATAGGATTCCTATGAGGCCTGCTTGAAAAGTACATGGCAGTGCATGTTGTGCTGGGGACAATAATGTGTTGATCACGAGAAGCCATGGGCAAATCTTGCACTATTATAATGCCGTGTAATGCAATGAAATCCAATGTATCCATCATATGGGCATTATTTTGGGTTGCAAATGATGCCCCAACAAGAAAATGTAACTCAAAAGATGATCCATGATATAGATTTTGGTCTCCGTCAACATTGATTATAGCTGATGAAGGAATATTCATGTAAAACAAGCATATATGATGGTGATGGTAAGAGCTTTTGATATCATGAATCAAGTTCTACTGCCCACGGATGTACATGAACTCGCACCCTCCATCCTTTATGGTCCACCAGATGGATCCGTCTCAATTGGCAATCACACCGACCGACTACGTATATGTTCAGGATTTATTTGGCATGCACTCAATAGGGTGTGGGCCTGAATTATTTGTCATCAAAGAAAAAGGAAGGCGGTACGTAGTCTGCATTTTGTCTGCTGGTCTTAAACTATACAAGTTGTCGTTTCTGATTTCTGATGCTGTATGGTGATACACTGACAACGCTGATTGCCGTTTTTTTCTCCCGCAAGAAGTTGCTTGCCATTGCTGTTGATGAATAGAATTTGAGCTACAGTTGATGAGCTATACAATACTGAAGAGCACTCGTCAATTTCTACATGGACTATGCCTGTTCGAGGTATATATCCTCACAGCGTGGCTTCAAAATTTAAGTGTTCAGAGAAACCAGCCAACCATATGTGACTGATGGTTTCACGAGTTGAGTACCATGGAAGGCTCTGTTGCAATCATTGCTGCTCTCAAGTAACCACTACTAGCCACTACTAATAATCTTGTGTAATATGGAGTAAGCCTAAGCCGACTTAGCAAGTGGACAATTGGCCCCAAAAGATAAAGTCATGTAGATATTCGGAAGGCTAATCAATGAAGTATATAGTTGCGTCAATTATAAATGGATGAGAAAACAGGTCCAGGACTGATTGGGTCCAAGTTCCCTCTGCCATGGCTAAAAAATACTTGTATATAAAAGAAAATATTGTATTATTTATCATTTTATTTTATTTATACATGAAAAATAATGAATAGTGAAAAGCCTCCAAAATATTTTTCCTGATATAAATTTTAAAAGATAAAAAAACTAAGTTCCTAGTTCTTCCAATAAAAAAGTATTACATTTAAGCAGTAAATTCCAGTTTTTTTCTTTTCTTTTCAGATCTTAATTTTCTTAAGAATTGAAATATTACTTTAATTTTTTTTTTTAAATAATCAAGGAAGATTGATGGCTACCACCCATGTACCTGGGTTTTGCAGAGTAAACTCAATGTAGGGTGGTGGCCCATCATCAAGTTCGACAATAGCTTGCAGCTTTTCCGTACACTATAGGCAAAGGTGTGGTGTGATTTCCAGATTGAAAGTTCACATTTTTTTACCTTCTCTTCCTCTTATCTTTTTTGGGTGAGGGAAGTGTGCGTTGAGTTATATATTCAACAGTAACTTTCCTCTTCTGAACTCTTCTTTGACATTGATGTGAACCAAATATCTCAGATCCATCTCTTTCTTTTGGTGGAATCAAAAGATTCATAATTCTTATTAGGATCCTTTTACAGCTTAGAATGTATTAAATTCTGGATATGATAAGTTGTTCTTCTGTCTAAGATTGGAAGATCTTGACAACGTTTCAAGAGCACTTGAACTTGGAGATATTGAAATCGTCCAAAATTATTTTAAAAATCTTAGATTTAATATATTTTTAACTCAAATATACTTCAAAAAAGCAGTTTCATATGTTGTACTGTGCAAAATCATCGATAAAGAGTTGAACTCGACCACCTCTGGAAGAGTTGATTTCTGTGCTCACCATAGTTGAACACCATTATTATACTGAGTATGTAGGTGGAGGTAAATTTGACCCCAAAAACAAAAGAAAAGAAAAGAAAAGAAAACAGCTTCAAAACGTGTGTGCGAGGGAGAGAAGAAGACGGGGGGGGGGGGGGGGGGGGTAGGGAATCTATGTTAGTTGAAATGTCCGTGTAGTTGAAGCTTATGTTTCCCTGTCTGATGATCAACTCAACTCGTCTCTATAGGAAAAGCTGTATCCTCTTCCTCCTCCTTTCCCAATCCTAATCAAGATAAAATCAGAGAAAGGTCAGATTTCAGCAGATGTTGTATGGACAAAGACCCCCATTTTCTTTCTTTTTTATTTTTATAGGAATTAATCGAAGGCGCGTAGCCGGAAACTGCGGCTGCGGCTGCGGCTGTATCCAGCTTGTGGGAAAACAAAGCATACCCGTTTGCAGATATCCATCCCTCCACTTTAATTTTGCATTAAAGTTTCATTCTTTGTCATAAAGTTCCTTTCTTTGTATATCATTTATAGTGGGAAAAGATTAGGAAAAGGTATGGAGAGTTGTGGTGTAGGCAATTCTGGTGAAATCTATAGGAATTCTTCTTTAGGAAGCAGCAGTAATATTAGTAATGGTGGTGGTGATGCTGGTGGCGGTGGCGGTGGCGGCAACAATTCAAGAAGTTAAGGAATCAATATAGCAGCATCAAATTTGACACATGCTCCATTAACAACCCTTTTGGAATACTCGGGTATCCTAGGAGGAAACAACTCCAATTTTTCTCAAGAAAGGGAGCATTTGATTCCTTCTCCATCCACTGCTGCTGCTGGTGGTCGTCGTGGTGGTCACCAAGAGGTTACAATTAGGATAATCGGCTCTGCAGAGAATGATCGTGATGATGAATCCAATGCTTCTCCAAATGTAATGTTGAGGAATTACCATATGGTCAACGAGATGGGGTTATGGAAAGCAATGTGAATTCTGTAAGCACTGTTTCTGATGGGTCTTCTGGGATTGACATAGATTCATCATTACCGTCGTCGTCGTCATCTTCTTATCAGAGATATGATATCCAGAACTTAGCTAGGTGGATGGAGCACGTTCTTCCATTTTCTTTGCTGCTGCTGCTTGTTTTTGTCCGCCAACATTTGCAAGGTATTTCTCCTGATTCTTTCTTTCGTTTTCTCTTTTCCAATTCACGAGTGAAATAAAGATTATATTACCCTCTTTTTGGAACTGTTATATAAAGCATTAATCTTGTTTAGAGATTAAGAGATTTTCAGTTGTAGAGATTATATTGCATTCTTAGATGTACAATCAAATTATTTGTTTTGGATTTGCATCTATTTCAGGCTTTGGCGTTGCATTGTGGATTGCTGCATTCTTGTTTAAATCAAATTATATTTTAAGGAAGCAGACAGCCCTAAAGGTTCTGTAACTTGTATTCTCATTCCATTTTTCATAGCTTTTCTGATTCAAATAAAACGAATATATTTAAAGGCAACAGATATATGACCTTGAATTCCTTCCCATGTTTCTAACTCTATGAAAGACTGGTTTCTGCAGGGGGGGAGAGAGAAGTCTGTTCTCATAGGCATGACTGTAATGTTGATTCTTCATACGATGTCAATATATTAGTGGCATAGGAATGGTGACCTTCTATATCTATTGGTTTTACTTCTTCCAACCACAATACCTCCTTTATGGCATGCTGTGTTTATCGGCATTGTGAATGGTGAGCACCTGTTATCAGTCTTTACAATTGTGTGCCTTTGAAATTGTGCTGGGCCTGTAAGTCACGGGAATCCTCAGCGTGGAATGATTTTTCGTATGCGTCTGCAAATTTGCAGTCACTTGTTGTCTTTCCGTTGGCTTTGTCAGGACTTACTGTTTAGTTTCTTTTGAGCCATGAGAAAGTTAATCACAATTTGTCACTTTGATCTTTTCCTCGACATGTATGTTTTCCATGATGTTGTTTTCCTCTTTTTCAGATGGTTTGGTGCGGGAGGTAGCAATGGTCTTCAAAATGCTTTTATTGTATTACAAGAATGGCAGAGGCCACAATTACCGTAAACAGGTTACTTACATCATCGAATTTTAAATTTCTATATGCATATGCTTACAATTTTCTCCTGTCTTTTGTATCATTTTACATGTATCTCAAGTCTTTTGCTTTTACAGGGTCAAATGCCAACTCTGGTGGAGTATTTGCTGATATTGTATCGTGCCGTGTTGCCAACACCTGTTTGGTATCTTTTCTTTTTAAACAAAGAATATGGAAGCTTTTTTTCATCATTAATCACAGGGTTATATTTAACCGTCAAGCTTACAACAGTTCTATGGAAGGTATGCTCTCATTTATGTAATCTGCTATATTTCTAGTACCATACTAAAACCATAGTTTATTGACATCTTCTTGATCACTTTCGTACCTAGGTTCAACTATTCTTTACTGCATGGCGGACCTTGCCACTTAAAGAAATGTACTATGGTTCTTTTGCCACATCTGAACAGGTGAACTGTCTTCTTTTAAGTATAATATCTGTACATTTTAACTGCAATTCCTTTCCTCGGTTAAGGGTGGAAAAACAGTCTCTTCATAGTTAAGTGATCTTGGGATGAATCTGCTAGGCACTTGTGAACAAGAACTTCTGGGCAAAGCCATGCAGATTTTGGCTGGTTATTAATGCCTCTTTTTCTTGGCATTACTTGTACTGAGGTTCATGCCAAACATGTAGTCGTGCTATGCTTTGGCTGGACTTTTGAGGGTAGTTTTATTAATAAATATCCAGTTCTACAAGATTCCATTGTTTGCCTGTGAACATTCAAACTTCTGGCAACAAATTTTCCATAGAAGAATACCATGGCATGTGAACTTTCCAACTTAATTTTTGGGTATATCATTACTTTGCTCATCATTAATTGGTTTGCTATATTATATCTATGGATCCTCTGTTTTGGTATTATTCTTTTCTTGCACACAAGTGTTCGCACATTTTAAGTTTGTCACTAAATTGCAGGTCAAAGCAGTGGGAGATCTCTGTGCCATTTGCCAGGAGAAGACGCCCGAGCGCCCATTTCACTACGTTGTAAACACATTCTGTGAAGATTGTGTATCTGAATGGTCATTTTCTCCACCTTCATCCTCTCTTTATTTATGAGGATCATATCTATCTACACAGATGCATTATTTCGGTTACATGGTGCTCTTTTCTCTCCCTCCATTGACTTGATTACTGATTCAATAAAATTGCATCATTGTCTAGTTATACTTCTGAAATCTCTTGTACCTTCCTGTGAACTAGGAATATTGAGATAGATAAACAATAAGAAGATGATACCAGATTTATTGCTTTTAGCTGTTTCTGAATCAGCAAAAGGCTAAAAACAAATTTGTACACAAGTGCTAAAAGTCTATGAATTTGAGAAGCATGTTGCCTTTCTTATGCTGTTTTTACATGGAGAATTTCTGTTTTCTTGTTGCTTCCTGTATCCTTGGCATTTTCAGGTTTGATCGAGAAAGGACTTGTCCATTATGCAGAGCATTGATCAAACCAGCAGATATTAAATCATACAGTGATGGATCAACCAGTTTGTTTTTCCAGATATTCTAAGATATGATGCTTGCTCTTAAGCTAGAGCCTTTTCCACCTTTCAAAGCCATAGGCCTACTCCTTTTCACAGATACAGTGCATCTGTGTCATCAGTAAATATTAGGGGACATTTTTCTTTCTTTCTTTCTTTCTTTTTTCTTTTCTTTTTGAAGCACTGCTGAGTGCTGACAGTTCACTCCACATGAATGTTGACATCCTCCTATTTATTGTAATCCCGAGGTTAGATAGATCTCCCGGCCATCTCAACGTATTTATAATCTTTGAACCACAGATGGAACCCTTCCAAGCTCCAATTCTTCTCCGTCAATAACCATCATGGCGTCATTCTTTTTCGAGAAATCTATTCTATGTATTATGCTATTGCAGCAATTACAGTCAGTAGTGCACCTTGCAATATGGCTGCAGAAGTGCTTTTAGTTCTTGACTAGATAGGTGCCGTGTTAACCTGTAATACTAGACACGGGATTGGAATAACTCTACGAAGAAAAAAAAATAAATAAAATATAAAGATTAATTCTCAATAAGTTAAATATTAAAAAAAAATTAAAAAAAATTAATGGACCTAAAAAAAATCAAAATTAACTCGTGTTAATTTTCAAAATCTGTAACTCTAGTCATGAGTCCAAGACCAACCCTATGACCCTAGTTATGAGTCCGAGACCAACCTTATAGAAAGCAAACCCTAAAAAATAACATGCCAAAATTCTAAATCAATAAAATGTTTATGAATAAAATTAAAAAAAATTAAAAACAAAAGAAATAACAATAAAAAAGACGGGTACTAAATTTGATATAAAAGTAATTTGAAATTAAATGTTGAGAGATGAAATTTAAAACAAAATTCAATTAGAAAAAGGAAGAAAAATAACAATCAAAAGAATAAGGATCAAATTTGATATAAAAATTTAATGAAACCAAATTATGAGGAATGAAATTAAAGAAAAAATTAATCAAAAAAATATTGAAAAAAAAACAAAAACAAATACAAATCAAAAGAATGAGGATTAAATTGGATACAAAACATAAATCAAAGGACATCTTTATATTTTGATATTTTGACAAGGAGAAGAAAGGGAAAAAAGGTGGCAGAAGAAAAAAGTTCATCGAAACTCAAGCATTGATTCATCATTTACACGCGTGGCACCAACAGAAAGCTCACTACGTGACGCTTTCAATGTCGCCTCAGAAAGCAGCGTTTGTATTTAGAATGACAACACATGCACCAACAATTTTTTTTTAAGAAAAACAATATTTATGTTCGTCAAAAAAAAAATCACTCCCAAGTCAAAATTTAATCTCATCCAAGCATATTATTAATCTATTTTTATTTAACTATTATCATCAAAATATATAAAATATTAATATATAACCTAAAAATCAACACAAATCACTTTCAATAGCAAGTTTATTGATTTTTTGGTGGAAGAGAAAATTATTAATTATACTATTGCAGTGAATAGTAATATCTATAAAGGAATACATACTGAATTCTTCATTCTTCAATGTCAATCTGTTTTGTTTTTAATTTTAATTTTAAATAACAAAATAAACTGTCCCAAGCCAAGTCATGGTCGTGAGGTTCTCAAAAGGCCCAAAGAAAATGCAAGGTCAAACATTTAAAGAGTATATAGAAGTGATAAAGGTTATTTTTTAAAATATTTTTTATTTAAAAATATATTAAAATAATATTTTTTAAAAAAAATTTTATTTATAACATCATCATATCAAAATGTCTTTTTATCTAAAAATACATTAAAATAATATTTTTTTTATTTTTTTAATTTATCATAGTATATCAAAACGATCTAAAAAAAATTTAAATAAAAAAAGTTAAATTTTCATAGAACATACATCTCGTTCCCAAACAGTGTGTTAGTCCTGTGAGCTGGGGATTCAGATATAATAAGGTTCTGATCTAAACCTCAGTTACAAGGATTTACAAATCGTATACTCTATTGTCAGATCCCATCCCACACTCCTACAGTTTGTATCCCCACAGCACCGTGTACCCACACCACACGTTCTCCTCATATTTACACCTCAGGCAATAGCATTATAACAAAGCATGCCGCATCCAGAGACACATTCCGTCATTGAATTCCTTGATCCAGTAGCTTTAGAACAGCACTGTAAAATGTAGCACATTTGGTGATGCTCTGAGAAAGCTTTGACATGACCAGCTTGGCGTCACATGAATCCTTTACACCACCGTGAATATATAATTAAATTCACAGGGAAAATACTCTCGGCCAAAATCTGAAGAAATGCTGTAGTTCCAACGTAAGAACAAGTTTAAAGTACATCATAGCAAATTTACATGTGCATCAGCCAACATCGGAAGACTGACAATGAATAACAAGGAATCAAGGACAAACCATGCTGTTACAATTTCAAACTTTTGTCCAAAAAGATAAAAGAGTAGTATGGAGCATTGCCATTCAAACAGTAGGATTCGAGTGTTTTCTAGGATCTGCTGCAATTGACGTCGAGGTAGATGAATTTGGTGATGCAGCACTTTTGGAAACCTCCACAGACCCTGGCGGGGGGACAGGATGAGGCAAGATGTCTCGAGCCACAGGCAGACTTGTACCAAGGGAAGCCTCAGTATGCAAAGGAGGGGGCGGCATTGACGGGATGGAGGGAGTGTTGGAGACAACCTTGATGGGATAAACTTCAGTTACTTCTTCAGTGCCCTCATCCAAATACACAACATCCTGCATGGTAAGCTGGTGATATTCAACAACCTCCCTCAAAAAGCGGTTCTCACGAGCATAGACCGAGTTCTCATGTGCCAACCGGGCCTTCTCTGCTAAGAGTGTTTCAAGTTGAAGCCGAATCTGGATTTGGATAAAGTGTAATCAGGATTGAAATTGCTTGATACAAACAGACTGCCATGCTTCAATCATGATGTCCATTCACTGGAAATATAATTTCTTTTTCCCAAATTGAAAAGATCTCTCGTCCCTTGTGCTATTTATTCTTGTATTTAAAATTAATATATTTAAAGTTGAGAATAATTAACCAAAAAAAGGAAATATTTATTTTTATACATTTTATAATATAACAATATATTAAAAAATTCCAATTAAAAAAAAAAGATTTTTGCATCAGGGCAAGTTCAATATACATATCATTTCATTTGAATGAAGAAAATAGCAAACTACTGGAATAGATATTAATAAACTTACGAATTAACAATCAGATGAAAAAGAATAGCACAATAACTGTGAATTTTCACGTCAATGGTCACTGAATTGGGTTCTAGACTCCAGTCATTCTTTTCATTTCTCTGTGTTTCTTTTAGAGAAATATTCTTCGGTCATTCTAGATAATAAAAAATGAAAAGCCATTCTTACTCTCAGTTTTAAACAAGAAACATGTGCCACTAATTATTACTAAAGGATCTGTTTGTTGGGAAGGATGGGTGGGTGGGTGGGGGAAGGACAGGTCTGATGAAAAGCCCAGTCAAACAGATTGCAAGATTTAATGTCAATTAGTCTTGTGAAAAACACGGCAATAACAAATCCATCATAACATAGAGATGGATTTGCATTTATATCCATAGAGATAGATCATGCAATCAGGATTTTAGTAGATCTAGAATTGGATTCGAAGCCAGCCGATAGCAATATGATAACATATAGAGATTGGAGCAGCATCCACAGTCATACATATGTCAGCCCTCCTGTGCTTGGCATAGCTGGGACTGACTTTCAGTACAAATAGGGTCCTATAACAGACTGACTCTTTTGCAGTTGTTTAAGAAAGCAGAATGTAAAGTTAAGCATATCTTACATGCGGTTTGAGCATTCTTAACATCTTTATCAGCCTTGAGAATCAAATGCTTATGTTAACCATTTAATGAAAGGAGCTTGATGACGCTGCCAATTACAAGATGATTAAAATCCTTTGGCATGTTCAGAGCAATAAATAAACTTAGCTAAGGGTACCATACTGTCTTCTCTGCCCTTGTTTCTAACATAACCAAGTACCAAATTTCTAGTTCAGACACTTCCCTTTGCAGTATTAAAGAACCTCTACTAGTTTGTCAATAACCAGATTATCATCTTCCAGATTATCACAGCATTAAAACAAAACAAAACAAAAAAAAGAGCAAATTGAGAAGAAAAAAACACTTAAGTGAAAGGAATGCATACCAAATCATCATCTTCCAGGTTCTCTCCCCTTTCACGATTCTCCCTGAGAATTTTATTCTCCTCCTCCAGCTGAGCACATCGCTCCTTAGCAAAAGCAAAATCCGCTTTAACAGTTTTCAACTCTCGAAGAAGAAGCTTTGCCTTGGCAGCCATTGCCATTGCAACCTGTCACACAAATCAACGCCAAATTATGCATCTTGCCATGAAAAGTAAACACTTACATCATATAAATTAGGATGGATTTCCCATGCGAGACACAATTTTACAATGAAAACATTAGGATACTTCTTTAGAAGGCTACTTTGATGAAGGGAAGCAGCAGGATAACTACTTGGACTGTAGAATCAGTCAAAGAACTGATTAAAAATGCAAGTCAATAAGCTGGCTCTGCCTCAAAGAAATTGACGATGCTTTGTACTATGTATAAATGGTAATCAAGCAGGGTGGTTTTTAACCAAAAGCTGCACAAGTTTAGGGCAACCACACATGCAAATATACTTCCATTATATAAGAACCAGTAACACAGCTGCCACCTTACGTCGCGAGATGCCTTCAGTTGGAGTTCTTGGTCAGTTTCTTTCTGGGGTTGTTGTCGACTGGTCTCCATTTGAGGTTGTTGCCACATGCTACTCCTATAGGTTGCCTGATTCCGTGCAGCAGCACCATTAGGCTTTTTCTGAATATGCTTACGAGTTTCTTGGATAATGTCTGCAGTCCGGTTCTCCACTCTTGTCAGACCTTCCTGAAAAAAGGGAAACAGCATTAGTGCAATCAAAGGAATCCTGGGGTAATTTGAGCAAAAAATTCGAACTGGGAGGCCCACCTCGACAGCATTACCAATATAATTCAGGGAAGATGAGATCGCGTTGAGTCCCTTTTGTAATACAGGACTATCCATCTTCCCATGGGTCTCACGAGGGGGGTAGGGGTTCTGGTACTGCAATAACATCACATGTAATAGGTTCACTTCGGCTGATAAGAAAACACTCACTTGGCCAAAAAAAGATAAATAGGAGCATGAAATTCAAGTTCAATTTCCGGGTTTTTTGGCATATCAAAAGAGTAACAAAAAACCACTGGATTTTGCCAAAGCTAAGAACTTTTAATTGGGTACGTATGTATTGAGGGAAAAGAAAAGTCAAGCTAGGATATCCAACCTTGGACTTAGTTGTGGTGTCGGGGACATGGTGTTGCCAAGTAGTAGTCCTGTCAGTACCTGAATCCATTTGTTGCTTTTGAGGAGAGGAAGAAGTGGCAGCATTGTAGGTACTAGTATTGAAATCATCATCAAGAATGGATTTAGCTTTTCTAGCAAGAGTACCCCAAAACCCTTGCTGCTGCTGCTGCGTTTCTTTCAATGTTTTCATAGATGTGTACTCGTGATAATAGGCCTTGTTCGGTTCCTCCTCCTACAAAAACCCAAACCCATTTCAATATCAAGAAAATGAAGTAGAAAGCAAATTGCTTTATAGCAATTAGCAGTGAAAAATGAGTAAGACAGTATTGGATCTGCAGGAAAGTAAGAGCAGTAAAAAAAAATGTAGATAATTACCTTGGTAGAAGAAGAATTAGAACTGGAAGGATTAGATGAGGGGGAGGGGTGATTAGTGAAGGCGTAAGCAGAAGAGAGAGAGGAGTCTCTGTGGGCAGCGGAAGAAGCTCTAATGGCTTTGGTAGCCAGAGAGGTGGAATTACTCTTATTCTCAATATTAATATTATTGTTGTTGTTATAATCAGCATCTTCATAAATCCAATCCTCTTCGTCCAATGAAAAAGAAGAAGATGATGCTGTCGTCCTGATTGGAGATGGCCTGCCTCTGCTTCTGCTGCTTGTGCTTGATGTCTCCTCCTCCTCCTGCTGCTGCCTTCTTCTATATGCCATAGATAGATAAAAGGATGGATGGATATTTCTTTTAATTTATTGAAAAAATCTAATATAATCCAAACTAATCTAGAGATAATTATGGAGTAAAATAGGCTTCTGCCTCAGCTTTCGATCTGATCTAACCACAGTCAGAAAACACCCAAATCTCTCTTCTTTTTGTTTTCTCCTTTCCTTTTGTGCGATTGATTTTGGTAGTAGAAGAATGGGAGGGAGGGAGGGAGGGAGGGAGGTTATTACATACAGACAAGACCAAACTAATAGGTGCCAAGATCATACTAATTATTAGTATTAGCCTCTCTTTTTTAAAATGTTTTTTAATAAATATATTAAAATAATATTTTATTATTATTTTTTAAAATTATTTTAACATCGTTTTATGAAAATAATTTAAAATAAAAGAAGAAGTAAAATTTAATGAAAAAAAATATTAAACCGCAGTCGCAAGATGCACTGCAAATGTCAAGAAGATCCGTTGACCACTTTCCATTTATCTATGTAAACACCTAGTTAGTCGCACCAGTTCTTACTTATGCCCCTCGCTAGCCTTTGGACTCTGCAATCTGCACCACTGCTAGCTGCTGCTTCTTCTTCTTCTAGCCTTTGGAAATTGGATATTCTAAGCTTGTTGTGCTGAGAGGGAATATACTGTTTTATGCAGCTCGAAGATCCCTTGAATCTCCTCCACCTTGTATCCATTGCAAAAAGGCCCTCTCTGTACAAATTAACATCCCCAGAAGCCCACCTTGTATCCATTGCAATCTACCATGAGCTATCCATTCTGGGCCTTGGTTTGTTGCTAAGTGGACTTCAGCCTAATCCTTTACTTTTTGGCCCATAACACTAAAAGGCCTCCATTCGCTAATTTGTGTTCTCAATAAAGCAGGGTTTAGGGTTCGACGGGCTTCAATTATTGGCAGTAAATCATTTTTCCAAGTTACCATCGCTAATGTGATCCACCTCTCAAATCTTCAGCTAAATCCGACTTATTGGAAGAACTGTCTTCACTTGTTTCTTTTATGTGCTCTATAATTCAGCTACTGTCTTTAGAGGCTTCCAAATATGGAGGTCGCTCTAGCGTTGAAGGTCTCTTTTTCATACAAAAACAAATCTAAAATTATGATTATTATTTCAAATGGATTTAATCAACTCAATTAATTTAATAATATTAAAAAATAAGATATTGAGAACCAATACAGCAAAAAAAAATAACAAAGATTCAATACAAAAAATAAAAATTTGTCAATATTATAAAAATATATCTTACAATATTCCTAAAAATATCTTGGTGATATTATTTTTTAACAAAGTAAAAATTAAATGAGAATGTGATAATTGCATAGATAAAAAAAAAAAAAATATATATATATGAATTTTAATTCCCTACAAAAAAAAATGATGAATGAAAAAATTGCAAAAAAATAAATAAATAAATTGACTCGAGTCTGTTTGAGTCATGACATAGGTGAATTCTTAAAACTACATCCTCCGATATAACCAGTCATGATCATTTTTTATCATCCAGCTTGAGCAAATCAAACCATATTTATAACCTAGTCGTGGTACCGAGATAACTTTATGAAAAGCAAATTGAATAAAATGAAAAAGCTCAATTCTTGAACCAACCTAATATTGAAGGGTAAAATAAAAAAAAAAGTAGTGAAAAAAAAATCTAAGTCGAACTTGGTGAACTTGCTGAATCTATAACCCAAGATATAATATCTGGATAACTCTATTAAAAAAGAAGATAAAAACACAAAGAATATCAATTTTAAACGAACCTGATGATTATGGATGAAATTAAAAAAATAACTGAAGTCATCTCGGTCCAACCTTTAGAACCCGTGACACAGATCATACCTGAAAAAATAACAGAGTAAAATCTTCAACCAACCAAAATAATTAGGGATAAACTAGAAAAACAAATTTAAAAAAAAAAGATAAATAAGAAAAGATGTAGATTTAAAAACAATGAGAATCGAATTTGACAAAAAAAAATAAAATCAAAAAATAAGGGATGGAATTGAAAAAAAAATTCAATTAATAAAAAGATGAGAAAAATAAAAATAATAATAAAAAGAATGAGGATCATATTTGATATATAAATCAAATCGCAAATGATGAAATTGAAAAAGAATTAATTCAATAAAGGATTCAAGACTATATACATTGTAATTAAAAGAATGAGAACTAAATGGTATGAAAATAAAATGTCAATGGATGAAATTGAAAAAAAAATTAACTCAATAAATGATTTAAAACCAAATACATTGCAATAAAAAAAATGAGAATATAATTTAACTCAACAAACAAATAACCAGATTTATTTGTTATTTTACAATAGACATCATGTTTTTATAGGAGAGGAAAGAGGAAGGGAAGAAAAAACCTGTGGTCGGAGCTCAACCCCCGGTCTTCTAACAACACATGCCCCACCACCATGATGGAGGCGGTGAGGCACATCGAATGTTGTCTTGAACAATGGCATTCAGAGTTGTTTTAGCCCCACATGCTCCATTCAAAGGGCACTAGCGACACCCACTTGCCAACACGCGCCACCCTCTTTTAATTTAAATAAAGTTTATATATATATTAAAAACATCTAATTACCCCTAACCCCAAATGAGAATAACAAGAAAAATTATAACAAAATAACTAAAGTGCCTTTGCATCCAAAGCCCAATAAATATTATTTTTTGGGGCATTTAAGTAATTATATTGTACAAACAAAATTAAAAGCGTGAAAAGCCCTTTGACCTTAGAATAATGTTTTTTTTCTTTTAAGGATAATTTAATAATTACATTGCGTATCAAAGATATAAAAATATTGATTAACCCCTTCATTTCTTGTAATGACTAATGGATCTCATAGAAAAGACATTCTTACCTCTAAGTCCAAGCTAAGCCAGTTTGCCCTTCAAGGGTAAACTAGTGATTTTTCTATGCGAATCCACAATAAAGTCATAGTTATTAAACCCGGACCGGCCCGGCGGGTCGACCCGGGGGCTGGACCGGTTCGGGTTTGTTAAAATACCGGTCAATGCAACGACCCAGTCAAACCCGGTCGACCTGGCGGGTCAACTCGTGATCCGAGCGAGACCCAGTGTTTTTTTTTTTCAAATGTGGAATTTGAAGTCCATTTGTATATATATTATATATTCTCAAGAAAAAAATTATGTTTTTTCAATGTGGGATAAAAAAATATTTTGGTTTAAATACTTCAACTTAAAAGGATAATATAGTATATTTTTAATGTGGGATTTGAAACTCATTAGTATATATATTTTATGTTCCCAATAAAAAAGTTATTTTTTTCAATGTGGGATTTCAAACTCATTAGTATATATATTTTATGTTCCCAAGAAAAAAGTTATCTTTTTTCAATGTGGGATTTGAAACTCGTTAGTATATATACTCTATGTTCCCAAGAAAAAAGTTATCTTTTTTCAATGTGGGATTTGAAACTCGTTAGTATATATACTCTATGTTCACAAGAAAAAAGCTATGTTCTTTCAATGTGGGATAAAAAACTTTTTTTGTTTAAATACTTTAACTTAAAAGCTTAACATAATATCTTTTTAATGTGGGATAAAAAACTTTTTAAAATATTCTTTTAAACTTTCATTATTTACATGGATTTTCTTAATTTTTTCATATAAAATATTAAAACTTTAATTTTTTTTTAATTTTTCCGGGTTGATCCCGGTCGACCCATGAAACCCGGGACTCGGCCCCTTGGTTGGGTCAACCCCCAGGCCGAGTTTAATAACTATGAGTAAAGTATGAGTGTGTGCACAATGAATCCATGAGCTCTTTTAAGTTTTTGTATAATAATTTATTTATTGATTTATAAAAAAAAAAATCAATGTGGAACCTCACAAGATTAATGGCTTTCTAAAGCTGATAAATACATTAAAATGTTGAAGATGAACTTCTAGATATGAAGATTATAAACACCTACAAAACAAAGCTCATGTTAAGTATATAAGACTTTTAATGTCCAAGTTAATAAAAATATAGGAGAAATAAGATCTTTGAAGCTATGAAGAGGATATATTTGTAAAAATATAATGATGAAAGTGATAAAAATATGCATTGATAAATCTAGAAATAAAGAATTGTGGAATTTTGACCTTATAGAATGAGAATCTTCCTTACTTGGTAGTTCATGAATGTTTATTTAACCATAAACCATGTCAACTTGTACAAAGGTAAGGATGGAGTATGAAAAATATTATGATCCTCATTTTATGATAATCATTTAAGGTAACAACCCTTGATAGTTGGTGGTTCATTATTAAATATATAATAAGGTTGTCTTGTGGGTCATCTACTAAGTATGAGTATACCTAACATGTTTTTATAAATCCAGTTGTGACAGAAGAACATGAAAGCGTTTAATGTTAATTACCAACTATATGAAAAGTGGGTAGAGTAAATTGTGGTCATACTTCATATGTTTGGGCATGTGCTTTAACATCGGTGTATGTTCAAGCTTGTGTCTTTGAGTAAGTTTATACCAAGAATTCTGCCTTTAGGTAGGTTTGCCTCCTTACCCGAGTATATTACTTTGTTGGGCTATACAAACACCTTCAAGCCTGACTTAGAAACTAATGGATTGCGAGGTAACAGGGTCAATTGAATTTCTTAAAAGTAGAGTCACCCATCCTAGGTCTAGCAAAGCATTGGACCACATAAAATGTCAAGATCTAAAAAGATTTAATATGCACTTGAGTTTTGGATCCCTAGATATGATCCATGCCTCATTAAATTATAAAGTTGGAGTGTTTTCTCATGTTATAGGTCAAGAATTATAAATCTAAATTCATAAGTTTATGACAGGTTGAAAGGTGTACAAAATATCTAGTAATATCAATATCAAAATGAATATTATTGGTTGGACATGATTTGAAGCAACCTTTTTAGAGAATACTAGTTTTTAAACTGTGTTATGTTATAAGTTGGATTAAAAATATTTAAACCTAAAAAAATGTTCAAGTCCCAAAATTTGTTATGGAATTGCTATTAAACCTAAGTCAACATGTCAACTTTATATTATCCTGACTTGATTCCTTGCACAATCCTAATTTAAAGTAATCCTTATAAGAATTACATTGACGTGATTCAATTGACTTGACGGGTCTAAAGATAGCATGGATAACTGTAAAAAAATATAGTTTGGCTTTAACAAAAAAAATTCAAGATGATATTTTTTTAATATTGAAATGTTGACATATTAGATTGATCTGGGCTTCACGGCTTAACCTGCGAAACCTGCATTCGGATCATGGACCCCTCTAAGTTTAAAAACTTTATCTTTTTAAATTATTTTTTACTTAAAGGTATAATAACAAAAATAGACGCTCACAAAATTGAGTACCAATAAAATACTAGGATATTTGTCTAAGATTGCGATAACCTCACAGAAAGTAAGCTAAAATAAATTTGAAAAACCAATTATAAATCAATCAATTGTTGAATATGTTTTTTAGAAATATATTAAAATAATATTTTATATTTAAAAATTATTTTTGACATCAGCATATTAAAATGATATGAAAATACTAAAAATATATTAATTTTGAAGAAATTTTGTTTTTATAAATTTTTTTTTAAAAAAATTTAAAAATATCATTACATTTGCTAATGTAATATAATATCGATGTGTTGTTTAAATTAAGATCACTGCATTTGTAAATATCTTAATACGAATTTGTTCATTAATGTTAAAAGGTTAATATAAAATTACTTTTCAATAGCACCCAAGGACTAAAGTTTTTAGCTTGAAATAATATCAAAAACTTTATGATTAAGTAATCATAAGTGTGAAATTATATGAATCACACTATATTTATTTTTAATATTATCGTATAAAAACGATTTAAAAATATAAAAAATAATTAATTTAAAACAAAAAGGTTTAAAATTAGGCAAAACAGTAATTGCATTGCATAGCTAAATACCTTTTATACCTTACACTATGCCACTACATGGTGATTCAACATTTAACAGTAATGCTGTTGGATATTATAACCGGTTCAAACCGACCAGTTTTAGTTCGGTTTTGGCTTGATTTCTGAAAAAACCGAGCCAAACTGGTTTGAACCGGTTTTGTCCTAAAAAACCGAATCAAACTGAATCGAAACTGGTCAGTTTGAACCGGTTTCGGTTTGGTTTTGGTTTTTTTTTTTTAAATTTGGTTTGGTTATTTTTTTTTTATAAAAACCGAACCGAACTGAAAATAATCACCCTAATATATGATATTTGTGCACATGAGTGGAGAAAAGTTTGGTGTGTTTCTTTTATATATTTAGGTAAATTGTGGACCTATTAATTTGATATGTGTAATTCCAATCACCTTTTTCCGGATAAAATGTATGAAGCAATAAAATGACATCTATATATTATCTATTACATGACTTTGAGAAACATCACATAACACACATACAGACAGTTGAGGAATTATTAACGCAGAGGTGAGATTGAAGTCGTTTATTTTAGCCTTTTCAACCTGTTATTTAAATAAAAAAACGTATTAGAAAAATGATGCTTTTCAACTTCTTTCTTATCTAGAAAATAGATTGAAAAACCAAGACAAACGACCACAAATTCATCACTTTCGGTGTGATTGTCGTTTTTAAATTATTATTAATATGGATGTTCCAATAGCTTATATGGATCTCGACTAATTTCATAAATCATAAAATTAATAATTATATAAACCTTTAATAGCTTTGAGAAAACTTAAACTTACAATTATTAAAAATTAAATCTAAAATCTAACAAATTAATTTACTGTTCTTTAAAGTTATTGTCGAACATGTGATCATGAGGGTTTTTTCTCTTCTCATGAAAGACTTGAAGTGTTTGGTATTATGTTTCATAAGTATTTTAAAATATTTAAAAAAAATTTATTTTTATTTTATTTTAAATTAATATGTTTTTAGATTATTTTAATATGACGATGTCAAAAATAATTTTTTAAAAATAAAAAATTTTATTTTAATATTTTAAAATAAAAGATATTCATGTGCTCCCAAATACAATGAATTTAAACGTAAAACATCACATCGGGTGGGCAGTAAAAATGCATGGAATTGCAACCATACAGTCTTCTTTCCAAGATTCACATACGACAATCCTTATAGTCAAAGGGAGTATTTTCTCCGTGATCATTGTTTGTGGACGGCGAGGGATTAGAAAACTAAAGTATTGACTGATTGTTTGTTTAAACTTTAAACAGAAGGTACAGATTATATTTTAAAATATTCTGAATGATAATTTTTTATTTTTTAAATTTAATTTTTTACATCAATACATAAAAATTAACTAAAAATATTAAAACTAATTAATTTTAAATAAAAAAATTTAAATTTTAAATAAACAGTGTTCAATTATATGGGATAGTGCAGTCTAACAAGTTCGTGGAAAATAAGGGAATGGATCTGTTCAGAAAATGATGATTGGTAGAGGATGGCGGTGGCCACTATTCCCAGACAAACCAACATGGGTTGTTCTGACGGCGATGATGATATTGAAGTCTTTAGTATTTATTTAGCCGAAAAAGATTTAATTAATATCTAGGAAAAAGGTTAATTGGCATGAAATTAAATGAAAGCTTGAAACATGGTGTTGGCATATGTATACATAAAGACATGAAAACACATGACATGTTTGCCTTTGGAATCATTTTCCTCTTTACAACTAAGAATCTTCTAACCAAACTTTTGGTGGGTTATTAGCCCTTTCCATGCGCTTTTTTTCCTTCTTTTTTTTTTGTCTATTTTTAAAATATTTTTAAAATATTTTAACTTTTTATTCTATTCAAATTATTTTTTGGGTATTTTTATATCGTTATATATGCTAATATTAAAAAAAATAAAAATAATATTATTTTGATGTATTTTCGAGTGAAAAACACTTTAAAAAATAATAATTAGCACGCTTCCAAATATCTCTTTCTTTTGAAGGAAATATTGTTGTCTATTTGTCCTAGTAGATGATTTTGCCATTGTCTTTTCAACTGTCATTGAATTAAGTATAGGTATGTATGATTTTACTTCTATGAATTAATATATTTAAAATCATGAAAATTTATTAATTAATTATTTAAAATTTAAATTTAAGTTAGTATGGAACAAAAATATAATTTAATCAAGATTATTAAGGTTGTATTGCATTTAGATAGGTTTAAAATGACAACTGAACTTTGAAAAATAAAATTTAAAAGACCAAATATTGCATGATGTGCTTGTCTACCATTGAGCTCGAGAAGATAGAATTAGTGTTTGGCTGACTTTGGTAATGTTAAAGATTATAGTAACGGTTGTTTTTTAAAATGTTTTTTTGCTTTGAAAATATATCAAAATAATATTTTTATTTTTATTTTTAAAAATTTATTTTTGATATCAGTACATCAAAATAATCCAAAATCATAAAAAAATTAATTTAAAGTAAAAAAAATTCAAAAATGTTATTTAAACTCAAAAACAAACATAGTCTTAGCCTCCCGGTTCCAATTACAAAACTTCTTCAAAATTTGAGAGAAGCCAAACTTGATATTTTTTCAAATAACAACAACAACAACAATAATAATTTCAATTTTTTTTTACCTTTTGTATCTGTTTTTATATATATTAATTTATTGATCGTGCTTTTGTTGTGGCTTGAATCAATTTTTATTAATGTAAAAAAATAATGTATAAATTTTTGAAATTTTTTTGGCATTATCATAAAACTCGATACAATAATTCAAACTTTTCGGCTTATGGGAGTTGCCTTGTGTGACCTTGTTCACATGGTAGGTTCAAAGAAAAAAAAATCAACACTGAATGATAGAATTAAATTAAAAATCCATGTTAAATGATGAAATTAAAAAAAAAGATAAAGGGATCAAAAAAATCCAAAGAGATAAAAAATATCATATTAAATGATGAAATTAAAAAAAAATTAAAAAAAAGGACCCAAAAACTTATATTATATGATAAAAAATAAAAAAACCAATTTTCATCAACTCAATATTAGAAAATACAATTAAATAAAAACTCATATTAAAAGATAAAAAAAAAGGCCGGAAAACCTCAATGAAATAAAAAAACTAAAAAAAAGCCAAAAACCTCAATAAAACAAGCTATAAGCTAGTGTGAAACAACCCAAGCATGTGGGTTATTTTTAAAAAAAAAAATTGAAAAGCTAGATTAAAGAAATATGTTAACATTCTAGATTAGTTTGCTTGTATTGCAAATCAACATATGCAACCTTAACATCTCTAGTGTATTAACCACTTAGCTACAACATATGATTAAAAAAATCTACTAACTAGATTTATTATTTATATAAATATTAAATAATCTCTTAACTATTTATAGTTGTTACTATAATATGTTTTAAATAAACATGAACATTTTTTCATAAATTCTTTATTATATCACATAAATAAATACATAACGTCCCTGTATTTTTTTCCTAACTTTAATAGAATTTATTTTTATTGCAATTTTATTCAAACACGTCTTCTTGTTTTTTTCTCTTCCAGTTGAGAATAATAGGAGGCTTAACTTTTTAGTTAGAAAACCTTTTCTATTTATATATGTAGGGCAATGTATAATAGTTAATGTAGAGATTACAACACAAGAATAATAAACTTTTTCTAATTATATACTAGCCTATAATATGCCTCTTCAAACTGAGGGTGAGGATTCAACTTAAAGTTTGAACCTAAGAGTAGTAAAAGAAGTAGCGAATAGAGGTTTTGTAAGAACATTTGCAAGCTGATTCTTGGAAGAAATAAAGTGAAATTGAATGGTCTTTGTAGCAATTCTATCATAGAAAAAATAATAATCAACCTCTACATGTTTTATACGAGCATGAAAGATAGGTTTTGCAGACAAATAAGTAACACCTAAATTATCATATCAAATCGTAGACATAGAAGGAGTAATATACAAATCTAACAATAAATATTCAAGATATATGACCTCAAAAGTGTCATTGGCTAAGGCTTTATATTCAGCCTTGGTAGAAGAATGAGCAATAATGCATTGTTTCCTTGACTTCCAAGAAATCGGTGCATGTCCGAAAAAAACAAGATAACCACCTGTAGATTTATGATAATCAACACTAACAGCCCAATCAGCATCTATAAAACCATGCAAGGAAAAGGAAGAGCTACGAGTGATAGGAAGACCAAAAAAAGTTATTCCCTTAAGATAACGTAGAATGCATTTAACGATAACCCAATGTGAATCTACAAGAGCATGTATATACTAAAAGACTTTGTTAATAACAAATAAATGTTTGGTCTTGTAAAAGTGAGATACTGAAGAGCACCAATATTTTGCTGAAAACGTGTAGGTAGAATAAAAAATTAGACACTTTAACAACCTTTGATGTAGAAAGAGAAATATCATCAGGTCTGTAAGAAGACATACCTGCCTGGTGAATGATGTTAATAACATACTTTTCTTGTCGTAGCTTGAGATCCATAATAGTAAGATGAACCTCAAAGCCTAAAAAATAACGAACAATTTCTAAATCCTGAATCTTAAACTCTAAACTCAGTAACTGGATTAATTGGTGAAGTAAAACTAAATTGCTTTCAGTTAATAAGATATCATCAACGTAAACTAAAAGATTAAAAATATCATTACTCATAGATAAAATGAATAATGAGGTATCAACCTTTAAAGTATGAAAGCTAATAGAGGAGAGATAATCACTAAACTGAGTGTACCATGCCCGAGGAGCTTGTTTCAAGCCAAATAAGGATTTATGCAACTAACACATGAAAAGAGAGAGTAGCGTCAACAAAACTTGAAAGTTGCTGCATGTAGATCTCTTCGTCAAGTGTCGTATTGAGAAATGCATTATGAATATCAAGTTGATTAATCTTTCAACCACGTGATACCGCAACTGTGAAAATTAACCAAATAATGGCTTGCTTAACAACAAGACTAAAAGTCTCAAAACAATCAATATCTTCATGTTGACTAAAACATTTAGCAATTATATAAGCTTTATAGCATTTAATGCTTCCATCAACATGATTCTTGATCTTATATACCCTACAACAACCAATAACATTCATTGAATGATGAAAAGGAACCAAGGATCAAGTGTCGTTGGAATGCAACACTTGAATTTCAGCCTTCATAGCATCTTGCTAAGCCTCATATTTATTAGCATCAGAAAAATTAAGTGGTTTATGGGGAAAAAAAACTACCCGAGATGTATGATTGCTAAAGATGGCAGAATAAGTAGTTAGATTGACTGTCTTTGGCAATCGCGTACGAAGAACTATATGATGCATACTAGCCACATACGACAAGACAGGTAGAGCTGGACTCTGATGATGATGTTGCAATGGATAAGATGAGAGGTCAACAACTAAATTAAACTTAACAGAGGCAAAGCTTGCTACAAAGGCATCATTGTTAGATAATTAAGAACTAGGAGAACCAATAACATCAGACCTGTTACGGTGCAAATCAGAAAGGGTTGGACTTGTATTTGCAATATGATTGCTAAATAAACATGTATGTGGTGATAGAAGAGCAAAACTTGTGGGCTGATGTGGGTGGGCATAAATAGTAGCCTGAGAGGCTGCAACCGTAGGAGAGTGAAAAAGTGGGGAGATGAGGAAAGTGGGAAAATGAGTAGGATTGGATAGAAAGGGAAATGAAGAAGTTAGTTGTGCAATTTGTTTAGATTTGTCAAAAGAAAAGACTTGTTCATGAAAACAGACATGACGAGAGATATAAATGCCTTGAAATGCGGTGTCAAGACAACGATAACCAAGATGAGAAGAGCTATAACCTAAGAACACACATGGAGAGGAACAAAAATCTAATTTATGATTATGACATTGATGCATAAATGAAAAAGAAAACGCCTAAATGTACACAAAAAATCATAATAAAGAGAACATTGAAAAAGACAATCAAAAGGAGACCTATTATCTAGGGCAAGAGTAGTCTTTCGATTGATAAGATAAGTCGAGATTTCAAAAGCATGCCCAATCACTCATCAACCTCGATCTCAAAAAATAAGTAAGAGACCAAATTAAAAAAAAATGTCATATCCAACCATATTTAATTTTACAGAGAAAAAAATAATGATTTTTAATAGTACATTAAAAAAAAGGTTTGGCTTAGTTGGACTTTGATCCAACTAAGTTCCATGAAATTCAGTTAGATTAAGGCCCAACCATGCCTCACAAGGTTTTCCTAGCCTATGCTAATGAGTTCTTTTTTTTTTTTTTTTTCCTTTCTCATTTTTTTTATTTTATTATCCATGTCAACTCTTTTATTTTTTCTACGCTAACACGTCGAGTTTTACAAGCTATAATTTTATCCATACTTTGGCTAGAGTTGCCACATTCAGGGTAAGTCACAAGAGACGTGAGCAAACTATCTTGTGACAAGAGTAAGCTATGCAATAGAATTATCATATTTTATGATAAGTAGCTCTAGATTTTTTCTACGGTAAACTAAAAAAGATTTATCTCATCTCGATATAAAAGAAAAATATCTATATTTCTTTGTCTAATTTTCTTAGACATTTTATAGGCAAACACCTACCCTATTATTGTAAACAAACAAGCTCAAATTTAGTGAATTTTTTTTTAGCATTGTCAATTTTTCTTATTCTCTCGAGACGTTATGCTATTACAAAATTATAAATCAAGAGATAATACCATCAATTTTCACGAGGGAAGTCAATAAGGAAAATTTCACCAACCACTACCAGAAAACTGATAAATACAAACGGAAATACCGAGGGAATATTTCCGTCGATAAATTTTTGAGGGATTTTACCGACGGAAATATTCCTTTGGTATATACTGCAGGAATTATAGTGGGGAAAAAAATTAAAACAAAGAAAAAAAATGATGTCGTGTCATTTTTACCAACGGAATTACCGACAGAATAAATTTCGTCGGTAAATTCGTTGGTAAACTGTGAACACTGTTCATCATGTCAATTACAAAGTGAATCACCGACAAAATTTTTTGTCGGCATTTTCCAGAGAGCTCCAAAATTGTTCACTTTCCAATTGCACTATTAATTGTTGTTCTTTACGACAAAATCACTGACGGATTGAAAAGTCATCGATGTTATTTGATGGTTTTCTGAAAAATTCAATTAATTTAAAATTTTCATTTAAATATTACAAACAGAATTACCGACGGATTGAAAAATCGTCGGTGATTGTTGGCAGTTTCTGAAAACTTTTTATGAAATTGAAAATTTAAATTAAATATTACAGACGGAATTACCGACAGAATAATTAAAAAAATATCAATATTTAATTATCCGTCGGTAAAACCGTCGCTAACGCGCCCCAATAAAAAGCCTGAATCCCCTTATTTCACAAGAGACAGACTCGTTTCTTCTTCTTCTTCTTCTTCTTCTTCTTCTTCTTCTTCTTCTTCTTCTTCACTATATGTAAAAAACATCAATATCTATTTATTTCTCTTCTCTTCTCTTCTCTCCTCTCCTCATCTCCTCCTTCTTCTTCACTATATGTAAAAAACATCAATATCTATTTCTTTCTCTTCTCTTCTCTCCTCTCCTCATCTCCTCCTCTTCTTCTCTATGCTCAGGTATGTCTTCTTCTTCTTTCTTCTTTTATCCCCTTAGTTTTTTTTTTAAATTAATATGCTTTACGAAATTTTCTCTCTCTCCTTAGCTTCATTTGCAACTACATTAAGGTAAGATTTTTTTTTTCATGATTTTTTAAACTATATTTGTTTTTTATTTTATTTTTAATTGTTTTTGTTCTTAATAATTGTATAAATGTTATTGTGAGATTTTTTTTTCATATGAGATCAATTTTTAGTTGATTTATTTATAGGATTTTTAATTTTTTAGCAATTGCAACTTTATTTTTTTCATATGAATTTTTTTAGTTGAATTTTTATTTTTATTTTTTATTTTTTTGTTGCAAATTTGTTTGAGTTGATTTTCTTATTCTTTTTTCCAAGCATTTTGAGTATATATTATAGAGTGTTGATTTATGTTAATTTAATTATTTTATAAAATGGAATTTTTTTAAATGTTTTTAAATAATTACTGACGGAATTACCGATGGTATTTTTCGAGGGATATACTGACGAAATGAAACGGGTAATTTTTTTACACGTTTGTTCCATCAGTAAATTCATCGGTAATAATTTTTTTTTTATTACTAATAGATTTACCGACGGATAAAAAATTACCGATAAAAAATTCACTAACGGAGCATTTCTGTCGGTAATTTTATTAATAATTTAATTATCAATAGAATATATATCTTATACTGACGGAAAAATTCCAATACTAAAACTATTAAATATTACAGTGAACTGAATAGTTGAATTACATCGCTGATCGAGCAGGAAGAGGATGGATGAATTGTCTGTGATTCTCAATGTTTGGAGAAGGGTTTTTATGTAATTTAAGCAGCATATAAGTTGCTAGCCACAAACCCTACCGATGTCTGTCCGTGTCTACGCCAGAAGCTCCTCTAAAGATTGCTGATAGCTACAGAGTGGAGAGGACAAAGCTTTTACTTGATTGATGATCAAAAGACAGACAACCCCACCAACTATTCTTTTCCTTCCCTTCCCTACATAATAAATACATAGTAAAAGAAAAATAATATACGCCTACTATGTGGTATATATATATAAGGCCTCACTTCCTGTTTTTGAGCAGAAATAGTGGGGGAGAGAGAAGAGAAGAGAGCACTTTATTATCCTCCAAACTATACAATCCCTTGCTTGTTTCAGCTTTATATTTATTCTCTACCTGCTTTCAACATCATCTGAAAAACTCCTGTGGCTGTGGCTGTGGCTGTGGCTGTGGCTGTGTGCCTGTGAAAAAGATGCCCCTCCCTCCCTCATGCCCTCATCTCTCTTTCTTTTATGTTTAAACCGAATAACTTTGCCAGATTTGTAGAGATCTTCTATCGCTTTCTAGCTCTTCTCTGACTCTCATGAGGACTGCGATCTTTCCTCTTCCCTGCCTTTATTGCAGCTCCTAAGTAATTGCCTTCCGTGATTTCTGCACTTCTTTCTTTATTCCACTCTTTCATTTTTATTTTCCCTTCTATAAATACTCACTCAATTCTTTGTTGCTGACTGCTGACTACTCTTTTGATTCCTTTCTTTTCCAAAAATGAAGAAAAATAAAATAAAATAAAATAAAAGACATTGCAGCTGAAGCTGATCACCGTGGAAGCACTGGATGCTTTATAGGTCAATTTTCATGCACGGCCAGTCTCAATGGAGCTATATGGTGTCGCAGAAAACCGGTTTGGTAAGCAAACTGTAACCTTTCTTTCGTTAACGCAACCCCATTAGGTCCTATAAATGTCTTGTTCATCTTAACCTCAAGCTGGTTCTTTCTTTGTTTGCAGAGAAACTGATCTTTAGGTTTTATATAAGGTTGACATCTTGATGGAAACTTTAGTGTTATTGCAGGGAGAAAAAGAAATGGGTGGATGGATCTCTGATTGCCATAAAATTAATTAAGGTAACGGATGATCATCATCTCAACCTAAATTGATCTAATATTAGACACTATTTCTTGAGTTCTTCAGCAATCTAGGTTCCAGTGCTTGTGGGATTTTCCTGTTTTGGCAATTGAGCTGACCTTTTCGCTTTCTGATTACCCTTTTCTTTTCCTTGACAAGTAAAATAACTCTCATGACTTTAGGGTTAGGGTTCATGCAACCACATTTTCAACATTCTAATTCGTAAATCAGTACCATTTTCTGTTACTCTTTAATTCCTTGGTATACGAGGGCAGGTCGATAGGAATATTCCTAATTTTATTGCTTCCTATATCTTAATTTTAAGGTTCCAAAATTTGGTAGATAACATGTTAAGAATTATTCCTGCTGTTTTCTTTTTTGTTTTTTTAGTTGGCCTACAACTAGAAGTCATTGTCTTGAACAAGCTTCCAAAATGACCTGTTCTTCTTCCATTATCCTATGAATTTGAATTATTGTTGCCTTTCTCAGTTTATATAGGATGTCAAAAACAACTCTTGATTTCTTGAGTCCCACTTTGTTTTTGGCGTTGAAAAACATTTTTGCAAAGAAAATGATTTTTTTTTGTATTTTTAGTTTTTTTTATATGTGTCGATATTAAAAATAAATTTTTTAAAATAAAAAAAATATGATGTATTTACAAGCAAAAAATACTTCGAAAATCAATAGCTGCTCTTAATATCTCATGAACAATATTGAATTGCATTTTGTGCCAATCACAGGAGCTTAGTTTATCATTGATATTTGCTATTTAGTAGTAGTTTTTAATTTCCCCGACTACCCAAAATTGAAAAGCAAATCATCCTGTTTAATTTACAAATCCAGTAGTGAAATTGAATCATTGCACTTTCATAATTTGATTTAGCTTGAAAAGAATGTTTTAGGCTTTCATATATAATTTGTGTTAGCCATATTAATGTTTGCTACTTGCATATATTCATCTCTCCGTCCAGCATTTAAACATCTGTGACAGCCAATCGCCTCAGCTGAATACGTTGTGAAATTTCTTAATTTTCATGAAAAATGGTTTAACAGAGCTTCCTTCAGTCCACTCATGGACGGGCGAAGGGTTTGGATTAGCTGCCGACTCATTCATTCAAACACAGTAGACAAGGAGTGGCAGCGGCTGCTATTGTGAATGTGTGAATGACGCGGGAGATTAATTTCATCCTTTTCTTCTCTGTGCTTGGACTGAAGGGAGCTCCCTTTAATTGTTTATTCACGATCTTAGATGACAAGATCCTTTTCTTCAAATTTCCTTCCTGTCATGTCGAGGAAGTAAAACATATAAATATTCGTGTTAATTAGATCTCAATATTCACCCCGTAGAGTCCTAATCTTGTCTAATCATACGATCCTTTTGCTCCATATTCCTTCCACATATCTGAAGTAAAAACGTATGCTTGCATGACCGTAAACCTTTCACGAATGGATTCTTTTGACCTAATTAAGTTTGTATATGTTATGTTAGCACTTTGTAGGTTATTTTGTGTTTGTAGTTTATTATATGGCGCTCTCCTCTTTCTTGCACTCCAAACCATTTATGTATCTTTAACATTTTGGAGGGAGGCTATTGTGCTTGCTAGAAAACTTTGACCAAAGGAAGATAGTATGAAACTAAACTGTGCTAGCCCCAGTATTGGTGAATGATCATATGAGATATTCATATTGATCTTTGCACATGCCTGTGTTAAAAAATTAGCAAGCAGTACATGCGAAATATATTCATCCATTTTTTGTTCCGGAGACGTACCTTTTCCTTCTATTTGTGTAAATCACCTCTGCCAATTACATGATCAGAAGAATGATAGCTCAAATTAGACACAATATTCTTACTGTATTAGCTTATCTAGAAGTAAAACATAGGATTGCAACTGTGTTAGCATCGATTTCAAATCCTCAACAACAGCACCAATTTCCCAATGAACAGAATCTCCAGGCTGGTTGATAGCATTGACAGCCGCCATGGCATCAGCCGCCAAACCTTACTGCTTTCTATAATAGCCACGGCCTCTTCGTTAAGGGCTGATCTGCACCTGAACGACGACACTTTGCCACCCACAATCTGCCCACTGGAGTTCGAGTTCCTACAAAACCATGCATATACCTGTTGGCTCAGATCCATTGATGAAGGAGGCATCACAGTTATTATTGACAGTACCCTGATTAGGTAGGTCTATTTGGATGGTCTATCTGCACCATGCCTTTTTTAGCTGACTTCTGCCCAAACAATTGTGGAATTTCTCCCAACTCAGCCGATACCTTCCTAGCGGACTCTACTATCTTCGGTAGCACTAATGCCCAACCTGCAAACAGGAAATCGTTCCTCGCCATCCACACTTCTCAACTGACAGAGACAATTAAGGAGACAACCTCAGCACACTTTCCCACTCAACTATTCAGCACCTCTCCCAACCATTTTCCGAACCCGCAAGACCCGCCCTTCGAGTGACGTAACCCACATTAGAAGCAAACCAAACAGCGGTAGCGTGATGGCGAAAGAAAAGCATATGTTCAACGGTTCCCACCTTCCCGCCTGACGCCTGATTATTGACAACTAATCATTAAGTTTGCTTGTCATGGATGCGATTTAAAGTCCTTTTTGAAAAAAATTAAAATTTTTTTATTTTTTTTGTTTTAAATTACTTGTTTTTGATGTTTTAGATTATTGTATATATTAAAAATAAAATTTTAAAAATAAAAAAATATTATTTCTATGTATTTTCAAGAAGTCTTTTATTGCTCTCCAAAATAAAAAAAACTCAAGTCTTGGCTCAGCCTCCACCTTCAATCGTTGTTATCACATGGGAATCCGCAGTGCATTTTGATCATTGTTCATCGGTCAAAAGGTTAGATGCATTTATTACACGAGCTGGCTGACCATACATGAATGGAGATATTAGAATTTAACAGAAATTTGGCAAGGTAAAGAGTGAAGTTCTTTTTAAACTCTCTAGTTCCATGTCTCTTGCTTGCTCTCCCTGTACCAACTCCCTCGTGTTCCTCCACATTACACCTTTTAAAGGAGGAGTGTGTGGCTTAGCTCGTCTCTTGTTTGTATCAGGACTGGATCTGAAAGTACGATGATGCCGGGTTGCATGTTGCTTTCAGTTTAGCAAACAAGTAGCTTAGGCTATATCAGCGAGTCAATGATGAACAAATGTAATGCAATGAGTATTTTACCTTTTCCTCTCTCCTGATCAGTTCTCTTGCCAGTTGTAAAACTAGCCAATGCCAGCCCCAGTGTCATGAAAAAAAAAGAGGGCTGAGACCTGAGGATTCCGCCAGTCCAATCGAAGAAAGTGGGTAGACTGTGGTAATAAATATTTTAAGCATTAAATCTCTCCACCTCGTGGCCTGAGCCTTTAAAGCGTACGTGGTTGGAACTTGGAGCTAGTTTATGGGCTACATGGCTTGTTCCCACTTCCCACCCACACCCTCTATTAATTATTTAAGCCCTGTGTTGTGTTTGTTTTTCTCTACAAAATTGGGCGTCCATTATTTTATTATTAGCTACCAGTAAATGACATTGCCTGTTTCCATGCTAGTAGCAGTCGGCATTAAGTCAGAGATAAATTAAGAGGGAGATAGGACTGGTCCCTGCCGACTATGTATCACCTCAATTACTAGCATCATTTTGTGATTCTTGCTCGATTGATAGCGGATCCTTTGATTTGAGATGAAGGACCTGACTTTTATCACTTGAAATTGTGGTGGCTAATGTGTAAGGATCCCACAATAACTGGGTTATAATAAGCGCAAGGATCTGACAACAACTAGCATATATAAAATAAGGCAGTTCCTGGGGGTGATCAAGGCACAGGGTGGAAGTACAATAGAAGTTGATTTTATATTGTTCATCGGATTCATGGGGCGTGTGTTTTGCTGTCGTCTTACGCATCTTTCCAAACATTTCCTAGCATTGCATACGAGAATGGCTTTTTGGCTTTTGAAATAAAATCTGCTGCCACTAACAACTAATGGTGTTTATTTCCAAGTATCTCGTTGAGCTCTCATGCTGCTGCTGCTGCTGCATGTGTGTGTGTGTGTTTATCTATCTATATATATATATATATATATATATATATATATATATATATATATATATATATATATATATATATGCACATGGGTTTAGGGATTGCATGTGTACATGCACGCGTCTATAACCGGCCATTTGATTGATTTCGAATTAAATAAAAAAAATGCAATCATTAATATTTTTTAAATCCATCGCCATCTAAAAAGAGCATCCATCAGGGTTTTCAACTGGAACCAACCTTTCGCTCTTATAGATTCGCAAAAACAACCTTAATTACATGTGCCTTGTTTTGTCTCTCTTGCTGTAATGCATGCACATTGACAAACAAATTAAAGGAGATCACTTGACGTTTCATATTTTACTATTTATATCATTGTTAACGGGGGCAAATTTACTTTCCAAGTCTCAATTTCTTAAAAAATTTCAATTCTAGTTATTGAACTTTATTTTTTTCAAATTTATCCTTGGAAGTTATGTTATCATGATTTTATATGTATATATATATATATATTTATTTTTCTTGAATTGTATGCTATCAAGGGTCTAAGATGTCAAATAATATTCTATTGAAAGGTCGATTTTATTTTATATAATTTTTAGTTGTCATAAAAGAAATTAAAACAGTAGGGAACAAGCTTAACATGAACAAAAAAAACACATCCTTTTGGATTTTACAATTCAATCCTAAATTGTATTTTTTTTTAACGTTTTAACTCCTAGATCATGAGAGAAAGGGGGAGGGGAGGGGAGAGAGGATTCATTTGGCCACAATCCAGTGCGAAAAAAGAAACAATTTTCATGTTTATGAGTTCATATTGAAGAGATGATTTCATTGGAGATGATGCTTGTCCTTGATCATGTAAAAATAAAAAAAAGTAGACTGAAGCCTATGAAGTTTATTTAATTTTAGTTTGATTTTTGGTTTTTAGGGTGCTGCTTATAGGATTTTTTTTTTTTGAAAATAGATTTATCAAAGTTTTTAGGATGTGTTTTTAAATGTTTTTGGATCAAAATAAGTTAAAAATTAGGTTTTTGATGTCTTAAAACTTAAACTTCGATGGGATTACCTGAGATATCTGGAGAAGATAGCAATGGATGACAAGTTTTTTATCCAAGTAGACGACACGTCAATTTATCAATTTAAAAAACTGTCATTCATTCACTTAAAAAAATATAAAGGGGGGTGGGACTAGGCGTCCACAGGCTTCGCTTGGCCTTCTTTTGGCTGTTTTCTTTTTATTTATTTTTATTTAGTATCATTTCTCTTATTTATAACTAAAATATATCCTTTCCCTCATTATTGTATTTTTTTTAAAAATCCTCTTAAATCTAAAATAGATTTGTTGGATATGCATCATGCATTTATAAAAACAAAAATAATATATCTTAAAAGCCGTGGTAAATCTATAAGATAAATAAATGAAATATATAAAATAAAAAGGATGACTATTGACGAGGGTAAAATATTTGTATTTATATTTATCTTTTATTTCTTACTTGAAAAATTAACTTTCTATTTTAATTTTTAACCAGTGTGAACAATTTTTTTTTTTGATTTATCTGTTAATTTATTTTTCATTTATTATATTAAACACAAACATAATATTTCCATTTTTTATTTAACAAATTTTATGATATGGAAAAACACATTTATGATATTGGTGTTTTAGTTTTTCTGCGTTTGAAATTGACTTGAAATTGTGTCTTCAACATAGCGTTCATATGATGGCTAGTAATTAACTTTGCTAAAATAAAAGCAAAATATTATTTTTTTTCTTTCTATTTAAATGTCTTTTGGTAGGACTAATGTTTTTTCAAACGAAAACTCTCTGTATATAGAACAAGTAAAACAAAAACTTAATGATACTAACCTTTTATATATATCCTCTAGCTAGTGAGCGAAGCTCGGGACGTTTGGTATGCGGAGCTGGTCTCCACGTTGAGGATCTCTGGTACTCAATATTGTCACAAGCATTCAACACAAAAACCTGACCCGAGCTCAGCTGCGGCCCAGTATCTACATTGTTTTCGTTTGTGCTAGTTTTACATGCAGATGACATCTTCTTGTGATGGGTGGATTTGGGACCTGCAGCCCCTCTTGAACATGCCGGCCTCATTATACCGTCGAAGGTGTCCTTGTCTAGAGTGTACGCTGGCCTTCGGCAACCAGGAGGTATAACCCGTTTCTGCGAAGCTCAATAGAGTCCGGCAATACCAGTAGCGATTGATCTGACCTACATCTAAGTACGTGGGTTAGATGCAAGAATCTCTTTAACGTGGGTGCCTTTCTTGATTTTCACCACCTTACCATTTTGTTTGATAACATGGGCATGCCTCCGCTCCTCGAGGACCCTGAGGCACATAGGCATGAAAGGATGGTGCCCATAGTTTCCTAACTTTATGAGATTCTCTTCTAACTCTTGTTTTACTTCCTGCTGCATGTATAAGGTAGAAATTTGTTGGTTTTATGCATGTATTTTTGGGTACAGACAAAATGGTTGAAGCCACCATTACAAGGTAGTACAGCACTAAACAAAATTACATGAGATTACTGGCATTAATTTAAGCCACCGATATAATTAATAAGCAGTGAGGTTGTAACTCATGGTCTTGATATGTAGTTGAAAGTGTTAGCTGCTTAGTGATCAGCACCAGCTTACCAAAATGAAAACGAAAGCAGGAGATACCAACCTTGAAGCAAGACCTGAGTGAAAAGAAATGAGTGAACAAGGCCAAACTACTGAAGCACCAAAAAGGCTTAGGCTAAAAGAAGAACAAGTTGTAGCTGTGAACACTGAAAGCAAATTAAGAACAAGTTTGAAAGACAGAAATAGTACTATTATACATCTGTTGGGATAAGCGCAACAACCATTCTATCTCTTATTCGATCGGGACAGGAACCCTCATATATGTTGAACTCACAATTGAAGAGCCAAATCAGGCTGCTGATTATCCATCAAGGTTAACTGTTGAGTTTCTGAAAAGCAATGACCGCTAGACTCGGCTTGATGAACTTGAGAATTTACTCCTTCAACAAAGTTTGTTGTGCCAGACTGGCATTGGTTGCATTGATGCAACCTGTGATTGTTGTTTCCTGATCAATGCATTCTGTCGTGATGGAATCTGCTGCTCACTAACCATCTTTCGCATGATTGGAAGGTTATTATATACTGCTTGTGGATCCCATGGTGGTGGAGGTTGGATCCTTTCAGCTGGTTGAAGTTGAACGGCTTGAGGATGTTTAGTTCCATACTTGTGCTCAACTACACTTGCAGCACCAGTGCTTGACCCCTCTCCATTTGCACATTGGAAATCAAACTGTGGCAAAGAGGTTGCTGCCTGACTTGTAGAGGCAAGCTTTGTACTTAGGGAAGGCAAGTACAACGGTTCTGAATGGTTGTTTAGCCATGGCTGAGGTTCAGTGATGAGCTGTGATGGCTGGGCAGGATACATTCCAGTAAGAGGGAAATAACCCGATGGTGTTTGGGAATTTCGATTTTGAAAAGCAGTAATTTGCATGAGAGTTGCCATAAGAAGATTCATGTTGCCGCTGGTGCCCCTCATTTTTGCTTCCGAAGAAGCACAAGCATCCGTATTTTTGCTTGTGCCAGCGGCGTTTTCTCCCATCAAAGCAGAGTTATTGCTTCCACCATAGTTGGGGTGAGCTCTGATCCCTTGTAGACAATTTGGAGTAGGAATCATTTCTCTTGTATTATAACCATTCACACCTCCACTGGGAAAGACCATCTTTCCTTCAAAAGAAGCAGGTGAGATAGAATTGAAACTGTTGCGAGGCATACGGCCATCATTAACCCCAGTCAGACGAGCAGGCCTGTTAAGTGCAGATGACACAGGGACCAGATCTGTTTTCTTGCAAGAAGAGGTGGGCATCCAGGACGCGAAATTTGGAGTTTCAATTGGATGTTTTCCTAGTTTCTTATTAGCAACCATTTGAGCTGTCGGTCCCAAATCTTTAACGAATTGCTTGAGACTTTCCTTGTATCGGATACTTGAATCTGGAATCTGCAGCATCGAATCACATCAATCAGCCAAAGGTAGGGGATGCAATGAAAATTATTAAATTCAAAAGATTATAAGCTAGTCAGCTTTGGCATGGGACACTCAAAATTAACTGGACTGGAAGAATTTCACATTTAACAGAAATGGAGGAACTGAGGATTCTATTTCCCCAAACCAAGTTTTTCATAAAAGTAGTGTTTTGGCTCTTATTTGTTGACAGCAATAATCACACATGGTTGTGAACCTACAGAAAGAACACTTGCATTTCATTTTTAAGATCTTTCAAACAACAAAAGCAAACCCCAGATGAACAAAGGAAAATTGTATGTTTCCTTTTTCTATATTTCCCTGCCTCTTCCAGCAGAACTTCAAAAGGTCAGGAATGGAAGCAAGCAACAAATTCTGCATTGTTTTACAAGTAGATTAGGCCAATTCTTGTGTGCATGCTGTATCAAATCGTGCTTGAATGCTATAGTTTCACATATTATGCACGTGCCTGTTCCTTTGCGCGCGCGCATAAGTGCATGCATTTGTGTCAGTATATATGTGTTGCATTCTCAACATTAAACGATGAACTTACAGGGGTAAGCACTTTTGGTGTATTATAGAGTTCAGAAATTATTGACCCTTTGCCATTGATGGAGGAGGTTTGAGGCATATATGTCATACGCCTAGCAGTTTCAGAGGATTCTAAATTTCTACCATCTCTTGAGCCTGTTCAATGCAAGTAAAAGACAAAATGTTAGCTTCCTTTCACTCTATAAGCAGATGGCCTTGGAGATAAAAGCATATCTAGCTGTGTAAAGAAAACAATGAGAAGAAGGGTTTCAATTTAGTAATAGTTCAAAGCTTTGACATATTCCTACTGAAATGAAACCCGAGTTCCCTTGAAAAATTAATTATGGGAAAATGATGCAAAAGAATTGGAAATAACATTCATAATCAAACAATCATCATTGTTGCTTACCGACCTAGAACGGTTCACTTGTATTGTAAAAGCTGTTCTTCATGACTTCCTCACCTCTAGTTGAAGATTATTAGCCTTGGCAGTCTAATTCAAGCAAGCTCATGCATTTCAAGTGTGTTTAACTCATGCTAAAAATTATATTGTGGAGCATATGATAAGAAATTCATGAAGTTATGGTTTCCACAGTAAGTTTATGAACACGAGTTCAAGGAATCACTTTCCTGTGCGTGAATCCACCTTCTACGATTAAACAGACTACAGTATGTTACTTCATTATCCTCAAAATTGAATTAATGGACTCCACGGTAAGTATGTTAAGTCAATAAAGAGTGCTTGTAGATCAGATTCTCTTACCAGAAGGCATTTCATTTTTTGTATGGTCAACGAGAGGATTTAGACGTGTTGAAGCAGGGTGTGTTCGGGTAGCTCTCTTCAGAGAGGTGCTGTTGAGTGAAGCACCATCTCTGAACCCAGCAAGTTTAACAAGCTTATTCAGTACACTTCCAGTTTCACCATGGCCTTTCTGAGCTGGGTGTCTTCTCATCCTCGAGTGCTCCAGCTCAAATTTCTCAGGTTCAGTTCTCAGAGAATTGAAGACCCGCTGAGCGAGTTCACTTATAGCACGGGCCTGGAAACCATGGTGTTGCATTAACGGAGATGCATAATATCTCCTATTACTGCTACCATTTTGCAAAATAAAACTTACAGCTATACCTCTGAATAATAAACAGTTGTCGATGAATTAAATTTCATTGCATTGCTGGATATGAGGAACACATCACGCTGCAGAATATTTTAAAGAAATCAAGATCAGTTTAGGATGTTATTGAGGGAATATTTAAGTTGATGGATAACTCTCTCTCTGAATCAGTGTTTCGCAAACTGACCTGCAGTTTTTTCTACTTTCAATAATGAATGACCAAATTTTAAACAACAACAATGGTAATTACAAAGACTTGGACATTCACATTTAGCAGAGAATAAAACAATAAGCTTCGGAGCCTGTACTGAAAGTTAAGTACAACGCAGGGAAGTACTGTAAAGGAAAATAGGATGCTATATTTGGAGCATTACCTGAAATTGATCCAGACTTGTATACATCCCTTCTTGAAGTTTAGCCCTTATGGTTCCAAAATCCATTGCCTCTTTAATGATATCGTAATAGCCAACAACCTTTCAAGGAAAGAAACACTATTAACATCATCGTGGATGGGGAGAGAGCGAGTTGTTTCAGTTCTGTGTACACAGTGAACAAGAACCCCGATTACCGACCTCATCAGGGTCAACTGGCTGTGCAAATATCTCTTGTGTGTCTCTCCTGTGTCAGAAGAAATGTTGAGATATCAAAAACTGCATCGTATTCATATGATCATCTATGTCATCCAAGAAATGGAGTCGACTCTTTTCTTATAAGTACACGAAAGAATGCTATCAAAACAATCACCTCTGTAGGATGTCAACGATAAATTCCAGAGTCTGTTTCTTTGGCATTCCTTGCAATGACGAATCTGCAGGTTGCTCTTGTAAAGTCAAGTGAGTTAATTAATAACTGGGAACTTAAAAGAGCAGATCAGACTCTAATTATCTTTTTAACCACAGATTAAGTAATGATTGGAAGCTTGAAAGAAGCACATTGTATATATTTAAATTTAAGACAGACCAGTTTCTATTGAAGCACCACCATCTATTGGGTTTCCGTCTTCCTGCAAACAGATAAATGCAAGTACCGGTAAATAATACGCGAAATAGGATACAGGAATATACCATCATAAGAGTGATCAGTATAAAAAAATATCCAAACACGAGGAATTAAAAATAAGAGCATTCCATAATCTGCAGCTCCAAGTCCGCCATCCAATGAACTCTCTTCAGGCACACCAAAATGTATCTTATTAGCAAGATTTCTCATGTCAGTCATGGCATATCTTTCCCTGTTCTTCCTCAGCCGCTGACCACCTCTCGTTTTCTTACTCTGAGAAGCATCAGAAGGGATGGGAAGTGGTGTAGGAAGCCTCACAGGATGAGGCTTTAGCAACTTTACTATTTTCTTCAAAACCTCCACTCGAAGACATATTCCAATGTTCCCCGATGGATCTCCCTTGATAGAATCCTCTCGTGCAGCAGGTGTTGATTTTGAAGCCAAGTGGCTACAAGGACGAGCTTGCAGAGATGGGGGTGAGGCCTGAAATACACCTGTTTGCTCGATAAACCCACAATATCCGTGAGAAGTCGAGAAAATCCTGCGAGGAACATTTTCTTGGAACCAAGAAGTTGAACATCACAAGAGGTCATGTTGGCTAATTCTGTGGGACTGCCAGGAGTGATCATGAGCTTGGCAGCAAAAGCAGTCCCAACAACAGCAGAAAGATTGGATGCAACAATTACCATTCTTGCTTCTACAAAATCTAGGATCTTTTGAATCAAGAGTGAAAGCTCGATGCCATGCATCTATGATCTTTGGAAGGACATGATCAGGTAGTGGTTTACAAATTGTTGTTGAAGCCATTGTAGAAATCACTACAATTTAGAATTCAATGGCAAAAGGTCTTGAAAATCAACAAAATTCAAATCCGTTTGGTTGCCAGTCCTTTCAACGATACGGACATAATGTAGTGGATGATGAACAAGGGCTTCAAGTGCTGGGAACTTGAAGTGGTACTTGTCACGAATGAAATTATAGAGAATGAGTATTTCATTGTCATTGTCAACTGACAAGGCAACGCAGTCCATAATTTGTAGGACGTCAGGATGAGATCGGAGTGAGAAGCCTTATTTTGATCGAGTTCATGTTCGACTCTGTACATAACTTACGTATATGTGTTCAACAATTTGGAAATGGTATCCAAGTCAACTACTTCATCGTCATGATAATCAACAAGATGTTGCATGCATGTTCCCATGATCTAATTCATCAAGCTCTACAAGCATAGAATGATCAACAAAGGTAGCCATAGCCCTAGACATAGCCATAGGCATGTGGGGTGGGATGGATTCGGACCAGTAATTGGTTGATAAGAGCCTTGGCTAGCGACTAAGGTGGTTTTATGGAATGGAATATCAAAAGAAAGAAAGAGAGAATTGCTGAATAGAAAGAGCAGCAGCAGCCAAGGAAGGAAGAAGAAATCCTATCCGGGACGCAAGAGAAATCCTAAATCGGAGGTATTTCTTTTTTTATTATTACGAGACTGAACCAACTCAGTTTGTCACTAGATAGAAGCCGCCGTGTTATTTTTTTTACTAACAAAAAAAAAAAAAAACTTGGGTGATTCAACGCTACGGACTTCCGGACTCGATGAATCTTTTTAAAGTTAATTCTTACGAGTATTATGATGAATAAGTGTTTTTTTTATATAAAAAATTTGAGACTCTAATGAGTTAATTTAATAATATAATTATAAAATAAAAGCCAATAACAAAAAAAATATCAATATTATAAAAAAAAACATTCTTTAAATACTCTTAAAAAGTTTTAATGATTTTATTTAATAATAAATAAATAAAATAAATGAGAATAGAACAATCTTATGAAAAGAAAAATATAAAAAATTAAAAGTTCAATCACTACACAATAAACACTAAAGGATGAATTAAAAAAAATCAATTTGTTTTTTAAAAAACTCTAATCAGCATGCTAAACGCGTGACTAACTTATAAAAATGAGATAATCCTAGTATAAAAAAAATTAAATAAAACAATGAAGGTCAAATAAAACAATTAAATGCTAAAAAAAAAAAATCAATAATAAAATATCGGAAAAAAAACTTGAGTTAACATAGGTTAACTCAACCAACACGTGACAACCCGGTATATGAGATCAGAATAACCTTATAAAAAGGAAAGTGACAAAACTCAAGAAGCTGAAGGTCTAATAATATAATATCAAATGATAAAATTGAAAAATAAAAAAAAAAGAACCTAAAAATAAAAGAATGAAGTCAAACCGAACTAATCTTTGAAACTCATGTCCCAAATCATGAGACCAGCTTACCCTATAGAAGGCAAACCCACAAAAATCATGAAGCAAAATTTCCAACCATCCAAATTTAAAAAAAAAACAAATAGCAAACAAAAAAATGATGACCAAATCTAGTACAAAAATTAAATGAAATAAAATAAATCAAGAAAATGATATAAAACAAAAAAGTAGAAATCAAAAGAATGAGGATCAAATCTAATATTAATATTAAATGAAATAAAAGAATGATGGATTAAATTGAAAAATAAAACAAATCAAGAAAAAATGAAAAACAAAAAAAATAGCAATTTAAAGAATAATAACCAAGTTTGATAGATGAAATAATTAAAGAATGATGAAATACAAAAAAACATTTTGACTTCATAAATTATTTCAAGTAAAATAAATAATAATCAAAAGAGCAAAATATAAATTTAAAGAAAAACCAAGTTGAATGACTAGTCTGAAAAATTGGATGGTTTGACAAGAGAATCGAGAGAGAGAGAGAGAGGTCGCTAACGACAAACCGGTAGTTTGTTGGCAACATACGCCACCCAGGCATAAAGAGTGACATCAAACACTTTGCAATGCCACTTTGGAATATGGTGTTTGGCCAACAAGCAACATTGCATGTATCGCTCGAACCCCTCATACAAACCCAAGTGTTAACGCATTCAATGCAAGCATTGATCATTTTTTTTAATAATATTTAAATTTAATAAATGATCAAATCACCCCTCTTATCCCACATGATAATAACAAAATGCCATAATAAAAGGACAAAAAAAACCATCGATAATAAGTTTAGAATTCTTTGTTATTAGGAATAATTTAGTTATTTTATTATTTTTTAAAAAATGAAAAGCTAAGCAGTTCTTAAACGAGTTATTTATTCTTTTTGATATATATAAAAAATAACCGATTCAACTTCAATCAATTTAATAATATCAAATACACCCTGTAAAAAGACAATCCACCACCAATTTATGCTTCCATGGCTTTTATTATGAATGGTAAAAACATCATTATAAATCTATAATGCAATGGGTGTTGCCCCGAATCACTCATGCCTTTGAGGTTTATATATATATATATATATATATATATGATAACATGCTGGACCTCACAACCAAGGGCCTTGGCCTTACATCGTCTTTACCATAGCCATTTGCCCAAACACCTATAGGGGACTGACTATAAGAGAGCCCAATCCAATCAAATATCACCACATTCATTTTATCATAGGTAAATAATTTTGTTTTTTTTTTTTTTTAAATATAAAGGACAGATAAGTTCGTAAGCAAAATATTTTTCTTAAAAGTAAAAGCAAAGAAGGGGGGGAGACAGACCTTCTGGTTCATGGGGGGAGCAACAGAATTAACGCCCATGTATAGGAGGAGGCTTTTGCGTTTGCGGCCCCTCCTTTTCTTTTTACTTTCTAATGCTGATGGTGATGGCGGTGGCTTATGAGTCCGTCTTTGGAGGGAGAGTTGGTGTGCTTTCTCCTCCAAAGCCCATATTCTTGCACTCCTTCTGGTTTGTCCATGCACGAGCCCATAAATCTGACCTGTTCCCTCCTCTTTCAGCATTCTTCTTCTACTCTTGTATGCCCCCTTAACCCCTATTCAAATTCATTGCATTACAAACAAAACTGATTTAGACTTCCTACTACTCATCGATCATTTGCCCAGTTTGAGGCTAATCAGTGTTTATATCAGCTGATCTTTTTCATATTTTGTACATGGTCTCTCCCACTCCCACTGATTGCTGCATTCATATTAGTTTTTTCGGTTTCACAACAGCGACAGGAATTTATCTCTGCCATAGACAAGAGTATATTGATTTCCCCTCTCTTATCAGAAAGAAGGAAATATGTTATAACGTAAAGACTAAAGAAAAATAAGGGCTGATTGATGCCCCTCTTCTTATCAGAAGAAAATAACAAAAACTTAATGGCTGAAGGCTGACATGCAATTCCAGATTTCAGTTGCAATTTACATGTTCAACTGTCTCTTTACGTTTTCATGCATGCTTCATTTCAATCTCTCAGTTTTTTTTTTTTTTCAATCCATTTTCTTTTGCACTTTTAATCACAAATACATGTACCAACTGATTGACTTGAACAAATTCAAGCCAAAAATAACAGAGCTCCAGAAGCATCAACACTCGCAAAACGAGAGAAACAACCAAACTGAAAGCTGCCCATGTCACCTCAACTTATCAATCAGCTTGTACTTTAACAATTATTTTGAGGAATGCACAAATCTGTAAAAAGAAGTGAATCATGGTGTACAAACAATGCACGGGTTGAGTACAAAGAAGGTACACAAGAACAAATAACCAAATCAACTCTTACCAACAGCAAGGAAATGAAAGCAGCTAAGACTTCAACAATAGCAGGATATCTTCCAAAACTAGCTAGATATCTATTGCTTCTTCCTTTGAAGCAGCCCTGTTACCTAAAATGATCTTTTGAGAATTTGATAGACTAAATCCACAGACTTAACACTAACACTACTCTCCATATAAATCAAGATATCAGGCACCTTGTCGGTGATAGGGTTAGCGTAACGTGGATCAATCAATTTGACAACTGTACGGTGATTCCAGAGCATGTAACTTCCATTTTGGTTTAACATAAGATTCTTGACACATTTGGCACAGTGCCAACGCGTTAGGTTCTGTCATCATCGATACGACAAAGTTTGTAAGGTAAGCTTGAATAGATTCTGAAACGTAAAGTTGAATCAGTACAGTCAAATGAAGTATGAGGAGCAAAGCAGCATGACAGTCACAGAGAATGCTAACCATGCACATCATGTTTTATCACTGCAAATCACAACTTATTGTGTTTGCAAATGCTAATGTGCAACTAGGCCTACTTTGTCAATAGTTTTCTGCTTGTCCGGGTTTTATATGTGACGAGTATATGGAAACTCAAAACCTTAACTTAATGATGTAATAGAAGGTTGAAGGACATGGCTCTAAAGAGTTTATCAGTGCATGCAATTGAAAACATAAGCAAATACTGCATACATGGAATCCAAAAAACTTTAGAGCATCTCCTGAAAAACCTGAGAGTCCAAAACTTGTAAATCATTTGGTGTGATAACTATACAACAGAAAATAACGGAACAAATTTTACTCATCATCAGCAATTCAATGCCACCCAACCCAAGGACCAAAGATAAGACATCCTTTTGTATAAGAACCAGAGATTAGACATTGGGAGAAAATCAGATCTACAGTTTTTGGGTGACTTTTCATGCATTTAATTGACCAAGTTATGAAGGTTTGTGTATCTCACCATAATCTCAGTTGAAATTGTCTTCATCCATCAAATGGTATTGCTTTCTTTCTTTTCTTCTAAGACGTAACAGATATTATCCCTTTGGTTGTTCATTATGATGATGGAACCCACAGACGACAACCATCAATTGGTCTTGTACAACAAGGTTGCATTTCATAGGAGGTCAACAACATTGGCAGCTGAACAACTTCAAGCTTTGTATGGTCAAGGGAAGATTGCAACATCTATGCCTCCAATTTAATGGCTGAATCAAGGGCATCCACTGTGCTATTTTGCTGTGCCCAGAGCTGCGCGTATCTACCTGCCTTGGTCAATAGAACTTCATGGGGTCCCTGTTCAACCACTTTACCATTCTCCAGAACTATTATCTGGAAAATCATATTTTAATGGCCAGGAAAATATGAGTAAATATTGACAGTAGAGGGCAGGTAAGAGAATAATATAGAGAAAGAATAATGACGATGCACACAGAGCATTATAATCTTAGAGAACTCAGAACTGAAGTTAAATAGGACGTTGTATGTTAGAGCGTCCAATAAAAAAGCTAACATGAAGAAGCCACGCCTTATAAGACTCTTTCAAACTTCCCAAATGCTTCTTTAACACCTAACTTCACTAGCAGGTCAACATATTTCACAATCAACAAATACGTTTTGCATGGAGGTTTACATCAGCAGCAATGCAAATTGTGACTTTACTCATGCTCCAATCCAAGTTAAAGCATTCAATGCAAAAACTTAGGATAACAGGTTGAAACTCCCATGAACTATATGATCTTATGCAATTTCATACAGAACCAACAGGGGACTGCTTTAACAATGCAAGTGCATTTGTGTCCCACAGATCTAAGGGAGTAAAAGGAATGCCTATTATTTTGCTTAAAAAGAAAAGGAAACAAGATGTAACAAACTTCCTGCTGATGAAAGTGGAGAGAGAGCCTGAAATTGAAGTAAAGACAGACAATAGCAGAAGCATGAAATTTAAGCGAGCAAGACCGTGGGAATGCTCTAATCAAGTTACTAAATATTCTGACGCAGAACCCTAAAAGTTTAAAAACATAAAAAAATGAAGGAAACATGCTTTCCAAGAATGCTCACCTCATCACACTGCATGGCAGTTGTAAGCCTATGGGCAATGAAAACTGAAGTTCGATTGCTGGATAATGATTTCAATGCATTTAGAATCTCTGCTTCAGTGGTGCTGTCAAGAGCACTTGTAGCTTCATCACATAGCCTAAGGAAATCAAACGAGACAAAGTTCATTAGGCATAGGTGACTGAGGGAAAAAAGAGCTGATATTTCATCTGCTTATGTCTGCAGTGTTGTTTATGTTGATTTAGTTCAACACAACAAATCATTTAGGTTATTAGATGTGACCATTGTCTTTTGGCTAGGTTCAGAAATTGCAGGGGCACATACAGCAGCATTTAAACTAGAATTTATATACTGGACACTGGAACAGGAAAAATTGATCATCGGTGTTATTAGACATGGTTATGCTGGTTGAGAATAAGTTTACTAACACAAACTTGAAAAGAACATAAAGCACAAAAAAAAATATCTTCTTAATTTACAGAAGCAGTGGACAATATCATTTGAAAACTCTATATAAGAACTATAAGACCAGTTGTGGTTTACAATGAAAATCATATGGTCACTCCATTTTGTTGGGCACTAAATGTAATTGTTAAATGCACACGAATGTAAGACCAAAATAGAAAGAGTAGGTATCTTGACTAGACAGAAATATTAATTCAACAGCATTCTTTAAGATTTGGTGAAATGGAATAACCAACTCGATATAATGGATGGATGCATATTGATAAATAAGGATGGAGTTCTTACATGATAGGAGCGGCTTTCAAAAATGCACGGGCCAAAGCCACACGCTGCTTCTCACCACCACTTAACTGGATGGAAAAACTTTCTCATTATAAACAGTCAAGATTCCACAGAATAGAAAACTACACACAATTGTTTCATTTCATTTAATTATGGAGCACTTTGTGTTCCAAGTAGATTCCTAAACTATCCACAATTTATAGAGTTATTCTGCCATGAAATTTCATCACATTTGTTAAGTTTTAACGCTATCTACCTGTGTACTTTATGGAGTCACTATCCCAATCAAGGAGATATGAAATAACGGTGCATCCACTGAGCAGCCAACACCAACTTTTTACTATTAACTTATAGTATGATGGTTAGCAGTTATTACATATATGTAGATGCATTGCAGCCCACACAATTGAATGACATGACATCTGAGAACCATATTTCTCAACTTTCCTTTCTTTTCTGGCTGCTCTTGCTCCATGCAACAGGAAAAAAAAAACCATATGGTATACACAAATCACACACTATCTCCAAATGGATCAAGACACAACTGGAGGGCAATGGATCCACAAGGTTTAGAGTGGCATAGATCAAAAAGTAGACCATCTTAGCCTAACCCATGCAGTTTCATGTCAAAAGGATGAGCCAAGAAAATACAGGATGGAGTGAAAATGAAAAGATCATCTAGCAGTAACTCGTAGTATTTTTATGTTCTCAGTTCGCTTTTGGTGGGTATAATAATATTTGGATCCTAAAACAAAATTCCATCCAAGGTCTTGAAGTTAGGACTCCTATGGCCATTTCAAATAGAAAATTTCTTTAGTTGATAGCAGTAGATCTCTCACCTTGAGCCCTCGTTCTCCTACTATTGTAGAATATTTTTCAGGGAAGTTCATGACAGTGTCATGGATTGCAGCATGTCGGGCAGCATCATAGACCTGAGGTTATAAATAATGGTAAGTGAAGAAGTAATAAGTGTCATAAATCATGAATAATTTCAAGTGTGAAAAGGAAAAAGACACACTTCCTCTCTCGTTGCTGAAAGACGACCATAATGAATGTTGTGAAATATTGTGTCATTGAAAAGTACCTGTATGTCGAACAAAAGTAGTTCAGCTCCTCAACATTACAACTTGCAAGATCTCACAAGGGAGACCTAATTAATATGGGTCATTAAAACAACATGGACAGCTAAATTGCTCAAGAAAACATACTGTGTCTTGTGGGACAACACCAATAGACCTCCGCAAACTATCCAGTGTTACATCCCTTGTATCTTGACCATCAATTTGTATCTGCCAAGGAGAAAATGCCAATTGCCAGACCAAGAATAGGGAAGAGTTTCAATTGGAATCAACAGTATTGTTATGGATCAAACAAAAAAGTTCCAGAAAGACTGGGAGGAAGAAGTGAAACAACAAATAGTACTTCGTTTCAATTCTTCATCAGAACTTATTTCAGAGGAAAATATCAATTGTGGGAGCAGAAGATCTGTTGGACCACATGGCAATAGCAATGGAGGAATCAGTACTTACACTTCCAGAAATAGTGTCGAAAAGCCTGAAGAGTAATCTAAGAATGGTTGACTTGCCTGCAGACAGATACATTTGAAATAAATTAGCAGTGTAATCAAGAGAAAAAGCATTCCTTAAACGGGTATGAGATTGTCATTTAATTCCAGCACATGTAAATGAACTTCCTTGTTTGCATAATATAAATTTATAACAATAATTGCTTAATATAACACAAATGGAGAAAAACATGTTTCTAGATTACTATGATATTTTTATCTCAGCCCTGGTTTCACCCTATAGATTACCATGATATTTTTATCCCAGCCCAGGATACATCCTACAAAACATCACATCATGAGTAAATATCATCCATCATGGGATATCAGAACTATGCATCATCTTTGGAAAGATTAATTTATGAAGAAAGTGAAACATAAATTCCACATTAGAGAACTACTCTAACAAAAATGGTCACAAATACAAGTAGCCCATGATAGTAAGAACTCTAAAACAAAAGAAAACCTTACCACTACCACTTGTTCCAACAATAGCCACACTTTTTCCAGCTGGTACAGAAAAAGTTACACCATCAAGAATTTTTCTTTCTTCCAAGTAGCTGTCACGAGTTTAATATGCACAGTGGATGAGCAATTAATAATCAACAAATCATCAAATATTCACACATGAATAATAGTACAAACTTTTTCCAGCTGGTACAGAAAAAGTTACACCATCAAGAATTTTTCTTTCTTCCAAGTAGCTGTCCCGAGTTTAATATGTACAGTGGATGAGCAATTAATAATCAACAAATCATCAAATATTCACACATGAATAATAGTACAATATTCAATTTCAAATCTAACCACAATCAAACAACAAACATATAATCCATGTCACTAATCTGTCAAACCAATTATACTGTTTAACTGCACATGGATCCAAAATAACAATTGGCCTGCACACGTACAGAGAGTTGAGGACAGGAAGGGGGGATTGAATTAACTATGAAGATAGTTCAAGGACAACAATGAATTGAAATTCCTCTGGAGATCTTCAAGTCTCCATAGATGATAAAGGATGACTGATATATAGTATAAGTGTGGATATGTTTAAGGAAATATGTTACAATTTGGGATAAAAGAATACAAATGAAAGTTGAGATTCTGAAACTGCTCAACTCTATGAACCTTGAAACATTGGTTTTCTTCTCAGGAAAGAAAGAAAGAAAGAAAGAAAGAAAGCAAAGCCTCCACTTTTCAGGATGTCATCTGATAAGTAATCTATTCAGTATTGATTTTGTTTTCTCTCTCTCTCTCTGTAGCTTAATTGTCAAGAGTTGGAAATGTAGGACTTTAGCTCTTGAAGGAATTGAAATCTGACTTCTGGACCATACCAAAAGAAAATCTAAACTGTAATAAAATTAGATTTTCTATGGAAATAAAAGAAAAATATTTCCAGCCTTCAAACCTAGACTTCCTTCTGTATTGTGTGAGTAAAAATTTCATTAAATCAACTAGCTTTCGCTGGTGAACATTTAAGCTTGCTTTGGAGTGAGAGTCCTCGAACACTCAGAGTTTACCACCATTAGATCAAATTCTGACTTCAAGTAGGAAACAGGCAGCAAAAATCTATATCAGCACATCAAACACTAAACCTGAATGATTTCGTCAGCTGGGTTGCCACATAAGCCATTCTCTATATGATACAAGAACAAGAATTTTATTTTTTTATAAGGTCATCCAGGTACAGGCAGATCAGCACCACAGATTACTAAAGCAATATAATGATCCCAATTAGAAACTGGGAAAAGAAAACCTATACTAAAGTAAAATCAATATCAGAGCCAGAAGCGGAAGTAATTTTGGATAGCAACGACTTCAGGAAACAGACTTGCTAAATGCAAGAATTTGACAGCTTATTCAAAATAATTGCAACAATGGAAATAACAACTCAACTTTATATATGAAATTGAGACTAGCTGGATGTCAAACAAATTTCAACAAAGAAGGAACCATCATCATACCTGAAGTGTACATTGTCAAATTGAATGCCACCTCCCTTTAACATTAGAGGTTTGGCATCATCTTTATCTCTAATATCAGGTTTCTCCTGCAGAAATGTATGAAACAAAGTACTTCATAAACCAGGTCCACAAGGAAGCAGTTTTTTTTTTTTAAAAAAGGAAAAATCATTTGGATCAACAATCAAATCCATGCACTATAGTGTTACAAATGAAAATGTAATAAAATAAAAATGGTGCATTTTTTGTTTCTTTTGCTTTTGCTATTCTACCATGCTTTACGGGGGTATGTTCAGAAATTGTCAAGTTGCTTCACAAACTGGAAAAGATAATGGAATTGTAAAGAGTGAAAAAAAAAAAATGAAATGCTAGATTGACTCCCGAGCTCCAAGAAAACTTCAGAGTTCCTTGAAAAAATACCTCGAGTAAGTGAAACATTGACTTCATGTCAACAAGACTCTGTATTGTCTCACGGTAAACACTGCCAAGGAAATTAAGTGGAAGGGAGAGCTGGAAGAGTAGTCCATTTACCATAACCTGTGTTTTCGCATTCATACATAATTTGTATGACCATCAGTTAATCACGAGATAATAGAGCCTTATAATAATTTTTCTTTTATAAAGAAGCTTTACCAAATCACCAACAGTCATCTGGCCATTCATAATTCCATGTGAACATAAAACCATAGCTGTTGACAGAGCTGTGCTAAAAATCACATTTTGGCCAAAATTCAAAAAAGCAAGACTTTGCGATGTTTTTAAGGCAGCATCTTCATACCCTGAAAGAGAGCATTAGTATGAAATTGAGAGAGAGAAAAGCAGATATAAACACAAGAAGAGACTGATTAAAAGCGATGCTTGAGTTCAGAAAAGTAGTATGGTATAACATATAGAGTCAAGCATTTAGAGTACCATGTCCTTGAATTATAGATGAGATTGTGATGAAATTCACTCGCTTGGCTTGCAGGCCAAGATAATCAGAGAAAAAATCAATAAAAGAATGAAGCAGAAATAACAAAAAGAAAAGTGCTTGTCGCAGGATGCCTTCACAGGCATTAATGATAATGGAGTTATTAAAAGATCAAGTTGAAACATAAACAATACATAAATCCAAATATAGAAACTTTCTAAACAGGAAAAAGGTCAAGTTAAGAATAGTAAGATGGGGCGATGCCATTAAGCAAACCATTTCAGTTACTTGCAAACTCTAACTTAGTCTCGAGCTAAGTCAAGGTTCAACTACTCACCATATGAGTGTTGCCAGGTGCTTGAAGGTTAGTTCATAGCCACATTTTCAGGCACGTGCTTGAGAGTATAATATAAAACCATCACCTAGACTCACCTAACAATTTAAGCTCTTGCATCGAGTGGTTCTTTAGCATGGTGTTATAGCCTTCTTGATCAAGTGGTTAAGAGTTCAAATCCTACCATCCACATCCTCCTTAATTAAAAATTTCAACACAAGATAATGGTAAGCCTTTGCAAGTTTTAGAACTAAAGGGCTATCACTTATTGTGGGTTACAGAGTATATAAAACCATGTAATTGAACCTCATCTAACAGCTTCTGGGTTGAGGGATACTTTGAATGCATGCACAAAGAAAATGCTTGCAGGATTTGTAAGTCGATCATTTGGCCTCTCTATCAGCCATCACCCAGCACAATATATATATGAAAAACACGATTGACTATAATGCAGATCAGTGCTACTTAACATCTCATTCTAGCAATGCCACATCATGATTGTCTTTTTTATGTTTTTATGGGTCATCAATATGTTAATTTATTCCTAGCAGTGGCAGGTTTGTTTCAGATTTAACATTAAAGAAGTAGATAACAACTATAATGCTCCAACTACTCACTCTTTAAGTACTCATCATATTGCTCAGCTTCATAAGCTTCATTGTTGAAATATTTGACAGTCTGGTGAAAGCAGGGAAAAATAAAAAAAAGCAAGATAAGCAGAAGCTTTGACAATGGAAAGAAATTGGTTGCAGCACAGTAAATGAGGCATCAAACAACAGATAGAAAGAAAAGCATTAAAAAAAAGATGCACCAGAGTTAAGCAGTACGTAAGCAGAAAAAAATACCAATAAAAGGAGGCAACATAAACTCACCTCATAATTGATAAGGGAATCAATTGCCTTTGTACTAGCATCATTATCAGCTTTATTCATGGCCTTCCTGAAATTGGTTCTCCACTGCACATGACATGGAAAATTTCATGAAAATGTGATCAACAAAAACACTCTTGCTAATTTATGAAAAAGTTTCGGGGAACAGATCATAGAGCTACTACATGCGATCACAATCTGTAGCGTGAAAGAAAATGACAAAGGATAGCACCACAGCACATTCTCAAAATTCATGCAGAAAGATGATTGTGGAAGAAGAAGTGATCAATTAAGAGGTGAGAATTGGAAGAATGTGAATTGGAAGTGATCAATCAGTGTACTATCTATTTCAGAACCCATGTGCAAGGTGGCAACAAAGAATTGGAAGAAGATATATTACCCGTGTCACAGACAATGTGAAAGTAACATTTGCAGCAACTGAGAGTGAAGTGATCAACACAAAAGGGGCTCTAAATTTTGAACCTATCTATTTCAGAACCCATGTGCATGGTGGTAGCAAAGAATTGGAAGAAGATATATTACCTGTGTCACAGACAATGTGAAAGTAACATATGCAGCGACTGAGAGTGAAGTGATCAATGCAAAAGGGGCTCCAAATTTGTATGCCAGTATACTTGAAACCATAGATATCTGGAAAGATGCATGATAAAAATCGGTCAGAAAATGTTCAGAAATAAGGAAGCAATTGTACAGGTAAAGACTAAATTTCTAACAGGTTATGCCAAGAAACTGAAGAGTTTCATTACAGACAGGTATCAAGAATTCCACAAAAGATTGGTATGTTGTTTACCAGGGATATCAGCATGTTTAACTAAATCCAACATATTTAAAAAGTCACGTGACACAAAAGAAAAAAAAATCCAGAAGAAGTTCATACCTCTAGAATGGTTGGTACAACATTGAATACCATAGATGAGAGGATGAAGTTTATTGCTCGGCTACCACGATCAATTATTCTACTTAACCCGCCAGTTTCTCGACTGGAAAGACAGTGATCAAATGAGATACTTAACAGAATTGTCACGAATAAACTATTAAATGCCGCCTATATATATGACAGAAAGGAAGGGCTTTTCTATGATGTAGCATCATCGGTTTGAGGAAGCAAATACCTAAGATGAAAACGGAGGTCAAGCTCATGCAAATGTGAAAAAACCTGCAATTTCAAAATGAAAAAAAAAACATGTACATTAAATTTTTAAATCAGAACAAAGAAAACAAACACATCCACAGATAAGACCCAGAATAGGTAGAAGCATTGATTAACCTTCCCAGACACAGTTCGGATTGTCCTCAGAGCTACTTTAGAGAACACAGCAGTCCTCAATTCTGGCAAAAATACAATTGTAAATATGAGAGGAAAGGATAAAAGATACAAACTTGTCTAGTGTAATGAGTAAGCAATCGTGTATAGTCGCAGTAAGTTACCATTGAAAGCAGAGGATCCACAGCGCGCAATGCCATAACCAATGAGAACAGAAGCAGGGGTAGCAAAGAGAGCAAGGAAAGTGGAATTAGCAGCGGTGAAAGAAGCAAGAGCAGTAGCATTGCCTGTAGCAACAGTCAACCAATCGACAGCCAGCTTAAAAAGAAAAGGGACTTGAACATTCAAAACCTTAGCAACCAAAAGGAAACCAAGGGCCAGAAGCACCCTTAAGCGAAATTCAGGGTTATCTTTCATCCATAAATAACTGGCCAGAGTCCGTAAGATTTTCATGTCAGCAAGTTGCTGGTCTGATTTATCAGCAATAGCAGGAGTCGTAATCGATGGTGATGATGAAGCTTTATTGGCAGCATCATCATCGTCTTTATCCTTTGGAGCTGAGGTTGAGAAGAAAGCGTGGCCATTGAGCATTGAGTTCTGTTTTTGTAACAAAATTAATAATAAATAAATATATAATAGTGAATTACGAACAGATATGGAGAGGGGGTGAAAGGACAAACCGGTGGCCGGAAAGGAGTCGAGGAGGAGGAGGAACTGGAAAGGAAAGCATTGGGATTCCATGAGGGAGGAGTGGAGTATGATGTGTTGGATAGGAAGGGGAAACTGGCGTGAAGAGCAGTGCTGCTGTCGGTGCTGCTCGGCCCAAGAAGAAGGCGGCATCTTCGGGTGTGATGATGATTGGGGAGGGAATGGTTGAAGCAGCATAGAAATAAGAGAGGATTTTTATTATTATTCTTGTATTTGTAATAATTAGAGTGGTGATGGCGAAGGAGGTGGAGGTTGTTATGAGCCCTAAAGCACTTATTAGATGCCGAAGCCACTGTTGCCGCCGTCGCCGTCACTAACATGCTGGATTGGGATTGGGGTAGGGATCGGGATCGGGATTGCTCTCTGTTTCTGTGTCCTTATTAATTTAATATAATTTTAATGAAGGGAGCCAATGCACTTATACGGTTGACTTAGATTGTTCTCGATATGCTTGCTCACATTTCAGAATCTACTGACAAGCCAAGCCCCTCCCTCCCTTCCTTCTTCCCTAAAGAGAACAAAAAAGTTAACCGCAACTGCCATTGCGTAGTTGTGAAATGTGGGGCCGTACACTTACGTTACAGCACTTCTATTCCATTCTCTCGTCGTGTTCACTCACTCAAAGACACATGAAATCAAACCTGTTGTCTATGATTTCTACACCTCCATTTACAAACTATTTTCTTCGTAAGGGCTTCCAAAGCAGAGGCAGAATGGCAACTACCTGCAGCCTGCAACAATATGGGAGACCACCACCCTTTATCAATCTCCACCACAAACAGCAGCACTCAAGCAACTGCTCCTCGAGGATTAGTGTAATGGTGGGAAACAGGAGTGTTATGCTTCAGGGATTTGGCAATAACAATAGCAGTAAGGCAGCAACTGCGGGGATGGTGGTGAAATGTAGTGGGATAGGAATAGGTGGCTGATTTACTGTGTTTGTTATCGCGTGCAAATATTTTTCTAATTGTTTATTTTTTTTTTGAAAACATATTAAAATTAATTTTTTTGTAAGATATTTTTCTATTTTAATATATTAAAATTATTAAATTAATGTTTTTTCAATTAAGATATATTTTTGAAATAGACCTAGTTTATAACGCACCAAACAGTCACTAATACTCGATCCAGGGCAATGGCTGTGAGATGTGGAGGAGCACAAAGCCATTGCCATTTATCTCAATCGCCTCATCCGTCAGGGCTACTGTATCCTTGACCTCACTGCTTGTGGCCTCGGGGATCCTGAGACCACCCTTACCGAAGTTCATCCTGTTTGCCCTGTAAGAAGTAATATATTAGATGCCACTAATGGTCATTTCAATATCATACCACATGATTCTTCTTCTTTTTGTTGTTGATTTTTAGGCACATCTGGGGAAGCAGCTCATAGCAAGGTGGTCTTTTCCCCCCAGAAGTTGATTTCAGACCTGAACACCTGCCGCCTAATGCCAAAGGACTTGTGGTTTGGATAACTGAAGCCAAGGCGTGTCACATTTCTATGGTTTTCTCGGGATCCAATTAGCGGGAACCAAAAAAGCACAGGCAGCCTTCAAATCGATTAAAAAAAAAAAAAACCCACATTCAGACATGTTTATGCATACCTCATGTACAGGTTTTATCCAAGGAAGGACTGCAGTTTCTAGCTCTGCTGCCAACACTCCGCCCTAATGTCAGAGTCATTGCTGAACGTGGAAATTGGTAAGCTTTGTTTACTGATTATTCACCAATCATTTAGTCCCATTTACCATTTTGATGACTCTCGTTCCGTTCTTCAAAACTCGAATTCGTTGCACGCTGCAGGTCTTAATGTTATAAGCTTAATTTCACCATGCATCCACAGTTTCATATTGCAATCAGTGAAGTCTCAGAATGATTGAACCCTGCAAGTTGCCAGTTCGTTTTCCAGCAAACCATCATTTGCCATGTCAAGCAATGCTTATGAAACAATAATGATAATCTTCTTGGTATCAAAAAAATCAAACTATGCGTCTAGAGGTATTTTCACATTTGTTTTTGTTAATTCCATCACCATCAAAGGCAATTTCATCTTTTAAGGTCCATTAATTGATTCTTTTAATGGATAAAGTTATTGGCAAGTTAGAGGTGATCGTGCATTGTGTTCAGCTGAGGCACTGACTTGGACTGACATCAACAGACATGATTGTATCCTTATTAGTCTATTAGCCGAGTTTATCATCGAGCAAGAACTATACCATTACAATAAATTACTCTGTTGTTTAACAGACTATGCAGGACACTACCCAAAAATCCTTCATGTACTAACTAAGTCCAGTAAAACAAACATAATACATCTCATCAACACATTATACGACGTTCAATGATCTTTCACAGTGGCTTTAGGCTCACAACCCATCAAAACATATACCTAATCTTTTAAGAAATAGGTATATACATACTATTACAATAAACTTTCAAGGAAAGTCCAATCTCACTATTGTATTCCTTTTTTTTTTTTTTTCTAGAGTATAGTTTAACCATTTCAATTTCGTCCTATCACTAGATTCTCTCTTGCCATTATAGTCTAATAACATTTACACATAATCTAATAACGTTTTATCATCTTGAAATTAAGGAAAAATCAAGATGGTTAGTTTAGAATGCTTGACCCCAAAATATTCTGCCGGCTCCAATTCATTGATGGTTTTGGTCTCCACATACTCCAAGCAATGGACAAACTAGTCCAATTAACTCGTATCAAATCCTTGCATGGTTTCCCGAAGTTATGCTTTTCTTTTAGTGAGAGGACCATTGCTGGATTGAAGAGGTCATTGTTTAACTGACACAAGTAGATAGTCAAACTTTCCTCGTATAAAGCCAGCAAACTTCTATAGTTTTGGGATTAAATAACAGCATGAGAATCAAGCTACATAAGCCATATAAATTAATTCTTAGAATACAGTTTAAACTATTAAATTAAAACTATCATAATAGCCTAGCCCAAAAAAATTCACTTAAAAAATATATTAAAGAGCAACATCACCTTATAATTTTGAGTTGGAATAGTTAACTTTGAGACTTGGGATATATAGCAAAAGAATAACGTTCTTTTGACATTCAAATTATTAATAGGTTACACTTGTTTTTAATAAGATAAATTAGTCAACGTATCCTTGGTCCAACTTTCTCACAAGAAGATCTCTCCGGTGATCAATTCCAAAACCAAGAAAAAAACAAATGCCCGTGCTAACAAACAGGTTACCAAGCTGAGGCTAGACGATATTTTAACAATAGAGCGACAAAAATGCAAAGGAAGTGGTCTTGTTGAAAACCCTGCAATTGTACATGTTGAAGTCCTAACCTCCGTCTCATTTACCCTTTATATTTCCTATTCTCTCGTATATCAACATAAATCATAAAACCTACAAAGTAACAAACTAAATTTTTCTCTTCCCACGCCTTCGACTGTCCAGATTATCCAAATCTAGTAGCCTTGATGATGAAGAAGCTGGCATTGGAGTTGATAAACCAACAGACTCTGGAATGTCGAGGTTGACTCCCATGGACTGGCTTTCCATAGCACGCTTGATATCAAGTTCATGAAACTGTTGAACTTCAATTCTTACCTTGTCGATCTGCTCATTGGAGGATACATGTAAAATAACAGGTAAGAGCTAGCAGATGGTCCAAAGTAAACCTTTTGTCATATATGTAATTAATTGTTGTCATATGAGCAAAATATGAGTCCAAATTAATTTACCAGTTCAATGTGGTGAATGGATGAATGTGCATCAGCAAGTTTTGTTTGCAGATCATCTAACTTTTTCTTTCGATATTCCTCATTCTCCATTTCATTCCCAATCTCTCCTAATCCTTTATACAAACCTGCAAGAGCAGTTGTGGTATAACCCAGATGAGATGATAACCAATAAACCGAATGAACTTGACAGGTATGGAATCATAAATCTCTCCAAAATAATCTAATCTAGTAGAAACAGGAGAGCTTGTTCTCCAAGACTAGCATTCTTAAATCAACAAATTAAAAACTTTTACATAATTTAGTCTTAAAGGACTGCTAATCTCAACTAATTTAAGTATCAGTTACGGTTCAAAAGAATTGCTATTTGTTTTCAAAGCAAAAAACTTTCAAGATAAGTATAACTGAGGTCTTGCAGAATGGTCATGAGATTCAAAGTAGTATCATTTTTGGTTCAATTCCACCACCAGCGTTTTATTCCCTAACAGCCCTCTCCCCATAAATCCAGAAGGAAGGAAAGAAATTTTACATCTTCAACACACATACTACATAACTGGCCATGGATTGCCACTTTATGACAGGCAAAGTATTAAAGAGTCAACAACATCCACATTGTCTGTCCATTCTAGTAACATACAGATAGAGAGTGGGAGATATATTGCACTTCAGAGCTGACTAGATCAAATCAAGAGCAAGGATTCAATGCAGAGAGCTATACCTGTCAGAACCGACAGCACCCAGATCTGAGTTGGGATATCATAAAGCTTCTTTGCCAGCGTAAGGGAAGATCTCAAGATCTCTCGGGCTTGTACAGTATCATGCAAAGCAAGAGCCAAATGTCCAAGGATTGTCAAATACTGTGCAATGAGTTGAAGGTTACCCATACTATTATGAGCAATCTGCAGGCCCTTGGCCAGCCGAGCTCTGCACGAACAATGTTATTTTAGCACAAGAGAAGAGAGATGGAAAAGCAAAATTTAAAGATGAACCTCGAAACCATTTATTGAAAAGAATAAAAGTGTTACACACACACCAAAAAAAAGAAGGCAGGGGAGCAATATTTCTTAATCAATCTATATTTATACTTCTCCTAGCACCATTTAAGGTGTGCGTGCCTTCCTTTTCACAGTTCACACCAAAAATTTACTTCTGTTCCTCTCTTTTTTTCCTGTGAATAAGTTCAACTCTATTGAAATTTTAAAAATATCCAGAAAACACTACATAGTTTAAGCATTCAGGTGTCATATCCTAAGATAAATTGTTCATTTCAATCTTCCATAGCACTTAGTTCTTGCATTGGATAAAGAGAGAGAACAAAGCCTGGCATCCCCACAAAAGAAGGAAAATAGCTTTTGGCAAAACACAACTTAGAAGGTAAAACTATTTTCTTCACTAACGATGACTTTATTAGCTACGTGTGGTTAAAGGATAGCATATAGATATAGGGATGTGGAATGGACAGGACATAAAAGCCATGAAAAATAATGGCCATATGCTATGCCAGCCAAACATCCTCCAGTTCAAACAAAATTTTCCATAGTGAAGTTGTTAATAAGAGCCCAAGCATCTACCGTGCTTCCTCATATTCGTCCTGCCTCATCAATAAAAGGCCATAAGCAAAAAGAACACTTGCTTGCTCTCGAACTCCTACAAAAGAATCCTTCATTCTGTAAATTGGTCCAATCAAATCAAGTGCCTGCACCAAACAAACTAAAATGTAAATAAGCTAAAGTATTGAAGAAATTTATTGCACTTGAAATTTAAATTGCTATCTACAAAAGTAACATCAACATCAACATCATCATCATCATCATCAACATCAACATCATCATCATCATCATCATTAAAGGAGACATTTAACCTGTGATGATGATTCAGCATCACCAATGCAGATGTAAGAGACAGCTGCATAAACTTGGCACATAGCTTGCATTGACTTGCTCCCTGTTAGCTGCACAAACAGCATATTTGAAACATTTGGTGGGTCATATGATAAAGATCTGCTTGTTAAGCATAATAAACATTTGCATATGCAATAACTAGCTTTTGCTGATTATAGCATTAGCTAAATAGAATGATGCTCATTCTATGATCCCTATGCATCATTCAGACCATCGAAGTTGAAATTGGTTAGTAGTGGACCAACTGTAGTGTGACAGTAACAGCAATACCTTTGCAGCTTCAATGTAATGAAAAGCTGCTTCACTATAACAGCCAACAGAATGAGCATACTGCCCTCGTAGCATCTCAATTATACTCTCACAGGCCTGTAAAATTGTTGGAAAGCGAATGAACCACTCTTTCATTTGCACCAATGCCTAACAACATAGAGATCATGATAAGTATTTTGTTTAATGAACAGCAAACCAACGCCATTGGTTTGTAAAGTATAAAAGGCCTGAAAACCAAAGAGCAGACTAAATCAAATTCTACTAGCTATTAAATAGTTGTGGTGGGTTAAAGTTCTGCTTATCAGTTGGAAAAAATAACCAATTACTAACTGGAATCACCAATTCAAAGAGAAATTCTCAGTTGTGAAAGCTGGCTTCTTACATGAGTGAGTGAACCAAAACATTTTAAGGTGAACTCAAAAGCAGAAAAATTCAATGCCTTAGTATAGGCACAAGTACGTTATACATTTGACTTGAGTGTCTTGTGTCTAACTGAATAAGTATATCCATTTAGTGTTATATCATATCATTGCCAGATATTGATAACTCCTCTACAGCACTATGTTTAACAAGATAGAATAAAGAACTAGTACAAAATAAGCAATGAAAACATTTTAGCCCTTTTATTTGATCATTCCTGTTCAAATATTGCATGATCAAGTTTATTAGTGAACTCAGCAACCCTACATAAGGGTATAAGCAACTGCACGAAAACACTAAATTAGACAAATAGAAAGATAATCTTGGAATATAGAAGGTCTTGTGCCCAAATACCACCCACCCCAAAGGGCCCAAACTCGCTTCTCCACATTCTCAGACAGAGAAAGAGAGAGAGGAGTAGGAGGTGAAAAACACACACTACATGATAAGCAATAGTACTGGAGGCACCACCCACCTACCTCTTGTGCTTCAACAAATTCAGATCTTGTGAGTTCCACGGCAACTTTGTTTTCAAGGAACTGCATTAAAAGCATTAGATACACACCAGCCATCCAAATGGCAGAGTGCTGCAAATCCACTTCTGCTCAACAGAAAATGCCAGAAAGCTCGTATAAGTGACCCAAAGGATGAAAGATACATCTTTTGAGCATCATGTAAGAATGAGACTAACCTCTAACACCATCAGTTATTCCAAGCTTCACCAACTCCACTGCAAGACAATAACTAATCATGTTTCTGACTAGCACACATGGTCAATACTTGAATTGTAAAATCTAGCATTATTTAAAACGCCAAAATCTCTCATACTGACTGTCAAATTTATAAGAAGTAGGAGCTGCAATTCATTGAGGCAAGCCTAGAATATTTACCACGCTAAAAATTTCAGACAAAGGAAAATCCAATGAAATGTTATGCAAGCCCCAAAAATGCTTATCATATTAAAAAGAACTGTCAGAAGTGTGTGTCCACTTCAATTTAACCAAGGAAGTTTCGATAATTCAAAATGAAATATCAGTCTTAACTCAGATGGATGAGAACTGACACTAATACAGTAACATGATTTTTATACAATGCAACTAAAAAACCAAAAAGATGAAAGAAATGAAATTGGTCTTAGTTAAAAATATTAAACCTTGAATAGCACGCATCCCAGATTGAATCCGCTTTGCACACTCCTTAAAAAGTCCTCTTGGTCGACCAAATATGACCACCATAAGATCAACCAGAGCATAGACAGCACTTTTTGGCAACCATTCTCCATCAATGGGAGGTGGTGCCAACACAAGCTTCTCTTGCCATGGCCGTTTAGTATTTCCAAAATATGCAGGTTCCAGAGGTTGTTCAGCGGACCAATTCGTGTTGTTCATACTTGAGATACGATCTTGAATTTGAGCTTGCTTTGAAGACAGTAAGGACCTCTCTCTGTTGGGTAAGTCAGGCCTGGAAAGACTTTGATTTAAAGCATTGAGTTCATTGGTTAGTCTCTGTGCTTCCCGCATTTTGTGCGAGTCAGCCTTCATAGCAGCATCCAACTTGTCCACGTGCTGGTTGGCATTCTTGTAGTCGCAGACACGAAGTTGATAAAATATGTGAAGTAGCTCATTGTAAAAAAGCAAACCAAGGCAGTGTTCCCTCTTTCGTGCCACAACAACCAAAAAAAAAAACAAATTCCAATCATAAGGCCTAAATTACACTACAATCAAGATTCATTTAGCAGAAATTATCAAAAAAAGAAAGACAAATTACTGACTCTATCAGGGCCTAATGATTCCCAAAGGTCGTCGCATCTACGAAGAGCAGACTGAACTGAATTATCATCGTACCATTGCATCAGATGCACGTGCAGTACCGAAGTTGCAAAAAACATCTAAGATTTGTATAGCAGATTAGTGAGATAGTAATGAGTAAAATAAACCAAGCATCGACATATATTATCAACAGAAAATTAAAAATAACCTGTAACTCGGGATAACATAATTGAGAAGCAGAATCAAAGCCAGATTCCAAAGCAGAGAAAGCAGAATGATAATCTCCTTCAATAATCAAAGCATTAGCCAGCTGAGAATTGAAATTGCAAGCCCATAACCTCACCGAAACCCTAAATAAATAAAAATTAAAATAAATAAACAAATGACAATATATTTTTACAAAAATATATAAATAAAATGAAGAATGACTACATACTCGGGAGGAAGGGAAGCTGTGAGGTCGAGAGCTTTAAGGAGGGTTTGTTTTTGAGGAGGAATAGCTCCAACGAGATGATAACACTGACTTAACATGCTGAAAGTACGGAATTTTAAGTCGAAGCAAGAAGGAATCTGTTTGAGAAGAAGTTGGGAGCGTTCCAGATGGGATTTTGCTTGATTCACGTTGTGAGAGTGCTTCAGCAGTAGAGTTGAGATGCGGAGACGGGTTTTCACCTCCACGATCGGTAAGAAAGACGCGTGGCTCTGACAGATGGCTTCAAGGCATTTCACTGCTTTTCCTATCTCTCCTTTCTTCTCCGCGTAATCTGCTAATCCCCATAGTCCCTCTGCTACTGCTTCCATTTTTTTCTTTTTTAATTTAACTACATAATGAATTTGTTGCAGATTCCATCCACCAGCATTTTTAGGGATTTTTTTCAACAGCACGCCAGGAAGATTGGTACTGAAACGACACCTCTTTCTTCAGCACTTTTACGACACGTCGTTTTTCGATTTTTAAAGCGTTTTATTTTCATCAAGGGGTCTTCATTTAGTTATTGCTTGCATAAAAAAATATATTATTAATTTGTGCACACTATTATTATTATTAAAAAAAAAATACCAATGACATGTTTGTAATCCTTTAAATTGAATTGAATTCAAAAATTTTAATGAAATTTATATTTAAAATTCATTTTTAATGTTAAGAATTGAGTTTGAAATTAAAATTAATCTTTAAGAATTATACAAAAATAAATCAGATATCAAAATCTTTTTATTTATAATTCTAAAAATAAAAAATTTAATGTTAAAACTATTTTTTTTAAAACAACAATCTACCTATTTTTCCAGAGACCTTGAAAAATAAAATAAAGTTGATAAGGGTAATATGAAAAATAAAATGAATTAAATTTCATATCTTGCAAACATGTGAAATCAACTTATTTATGAATTGAATTCAAATTAAAAATTATAAAATGAATTCAATTATAATAAAGAATTGGTTCCAAACAAGCCATAAAAGGTGTGGGCAAACCATTATAGCCTACGTCGTTGTTCACACACCCATAAAATTTATTTTAGAAGTGTGTTTTTTTTTTTTCATTTTGGTCATTAAAGTTTTTTCTCCTAGATTCAATCATTTGGCTCTAATTTGTTAAATAAGAGCATAATTAAAAGATGGAGGATCAAAGTGAAAAATAAATGAAAAATAGATGGCAATTTCAAAGTTTGTAAAAGTTGACTTTTATCCTTATACTTTTCAATTTCTTTTTTTTTTCAATCCTTTGTTACTAAATTGATAGCCAATTGGCTCTGATTTGTTGAATAAGGGCATGATTGAAAGATAGAGGGTCAAAGTGGAAAAGACAAGAAAAATAAGTGGTGGCTTCAAAGTTTGTGTGGAAAGTCCTCTTTGGTTCTTATATATACTTTCCAATTTCTTTTTTTCAGATCCTTTAGTTTTTACAATTTTAATTTTTGAACAAAATGTCATTTTTCATACTTTTCGATATCTAGTATGAGAGAAGAGAGAAAGTCATGAAATTCTTGTAGTAGAGAGAGAAAGTCTCGAATGACATTGATTTAGCCAATGAAAATATATCAATCTTGATGTCAATGAGTTTCATTCGATAAGAGGAGTCTCACCTAGGTGTTCATCTGATCTTGATCTAAAATTGGCCTCCCCATTACATAAGATGGTAGATCTAAGCTCGTGAAGTTTTGTCATTCTAGGTTTGGGGACAGGTTTTTAGGGTTTTTGAGGTCATATACCGATTTATCAATGTGTATTAATGTTTTGGGTCAAAATATATTGAAAAAGAGATTTCTAGGTCAAAATTCCACCACCCTCAATTTAGTGGCTGGATTTTGAAGAAAAGGAGGCAAAGTGTCGCTTGCATTTTCTTTTCAAAAAAATAACCTTGAAAATGAAAAAAATAAAAGTCAACCCAATCATGTGGGCCTAGGCTGAAAGGTCCACGTGCCTAGACTTTTTTAAGCCTAGACGTGCTGGGCTAGTAAAGGCAACCTTATGTGCCTGATATTCATTTTTTTATTCATTGTTTTTTTTTGTCCTTTTACTTTTTTTTTTCAATTTCAATCTTTAATGTTGGGTTTTTTTGAATTTTTTTTGTTGGCTTTTTTTTTTCAATTCTAACACATTTTTAATAATTTGTTATTATGTTGTTTTTTACTATAATACAATTTAATTTTTACATAGTTTAAGAATCAGATTTAATATTTTTTTTCTCATATTAGGAGGTATTATTTTTGTGTAGTTCCACATAAAATTTGTTTTCTTTACCTTTATTCAATCGCTTTTCTATGCATGTCTTTTTTTATTATCATTTTATTAAATAAAATAATAGTTCTAAGGTATAAAATTATTGAATACAATTGAGTCTATAGCTAGTGTTTCGAGATCATATATCTACATCCATAACTATCTCTTAACTTTTCAATTTAGTTTTTGGTTAAATATTGTTTAGTTTTTATTTGATTTTCACATAAAATAATGAAATTTTTTTTTAATATATATAACCTTATATAATATTTTTTTTCTTTGATTTTATTCAATTAATTTTTATGTGTGTTTTTGTTTTTATTATCGTTTGATTAAATAAAAAATTTATTTTAATAAAGTAAGATATTAAACATAATCGGGTACATGATCCATGTTGCAAGATCAAATATTTTGATATACATTTATTTCTCAATTTTTTCTAGTTTAGTCTTTAGTTATCGTTAACAAAATTATTTTACATTTATTAGCACAAAATGATTCTTGATTTATTTAATTAAATGCATGTATCAACTTTTTAATTTACGATTATGATTTTTTTATGTTAAAAAATCTTACATATTTATTTTTTTGTGTTAAAAAAATTTATCCAACTCGTGGCAAAGTGTAAGTCCCATAGCTAGTAATAAACAATAATCGAGCTATATTTTCAAAAAAACCATTACATAAATTATGTCTGTGACATAAATTATAAGACATATAAATAAAATATAGCAGTTCTTTAAAGAAATAAAAATTCTAGCATTAGATTGAACCACTTCAAAGGCGATAAAGTAATGTAACTTTCTAAGATGGACATATCATCTCTGTCATCACGAACCTTTTTTTTTTTAAATAACCCTATCATTACTAGTATAAATAAAATCATCTACATATAAGCATACAAAAAACATATTGTCTCCATCTTTAATTTTAATGAAAATTTTATGTTTATGTTGACATCTTTTAAAACCTTCCTTTAAAAAAACAAGCATCAATATGATTGTACAGTCTTTTAGAGCTGAATTTAGCCTATATAGAGCGTTTTTCAATTCATATACCTTATGTTCATCATGTAATTTCACATAACTAGGAGGTTGATCAATAAATCCTTATTCTTGTAAGTCTCCATATAAAAAAGCTGATTTCATATCCAACTAGAAGATAAACTATGAATTTTGAGTTGTTAAAGTAATAATCAATCTAATTGTGTCTTGTCTTGCAACCAAAGCAAAATCTTCTTTGTAATCGATACCATACTTTTGCTTGTAACCTTTAGCTACTAGATGTGCTTTATATTTTTTGACTTTACCATTCTCCTTCGACTTTTTCTTGAACACTAATTTCATGTCTATGATTTTTTATACTTTTTAAGCTTTGTAAACTCCATATTATTTCTTTTAATGAAATCAATTTCATCATTCATAGTCTTTCATCACTTTGATTCTCTTACAACATCTTTAAAAGTCATAGGATCGCGATACAAGAATAGCATAAAATGAGTAAGTGGATTATTAGATTGATCAATTCTAGTTTTCTCATAATCACTCATCCATGCAAGTCTTTTTCTAATATGTTGTGATCGTTGTTCATCATTTGCTAAGGTTGCATGTGTGCTTTGATCATCTATTGGTTGTGGTGCATCCTTCACATACTTGTCCATTTTCTCATCATTATCTCTATCTAAATCCACTGAAATATATATTTTTAGCACCATTATTGCTCTATAAATAGTATTTGTTTTCATAAAAAATAACATCATGAATAATAACAAATTTTTTTTTGAGGTATCCATATAAAAAAATAACATTTCAATATGTGCATATACCTATGATACCCGAAGAATTTAACTTTTGATTTGTCTATTATTTATGGCTTGTAAACTCTTAAATGATTGTTGTCATAACCTCTTCACCTTCTCTGAGAATTGGAAGGATATGTTTATTTACAAATGTTTTATTTGAGAATCTACCATTACTATTGCTCATACTTTTTCCTCTTCCTCGACCACCTCTATATGAGGTAAAAAAACAATTATTAGATGACGCTTGTAAAGCTTGCACCTTCTTGTCTTGTTGATTCATTTTTTATTTAAGAAAAATAATCTATGACCAACTCTCTTATATTAATCCTAAACTATTTTTTGCCTTCAAATCCTTTGATCTTTGCCCTTCTATCTCTATTTTTTACGCATCTGTTATTGTTGTTCCAGTTGGTGATTCAACTATTCCTTCATAAACAATTTGCTAATACTCCTTGAACCTTAAGAAGTTTTATTTATTTATTAGAGAATAATATAATCATATCTTGGAACCTCACCTAATACCTTAATAATCATATATTGGGACCTCACCTAACAACTTAATAACTTAAGCTGTTATGTGAGGTCCCAAGATATGATTTATATTATTCTCTAACACACCCCCTCAAGTGAAAGCCCTTTGGGCTTGAAACTTGCATAGGCCCACACTATATTATGTTTAATTTTTATCAAATAAATGAAGATGATGAGATTCGAACTCGTGACCGCTTGCTTATCAAGGCTCTGATACCATGTCAAAGAACCATCTCAACCCAATAGCTTAAGTTGTTAGGTGAGGTCCCAAGATATGATTTATATTATTCTCTAACACTATTAACATGCTTCCATGATCATAATGACCATGAAAATGAGGAATAACGGGTGGAGCAAACTTTTTGGAAGCAATTTGTTGCGTTGGAATTGCTTTTGTTATAATTAAAGAGAGAATCTATTGTGTTTTGATTACTCTTGCTGCTATGTTTTAGTTGATGATTTGTTGTCGTGAAAGGAGTTTCCGATGTGCTATCACTGGTGCATTTTAGAGGTTGGCCTTCTATCATAAAAAGAGACGCTGATGTGCTAATGTTGTTGCATTTTGAAACTTTTGTTGCTGTGTTTTTATGTTACATTTTGAAATTGTTGTTGTTGCGTGTATATTTTTTCTTTGCATGGGAGAGGTATGACTCGTCAATAGAGGTTGTTGTGATTTTCTCTATCGTGAAGAGAGTTTTATCGTTGCTACTGCTACGTATGAATCTTTCTTACTGCCTTACTCTTGAAAACTTAAACACAAAGAATTTTGAAGCTCCATTCTCTTATTTATATAAATTATACATATATGGTTATTATAAATATAGAGTTTATAAGATTAAGATAAGATCAAATTAATATAATCTAAAGTAATAAGGATTCTAAATAGTTGTTAAACAAGTATTTAATAAACTAATTTTAAAAAAATTCTAAACATAAATCCTTTTTTATCCAAGAATCCTTGTTGATTTAGAAATTCTTTTCCTATCTCAATAATTTCCACAAGTTCAACATACACCTTAGTATCTTAACAAACTTCTTGATGCAAGGAATGGCCATGAGAATTTAAAATTTAGAGATAATATTCGTGTATATAATTTCATGTTTGCTTTCACTTTTATGAAAGTGAAGTTTGATGAGTCTGTCAATGATGGATTTGTCCCATGCGCTTATAAGATATTCAACCATGCCCATCACTTGACAGGATCACTACTTCCATTCTATCAATGATGGATTTGCCCTATATGTTTGACTACAATGATGCTGACGAGATTGCTCTCCCTTAAGCATGCTTTTCTTTTGCTACACTGGTCCTTGAAACAACTGTAGAACAATTTCAAGAGGCAATCCAACCCCTTAAAGAAATCTCCATATCTGATTTACATACTTATAATACAGTTTTTTCACCATCAACAATTACTCTTGTTTCTAGGATGGGCTCAACTTTAACTTGTTATAGCTAGATATATGACCATTACCATAACTCTCTCTCTCTCTCCCCTTTTGTTTTTAAAAAATAAAAAAATCAAGAGGGATATCTTTAAACCGTTCTTCATTTGTCAAGACTAAAATCAACTCTTAACTAAGTCATTCAAGTATTAACCCTTGCACTCGTAATATTATTTTTCTTACTGCCTGTGTAAAAATACTTATAAAAGATTTAAGGTTTATATAATCATATCAAGGTTCTTGCAAGAAACCAAAACATGAATACATAGTGATGAGGCTATAAAAATCACGGGGAATATTCTAGAAGGAATTATTCCTAAAGATCCTTGCAGATCATTCGTAGTGTATTCTATGACCTTCACTTTCAGACTGTATTAACCTCCTCTTGAATGGATATCTTTAGGGGAGGCTTATAGTGAGGTCATTTTTTTAGCTATACGCTAAACCCAAGAGGAATTGGGTTCAGCTGTACATTGAATCTAAGAGGAGTTGGGCACGAATATGCCTCAGCCCAACTAAAGTTGGGCGTGGACGCGTCCTGACCCAGCTTAGAGGTGGGCGTGGAAGCGTTGTGGCCCAACTTAGAGGTGAACGCGACTCGCGAGCGTACTTCGACCCAATACAAGATTAGGCATGGAGAAATCATAACCCAATTTTAGGTTCAGGCTTTAATGTGATGGTCTTTAAATGTTAGAGGTTTTTAGAAAACCATGACCCATTAGTAGCCCCCCAAGTCTGCTCATTTTAGAAGAATGAGGAGACTTAAAGGACTAAAAGAAGTTTTTGATTAACCTTAGTTGAGTCGTAACCATGGTCAAGGAGTCTTTTACACTCTCTGTAATTATAGTTGACCTTTATGGTTGTGATTGCATTAAATGCCAAAATCTGTAATTGAGGCGTCATGGGGTAATGAGACACGTGGGAGGCACTTCCTTGATGGATGGTCGCCAAGTGTGTACTTATCTAACGGTGAGGGAGATTTTCGTTTGCATTATATATTGATCTTTCTTCTCTTTTCTTCACTTCTCTAGTTCTCCCCCTGTCCCCAAGAAGAGAATAATGATCCCCATAATGATTTATGAGATCGGGTTTTGTTTTCCCTTGGATGGGTTTGTAAGCAAGGTTTTATTTAAGTATGGCGTGACATCTAGCCAGCTTCATCCCAGCGGATGAACCTGGATGGTTGCTTTTGCGGAGTTCTTTACCTTCACTCTCTAAATAGCACTCTCTTTACCAATCTTCAAACTTTGCTTTAAGATGACGACCTTTGAGGGGAGAGACTGCAAAATGCTATGGTTCCAGTCTATAGGTTTGAAATCCAATAGCCTCGTAGCTAATTTTTTCACCGATAAGCCCCAATGCAAGAAAAATTGGAAGTCTAAATGGGTTAAGGTGAGATATATAGAAATGTATGTGAGGCAAGAGTGGAGGAAGATTTGGGGGTGTTCTCCTTTCTAGAGGTATCCCTAAAAGGACACCAATAAAATAGAGCCACTGGATAGTGTTTTGCAAACCATCTATGATGGGTTAATGGACTTACAATGTCGCTGTAAGGTTGGGGATATGGCCCTATGAAAATACAAGAACAAACCCTCATGTAGGAATCTACCCATAGTTTTTCTTGTCTTGGAATTGTCAAATTGTGTTTTTGACTCTTTCCTTATTATGTAGAGCGTTTTTTTACCATTACCACAAAAGCTCCGGGAGGACCGGGCAAGTCACCCTCTAAGGGCAAGCTTCTATTGACCACTTCAAAGTATGGGGAGTTGCAGAATTCTTCCAATAATAGTACAGTAAAGGAGTCCAGAACAGTTGAGTTTGACTCAAGTGAAGAGTCAGGGGAGGAGGTTGGAGCTCCTATAGAAGAAAAAGACAAGGGTGTCATTGGGGCTCCATCTTCCCGAAAAGAAGGATTCTGACAAAGAGGACATCCCTCTGCTCATTCCTATGAGAAGAAAAATGGGCTCATCTAGTGGAGCACTTCCTAGTAGGGACATCATTATCCGAGAGTTGTCAAGTCAAGTTCTTGTTTTTCAAGCTCCACATAGCTATGCACCCACTCATTGGGCCCTTACTGGGAGGGATGGTGTTCCTAGGGAGTCTATTGTTAAATCTTCAGGGTGTGTTCCAGCCACCCCCACAACTCCTACTAGCAAGAATGTAGTTGGTAAGGTTCCAGCAAGTAAGCCTCCTGTCAGTGATGTAATGGTACTTCCAGTCCTTCCTCAGAGGATTGTTCTTTCAACTTCTCTTCCCAATCAAAGTGTTATAACCCAGTTTTGACCCATTTGCTTTTTAATCTAATTTTAAAGGGGTTAAAATTTGAAATTAAAAGATCAGGGGTTTGAATGAATTTTTTTGAAAACTTCAAGGACCAAATGGAGAAATGACCGCCCCAGTCAGAAACGACGTCGTTTTTTCATTTCCATTCTTCGTTTTTTCCCCTCTGAAAACAGAGGAAGCTCCATGCGATAAAGAAACAATGCCGATCAGACCACTAGGGACCTTGAAGTGCCCACAACTTCCATTACAAGCTTCTCAGTCAATTTCCGTGTCCTTCGTCGCCACGACATGCCAACAACATCAAGGAAACCATCACCAACAGTCCAGCGATGATAGAACTGTTGGTGTCACGATTCGCCCAAAACACAAACTCCTGAAATCTCATCCTTATCAGGAGAGGATAAGGAGCAAGAAGGGACGTCTATAAAAGCCCATAGAATGCACATCGCAAAGGGGGAGGAAGAACAAAGAGCAAAAAGAAAAAAAGTAGAGGGATGACGGAAGAGAAAACAGAGGAGAGAACTCAAAACAAAAAACACAAGAACAGAGGGAGGAGAGATTGAAAGGAAGAGGAAAAGAAGAGTATTCTCCGGCCGGTGTTAGGACTATTATCTTCATCTTCGCCAGGTAAAGCCTTCTTCCCTTGCTCTGTTTCAAAATTAGCTTTACAAAACAGTGCACGCGTGAGTTGATTCACGCATGTCTGCTGCCCAGCCGGGTCACTGGAAAGACTTCAACACTGATATGTCTCAACCCAACTGAAGTTGGGCAGAAACTCGTCTTGACCCAACTTAAAGTTGGGCGTGGACGCGTCCAGGCCCAACTTAGAGTTGGACGTGGACTCGTCCTGACCCAACCTTGAGGTGGACGTGGACGTTACTGTGGCCCAACTTAGAGTTGGGCGTGAGCGTACTCCGGCCCAATACAAGATTGAGTGTGGAGAAATCATAACCCAATTTTGGGTTTAGGCTTTCGTGTGATGATCTTTATATGTGAGAGGTTTTTAGAAAACTAACCCACCACATAGTACTTAGTGTGTATTTGATAATGTAATAGTTCTTGTGGTTGTGATTTTAAAAAATATTTTTAATTGTGGTCTTAAAAAAATAAGTTTAAAATATATATGTTTGATTAAAACTATTGTGAGATAAATTTTGTATGTAAAATAAATGAAAAGCAAGTGATATGAATGAAAAATAGGTTATTTTAATTTTTATAAAACTAAAATTTAAAATATAATTATGTATGAGATTTAGCTAATAAAACGGTTTTTTCCATGTAGTTGGGTAAAAACAGAAAAGGGATTAAAATAACCATCAGGAAACAGTAGAGGGACTTACATGCACCTCATCCGGTGGACATGACAAGGTCGAGTCTCCTCCCAGTTCGAACTCGAAACATGTTACTAACATGCTATGAATCCGACCAAGGCCAGATTGGTCACTTGGCTTTTTCCATGGAATCAAAAGCCTCTCTAAAAAATGAGAAGTGATTTATTTATTAATAGAGAAAAATAATGATAAAGGCGGCGCAAGTGCTGCTGCCCTCTATCGCTTTCGCTCATAGCATTACCATTGACAGCTGCCTTCTTCCTCTTCTTCGTCCCCAGGATTATTCTTCCTCAAAGGGATTCAGACCTATTTCCACCACCATCAACACCACCAAGGTAAAACGAAGAAAACCCTTCTTCTCTTATTCTTACCATTTATTTATTTATGAATTATGATTTTAATCATCCTCATACTCCCTGACTAGATGTCGGCGGCGACGGAAAGCTATCAGTTCGGGCCTTACAAAATAGACCCAAAAGAAGTGTTCTACGCCACCCATCTTTCATATGCTATGGTCAACCTCCGTCCCCTTCTACCGGGTTTGTTCTCTATTCCACTCCCCTCCACTTCGCACCTTTTTCCCTTTTCCATTTTCATTTGCTTTCTATAGTGTACACTTAGGGCTGTTTTTTTTTTGGAACCTCAAATATAGTAGTCTCAATTTTGTACCCAAACTTTATTTTTTTTGTATCAATACCATCATACTATTTTGATTTCTCAATATGGGCTTCTGTTATAATCACTCAATGGAAAATGTTGAGTTTAACAGTCCTTTTTTACCAAAAAAAGAAGAAGTACAATTTGGATGAAAAGTCGTAAAATGGATAGAAGTTAAGTTGAGACTAACTTTATAGTTGGATGGTAATTTTGAGATTTGCCCCTTTGTCCCCTCCTTGCTGATAAGTTGGTTATGATTAAAGAAAAATCTTTTTTTTAAAATGATAATTTCAAACAAACACGAGCTATAACAATATTTCATGCCTTTCTAATAGTTTAAAAATGTTGGGAGTATAATGTTTGTATCCTAGCAAGCCAAAATTGCATTCCTGAATGAGTTTAGTTAATAACTAAACTGAAAAGCTTATGAATTGTTTCATTTGTGGTTTAATTTTGGTTTTGAGTCAACCTCAAGAATGCAATTTTTTTGTTAATTATATATTATACAAGATTTTTCTATCTCAAAGTAGTTTTTAACTGAGCTTAAAATGCAAAATCTTGTTTGATTTTGCATGTTCTTGTGTCTCTTTTACGTCCATGTTTGAATTTGTTGCTTTTTAATCAATTTTAGCTTTGTTTAGTGTTGATTAAGGAATCAATTACTATTCTTTTGGGACAATGCACTTATTTAAATTCTCAGATAGGAAATTTTGCTATGTTTAGCTATCAAATATTTGGAAAGTAGGGTGATTAAACCATGATGTTGGTAAATTTTTGAAAAAGTATGTTTCTTTTATGTGTTCATCTGTTTTTGTCTTTTTGGTGATGTGCTGATTGCATTTCATAATAGGAGTTTTTATAGATCACATTTCTATAGTTTTTAGTGCCTCAATTTTTATTAAGATTAAGATTGCAATACAATTTTCTTTCGGGATTAATTATGTTGCTTTGTTTTTATGTAAAGTCAAACTATTTAGAGTGATTCTAGCTGCTTTTGGTTGAGAACCGAGAATGTGTGGAAAAAAGACTCTTAACCTGCTGGGAGGGACTTTATGAGTTTTGTTATTATATCAAGTATGAACTCAATTCTTTTTTGAAAATGAAAAAGTGAGATTTCTTGAAGCTCCCAATCTTTTGTTATTTTTATTTATTTTAGTTCAGTTTTTATTTTTCATTTCATGTGATTTATAAAGTTTTAATCTTGGAACGAAAAAGAGTATTCATTAAATTCACATTAAAATTGTTGTCTGAATTCAAGGAAAATGAAAAATTACCATTACAGATACTGAGCATCTTTTCGTGATTATTGTTAAAGACATCATGCTCTCTTGTGTTTTGCTTTCCTTTAATTTTGTGCTTTGTAGTTGGTGCAAAGTAATTTTATATCTGTATTAACAAACTACAGTGGATTTTTTTCCTCCTTTGGTCAATAACAAGTTGAACTGATTAGCATCACTGGAAAATGAGTTATTAATAGTCCAATTGAACAAGGAAGACTGAAAGCAATTAAAGATCAAGATTCACCTAATAATATCATCGGAAAAGGTTTCACCAATAAGCAAATAGATATCCATCAAATGTGCACAATTGTGTATGCTCTATTTGATTTATTTTGCTTTTCTGTATTCTTGCTATAACTGAACTCTCTTCTCATTTTGATTCATGTCACTTTTCATTTGCAGGTCATATCCTTTTTCAGTCAAAAGTTTGAATGATTTGTTGGGATTTATCTGCACAGCATCAAATTTTTTCTCATGAAATTCTCCTGGGTGAACTGTTTGAGAAATAAGCAGTGCTGAATCAATGCAACGTGTTTTTATTTGCGTTGTGCATCAATGAAATTATGGACAGATATGCTATTATGCTCCTGTAGTACAACTCAAAAAGCTTGAACAATAGGAAAACCCTTTGTGAGTCTATGCATGTAAATCGCAGTAACATCGTGCACATATATTTTGGAGTTTAGAAACTTTATGAATTGTCTGTTTACTGGCAAACTGACCCTGTCCAAATGACCATTAGGATCACCAGGGAAAAAAAGGAGAGAGCAATCAGTAGATTCATTCTCTGGCTTAGTTTAATTTATGTTTCAATATCTGTTTACCTTGGCCTGGTTTGGGCACTAATGCTGATCCTTTTGAGCATATAAGAATTGGATTTGATGCACACAGCCTCTTGAACAAAGTGTATAAGCAAGAGTTTGACTATTGTACATGTGTGAACTGACTGAAGTGCATGCCATTAGTACCAGTATGTCCAGAAGACTGAAAGCATTTACAATTTGCATATGCATTCAGCATTTATACAAAGACATTGTAAGACAACGTAACATAGCTGAAAGTATCTCATGTGCTGGTCATTTCATGAATGGTAGTACGCCCTTAGAATGTTGGTCAAATTTCGTGATGATGTATAATTTGATTCAATTTATTATGCATAATACACCTTGTTGAGTGTTCGATTTTGTTGGCTTGACTTTTTGTACATGTGCTTGTCTGCCCAAGGCGTGAAGTGAAGCGCTTTGTTGATCTAACTGCTGATGAGACCAGTGATTTGTGGTTCACGGCAAAGAAGGTTGGCAGTCAGCTCGAGAGATTTCACAGTGCAACCTCACTCACATTTGCCATCCAAGTAAGAAAGCTCCTCATAAACTCATGCTATCTCTTTTTTTTTTGGGTGTTGGAACATAGGATGAGTGTTCTTGCTTGTTATCACAGCCACTAGGTGATCAAAGCATGCTCTGGGTGTTTGAACACTAACCACTTGAAGTTTGTTGGTGCTTTAGGATGGGCCGCAGGCAGGACAGACTGTGCCTCATGTTCATATTCACATCATCCCAAGGAAAGGTGGTGACTTTGAGAAGAATGATGAGATATATGATGCAGTAAGTTGTAGAACATCCTTCATTATTTGTGCCTGAACCTGATTTATATGCTCCAAAATGAGTGTAACAAATAATTCTTTCTGTGTCATTTAGATTGATGAGAAGGAAAAGGAATTAAAGCAGAAGCTGGATTTAGACAAGGAAAGGAGTGACAGAAGCATGGAGGAGATGGCTCAAGAGGCAGATGATTACAGATTGCTTTTCTTGTAGATGATCCATCAAGAGAGACTTGTTAAAAGAAGGAAGTTGAAACCTATAGTTTCCTTTACTATCCAATGCATTAGTTCGAACATTTGATTCTTAGTTAAAACCTGATTTGAATTGCAGGTTTTAAAGGGAAAATAACTAGTAGATGTTATGAATGCGTTTTCTTACATTACACAACTCGGTTGACGTTGACATCTTTTATTTTTAAGGTATTCCAGGAATGATGATACCATGTGTATAATTTATTTGCCTTTTTTTTTTTACGGTCAAGCTGTCATTAGACAAGCATGTGCATCAATTCATATTATTAACAAATGGAGAAGGCTGCGTCTGCAAGGCATTCAATTTCAGACACAGTAATTCATCAAAGTGGTGGAAATCACTGGCTTACCAATTAATTTCTCACGGTAATGAATATTTGCGCTAGACAATTCAGTAATTGTCATTCAGAAAGGAGCAATCATCATTTATGGTTGGCTGGTGCAAATAATTTTTGACTTGTATTGATGTGTTTTCTAATGATTGTGGCTTGGTTTCAACTACATAGTCGCACATATTCGTTTAAAAATAGAATTTTCTGTGTTCTAGTAATTTAACTGGGAGTTGGAAGAAGCTTCTGAAAGCGAGCAGTTTAAAGAGGATAATCACCATCACTCGGGGTAATGGACAGAACGTCTTTTTTGTAGTGGGATTCTGGACATTTCATGGCTCCCTTGAAGACTTGTAGCAGAGTATGTCTCCTGTCGCTCAAGTCCTAGCATATACTTTCCAATAATGATTTTAGGAAGCCTGCTGCTTGCTCAGAGGATTTAGTCAGCATACGAGTAACTTTATGCGTTTGCTTTTATCCAAACCAGTTGGAGGAAGACACTGCTATATGGAAACCAACAACCAACGATAATAAGTTTTATATAACTTTTTCTCTGGGGGAAAACTCTTAAGAAGAATCTGGGTTAAAGCCCATCTACAGCAGAAAATAAAAAGATTCAGTTCTAGCTTTCATAACATTGCATCAATTTCAGTATTGAAAACAATATATTCATGTTGCTTATCGCAAACGATCATTAGTTGTTCACTTCATGTTTGTATTTGTAGTTCATTTCTTTCATTGAAACACATTTCGTCTATAAATTTTTATATTATACTGTCTGTTGACGTTTCTTTGAAATAATAAAGTTTAGTTGCCAGTTTTAGTTAATACTTGCTACTTACAGGACATCTGATGGAGACTGTTAGAGATACATAAATTTGTAAGATAGATTGTGATCTTTCATTTTCTTGAGTGCAAATTTACAAACTAGAAAACTCCCATGGAGTGCTGTTCTTCGTTCCTCTCCCCTCCTACGTCTGTTTGTCATAATTGATCAGTTAAATGTAATTGATTAAAGTCTATATCTTTATGCATCGGAGTAAATCCAAAAGGACCCTTTTGGATGAGAGAACCAAGCTTGCTAAAAGCTTAGGGACTGCCCCGTAGGTTCATATTTCTATGAAGGCTACAAATCCCCAAAGAACAGCTTAGTTAACATGGAATTTGCCATCTGAGCAACTGTTCCTATCGCTTTTTTACGGATATGCAGTACGTGGTGAACAAAGAATCAAATGTACGAAAAATCCCACAGTCTATAAATAGAATTTCGGGTTAGATAATCAGTTAATCAATTAATTTTAATAATTTTCTCTATTTTTTCTAACTAAGGTAGTTAATAGCTTATACTTGGTTCTTAGTTGGCCAAAGCTGCTCGTGGCTAGTACCTGTAAAAAAATCATTTTTGGTGGAGGTGAGGAACTCTTCGATGTTTAAATAAGTATTTTTTTAGAGAGAGTAAATACAAGAATATTATACAGAGAGATGCTTTGAAAATATAAATACAGTAAAAAGTTGGAGATTGTGAACCTTTATTTTAAAAGTCCCATGATGTGTATTTATAGCCCATGAATCTTGTCTTTTTATGAAAAGAAAGGCTTGCAGTGTAATTACTCTAATAACATTTAATGATGAATAAATATCCCTTATATCTATATTAATGTTTGATGGGATATGGTGGGTCATTGGAGGACTTTTATACACCTAAAAATATGTAGAGAGATCTAGAGTTTAAGACGTCAAATGTAGCTAAACCTATAAAGGCTGAGTTCTTCCATGAGGTTTAAACCCAAGAGGGATTGATCATTTCCCTGGACATGCCAATGGATGGTCGTCACCTTGGACTTGGCTGACCGCCAAGTCCAGGTGTCTTGGGTTTGACATGTTTTCCACACCCACGTCACCTTGGACTTGGTTGACTGCCAAGTCTTGACTAACTATAAAGTTTAAGCGTCGCAGGTTTGACATGAGTGTCAGACCCACATTCCTTGGACTTGGTTGACTGCCAAGTCCAAGCGTTTTAGGTTTAACATGTGTGCCATACTTACATTCCTTGGACGTGGCTGACTGCCAAGCCAAGTCTAAACGTCTTAGGTTTGACATGTGTGCCAAACCCACGTTCCTTGGATTTGGCTAACTGCCAAGCTCAAGCGCCTTGGGTTTGACAAATATACCAGACCCATGCCACTTTGCATTTGACTAACTGCTAAGTTCAGATGTCTTGGATCTGACATATTTTCCAAATCCATATGTTTTAAATAATCAAACAAAAGCTTAATACAAAGTTGACTCCTTAATTGCCCCACCCAAGCCTTTAATATATGATTTTGCATCTAAAGCCTTAAGAGAGGTGGAGGTGATAATTGACCAATAAGCGTCTTGTCATCCTTTGAGATAAAAGCGAAAGGCATTTGTGTACCTGGCGGACATTAGATCATAATACTATATATTTCTGCATTTCATTATTGTTGGCCTTCCTTAATGTTCTCTTTCCTCCTGAAGATCACATACCATATAGCACTGGGGAGATCCATTCACCCCTTGAAGATTAGTGCATATAACACTAGGGAGATCACATTTATCCCTCAGATAGTGGAGCATATAGCACTTGAGAGATCACATCTATCCCTTAGACAGTGATGCGTATAACACTGGGGAGACCACATCTATCCCTTGAGATTGATGCATATAGAAGAAAACAAAAAAAAATAATAGTAGTGAGAAGAGGATACCAAAGTTTAGAGCAATTGAGGACTGAATTAAATATTTCAGAAAGAACAAGGACTGTGCTGTAAATGGTGCTAAAATCCAGGGGTCCAATTACAATTTATCCAGGGGTCCAATTATAATTTATCCAGGGGCTTGATTACAAAATTGCGAAACCCCAAGGACCAAATTAAAAACAGCCAATTGAATTGGAAAACGGAGTTGTTTCCTAGATAATTATTCATTGCCTTCTTCCTCAGCAACTGTTTCGGCAGTAAAGGCAGTGGAGACGTTTCAGTAGCAAAAGCATTAAATTGCTTCAGTTATGAGGCAAGTTTCATGACTACTATCCCTCTGCATTCCGTTACCAAGCCGACTGTTATCACTACATGGCATTCTCTAGCTTTATAAAAGCCAGAGAAAGGCCACGATCAAGAAAAAGAAGAAGGAAAACACAGAGAACATAAGAGAGAAAAGGGGAAAAACAGGAGAAGAACTGAAAAAAATAGAGGGGGAAGGAAAAAAAGTAAAAAAAATAAAATAGAAAAGGAGACCGTTGTAGTCCTTCAACACGCCCTCAATTTTGTCTCCAATAGTAACTCCAGGCCCATATCTTTAGCAAGTATCGGCATCTGGGGAACCAGAAGACAGAGGATGAATGAACACCAGCAACAAATAACACAGGGGTCTTGAGCCAAGGACAAACGAGGACATAAAAAAAAGACCAGACGAACGTAGACATGGGAGGACTGAAAAATCCAGACTGCCAATAGACCCATAACTGCTCTTTTCATCTCCAAACCAAACACAACAGTAGTCCTCACTCTCTTTTAATCTCCATCAACACCGAAGCCTTCCTCTCAACAACATTTTTTTTTTGGTTTCCTTCAGCTCCAGCTCTATAGACCGGCCTCCAGCACTCCTTCCACAACCGCTAGATCTGCCGCTTGAAGAAGAAGGAAAGAACAACAAACTAGAACAGAGAAACAAATCTAAGAACATATCTGGACAAAAAGAAAAAAAATTAAAATCAACTATTGTTTGTGTTTTTTCCCTTGTTGCAGGTGACAATGACCCTCACCGCCGGCGTAGGAAGACAGAGAAGAAAAAGACGTTCCTGATCCACCGGTTTTGTTGCCTTCATCGGCAACGGCGCGTGAACCCATGCACTGCCAGTGGTGGTGGCTCGTGGAGCAACGCACCACTACTGTTTTTGCAAGTTCAGAGGGCTTTCTAACACTGTTCTTGGATTTTTAGGGGTTCATTTTGTAAATTCAAAATTGTTTAATGTGTTTTGGTTATTTTGAATTTTGATTGATTTGTAAACATGTAATGAGTGTGTGCTTAAATATAGAAAAAAAGAGAGTGTTTGAGTGGGTGTCTTTGTTATTATTTTTTATATGCATGTTTTTTTTTAATCATAAATCTAAAAAGACAAAAAAAAAAAAGAATTAAAAAAAGGAATTAAATGTTTTGATTTGCATATGACCAAGTGTCTTAAAAATACAAAGAAAATCATATCGTATTTCACATGAAAAATTAAAAATATATTTTTGCATGTATTTTGGGATTTAATAATTAGTTTATTAAAGTCTTGAGAATTTGATCCATATTTTAAAAAATACCAAAAAAATATTTTGTTTTCTTTTGATATCCAGGATTACAATCTTATACGTAAGACATACTCTTGATATTAAATAGAAAAGTTTGTTTTGTTTTTATTGATGCTAGAACAATTAGGTTTTCTTTACCCAATAAGATAAGGATCTCCTTACTTATGAGAACTTTTCTTCTCTTTTTAAGAAGTCATTGACAAGACAACTTTCAAAACCTTTAAATAACATTAAACCATGAAGCAACTTACTTCAAGTAGGGTGAGCTAGGGGTGCTAATACCTTTCCAAGCTACAACCAATCCCTTACCCTCGAATATTTGACAAGACCAGTACACTCGGGTTTCCTAGTGACCCTGAACCAAATATTAGGTGGCGACTTCCAAGAATCAATCAAATCAACGATGAAAATTGCCATCGAGCGTCGCGCGGGCACGTGCGATAGTGCACATAGCTTTAGGGAGATCACATCTATCCCTTGAAGAGTGGTGCATATAGTACTGAGAAGATCACATCTATCCCATGGAGATTGATGCATATAGCACTGGGAAGATCACATCTATCCCTTGGAGATTAATGGGGTTATCATCCTAAGGGACCACCTGGAGTAAATGAAAAGTCATTTTGAATAAGTCATTTATATTTAAGAAACTTACATTCTTATCAAGGATTATACATCCTAAGGTGATTTGAGTGACAAGTATGAGAGAGGCTATTCAGGTATCCTAATTACTTCACTTGAAAAATTATTGATGGTGGTTGTCCTTGTAGATACAAGGAGGTTCATGTCGAAGTAAACTGACCTCTTCAACCCATATATGATTTTCCATGAATTGCTTTACTTTAGACAAGCTTCTATCTGGTAAAACATAAAGTTTTCTTCAAAGGACATGTTCCCTTACTCTTCTTTTTAAGGCTTCCAAGGCTACTGGCTCAATCAATTCTTTAACCTTAAGCATCTCCGTATTAAATCTTCTTAAATATACCTGCGTTGACTCGCCCTCTTGTCAGGCTACACTGAAAAGCTTTGTAAAGGTTTTCTTGATGGGTATGCTAGTGCTAAAACGTGCCACTAGCTTTGCACATAGGTCACTGAAACCTTCAATAGAGTTTGGTTCTAGGTTGTTATACCAAGCACGCTGTTGTAGGGGCGACATCGGGTTGCTGACGACCTTTTGATGCCTCATGAGAAGGTATTGTTGTTGGAAAAGGAAATGAGTTTGGGTTTAATTATAAGATTATGATTAAGGTTCATGAGTTGTCACTTAATATTATGGTTACTAGAGGAACCTATGGTTTGCGAGAGTCTAAGTAAGAGATTGGTTTTGCAAGGGGAAAACGTATCACCCCCAGTGCACCCTACCTAAGGTAAGCTGCATTGCTGTTTGATTGTTTTTCTAGATCGAGTTTCTATTCGTTGTTTTTTTTTTTCTAAGGTCTAAGATAGATCTCTCTTTATGAAAGAATCTCTACCTCATCGGATTTAATCATAACCATTATAGAGTAAATTTTAGCATCGTGTTTATTTTACACCTTGTATCTTTAATACCTAAGGGTGTACTCTGTTATATAGTTTTACACCCCACAAATATTAAAGTCTACATCTAGATCTTAAAAAAAAATTGGTAAAGAGTTTTTGACATTTTGATCAAATCCTAATAGATAATCATAAACTGGTTATGATATCCATTTTGCATTTTAAAACATGAGAAAAATACAATTTTTTTTTTTGAAAATATGCTTGGAAAACTATTTAGGATTTGACTGTATGTATGAAAACAAAATATTTTTTTGTTTTTTTTTGCAAAGGAAAATTAATTTAAAAGTTTTGAGATTTTTTTGAATTTTTTTAGAAAAAACTAGGTATTTTAATACCATATTTGTATTTTATAGTATAAAAATACAACATAATTTTTTTTAATAGACTTTGGATCCTGATTTTTCCATGCTCAGGACATGAAATCTACTACTATTTATAGGAGTGAAAGAAGAGAATCTTATCTTCATTGCTGCTCAGATTATAATGAAGAAAAGGCCTCTCTTGCTGTAAGAATCTTATCTTCATTATGGTTCGCCCTATCCATAATGCAAATCTACTTTCCCCAAGGTAACGTCAAAAGGTAGATATACCTGAAGGAAGCTCCACTGCATCAGAGGCTACAGAGAGTTGTTCTATACTGGATTGGCTTGAGAGCTATGATGAAGGGAAGAGCAGATCCAGCTCTCTGCATTAATCGATGAAGGGATTTAGATATGTTTTCCTTCATATTTTCGTTACATGGCAATTCGATACGTAGATATGTTGCAGGTTTTACTGACATATTTTGGAGCATTTCAATGGGTCCAAAGAGGAATTGGTGATTGATCTACTAAGTAGCCTTGCAAGTGACTTCAAAATATTCAAGGAGAATGACCTGTATATGCTTTTGCAAAGAAGAGAAAAAAAAGAAGAAGAAAAACATAACTTAATCCGTACAGACAAAGGGAAAAGAGAGCAATAAAATAGGTACTTGCCAAATGCCAATCATTTGCGAGGTAAACAAGCTGCAACTACATACTTGCATGATGGGTAATTACAAGAAATAATCATCAATAAACTACTGTCGAGTTCAAATTTCAGCAGGGCTATATCATCGTGGAATCAGATAGTAAATTCAAAGAAGGGCATGAGCATTAATGCTTTCAGCATTACAAGCTGTCCAACAAAAAATACACCAATTATCCAGCACTATTAATAACAGTAATTGTTTGTCATAGCATTCTCTTGGAATAAGAAGCTGCAGGAATGCCAACTATCACTATCAAAAAACGAGAAAACTTAGACAAATCAGCAAATATATTTTTCTCAAAAGAAGAACGATGTTAATCATTTGGGAAGGCAGGAAGGACCAAGCTGGTTAGTGGGATAGATTCTCATGAAAACCCCACTTGGATTCTAACCTTTCAAAACAAAACAAGAGGTTATTGCTTGTGTATTGCATCATCCAGTTCCAGTTCCATCCCTGCACGTTTTTTAATAGAGGCAGTGGCATCCGGAGGTGATTTCAATTTAAGTTGTAGCTCCTTATATCTCTCAACATCAAAATTCAGCTTCTTGAACAACTTCCTTTGCCTTGAGAGAAATAGCCTCTTCATCAGGTCTTGGTAAGTTGGATCTCTTGCAGTGATCAGGAAGTATGCATAACCTATGACTATGCTACCGGTTGTGCCAAAAAAAGCTATAGGTTCCATTACATCCCATGAAAATTCCCAAAATGTTAGCCGGAAAAACAGCCCAACCTGTAATAAAGCTAAACACAACCCACTATAAAGGATGCGGCGAACCTGCTTATTTGCCAGCACATCAATTTCTTCTTTCTTCCCCTGAAGTATCTTTAGCTCCTCTCTTGCAGGGTCGTCCTCAGGAGTTAGAGCAAGCGGCACTGCTCTTCTAATCAGATATACCACCTGCAACATAGAATATTATCAAGGCACAACCAATCTGTAGTCAGGAAGATTAATATCCAAGGGCTAGGGAAAAAAAAAAGAAACAGTTTAAATCCCTCGTCTTGTTTAAATGCAAATTCATGCACTTTCTAAATCTGTACCAATGGTATTGTATAGATAAACAAGTGAAAACACAAAATAAAGATCTCGTTGCTTCAGCCTAATTTAAGTTGGTGCCCAATGACCACAAGACATGCTATCTTTAGAAGTCAAAATTAGTGTGCTTCTGCATATGAGGTACCAAGACACAAGCAAAAGCAAATTATGATGAATATTAGCAGACAAACTCACTGCCAAATTGATAAACGGTTAGTGGATAAATAAAATCTACATGTTTATCATTCTTCTGACTTCCTTTGCTGCACCCTATACACAGAGAGGATTGTGAATATCCCCGATTGTCATTCCAATAAGCAAAGAAAGAAGTAGATCTGCTTCTCAAAATTACATTTTGATGAAAAGCAAGAAAATTAATAGAGCATTTACATCCCTTTTCTCAGCTAATATTATATTACTAGTAATAGAGATGAAATTTTGAAAAGGTGCTGAATGAAAGGAGAGAAACCAATAGAAGAAGCATAAGCTCGAACAGTGGAGAAAATATAGATAGATAGAAATAAGCGATATGGGAAGGTGGAGAGAAGAATTGATGGTAACTTCTCTACTATATAATTGTGATGAGCGCTGGAACTTGAAAATCCCTTGAAAAAGGAAAGCGAAATAAATGATGGGAATTCCACAATCAGAATAATAAAAACAGTGAAAAGAAGAGGGGGGGGGGGGGGGGGGGTGGTGTGGGGGAAGAAGAGAAGATGCGGTGTCTCTCTACGCAGTGGGAGTCTGCCCCACCACCACCACCCCAATCCACCCGAAAAGTAGACTAGCAGGCAATTGATTGAATGCAAACATTAGCAATGAAAAACATATAAAGGTATAAATAAAGGAAGAAGGGTAGAAGAAGAGGTATGGCTAGTGGCTACCTACCTTATCAGGATGAAGATAGACTTTGTCACCGAAGAGAAAGACGACACCAGCATCGTCAAGGACACGAGCAAAAGTAACGGCTTCATCATAAGATCTGGCAATACCCATGCTTTGGCAGGCTTCAAGGAGGTCTGAGTATGGTATAATTTCCTTGGTTTCCATGCCAAGCTTCATCTTTAGAGCCTCCACATTCACCAGTCTCATCAGCCTCTTCGCCTCCGCACATGTTATCAAAACATTTTTATTACTATCACTGTTACTATTATTAGAGGAGGGTGAAGAATCATTATCATTAGCATCAGCATCGATCATGGAAGAAAAACAAAAGGATGTGATTTTGCTGCAAAATGGTGTTGCAGCAGCAGCTCCTCCTCTACCAGAAAAACAAAAGGAATAGGCAGAGGAAGCAATAGTCCTGGTGACGCATCGCGGTGATGTTGAAAGGGATTTAGTGTTGGCCGCCAATAGGGTGCGCTTCAAAACCCCAGAGGCAGAGGAGGACCATAATCTGCTCCACATTGTTTTTTTTTTTCCTTTCCTTAAATCTATCTCTTTGGATTGGTACTATATAATAAATAGTTTGGGTCTTAATAGTTACCAGAACTTACTGGCCTTTCTTCTTTCTGACTCCTCTCCATCACCTCTCATGATCTCTGACACATCTACACAGACAGACAGACAGATCTGTACTTTCTTTTCCTGAAAGAAGTAAATAGTATCTACCTTATACTTAATTTCTCAAACAAAAGGAAGTAGGGAAGCCAGCCTTTAGCTTTTAGCAACAGGGAAAAGTGAAGGGGAAGGGAATAAATTAAACCCGAAGGGAAAACGAAGGGGGAGGGGAGGAAGAAGCAGGCAGTTGGAAACTGTAACTATTTATAGTGTTGAGAGGGGAGGGATGACTGTTAGGTTAGGGTAGGACCAGGCAAATTCAATGCAGGCGACCAAAAAGAAATGCTTAAAAATTAGACCAAACATAACAAAAAGACGTACGTGTGCACTGCAGCCCGAGCTGGGGGTTGGTGTGACTTCCCTTGCTTGTTACTTCGTTCCTTCCTACAATTGAAAATATAATAGAGTTAAAGCGATTTTTTTTTTAGAATTATATTAAAATAATATATATTTTTTATTTTTTAAAATTTATTTTTTACTTCAGAAAATATTAAAAAAATAATTTTTTAATTTTTTAAAATTTCTTTCGAACAAAAATACTAAACACGCCCAAACATATATAACCATAATTTGTTTGCGCCGAAACTATATTTTATATTTGATCATGTTTAATTTAAAAAATTATTAAATTAATATTTTTTATAATAATTTTACTAATATAAAAAGTAGTAATAATTTTTTTTTAATATATTTTTACATAAAAAAAACCTTTGAAAAAATATTCAAAAACAAAAACCGCTCCTATGAATAGCCGACGAGGAGTAAAAGTGGTTAAAATTCAATTGAATTAGATTTTAGCTTATTACACGTCCAGGGCAGGGCAGAACTCTATCCAAAGGGATACCATCAAATACGACAACAATAGTGCCTCCTCCAAAACCACAACTACCCATACAGACACGGGCGAGGCCTTCCAAGTTTGACCCCCACCACCCCCACCACCCCCACCACTACCACGACGATTATCTCCCTTCTCCACCCACATGCCTTCGGTTTTGGACTCATCAATAGAATAGATTAGATTAGATTTATTAGCACCCACTCTTGGACCAACCTCTTTCCTTGCTCTCTTTCTTCCTATTTATTTAATACAGGAAAGCTCTTCTATGGTGCTACTTATTGTCCAAAGGGAGCAGCCAAGCATGCTCAAAGAGGAAGGAGTTTTTTTTTTTTTTTTTAATTTCATGTTGTCCTTTAAACTCCAAACTCCAAAGGGATACGATTTTGTTTAAAAGAAAAAAATAAATTCCAAGTTGAGATCCACAACAAATCCAATGACACATCACACACGACAAAATGGAGAATGTTACTAAGATGTTTGTTTAAGAGATTGCGTATGTATTCTGTTAAAAAAGTAGATGTAACCTGTTTAGTAATTAAAAAAACATTTGTTATTATTCATGGGTCCTATAGTTTGCTGCGTTTGAAACACAAGAAAAAAAGAAGCAGCTAGGACTTGCTTCCTGCGCGGCGAAAACACTGAACATGCTTTACTGTTCAGTGAACAGTGGAGCATGACTCCACTGTTCATTGAATAGTGGAATATGCATCCACTGTTCACGCGAACAGTGCAAGCAATTCACTTGTACTATTTGCGTGAACAGTTGTTTTTTTTAGTGTGTTTATTTTTTGTACATTTAAAAAAAAAACTAGTTTAGAGTGAATTAAATTCACTAGCACTGTCACGTGAACAATATTTTTTTTTCCCGAAAAACTAGTGTATAGTGAATTAAATTCACTCACATTGTAATATCAAATCAATTTTATTCCTGATAATATTTTATCTAATTTTATTACAGGCTCAAAAAATTATAAAAACTGTAATTCTTGTCGGATGAATTTTGTACGTAATGGAATTGTAGATGGTTTAATGAAATAATAAAAAATATTTTATATAAAGTATTATTTATTTCATGATGTAATAACAATAGTTAAATCTACAATATTTAAATTAAAAACCATCAATATTAATATATATATTTTTTAAATTATTTTATAACCTCAATTTCAAAAGTATTCTTAACCAAACACATAAAACTACTTTTTATTCAACCTCAATTTCAACTACAGTTTTAACCAAACACCTATTTTTTCAAACCAACCTCAACTAAAAATACTTTTTATAAAACAATTTTTTTCAAACCACAACCACAACGGCTACCGCAATACCAAATAAATCTTTCACCTCTACTCTCTCTTTTTCATATTTAAAAATCCACAGCTATATGGCACTCAAATCCAAAAGGAAAAACAAAACGGACTACTTTGCAGCTCAAACCAGTACAATGGGGTAATCTCAGGTCTCCCAAGTATGAAATGGAAGCTATTGTTACGGTATGCAACACGACACAGACCTCAAACCCTCCACAAGTCTGGGCTTAAAAGCTAATGTTGAACCATCACTAACTAGCTGAGTTAACAGCTATACATGTGCATGCGTGGTCATACCACAAACCAAACGGCGGGGTTGGGTCACTGACCATGTCTAGCTTTAGACAAGGTTTTCATCAAACCTTTCACTATCTTCCAAAACCATAACACATTCATCACTGCCAATGTCCCAGGTATCACAAGAATGCTATAGAAGCCCAATGGAAATATTTGCTTGACCTGAAACAAAGGAATGTACGATATGAGGGAAAGAGAGACCAGCACAACGGTAATTTGTAACCCAAAAATTCATACAACCACTAGCCAAGATAATTGCATCATCCTGAATTTACACCATTTCATTATCAGCATATCACAACATCACAGCCACTAAAATGCACAGAACGAAAGCAAATATTATATGTATTCTGATGCCATGCAATTCCAAACCTTGAATAGAACATGTCAAACAACCTGTTGGTTTACGAAAGCAAATATGATATGTATTCTGATGCCATGTCAATTCCAAACCTTGAATAAAACATGTCAAACAACATGCTACATCTATACCTGTTGGTCATTGAAACTCGTATTGATAAGAGTTAAACTGAGATGCTCACTCACCTGATCAAAATGGATAAACATGTGGCTGAAGAAGAAGATGAACAAAAGAATCCTTGCAACCTGACCACATCAGCAGTTATTGTCACCATTATTGAGCCACATTAAAGAGCAGTAAGAACAAATATGACACATGGTGACATTACAGAGCTATGTGGAAAAGATAAATGACAATCATTAAGTTTGGAAACCAGTCATGATTCAGTCCCAAACTCAATCATATCTTCTACTGTCTGTATTTATGATCTAACTATCAAAACAGAACCAATCCCCATATAGGAATGGCATACACTGGCCTCTTTAAGGGTCACCTTAACTAAATTGATCCCAAAAGGCTGCCAGAATGTTACTCTCTCAAAAAAAGAAGGCATAGGAGAAAAGGGCATTTCAAAGTAACTTATTGAACTTGGAATCATGCAACTCATCATTTTCAAAAGGCATGCTCTTAATCATCCACCTTCGGTGTCTAGAATAAAATGGGGTTTCTCTCTTCCTTTTGACCTTAATGCTCCATTTATGGAGACAAACAAGTCATGGTCTATTCATTTCCGCATGAACACAAATTTGAATAAGTTCAACACTCAAATATCATGTTAAGTAGACTACAAGCACAAGGCAATCATAATATCTAAAGTGATATAGCTGTGGCATACACTGGCCTCTTTAAGGGTCACCTTAACTAAATTGATCCCAAAAGGCTGCCAGAATGTTACTCTCTCAAAAAAAGAAGGCATAGGAGAAAAGGGCATTTCAAAGTAACTTATTGAACTTGGAATCATGCAACTCATCATTTTCAAAAGGCATGCTCTTAATCATCCACCTTCGGTGTCTAGAATAAAATGGGGTTTCTCTCTTCCTTTTGACCTTAATGCTCCATTTATGGAGACAAACAAGTCATGGTCTATTCATTTCCGCATGAACACAAATTTGAATAAGTTCAACACTCAAATATCATGTTAAGTAGACTACAAGCACAAGGCAATCATAATATCTAAAGTGATATAGCTGTGGCATACACTGGCCTCTTTAAGGGTCACCTTAACTAAATTGATCCCAAAAGGCTGCCAGAATGTTACTCTCTCAAAAAAAGAAGGCATAGGAGAAAAGGGCATTTCAAAGTAACTTATTGAACTTGGAATCATGCAACTCATCATTTTCAAAAGGCATGCTCTTAATCATCCACCTTCGGTGTCTAGAATAAAATGGGGTTTCTCTCTTCCTTTTGACCTTAATGCTCCATTTATGGAGACAAACAAGTCATGGTCTATTCATTTCCGCATGAACACAAATTTGAATAAGTTCAACACTCAAATATCATGTTAAGTAGACTACAAGCACAAGGCAATCATAATATCTAAAGTGATATAGCTGTGGCATACACTGGCCTCTTTAAGGGTCACCTTAACTAAATTGATCCCAAAAGGCTGCCAGAATGTTACTCTCTCAAAAAAAGAAGGCATAGGAGAAAAGGGCATTTCAAAGTAACTTATTGAACTTGGAATCATGCAACTCATCATTTTCAAAAGGCATGCTCTTAATCATCCACCTTCGGTGTCTAGAATAAAATGGGGTTTCTCTCTTCCTTTTGACCTTAATGCTCCATTTATGGAGACAAACAAGTCATGGTCTATTCATTTCCGCATCACCACAAATTTGAATAAGTTCAACACTCAAATATCATGTTAAGTAGACTACAAGCACAAGAAGGCAATCATAATATCTAAAATGATATAGCTGTACTTGCAAAATAAGTAATGAAGTATGAAATGAATTCCACATCACATGTGCATAACATACAGAAATTACTGCAAGACAACTGAAATAACCAGGATTTTAATGTGTGTTAGTACCAGCCACCCCATGAACAATAAAACTCCATTCCAAATGTACAATTTAGAGCTCTTCTGACCAGCAACGTCCAAATACCTAAATTTGCATCCAGCAGATTAAGGAAGTGCTAAGAACCAAGTAGTCATAAGGAAATTATGGAACACCTTCAAATGATAACCTTACCATCTTAAATTTACAAAGGGAGTTGTGATCTCAGAAAAGAGAACCATTAGTATGTAAATCTGTGCTTGGCCACTTAGGAGAGCGAGGATTATGGAGAACATGGATAGTCCATGGTGCAAAAGCTTATAGAAATTGAGGAGATCATTAGAAATTGGTTCTTATGAAATGCCACTGAAAATCAAAATCTCACACAAATAAAGAATATCAACATCATTAGCAAATCGTTAATAGGAACTAATAAAGAACAAATCAAAAGGAACTTCAAGTCGACTTGACTTCACAGGCAGGCAAGAGTGTCTGCCAATCTTGTTCAAACAAACAAATTATTGATAATAATGATGCTTAAAACAGAAAATTTTGCTGCGAGTATATTGAGGGTAGAAACCAAACAATTCAATTCACAGTTCATAATATGGTTACTTATAATGACAGTCTCAAGAGGACTTCTCTTTTTCCTTATCTTTTCCTTGTTTGTTGGAAAACGAATAGACAGGCTCAAGGATTGGAAAAAAAATTGATTAAAATGTTCATCCACCAAGGACTCTTTATACTTACATACTCCATACCACCTAATGCTGGAAAATGAAATAGAATCATTGCCAGATCTGACAGAAAATAGCCAATGGATATCTGCACAAAACCCAGTAAAAATGAATTAGGAAAGACAAACAAAAAATTCCTCTCAAGTTATCAGACATTACTGAAAATATGTAACCGATTCCTATATAAATGGTGAGCTCATTGTTCCAAATACTTGATCAAATATGGCAGTGTATATCGACAATTTCAGTAAATTAAACCTCTGCCAGATGATGCTTCCATACATGTATTTCTAAGCCTTCACTCTGGTAGGATTGTAAATGGATAGCATTTTAAGCAATATATCAATGCGATATGTTACAAAAGGATGGTTCTTCACTGAATTTAATATTGCAATAAATTGGACCGATGCACTTCAACTGAAAAAGAATCCTGTACACCATGTTAACTATTGATATATTTCTTAAACAACAAAAAATTGGTCTCCCAGTGTATGATTGCTCACTCAACATGCAAGTGTTCACAAGTACACATATGCACATGACATACTGAGAAAAGCTGCTCATATTAGTCAATCCATATAAGTCATCAGTGTGTTATTCAAGATGCAGTTGAAACTATCAACTGACAGGATTCTAGCAGTGCAACAAACTTTAACTAACAATTATAAATTTGAACTATCTAGATGCAGAAAGTCAAAAACATTTAGTGGAAAAAGAAATCCAGCTTTACATCGGAGGCTCATGCAAACACAAATCAGGCATTGATGGAACATAGATATACCATAAAGTGATAACTAGTATGCTTGGCATGCAAAGAAATAATGTTCATCATGACCATTGGTGAAGATGCGACAGTGAAGTCGATGTTCATAACGAAATGCAGACATGACAAATTAAATGCTAAAAGGGATAGAAATTATGAGAGATGAAAAATTAAAGAAAGAAACCCTATAATAACTTTCAGCTTACCCCCAATGTGGAGTTTGATAAAGTAGAGGTTCTATTAACAACTAATTCATCTCTAGAATCCTCATAAAAAAGACCCGATAACAGCAGGAGGTATAGAGAAGCTGATGCAACAAAGAGAGCATGAAATGTCGAGAACCCTCTGTTTCGTAAAGGCAATCAAAGTGAGTTTACGCCTCTAGAGAGCTTGAAAATCAAAAATAAAAAAGAAGGATGAATGTGGAATGTGATTGTACCGGTTATTCCACTCAACTTTCTGCGCATCAGTGAGTTTCCCATAACCTTTGAAGTACAAACGGCTAACAAAAGCTGTTAATTTGTAAACCTTCATGGGAAAGATTGGAGTGAGTGAGTACAAATGACGTGAATAAATGCTAAGATTTGTTAAGCTAACAACAGGAAACAAAATGCAAGTGCAGGGAAAATGAGATATAAAACCAACCGAACAAAATTACATGACTGATTTGCCATCTATCAAAAAGATTTTACTTTACTGGGCAAAAATGGGCTTGTAATACAAACCCTAGGTGGGGAAATGGTAACAAACAAATTAAAGTAGAAAATTGAAGAGGCACACTTACAATTCCGCAGGCAATGATGCCAGACAAGACGGAAGACAGCAGATGAAATTGTTTGGTTGCAGTGTCAAGTGCACAAGGAAAAGACAAGGCCGCCGCCATACTAGACTTGCTACTAGTCTTTCTGGATGGAAATATTTTATAAGAGATCAAAAACAGGCCACATGTCAGACTAATCTAATCTGAAACTGAGTTGCCCAAAATTATGACAAAAATTGAATATAAAAAATATGAGGTAGGCGATGTATAAATAGGATGGATATAATTAGACATAGATATAATAATGTACTCACATATTGTTTTTTGGGGTCTTGTAATGGCGATGGAAGTCAGGTAGTGAAGAAGAAGAAGAGGAGACTAACAACTGGTACCCGCTCCGCCTCCGCCATTAGCAGCATAATGTATTATTTTCTCCGCCCTCTTAAATGCTACTAATTGCTAATGCTATCTGTTTACTGTACTACTACCACAACCAGACGCTTCGGTTTCGAATTGTTATAAAATTAAATGAACAGCTTTAGAATTATTTTATATACCATCTTTTAGTCTTTCTTCTATCCAGACTCTATCACTATGTAGTACCGGAAAAAGGGAAAACTTTGGACGGAGCGGGGTCAACCAGATTACAAATATAGATGGAAGGAGAAAGACGATATTGGCTTTCTTCTCCGACTGCTTTCCTTGGGTGTGTGTGGATCGTGGAACCAACTGGATGGGTATGGGCCTTGCGTAATACTTTGTGTGTGTATCTATTTGTTACGGAGGCCCAAGGGCTACACTAAGATATGGCCTGATGATCAATATGCCCGCAAATATGATCACAAATTAATCATTATGCCACTACACTCAGAGTTCTGATCCCCTGATGAGGAGCAAGATAGACTAGAAAACAGCAGCGAAGGCAGAAGCAGAAAAAATCCAAGCAGGAAGAGGATTTTCAGCAGCAGTAAGTCAGCAACCAGAGGCAGATTCGTTGTGGCAAACAGAGAGGGAGAAAGAGGAAATATCGTACAAAGAAAAGGAGAAGGAAAGTCCACTATGAGGTGACCATCGGTCAATGCAAGGTACCTGATAAAATGATCAACTCCATGGTATTTTCTGTTTGTAACACAATGTTGGAGATACCGAAGTTGTATTGATTAGGATACAGATGATCCTAATTCAATTATTTTCTTTGCTTTCACGTGGCATTAACTTTTCTAGTCATCACTAATCAGACAGCTTCAAATAACTCTGAAAATCTTAACCAAATTGGATCATTCACGCTTTAATATTCCTGGTTCACAGAGGAGCTATCAGCTCACAAAGGAGAATTGATAGAAGATCTCTAGTTTATATGCAAGAGGGAAAACTTGCTTGTAGAAGGCAGTCAAGTGTCAACATTCCCTTGATGATGAAGCAAACACAAAAATATAGAAGATTTGATTAGCGAAAATAATTACAAATGTGATTCTTAAATTTACGGTTTTATTTTTTGCAAAAAAACAAATAAAAATATGAAAGCATAATAAAAATTAACACGTAATTTGAAATAAAACAATAAATAAAAAAAAAACCTAGTAAAAATAAAAAAATCAATCCAAATAGAAACTTTTAGGCATAATTTCGAGAGATCTAATGATACGAGAAAAACTACTTATAAAATTACTTAGAAAATTTTAAGCCCGTATCCTTATCCAAATAATCTTGTTTCTACAAGTTCAGTGTCCCTCTCACTGTTTACCTAAATTTAAATTACTATGGATTGAAGCAGTGTAATAACGGAGGTGTCCTTGCCAAAGAAACTTGCTAAACATGCAGTAGGGACGAGATTTTTTTTTCCATGAGATGCATTTAGCTTTGAAAGAATGATTAAGAACAAGATGGTCAGTTCAGATTTTGCTAGGGCATAATAAGGTTGTCAGGCCCTAGGCACTAGGGGGTGGCAAGACTGCCAGCCCCAAGCGATGGGTCGGGCATGACTACCATACCCTAGACACTCGGGTTAGGTAGAGCATCCAGAACCCAAATGCTCGGGTTGGCTCTGGGGTCTAGCGCTTAGACCCGGGACTTTTGGGTTTGATGGGAGGACCCAAGGCTCTTGGATCTGGTGTCCGGCCCCAAGGTTTTTGGGTTTGGCGATGCAGCCAGCCCAAGGCTCTTGGGCTTGGACTTGCAGACCGACCCAGGGCTCTTGGGTCCGGTGGCAGGACCTAAGGCTCTAGGTCTAGTGTCCGGACCCGCAGCTTGTGAGTTTGGCTTCCAAATAGCGTTTAAGAGAGGGCCAAAACTCTTGGGTCTGACGTTACAGTCAGACTCACTTAAACTTGGGTCAGACAAATTTATTATTATTATTATTATTATTATTATTATTATTATTAAAATTATTTTTATTTTTATTAAAATTATTAATATAATAATTAATAAATTTGAAAAAATATTATTAATATTGAAAAACAACCATTGATTTGATTTGAAGTGTAAAATTAAAAATTATTATTATTATCATTAATAAGTTTAAAATAGAATATTATTAATATTGAAAAAAAATCATAAATTTGATTTGAAGGGATTAAAAACTATAAGAACTTGGATTAGACAAGTTTAATAATATTATTAGTATTATTATTATTAGGGGAGTCAGACCTCAAAAACTTGGGTCTGGCTAGGGCGCCAGACCCAAGTATCTTGGGTCTGATAGGGGCGTCAGACCCAAGTTTATAATAATCATTATTATTATTATTAAATATTTTAAAAAATATTATTACTATTAAAGAAAAACCTTAAATTTGATTTCAAGGAATAAAAAACTATAACTTGAGTTAGACAAGTTTAATATTATTACTAATATTAAAAATATCATTATTTATATTATAAATATTACTATTGATATTATAATTAATATTACTCTTGGATATGTCATTATAGCTAAACCAACGCTCTTGGATCTGGCTTATAAACAGACCCAGACTCAACTTAGCGCGTGCATATATATATATATATATTGTATGCTGAAAAAAAATTACAGTCGAACCACCTAACTACATCTTAAATCTTTATGGTGATCATCTAGAACATGATTTCTGCCTTCTTCGTCCACGCTAGTTATAGGTTCTCAAAACTGCATGTGAAGACGCAACCAACCATTTCACAATCCTCCAAATCAAGATGTGTCAAACAGATAAATTTTGCAATTTGCCTTTAAATTTTGCAAGCGGAAACTAGGAAAAAAAAACATATAAGAGATAATATTTTGAGGAGAAAAAATAGTGAACCCTTAATTCATATTTTTATTTTGAAAATAAGTTTAATAATATTTTTCTCTCTTAAAAGTTTACGAGACTTTTAAATAGAAATATACCAAAAAACTTTATCCCTTCTAGAGAACAAATAATTTGAAAAGCATAAAGAAATTTAATATAAAATCCAAAATAAAATAATAAATTTAGAAAAATCAAGGAAAAACAACAAATTAATCCAAACAACATCTTCTATGCCTAATTTTGGAAGACCTAATGGTATAATGAATGAAAAAGTGATTTTTTATAGAAAAACTGCCTGTAGAATCATTTAAAAAAAATATTTAAGTTTGATCCAACAGTCAATTTTTTTTTTTTAAGTTACCACCCTAGTTAGGCGCAATTAGACATCTTCTTTGGCTTAAACCTATCATACTAGTTTATAAAAGCATTTGCTAAACAATTAACATAATCTTGTTTAAGGCAATCCCTATTTAGTTGTGTTAGATTCTCATTCCGAATGTTTATAACCTTTAGTTCTACAAGCTCGGCTACTTCACTAATTAACATTATGCTCCAGGAGAACCTTCTCATCCAAAACTTATACCCCTTCATAACACCATGTCCTACTCTTTAACTTCCAGCCTTAGTAACTCTAAGTTTGTAAATATATTAGATTAATAAATAGTGATATTTAGTGTTTTTATAACAAAAGCATAAAAAACATAAAAAATTATTTAATGAAAGCCTAAAAGATATACGTCTAAATCTATAAACATAAAAAAAAAAGCTCAAGAAAAACATGATTTCAACAAAAATATAATAAAATAATAATACTAAATATATATTCAAACTTGCAATTTATATATAATCAAAGTCCAGTATGCATACTAATAATAAAATTAACTATGTTTAAATTAGAACAAAAAAGATAATAGCTTGTTGAAGCACTTTAAAACAACAAATATTTTGTTATTGTCAAAGATGAATATTTTATCCTTAAAGTTTTATTACTCATCACTATCTTATGATGTTTGCAATATGCATTATAAGATTCTAACACCACTATCTTTATTTAGATACACTTCCAAACTAAGGTCTTTGAACTAAAGATTATGTAACTCAAATATCTCTCATCAAAGTATGAACTTAAGCTCTATATTTGAGAGAAAAAACTAAAGCATAACAAAGAATGAAAAAACTAAAAATAAGATAAGAAAGAGTGTGGAAAAATCTAAAACAATCAAGTAAAAAACTCTTTTTTCATCCCTCTTTTTTTAGTAAATTTTGAAAGCTAACAGGTTGAAAAATTAATAAGAATTTAATTCCCATCATTATCAATATTTGATTAGCCACCATAAATGAAGAATTAAATATAATAAAACCAATGGTTCTTTAAGTATAAAATCCAAGGCTTTTTAGATCAATTTCTCATTCATCCATAATTTATTTAAATCATGTTAATTAAACAAATTTTCAAAAACCCCTCACATGAATGGAAATTGTCACACCAGTTTGAAAATGACTCGAAGATTTATTGAGAGGTACTAATTTTGTAGATTACTATACCTTTTATGTAAACCAAGACAACAATACTCATATAGTTCTCTACTTAGACATTTCCTTTGGATCTCATCGTTATGTTTAACTTTTAGCTTTGAACATTCATTAGTGAAATACTATCATGTTTATTTGGAAAAATAATGAATGTAATGTCTTGAACTATTCAACCTTTTATGTAAACCAAAACAACAATACTCATATAGTTCTTTACTTAGACAACAATACTCATATAGTTCTTTACTTAGACATTTCCTTTGGCTCTCATCGTTATGTTTATTTTGGCTGTGAATAACTCTTGAGTTTATGAGTGCTTTAGAGAATTCAATTTTAATCAAAATTCTCAAAGAAACAACTATATTTTCACTTATATAGGTAATCTTTCATTAAGAGTTTTATGTTATACTCCATTTGGTGTATCAATATATGAAAATCATTAAGAGCTCAATTCATCCTTATCACATTGCAACTAACACTTATTTCATCATAGGAATAAGCAGAAGATAATAATTTCCTAGTGCTATCGAAAATAATTATATAACTTAGTTTTTTCATTTGAACCTAAATCTTGAGATCTTCAATGAACTAGGTATAGTTATCATCATTACACTCTTTCAACTTTTAAGGGCTTTAACCTCATTCCCCTCGATGAGTTATACACAAACTTTCTCGACAAACCTTTGATTAGTGAATCCATAATATTTTTCTTTGACTATACATAGTTAGTGAAAAGAATTACATTCAAGAACAATTATTAAACAATATTATATCTGCGATGTATATGTCTAGACTTACTATTATACATATTACTATATGCCCTTCCAATTGCCGATTGATTATTGCAATGAACACAAATAGCCGGCACTGGTTTTGGCTAACATGAAATATTCTTTAAAAAATTCTGAATCCATTTGGCTTCCTCTCGAACTTTATCAAAAGAAATAAATTTTGATTTCATCATGGATCTTGCGATACATATTTGTTGGAGGATTTTCAAGACACAGCTGCTCCACCAAATGTGAAGACATATCCACTTATGTATTTTAAATCTTTAGTGTCGAATATCCAATTAGCATCATTATATTCATTTAGTATTATTGGGTAATCAATATGGAGTAGTCCATAGTCCAAGGTGTACTACAAATACTTGAGTACTTTTTTTATTGTATTCTAATTATCTATACTTGGATTACTTGTAAATTTACTTAGTTTACTAAGTAAGTAAGTAATATTAGACTTTATGCAGTTTCTAACATATATTAGGCTTTTAATTATTTAAAAATATTTAAAATGATTTTTTTTATCTCTATTATTGAATAAATGTACACTTAAATCAATTAATGGTTTGATAATACTATTATCACATTTAGAAAAAATATTGAGCATTTTCTCATCGCAATAAGATTGAGTCAATATTAATTCATCAAATATAACATTATAATATAATATTTACAACACTTAAATCTTTTATATTAAATTTATTAATTAATACTTTCTTGGAAACTTATAATGAAATTTACCTTTACACACAAGTCTTGAGAGAAATCATCAAGTTCATTTTGAAGAAATGTGAAAAACGAAGCTCTCTGATAAGGGAATTTTTAGATAGGCAGCACCAGGGAGGAGAGAAAAAAAAGAGAAAAATAAAAAGAAAAAAACAGAAAAAAAGAGTTTAGAAATTTTAATTCGACATGTGCTAGATTAAAAAAAAAATATTAAAAAAATATTTTTTCACAGTGCTAAGTGTTAAAAAAACAGAGAAAAGAAGTCATCCTCGGAAAGCTGAGGAATGAACTATGAAGCTGGAGTGTTTCGTGGCTTGTAACCGTGTGAGCCTCTTATTTGTTAGTAGAAAAGAGCATATTAATTCTCTTCCTTTCTTTCTTTATAGTGAGTTTTCTATCAAGAAGACAAAATAGTCAAAATATGATCAGTCAACCGAGGCCAAGTAAGCGTCAGTATCGAGAAACTTTTTCTTTAATCAAAGATCCATCTCAATCAACAATCAATTAGAACTCTAAAATTTGCATCAATCAATCAATCAATCAATTTATAGTACAATCTATCTATCTATCACAACTCCCCTACAATCATCTCAAAATTCAGAACCTACAACATCACGAACTTATACTCGAACTTCAACAAGAGCCACGTCGCCTTTAACTCAAAAGAAACTAATACATATTACAAATCAATTCATTGTCATGTCTAATTGAACTAGAGCACCTTGATGCAGACCATATAAAGCTGATTGCCTATACATTTCCTTCTCTCTTCGATTTTATTCCGTATGAACTCTCCAAGATAAGGTAATTTTTATTTTTTTAGTTTATTTTAGTAGACACTAATTTATTTGAAATAGCTCATAATCCTGATAAAAATAATCCTTTGAAAATTTGCATTTTATTTTTTTTTCTTTTATCTTAGAATCAAAATCCTGTTACTTTAAAATGTTTTTCGCAAAACTTCAATCCTCAAAGTTTCTGTTATTACGATTATTGACAAAATGTTTTGTTTCTACAAAAATGCTTTCGGCCTAATTTAGTAGTAATTAGTGGGTTTATTTTGCTCCCACCATCGATATTATTCCTTCACAAATTCAAGATGGTCATCAGCTTTTCAAAGAAAAAAAAGAAAAAAAAAATACAAATCTCACCCTCATTCTTTACTTTTTATCTCAACCTTTAGAATTATATGATGGGATTATGCCATTGTTAAAAATAATATTTCTAGGTATATTTTGTTCTTAGAAAGAACAAATTAATATCTATAATAAAAACAAATGACCAATAAATTTCAACCAGTTTCAAATCCACAACGTAATTATCTTCCATTTGGATATTAGATTGATCATGGCATACATGATTATGTCTATCGTAGCTACTACGAACTCTCCTCATGGAAATGCTTTGTCAATATATATCGATATAACGTTGTCCATATTATAATACCTGTCTTATTAATTGACTTGTACTTTTTTAAAACCCAAATTTTCATTCTTAAGGTAATCAACTGCCATTTACTTATTTTTCTCTTGCCATTCATATAATTTGAGTTATTAGATGAAGTAGGATTTACCTGTGTTGTATATCTTTCCAACACCTCCCATGCCAAGTGAGGAAACTTTTGCAAACCGTTGGAAGTATGTTTTTTCCTTTTCTTTTTCCTTCTCATATGAATCTGATGAATATCCTGAAAGTATCAAATTACATAACGTCGGAAACATAAATTAAGCATACTTCGTGATGGATCAACTTATTTTGTGCAAAAATCTATTTACTCAAAAGGCCCATGAATAGAAGAGCCAAGAGAAAGACGTCTCATCATAAAAACTTAACAAAAGTCAAAACCCATGGAAAAAAGGTTTGGAAAGGTGTCATACCCAACTTTCATGGGCTCAGCTACGCGCCAGGTCCAAACACTCGTAGGTCCGGCAAGATGTCAGACCCACTACTAGAAAATCGGCGAAAACAAACGGAATTACCGACGGAATTTTTTTTGTCGGTAATTTTTACCGACAGATATAATTCCGTCTCTAATTTTTTTGGCCTATACTGACAGACCTTTTCTGTATACCGACCGTATTGCCGACGGAATATATATAATTTTGAAAAAAAGAAACAGTGTGATGACGTGGAATTTTTTTAGATGATTTTACCTATGAAATGACCAAGGGATTCAAACCGGGATCTCCGTATAGTGACGTGGCCCATTCACCATCACAATTACCGATGGGTATACCGACGGGACGTGGCCGTTGGTGATTCCATCGGTAAAAGCCAATATATACACACTTTGCCGACTCTCTCCTCCTCTATTTCTCCTTCTTCTTCCCCGTGCCAACTCTCCCCTCCCAAACTATAACCAACTACCCATCCCAACTCTCCCCCTTATCTCAACACAAACATTCAAGTTTCTTATACTTTTGTATGTGGTCACAACATCCGTTCTCCGATTAATTTATTGTGGATTTTATCATTTTTTGTAAGTAAATTTATCCTTTTTAGTTTTAACATTTAAATGTCAATTTTATTATTTTTATTGTTTTTTTAGTATATGTATTTTGTTAACGTATGTACTTGTTTTATTGTTATTTGTCAAAGAAACTTGTAGTATGAATGTATAATTTTGTAGTTGTTATAGTTTGTTTTAGATTTTATCAAATTGTATTTGTTTGTAAATTGTTGAAACTTTGTTTGAATTACACCGAATTAGATGTGTTATGATGAAATAAATAATAGCTTGTTTAACGTGTCCATTTTAATTTTTATCAATTCTATTGCGGAGTTGTGATTTCCGTAAATTTATATATGTATAAATTTGTATGGACGTTGATAATTGATAATGAATATTTAACATAAGTGTTTTTTTAGTTTGTTGGATAATGTCGGGGCAAACCAATATTTTTGCAAATTTATTTACGTAACATAGTTAATTAATACATGTTGTCATCATAATTTTATAGAGGTTCGATAGAAGTCATGGATGATCGTCCATGGATGTATCGAGACTCACCCCAAGGATTGCGGAGAATGGATTATTGTAATGGGGTTCAGGGTTTTATTAATTTCGCAACATCTATTCCGATGAATTTTACTGATGGCGGTATTAGGTGTCCATGCAGGAAGTGTAAAAATAAAAAGTTTATGCATCAAGATGTTGTAACGATGCATCTTCTAACCAAAGGGTTCATGGAGGATTACCTGTGTTGGTATGCACACGGAGAACTATTTGTTCCTAATGAGAGCATGGTAGAAAAGGTGGTTGGGTCAACTTCTAGTGCTAGCAACGTGCATGAAGTTGTAAATGACAATAGTAATCCTTACAGAAATATGGTTATGGATGCAATGAGAATGAATCAAAGTAATGTTAGTCAATGTCCAATCGTAGAAGAAGAACCTAATGCAGATGCACGAACCACAGTAAATTATCGGTCGTAGCACAGGTGCTCACCATCAAGTCAGATCACGGGTTGAGTGAGGCTGGTTATGACAAAATTATCAAAAACACGAGAAGCATTTTACCTGAAGGGAACAAGCTAAAAGAGAAATTCTATGCTGCAAAGTCCATGATGAAACCCCTCGGTTTAGGATACCAGAAAATTGACATGTGCCCTAACTTCTGCATATTATACTACCTTGAAAATTCTAAGCTGACCGAGTGCATGACATGTGGGCATTCCCATTACAAACCCAGAACTGGTAGGGGAAAGACTCTCGTGGCATATAAAAAACTTAGATACTTCCCAATCACACCTAGACTGCAGAGGTTATTCATGTCACTAATGACTGCTAAGCACATGACATGGCACCAATCATATAATATGGTTGATGGAGTGATGATGCATCTTTCTGATGACGAAGCATGGAAACACTTTAACAATGTGCATCTTTACTTTTCAGCTGAATCAAGGAACGTGCGTCTTTGGTTGTGTACAAACGGATTCAACCTATTCGGGTCATTTGCTGCTCCTTATTCTTGTTGGCCTGTCATATTAACGGTTTATAACTTGCCACTGGGGATGTGTGTGAGGCTGGAGTTCATGTTTTTATCTATGGTCATACCAAGTCCGAGCAGTCCGGGCCGGAATATAGATGTTTGTCTTCGACCGTTGATTGATGAGTTGACACAGTTGTGGTCCTCTGGAGCTTTGACTTATGATATCTCAAGGAAACATAATTTTATTATAAAAGCGGCTTTGATGTGTACTATCAATGATTTCCCACCTTATGGAATGGTTTTTGGTTAGAGCACGCATAGAAAACTAGCATGTCCATACTGTATGGAAAACAACAAGGCATTCACGCTAACAAACGAAGGTAAAGCTTCTTTTTTTAACTGTCACCGTCGTTTTTTGCCACCAAATCACAGGTACAAAAAGAACAGAAAGGATTTCTTTGTTGTCAGAGTTGAAAAGGATGTTGCACCCCTGCGTCTTTCTGGTGAAGAATTGCATGATGTTGTATCAAAGTACAGTGACATTGTGTTTGGTCTCCAATCAGGTAAGCAGAAGTTTCTTGGTTTTGGTTTGACCCATAATTGGGCAAAGCGAAGTATCTTTTGGGAGCTTCCTTATTGGAAGACCAATCTCCTCCGCCATAACCTTGACGTAATGCACATTGAAAAGAATGTTTTTGAGTACATTTTCAACACTGTCATGGATGTGAAGGGGAAGACAAAGGACAACATCAAGGCTAGATTGGATTTAACGTTGTTCTGTAACTGTAAAAATATGGAGTTGGTTTGTGATAGGTCACGGGTTGCAAAACCAATAGCAAGCTTCGTGTTAGAGAAAAACGCACAACTACTAGTCTACAAATGGCTTAAGAGTCTGTGTTTTCCCAATGGACATGCCTCGAACATTTCAAGGCTGGTTAATATGAAGGAATGCAAATTATATGGAATGAAGAGTCATGACTGCCACGTGTTTATGCAAACACTCATTCCATTTGCTTTTCGTGATTTGTTGCCAAAGAGGATATGAGATGCACTCACAAAGATCAGTCATTTCTTTAGAGATATATGTTCCAGCAAGTTGCATATTGATCACATTGAAAGGCTTGAAATGAATATCGTCGAGACAATATGCAAACTTGAGATGATATTCCACCCATTATTTTTTGACTCAATGGAGCATCTACCCGTACATTTACCATGAGGTAAAAGTTGAAGGACCAGTCCAGTATAGATGGATGTATCCATTCGAGAGGTTAGATATTACAGTTGCAATGTAATTCATAATGAAAAGTTTTTTCATTGTTTTTTTAATTGATAATTTTTGTTTAATTCTATATATGTAGGTACTTGTTCAATCTTAAAAAAAAGGTTAAGAACAAGGCGCATGTTGAGGCTTCAATATGTGAGGCCTATATTGTTGAGGAGATCTCAACATTTATTTCGTACTATTCTGAACCTCTTTTGAGAACGAGAATCAACCGTGTTTCACGGAATGATGATGGTGGTGAAGTGCCTTCAAGTGGAAACTAGTCAATATTCTCCAATCATAGACGACCCACACCTAAAAATGCCATAGGGGGAAGATATTTATCTGAAATAGAGTTCAGACAAGCACACAATTATGTTCTATTTAACTGTGATGAGCCGAGACCTTTTATTAAGTAAGTAGATATACTACTTAAACTTTGTCAAGAGTGTACTATTTATAAATTGTGATATCATAAACTTATATAATTTGGAACAACCTTACAGGCAGCATCGACGATATTTACTGTCCAATAACTCACAACTGACCGAATCCCAAATCTTTCAATTACAAGATGAACAATTTGCCACGTGGTTTAGAACACATGTAAGTCCTATCATAAACTCATTATCTCTTGCAAGGTAACTGTACGTCAATATTACAGAATGTTCGTTTATTGATTATTGTTGTATTTGATATATAAGGTTTATCAAATGGGAGGTAGTGCTGCTATTTCACTGTTTTTACTAAGCTTGTGCCTTGAAAGAAAAGTCAGGTGCTATAATGAGTATTTTATCAATGGATATGTGTTTCATATTGAAGAATACGGGCATGGAAGAAAGACATACAGCAACGGTGTTTGTATTAAGGGATCGACTTCTAGTGAGTTTGAAGTTGACTACTATGAGAAATTAGAAGAGGTCGTCGAATTGCAATATCATAGCGAGCAAAATAGAGTGTTTTTATTCAAATGCTATTGGTATGACACAACTAACAAAGGAATCAGAGTAGATCCTCACTATGGTCTCGTTGAAATCAACTCAAAAGCTAGACTCCGCAACATAAATGATGTCTTTGTTTTCGCAAAGCAATGCCAACAAGTTTATTACACATACACCCCTTCATTTAGAAAAGATCAATCAAGAGTTGATTGGTTATCCGTTTTAAAAACAAAACCCAAGGGTCGTGTCGAGGATGTTCAAGATGAGAATGAAGACTCAAGTGTGATAGATGAAGTCTTTCAAGTTATTGAGTTGGTTGAACCATATCGAGTTGCTCCTTCAATTGACTTAGAAGAAAATTTGAATTTTCATGTTTTCGATGATAGTCTTGTTGATGTTGACGCAGAGGAGTTGAATGTTGTTTTGAGCTCTAGTGGACTAGAGAATGTTGATGAATAAGATGATAACCACATTGAAGAGTGTGATGAAGCTGATAACAATTCAATTGAGGATGAAGACAAAAATTCTAACTAAATATGATCAGAACACGAAAGTGTAAAGCCTTTTTTTATAATATAATATTATGGATGATATTTTGGAACATGAAATATTTATTTTATAATTGTTTGCTATTGTTATTGTGATGTGCGGTAAGTTTGCAATTTAAGCGTTTGTGCAGGAGGATAAATAAGCAATACAAACAAAACATGTAAAAGTATGACACAAATACCGACATCCATACCGACGACCTGTGGCCGTCGGTATTTTACCGAGAGTTGCAAAATATTTACTGCATTTGCCACAATCACCGACGACCATACCGACGGTCTGTGGCCGTCGATATTTTACCAAGAGTTGCTAAAAATTTACTGCCCATGCCACAATCACCGACGCTGTTTCTGACAGAATCACCGACGGACGCTGCAAATTCCAATGCGTGTGACTGTCAGAGTGCCAGGTTGGTCAACCCGTTTACCGATGGCATCACCGACGGACGCTGCAAATCCAATGCGAGCATGCTCTAAGACCTATATACCGACGAACGTGCCGATGGACTTCAAAAATTCTAGAGGGATTTTTAAAATTTCAGTGCGAAATTCAAAACAATACCGACGGAATTTACCGACGGAAATTTATTGCCACCGCTAGGAAAATATTATTCTAATTTCCATCGGTAAAATTGTAGTATAAAACCCAGCCCCCCCCTCTATGGTTCATTTTTTTTTCGTTCCTCCTCATTCATCTTCTCTTCTCCTCTGCGTTCCTCATTTCATTTTTATTGTTTTGATTGTAGTTTGCAACATATTAAAATGTCTGATTCTCCTTTCTTTATCATTCCTAAAGTCTTTAGTTTTTTTCTTTTTATTTGTTCAATTTATTTTATTGTTTGTATTGCCATAATAAATGAAAATTTTGTTAAATTTGAATTGTTATTGTTGAATTTACCTTTAAAATGTTAATTGAAATATATAATTAAATTTAATTGTTTTATCTTAATTTTATTATATTATTGCTTGTTATGTTTTGTATTATTTCGAATAATTTTAATTGTTATTTATGAATTTTTATAGATGTTAGTTGAAAATATATAGATGTTAAATTTGTATAGATATTAGGTTGTATGTAAGATTTTGCAATGGAGTCAATTGGCTTGTGGATGTTATCAATATTTGTAGGTATAAAAACTGTGGGTAATCTCTAATATAGGAGAGGTGTTGATGAATTTTTTTTAAATAATTGAATTTAATTATTTAATTATTCGTATAAATTTGTGTAGATGTGTAGAATGAAAATTTAATTATTTTATTGTTTGAATTGTAATAATTATTTGAAAATTTTGGTGAATTTTAATTGTTATTGTTGAATTTACCATGGAAATGGTAATTGGAAATGAAGAGTTAAATTTAATTATTTTTATCTCAATTTTATTCTATTATTGCTTGTTATGTTTTTTTTATTATTTCCATTAATTTTAATTGTCATTTATGTATTTCTATAGATGTTAGTTGAAAATATATAGATGTTAAATTTCGATAGATGTTAGGTTGTATATAAGATTTTCCAATGGAGTCAATTGGTTTGTGGTTATTGTAAATATTTGCAGGTTTGAAAACTGTGGGTAGTCTCCAGTATAGGGGAGGTGCTGCCGAAAGGTTTTTAAAGAATCAAAGTTAATTATGTAATTATTCGTATAAATTTGTGTAGATGCGTAGAATGAAATCAACAACACGTCGTCAGCAGACGGTTGCAGCTAGTTCTTCTAGCAGCAAGGATGATTTTCTAGGTGCTGATCACGAAGAGGCACCTAAGCCAACTTGTGATGCTACCTCTTGTAGCGCGGTTTCACAGCGCAGAGGCGGTGTGCTTCACAGCGATGTCAATTCACCCGCAAGTACCAGGCATAATGGAAGGATGACCTTTCAATGTCGGTTTGTTTAGGTTTTAGTTTTTTTATATACTTATAACATAATTTATGAACAACTAATTAATATTTTATTAAATTTATTTAATTTCTAGCTTATTTTTATAATTTTATATCTTGTACTATTTTTATTTTAAATGAATTATTTATACACAACACAAATTTGAGTGGGATAGCGCGAACAACAATGTTGTGAGGAGGGTATGGGAGAATCACACGGCAACTAGGTAACATCGAAAATAATATAATTTTTTGTTTTATAATTTTATGCTCTAAATTCTAATTTGTTACTATGGAAGTAAGTTGCGTGATTTTTGGTATGACAAAAAAAAAGCAAAAAGATATACGAGAGATAATGGTCTAGAAGGCTGGAATGAGGTGGTGGTTTGGTAGGAATTCAAATCGCCATTCATGTCAGGGGATATATGGACGCAATATATTGAGCACGTGATGTCTGAGCGGTTCGCACGACGCTCACAGTCTGGTGCCGACAATCGGAACCGTCAAATTCATGGTTCGGTGACCACGCACAACGACAGCTTCGTTCCGTTCAGTGCACGTGCGAAGCGGATGGTAAGATTAATTTAAATGAAATATATCGTTAATTAATTTGTTGTTGCTTATAAATATATTTAACTTTCAACCTTTTTTTTCCTTACAGGCTATGTCTCTTGGACGTGAGTCGAGCCCAATGAAGCTGTTTGTAAAGACGCACGTGCGGAGTCAAGACCTCCAAAAGAGGGTGCAACAGTTCGTGGACAACCATGCTCAACACTTCGTGGTATATTCGTTCAATCATTTTATTTCATAAGTTATTATTTTCTTGAATTGAATATGATGATTTGTTTTTTAAATTTTCAGGAGACCTATAATAGCCAGTTGAGGGAGAGATATGGGGACGATCCTTCAACCCATTCGAATTTCGATCCGGATTTATGGATGGAGGTAGGATCGTCTGGTGGACTTGATAAAAATCGGGTCTATGGGCTCTCCAACACTACAGCAGAAAACTTGCGGGCGGCCCGTAGTGTCTTAACCGTTAGGAGCTCACCATCACTATCGAGCACCTAGTTTGAGGAGTTCATAGCCTTGAAACAACAATATGAATGACTCTTGACGGATTATGAACAACTCCGTCAAATGGTCATGGACATTAGATCAAGGATGGGTGATGATACATGTGCAGCCCCTTTTTGGCCGTACGGTCCCGAGAACAACCAGCCTCGTCCTCCTCTAGCTCCGTCGTTATTCTAGTTTAATTTTGTTTTTAAAACACATTAAATTTGTAATGAATATTTGGATGAATATTATTTAACATTATTTTTATATTTTTAATGTTTAATACAATTTTATTTGGTTAATTAGTTTTTTTACTATTAATTAATATAATATTTGAAAAAAAATAATTTATTCAAAATAAGTTTTTTAAAAATATTTTTAAATAAATAACGATGGCCTTATAGACGGACCAAGTCCGTCGGTATTAGACAGAGAGTTGAAAAAACTTTTACTGCCCATGCCACAATCACTGACGGATACATTATGTCGGTGAGTTACCGTTGACATTACCGACCGATAGAGTCCGTCGGTATTTTACCGAGAGTTCTGAAATATTTACTGCCTATGCCACAATCACCGATGGATTGGCCGTCGGTGATTTACCGTTGGAAATACAGACGGAATAAGTCCGTTGGTAAAGTTCTAGCAGGAAATTTTTCTTTGGCGCGCTTCCCCCGTCTGTAAGACCGTCGGTGTTTGTTTTTGTTTTCCGACAGAAGTAGCAACGAAAATGGGAATTACGACAGACGTATTTTGTCGGTGATGCTGTCGGTAAAAATGTTACCGACGAATTATGTGTCTTACACCGACGGAATTAATCCGTCGGTAAAACTGTTTAATGGTGTAGTGGCCTAACTCCCTTGGGCACAACTACACACTAGGCCCAAGCGCCTGTGGGTCTAGCAAGATGCCAGGCTCAAACATCCTTGAGCCTAGGATTACTTCTGATGCAAGCATCCCAAGTGGGAATCTAGGATCATTATTTCCTTACACCCTAGCTATGAAAAAAGTCCTCGGAGAGCCATCAATACGTTACTCAATATTAATGTTGATTATAAGGGTTGATCATATCTATATTAATATTGTGTACAAAATGATATAGGACCGCCTTCTATAGACACGTGGTACTCCCACTAATATTAATGCCATGTCAAGAGACATTTACATCAATATGAATGTTGATGTAAGGGCCTTCCTCCCCATTTATATATGAAGAAGGAAAAGACTTACGACCCCTTGAATAAAAAAGAAGAAAGTTCAAGGTACAAAGGTTATAAATACTCCCTGAACAACTTAGGTAAATGGTTCACAATCTTCACTCTCTCACAACATATTTTAGCATTTATCATACACGATCTAAGAACAAGCATTCTTGTTCTTGGAGTTTAATGCTTATTTACTACAACTCATCACTCAAAAGTCACTGACTTAATCATCAGAGGGTCCCTATATCCCACCAAAAGAGATTGTTTTGCAGGAATCCAGGCCTCTGCCATCAACCCTCTATACCCTCAGTTATGAAGAATAGAAAATTAACATGAACATGTGATCATTAATTATCCAATCACTTAAAAACTCAAGTTCCATATCATACTAGATTCTAGAGCATCATTAATTAGCATCGTCTATGGAAACCTGTTCAAAAAGCCATCGATTGTTCTTGCATAACAAGTTTTGGACACCTCTTATTACAATAAATAACTAATAATCAAGAAACCCCTGGGTTGGGGCATGTTATGGACCTCCCCACGATAGCAGCACATCTGTCCCACCAGTTCCGTTAAATTTTCAACAGCTCATTAATTAGGTGCAAGCTCTCACTCAAGCCATCCTAGAATCTCAAAGGCAACACCAAACCACACCACCCCAGCAGGCCCCGGTGAAAAAGGCACCACCCTTAAGGGTAGCTCCCTCTATCCCAACCCTACAATCACAAGATGTCCTCCTTACAAGAAAACAATTGTCTTACCCCGAGGAAACATGGAAAATGATGTGGAGAACTCCAAGCAGCCCACTAGCCCTCTGAGGGGCTGGTCTTATCTACAAAAGAACTTTTTGAGAAGCTATTACTCTAGACATGATCCATCCAGCTACTACAAGAAAGAGCTCAGTTATCGATCTTACCTTTCCACGCTAGAGTCTTCTAGTTACCCTGAGCGAGTTTGACAGAAATCAGGGGGAAGCATAACTAGGAAATGTTTCAATGATGAGACCCATAGCCCCTAGGGGATAAAGGGATCCCCCTTATCCAAACAAGTTTTATGCACACATGTCTTCAAGGATTATATCTCTATAAAGATGACCTTGGACAACTATGACGGACTGATAGATCCATGAAAACACGTCCAAAACATCCACAACAACCCTGAGTAATTCATCTAAGACATTGATGTTATGTGCAAGATCCTGCAAATGACCTTTAGGGGGTCGACTAGAGCATGGTAAACAAGCTTTGAGCTAGGCTCTATTATGGGTTTCAGAGATCTCCATGCAAAACTTGTGTCAAGGTTCAACACCAATATCCCTACTGACACGACCAAAAGATTGATGTCTTCTCCCAAGTGTAGGAGTGTCGAAGTAATAAATAACCCGGCAAGACCGGGGTCGAACCACAGGGAGGTTAATTGTATAAATTATAGTTAACAGCAACACAATAATAACAACAACAATAATAGTAATAATAATAATAATAATAATAATAATAATAAGAAGAAGAAGTTGATGAGAACTTTGAGATGCAAGATTAACGTAAGGATTAAACAATGATAACAACAAATGTCAAGGTTAGAGGATCAACTAATGGTATTTCAAACAAGTATAATATAAACTCTTATTATTCAATTGGAAACCACACACAAAGGAGGTTCCAATCAGATTATAAATTGTTAACATGATTACATTAGTTATCTTATTCGAATAATGCTAATACTTGTAAATGTTGTCAGGCATTCATGATTATAACTTATGTTAACAACAAATCAAGTTCCTTTCATAGCTCAGGTGTCGGTTATACCATACAGTATGGGCTATGAAAGTGCCAAGTATTTGTTGTACCAGGTGTTATACAACATAAATCTAGATTAACCATTTAACAAGCAAAGTATTAAAAGTGAACAAGATAACAAATATAAAGCATGTTAGTATCCAATATTAAGGTCCATGTTAAGTTTATATTATACTTATTCTTACACCATTAGTGTACCCTTTTCACCTTGACATAATTAACTTAGTTAAACATAATGAAAGAAAGAAACATAAAGAAACAAGGAAAGGAAATGAAAAGCATAAGCAAGAAATTAATATAAGCAAAACTTAAGCATTACAAAATATAAAGAGAGAGCAAGAGCATGATCTTGATCTGAACACCAAGATGCCTAAATACATGGCAAATGCCTCCTTTTATAGGCCAAAATTCAGAACTATTGATTTGTTGACTAATTGATGAGTGGGTGGCCACATCTTGACTTGGTGACAATCCTTATCTTCTTGTCTGCCAAAAAGGTCATTGATGACGTCATAATTTGAACAAACTTAAATCATGAAAGTTCTAGAGAATTGTCTCATCTTTCCAGGGTAAAAATTGGAGATCATTTGGACTTCTAGAACTCGAGATATGGGCTGAACACTAAACAGTGTCTGGGCTGCAGGACAGATTCGGACTTCTTTGTTGTTGCTGCAATTTGAACTTGAAAACAACCTTTTTAAATCTTGGGCTCCACATGAAAGTTGTAGACCTATGTCTTATCTTTCCATCCATATAAAATGGACCTAAATCCGAGATCTACAACTCCGGATATGACCCGATTACCGAACAATGTTCCAGTTTGGATTGCACCAACATCTCTTTTCTAAGTTTGGCCATCTTTCTGTCCTTTCAATTTCAGTACTTCAACTCATCAATCAATTCTTTTATTTATGTGATAGGCCTGCATTTAAGATGAACATTTACCATAAATTAAAGGTATATTATATAATTAGATATGTTATTATAAGACATGCTTTAGTTAAGGAGTTATTGATACTTCAAGTGCAAAATGATGATATAAAACCTTGATAAAAATGCACTTTTAAGTACTAATCACACCCCCCAACCAGCTTATTACTAGTCCCTAGTAATCAAAGCGTTAAAATAGAAAAACAATTTGCAAATTCCACAAAGCAAGGCATTCATCATTCAACTTCTATTAATCTATCCAGATAAACAAACTCTCTTTAAATTTTATATATCTGCTCAATATCTCTTAAACAAAATATTAATAAACCTTCCTTTTTATGTGCTCAATATATGGAAACATAGATTATGGGGCTTTTATTGGAAGAAAACAATATTCTGTTCTAATGTTTAAGGTTAACTTCCTTGGGTTGGGTTTATTATCTTCTTCTTCTTTTTTTTTCTTTTTCAATATATATACATATACTTAAAACACAATGCATCTTTAACCCATGTAACGAGCTTTCGGCTAATGACTCCCAGACCAGTTGGTCTTAGGGCATTAGGTGTTGAGACACCCCTACGAGCTTAGTAACTCGGGTTGCAGATACTGATACGTAGATAGTGCAATGTTTGATTCCCTTAAGCTTTTCTCCTTAACCCATGTAACAAGCTTTGGGCCAATAGCTCCCAAGTCAGTTGACTTTAGGGTATTAGGTGTTAAAACACCCCTTCGGGCTTAATTGCTTAGGTTAGGGAGGCTACGAAACCAAACTTATCTACGTTTTTATTATAATCAATATTATCGATTTGTTTGTTTGTTTTTTTTTTTTTTGAAAATTATATACTATCCCTTTCCCTTAGTTGTTACCTTTAACAAAAGAACATAAATAATGTAATAATCCAATGTGCAACCCACAATCATATGTTAAAGTGTGTGTGTGAAAATGAAGGTTTAAGAATACTTGTTAAATGAGTATATGAGCAGAATCAAGTGATACTAATGCGAGAGTTTGTAAACCTGAATAATTCAAGAAGTATTCTAATAGGCCTTGTTATGAATATTGCAAATAACCATTGGAAAATGTTTACTAAGATGTGTCTCAAGAGTCACTAAAATTCCTCCTTACTCTGCCATCCTAGTAATAACAGTTTTGTCAAATGGTTTTAAAAACAAAAATAGTTAGTTGGTTAGTTTTTTTTTTTTTAATGTCAACTACTACTACCCTCTCCCCCCAACCAAAACTAGACATTGTCCTCAATGTCATAAGGTAGAAAGATAGAGTATAGAAGACATCACCTGAAACAACGAACACTGATAAACCTGAAACACACTTAAACAAATATAAGAAATAACATAACAAAATACTATGCTAGAAATAAAACCAAAAGACACAAGGATTCACAAACGAAGGCTCAAATCCAATCTAAGCTTTTTACGGCTTTCTGTAGTTGACCAATTTATGCGACTCATGGAAGGATCAATTACAGGGGTGAAAGATTGTAGTTTGTCGATTAATTGTTCAGCAGTAGCAGCAGAGATTATGATTTGTCGTGCCGAAGATGTTAGAAATTCCTGTTCCACAGCTTGATCAAGAAAAGACAACAAATTATCATAAAAACCATTAACATTGAGCAAACCTATAGGTTTATGGTGAATGTGAAGTTGGGCCCAGGAGGAAATATGAAAGATCTCTTCCAATGTGCCCAAACCACCTGGTAAGGCAATGAAGGCATCAGCATGGTTAAACATTGTATTCATTCGATCAAACATTGTGGAGACCTGTAGTTCCTCTCCAATTGTTCTTCCAATGATGTCCCCTTTTGTTAAAGCTTCGGGGACGACCCCCAAAACTTGACTACCTCCTAAAAATGCAGCTATTGCCACACCCCCCATTAACCCAAGGCTGCCTCCCCCATACACTAAATGAATCTTTTTCTCAGCTAGTACCTGACCAAGATGATTTGCTGCTTCCAAAAAAGCTATTTCCTTCCCAGGACTGGATCCACCGAAAACACAAATATTTTTTATGTGATAACTTGAGGGACCTGCCATTTCTACATACTTCTATATCTGTCTAATGAGTAGAAATGAGGGGAAGGAAGAGAAGATTTTATAGATGAGGATTTGAAAATGCAATCATATCACCTAGATATAGGCCAACTAGAGTCTCACACTCTTTCTCTCTCTTTATGTATTTATTTATTTATTTATTTTGAAAAGCATGTGTATGTACAGGTAGTTGTGATTGTGGCTCACATCTTCCCTTGGTTTTACGTCCAAGAACGACTTAAACGCCCTCTATGAGTCGGGGATAGGCTTCCCATCCAGTTTTCTTAAAAACTGGCAAACAAGGTCTTTTTTTAGTCAGATTCCCAAGACTAAGTCGATCACGTTCTTTATGGAATTGTGGCCATAAATCATGAATAGCACGATGCACATCTCCACTAGGATGCGTCTCAAGGGTTAATAGAAGATTATCTAAAGACCCCTTACTCAGGCCATCCTTAATGAATTGTATTTTATCTTCACGATTTATAGATACCATTCCTAAAGAACGACATGTTGCATTACAAGTCCATCTGGCACATCGGTGACAGACTTTCAGTCGTTTTGCACTGACGTTTCTTTGCAAAAGTGCTTTTACCTGTTCCAGGCATGTGTGAAATGAAAGAATTAGAGGACTCACCTGATAATCGGACCTTTGCTTCAATCAGCCAACGAATATCTTCAGGAATTCCATGATTCATTAACAACCTCAATCTTGCACACCTAGCACGGTAAATTTTTGTAATCGTATTCTGAGGCAGAGCGGGAAAGTACTTTTTCAATTTTTCAAGAGTGGTGTCCATTTTCAAATGAGAATTGGAGAAGAGAGTCAAAGAAGGGAGAAAGAGCAAAGAATTGCACAAATATATACAGATATCAGTTATTATGGGAAACTGAAAGAACCGACTGAAGTCACGGAGTACCATTATCCGCCATTTGACCGGGGTGAGAGACTAGCAAAACAAGAGTCACACCAAAAAGAAAACACAAAAACAATGTGAGAAAAACAAAATAATCAACCTTTATCTATAGGATCATTCAAACCAATGGATTCATTTTCACTAGGAAAATTATCAAAGTAAGCTTTCAAACGATGTCCATTTCCCTTAGAAACATTGTCATTCTTTGGATTCTCAATATCAAAGGCCCCATAAGGATACACATGTTTCTCAATAAATGGACCGCTCCATCTTGATCTTAGCTTTCCAGGACATAAATGGAGTCGAGAATTATAAAGCAAAACTTTTTGACCAGTATCAACTTTTTGACAATTTTCACAAGTTTTGCAGAATGCATGTGTGTCCTTGAACATGGTGGGCCAATAAAATCTATTTTGTAAAATTTTCGCAGCTGTCTTTTTTGACGAGAAATGACTCCCACATGCTTCAGAATGATAAAGTTTAATGACATTACTTACCTCATTGTCAGGAATGCATCTTCGAAATATTTGATCAGGACAATATTCGAATAAGTAAGGGTCATCCCAATAAAATTTCTTCACTTCGTTCAAAAACTTACCTTTGTCTTCGATACTCCAATGAGTTGGCAAATATCCTGAGGCAAGGAAATTGATATTTTTAGCAAACCAAGGCATTGAACTAAGAGAAAGTAAGGATTTGTCAGGAAAGTAATCATTGGTTGGTGTGATGTCAGATATCGAATCTGTTGTCACTCTTGACAAAAGATTCATATTAACATTTTCGGTGTTTTTTTCATCCGTGATTTCTTCCTGAGAATAAGTCATTTGCAAATCTTCAAATTCATCAAACTCAATTTTACTCAAAGTAGATTCAAGTTGATCATAAACTAATTCTTCAATAGAATCTACTTCTTGTAAATCATTATCATCTCCAGGTTGCTTGCAAATGTTGAAAATATTCATCTCCAATGTCATGTTTCCAAATGATAGCTTCATCAGTCCATTCCTACAATTAATCAATGCATTAGAAGTTGCAAGAAATGGACGTCCTAAAATAACAGGAAATGAATTACATGCTTCAACAGGTTGTGTATCCAAGACAATAAAATCCACAGGATAAATGAACTTATCGACTTGTACTAACACATCTTCAACTATTCCTCTAGGCACTTTTACAGATCTATCGGCAAGTAAAAGAGTTACAGAAGTTGGTTTTAACTCACCTAGATTGTGACTTTGAAAAACTGAATATGGAAGTAAATTCACACTAGCTCCAAGATCAAGTAAAGCTCTTTCAATTTTATGTTCTCCAATAAAGCAAGAAATTGTAGGACAACCAGGGTCTTTATATTTCAATGCATTATTGTTCTGAAGAATGACACTTACTTGTTCGGCTAAAAAGGCTTTCTTTTTCACATTCAATTTTCTCTTCACAGTGCACAGATCTTTCAAAAATTTAGCATAAGAAGGAACCTGTTTAATAGCATCTAACAAAGGTATATTGATCCTTACCTGTTTGAAAGTTTCAAAGATTTCAGAGTTGTGATTAACTTTCCTTTGTTTGGTCATGGCATGAGGAAATGGAAGTGCTGGCGGAGAATCAGTCTTTTCTTTGCAATGATCAGATTCAACCCCTTCCTTACCGTCAGAGATTGACTCATCATCATTCTCACAAGGTTCAAGAATGGGTTTTTCAATAACCTTACCACTGCGAAGAGTGATGACTGATTTTACGTGATCCATGTGTTGGCTTCCCGAACTACTTGCATTCGTATTGTATTGCCCCTTGGGATTTTGTTGTGGTTGAGATGGAAACTTACCTTTCTCTTGGAAATTGAGAGCAGTTGTGAACTTTGCAAGAGTATCTTTAAAATCTGTCATGCTTTGAGCAAGTTGAGTGTTGATTGTCTCTTGCTTTTCCATAAATGCATGCAATGTTTCCTCAAGATTTCTTCTAGGAGGTGGAGCATAAGGAGGTGCATATCCATGAGAATTTTGGAAATTATGGTGTGCTTGAAACGGTGGCTGTGAAGTATGTGCTTGAAATTTGGGTGATTTCTCCAACCAGGGTTGTATGTTTGCGAATATGGGTTATGGTTGGGCCTTTGGAAACTGTTTAATGCATGGGCTTGTTCATGGAGACATTCTTTAAAAGAGGGCAAAGTTGGACAGTCATTGGTTGAATGTTCATTGGTTTCACAGATTTGACACACAATGTCTTGAACAGATTTTAGTTGACCACTCTTTTTTAATTCTAGTGCCTCAACTTTTCTAGCTAAAGATGCAAACTTGGCTTGGAGGTCATGATCTTCCCTAAGGTTGTACATACCTCCACTAGATGTATGAGGTTGAGTTTTACTTGGTGCCTCATAAGTTCCTGTAGTGTCCCAATTTTGCGCATTTTCAGCTAGCAAGTCTAGGTATTCCATTGCTTCATTAGGGTCTTTATCTTCAAAAGTTCCATTGCACATCAATTCAACCATTTGCCTATCTCTAGGAGTTAACCCTTCATAAAAATGTGAAACTAATCTCCATGTTTCAAAACCATGATGGGGGCAAGTATTAAGCAAGTCTCGATACCTATCCCAACATTGATAAAATGTTTCTCCTGGTTTTTGAGAGAAAGTAATGATTTGTCTTTTGAAAGAGTTTGTTCTGTGAGATGGAAAAAACTTCTTTAAAAATTGTTGTTGCATTTCATCCCAAGCACGAATGGATCCAGGTCTCAAATTTTGTAGCCAAGTTTTAGCTTTATCTTTTAATGAAAAAGGAAAAAGCTTTAACCTAATGGTGTTCATGCTACAATTTGAGTCATTATAGGTGTTACAGACCTCCTCAAATTCCCTTAAATGCAAGTATGGATTTTCTAAAACTAAACCATGAAAAGAAGGTAAAAGTTGAATAATGCCTGGCTTAAAATTAAAATGAGATGCATCAGGTGGAAAAACTATGCATGAGGGTGCACTTGTTCTTGTGGGATTCATGTGGTCTCTAAGTGTTCTAACCCGAATATTCTCATTATTCTCATTATGAAGCGATTGGTTATCTTCTTCGGCCATATTTTCTAAAAATGATGAGGATACCCTACAAAGTCTACCACTTAATGTACGTGACCAAACTCTCATGCACGTGCAAAAAGAGAATAAAAAGAAGAAGAAAGCAAAAGAAAAAGAAACAAAACAAAAGAAACAAAGTTAGATACAAGAAAAGTAAAAAGAGAAAATAAAATAAATACTATAATTTGTACAAGAATTTACCTCCCCGGCAACGGCGCCAAAAACTTGACACGACCAAAAGATTGATGTCTTCTCCCAAGTGTAGGAGTGTCGAAGTAATAAATAACCCGGCAAGACCGGGGTCGAACCACAGGGAGGTTAATTGTATAAATTATAGTTAACAGCAACACAATAACAACAACAATAATAGTAATAATAATAATAATAATAATAAAGAAGAAGAAGTTGATGAGAACTTTGAGATGCAAGATTAACGTAAGGATTAAACAATGATAACAACAAATGTCAAGGTTAGAGGATCAACTAATGGTATTTCAAACAAGTATAATATAAACTCTTATTATTCAATTGGAAACCACACACAAAGGAGGTTCCAATCAGATTATAAATTGTTAACATGATTACATTAGTTATCTTATTCGAATAATGCTAATACTTGTAAATGTTGTCAGGCATTCATGATTATAACTTATGTTAACAACAAATCAAGTTCCTTTCATAGCTCAGGTGTCGGTTATACCATACAGTATGGGCTATGAAAGTGCCAAGTATTTGTTGTACCAGGTGTTATACAACATAAATCTATATTAACCATTTAACAAGCAAAGTATTAAAAGTGAACAAGATAACAAATATAAAGCATGTTAGTATCCAACATTAAGGTCCATGTTAAGTTTATATTATACTTATTCTTACACCATTAGTGTACCCTTTTCACCTTGACATAATTAACTTAGTTAAACATAATGAAAGAAAGAAACATAAAGAAACAAGGAAAGGAAATGAAAAGCATAAGCAAGAAATTAATATAAGCAAAACTTAAGCATTGCAAAATATAAAGAGAGAGCTAGAGCATGATCTTGATCTGAACACCAAGATGCCTAAATACATGGCAAATGCCTCCTTTTATAGGCCAAAATTCGGAACTATTGATTTGTTGACTAATTGATGAGTGGGTGGCCACATCTTGACTTGGTGACAATCCTTATCTTCTTGTCTGCCAAAAAGGTCATTGATGACATCATAATTTGAACAAACTTAAATCATGAAAGTTCTAGAGAATTGTCTCATCTTTCCAGGGTAAATATTTGAGATCATTTGGACTTCTAAAACTCGAGATATGGGCTGAACACTAAACAGTGTCTGGGCTGCAGGACAGATTCGGACTTCTTTGTTGTTGCTGCAATTTGGACTTGAAAACGGCCTTTTTAAATCTTGGGCTCCACATGAAAGTTGTAGGCCTATGTCTTATCTTTCCATCCATATAAAATGGACCTAAATCCGAGATCTACAACTCCGGATATGACCCGATTACCGAACAGTGTTCCAGTTTGGATTGCACCAACATCTCTTTTCTAAGTTTGGCCATCTTTCTTTCCTTTCAATTTCAGTACTTCAACTCATCAATCAATTCTTTCATTTATGTGATAGGCCTGCATTTAAGATGAACATTTACCATAAATTAAAGGTATCTTATATAATTAGATATGTTATTATAAGACATGCTTTAGTTAAGGAGTTATTGATACTTCAAGTGCAAAATGATGATATAAAACCTTGATAAAAATGCACTTTTAAGTACTAATCACCTACCAAAAAAAGCTATACAAAACTCTTTGGCATAACCCAAGCAGGAGGAGAGTCCACTCAAGCATACCTGAAGAGGTTCAATGAAGATATGCTCAAGGTTGAAGAGTTGATTAAACCATTAGACCCAGAGGCTCTGATAAGAGGGGTAAAAGAGTGCTCCCTATGGAGAGACTTGTATGCCCTGCACGATAGAGGCCTGATGAAGGTAAAACAAGTCATGGAGAACCATATTCGGGTAGAGGAAGTCAATATTCTACGTCATAGACCTTCATGTTTTTTTCAAGAGGCTTAGAATAAAAATCCCCTAGGTGGAGTTGTTTCCCTCCCAGTAAGAAGAATAACTCAAGGCAAAATCAAAAGAGGTTGGCAAGGGAACACGTTCATCACCTCGAAAGGAGGCACAACTTTCCCCTGAATGCTATTATTACCTAAATTTTCACAACCATCAAGAGAAGGATTACATTCAATATCCGCCCCTTATGGCATCGCCTCTATATACCCGTACTTCCAGGAAGTTTTTTCTTTTTCACAAAGACAAAAAACATGACACCGAAGATTACTTCACTTTGAGAAAGGATATTGAGAGGTTGATAACCAAGTGATACTTGGAGTAGTTTGTTAAGTGGAATACCCACATGAACCAAAACAGGGAAAAGCCCAGTTCACCTAACAAAAGTCTCCCATAGATCAATATGAGCTTAAGAGGAATCTCAGTAAGAGGAGACACCACCAATGGCAAGAGAAAATACAAGAAATATGTTCTCATAGTGGCTCGATAACAAAGTCCATAGAACAAACCTATTATTCTCACTCTAGAGGACGAAGAGGGGTGACTTATCCCCATGAAGATGCCCTGGTCATTTTTGTAGTTCTGGCCAATCACATGGTTCACAGGGTATTAGTAGACGATGACAGCTCTGTCAACATCCTCTCCAGGGAAGTGATGTCCCAGACAAGGATAGACCCCTTTAGGATGACTTTGGTGAAGACCTTTTTAATCAGCTTTGAAAGGTCAGGGGTTCCACCCTAGACAAGAATGGGCACTCACCAAGATGGGTTCCACCTTAGAGCTGCACCAATAGCAATTACTGACCATTCTTCCTTCTTCCCATAAAGGGGATTTTGTTTTCTATATGTTAGATTTGTTAGGGATCATTCCAAACACAGCCACCCATAAACTATAGGTTAATCCAAGCCATCCACTTGTCCAACATAAGAAGATAAATTTTAGGGGAGAAAGACAATAGGCAATAACCATGAAAGTGGATAAATTATGGGTTGTCGGCTTCATTTGTGAGGTCATGTATCCAAATTGGATGGCTAATGTGGTTATGGTAAAGAAGAGCACATGAAAGTAGAAGATGTTTGTGGACTTCACTGACTTGAATAAAGCTTTCCCTAAAGATAGCTTCCCTCTCTCAAAGATTGATAGATTAGTAGATTCCATGGCTAAATTCAAGTTTTTAAACTCTTTAGATGCTAATTTTGGGTACCACCAAATCCCAATGCACCTGAAAAACGAGGAAAAAACTTCCTTCATCACAAAGGAACCTTTTGTTATTGTGCCATACCTTTTGGCCTGAAAAATACAGGGGATACATACCAGCTGATGATCAATAAAGTTTTTAAGCACCAGATTGGGAAGAATATGGAGGCTTATGTGGATGACATGCTGGTGAAAAGCATAACTTTCGAACAACACCTGAAAGAAGAGGTTTTTTCTGTGTTAAACAATTGTTAGATGAAGTTGAATCCAACCAAATATGTATTCGCCATTAGAGAGAGAAACGTTTTGGGTTTTCTTGTTAGTAGCAAGGGAATAGAGCCTAACTCTAAAAAGATTTTAGCGATCCTAGATATGACTCCTCCATAAAAGATCAAAGATGTTTAACGTCTCATGAGAAAACTGGCTGCCCTTAATAGATTCATATCTAGGCTGGGGAAACACTGTTAGTTTAATATGCCTTGCAACCAATCGATTGGTTACACATGGAATTATTATATTAATGAAAATATATGTTTATTATTAATGAAGGCTTAATTTATCTTTAATATTCATATAATATTAGATTAATGAATCTAGAGTAAAGATAAAGTCCATGGAACAAAAAATGCTTTGCAATGAAAATTACAAAGTTGTTATAATTATAAGATTCTTATTGCATCAAAGCATTGTTCCTAAAATGTTCCTAGTCGATGCTCTCTTAAATACTGGACATTTATTAAAGTTGTAAAGACTGATACATATTATGTTATTTCTTTTATGAAAGGAAGCAATTGTTCTCATAAGCTGATGTATAAGAGATACCTACAATTAATATGTAGGTGCTTGTCATAAGACATGTACACTAAACTAACCCACATGAGAATTTCTTGTGGAGAGAACACTCATGTCTATGGAAAACCTCATGTGATGGTTGTGTAAGTGATCCTTAGACTTGTGATCACAAAGTTATCTTATATAGAGAATGTTATGCTTTGATCCTGTTACATGTTATCTTAATTGAGGTAACGAAAAGGCAGACATTGAGTATAGCATGAACTATATGAGAAGGTACTTGGGTGATCAAGAGAGGATTAATCACCTAGGTGAATTAGGAAAAATGTTTCATATGTTCTCAAATAGTATTAACCGAGAAATCCTTGGTCAAGATAAAATGAGATTTGAAAAAAATTTCAAATCTTATTCAAATGATCAATAACTATTATGTACAGAACGAACATGATTTATGCTTTAATGTTAAATTAAAATATTATTAATGAAATAATATTAATTACACTAAGAAACCGGTCACTAAAAGGTTAAGTCAAATCACTAATGACTTTTCTAATATTTGAGGGATAATGACATGTTGCTAGACGATGCACCTCATCTTTAAATATAAATTAATCAATTGTTTAATTGATAATAAATAAATAAATTAAATTTATTTCATTAGAATTATAATTTATATTTGAATCAACATATTAGGAACCTAATGGGTCACACACATTCAAAACCATTAGTCAAAAATTAAAATAAGATGATTTAATTAAGTATAACTTAATTAAAATATATTTTAAAAATTAAGGATTAAAATATAATTAATATAGGGATTATATCCATAGACCTAGAAAAATCAAGTAAGGACTTAATTGAGTTAATTTCTAAAATTTCCCTGAATTAATATATGGATATTATTAATATAAACCTCCAAGTGAAAAATCATAAATTGACTAGTTTCATGTAAAATAAAAAACAATTCATAACTCTCGATCGGGTTATCAGAAAATTCTAAAAATTTGTATGGAACCTTCTAATATGATGTCGTAGCTTGGGTTAAAATTTTAGAATATTTGGAGAAATTCTGAAATTTGACGAAAAATCACAATTTGACTAGTTTTATGTTATTGGATGTAATTTTCAATCCGACCATCAGATTGAGCTGGAATTTTATGTGGGACTTTAAAATATATTGAATAAAATCTGGCTGGTACCCAAAGCTGTGCTTAGATTCAATCTGGTTCCTAAAGCCCGTTGTATACTCGGCCATAACCTTGATGTAAACCGAGGATCCCTATCGAAAACTATAGAAACTGGTACACCATGCAATCTCACCACCTCTTTAATATATAATTGAGCTAGTTTTTCAACCGAATCCCTCATCTTCATAAGAAAAAACAAAGAAGACTTTGTCAGTCTATCCACGATCACCTATATGACATCATGTCCTTTCCTGCTTCTCGGTAACCCAGATACAAAATCTATAGTGATATTCTCTCATTTCCATTCTGGAATTGGAAGAGATTGTAATTCTTCAGCCGATTGTTGATGCTCTACTTTCACCTGCTAACATATGACACACTTGGCCACATATTCTGTTATCTCCCTTTTTATTTTTGGCCACCAGTAACTCTCCTTCAAATCTCTATACATCTTCATGCTCCCTGGATGGATCGCCAATTTAGATTCATGAGCTTGTTTTAAGACTTCACCTTTTAAAGCCTTATCATTAGGTAAATATATTCCTTTTCCCATCACTATGAGCCCATCATTTGACACTCAAAATAAATAGTCTTGGCCAAATTTTACATTATTCATTTCTTTCATCACTTCGGGATCTTCACCTTGAGCTTTTCGAATCTTTTCTCTCATATCAGATTGTAGCACTAACGTTGCCAGTAAAATTCCTCTTGAAGTCACATCCAAATGCACATTTAGTCCACCTAGTTCCAAGAGTTCTCTATCACCTCGCACTAGTAAACCACCAATAAAAGCTTTATTCTTTTGACTTAGAGCATCTGCCACCACATTTGCTTTCTCCGGGTGATAATCAATAATACAATCATAATCTTTGATCAACTCCATCCATCTCCTTTGTCGTATATTCAATTCTTTTTATGACATCAAATATTTTAAAATTTTTTCATTTGTAAAAATCTGTACTTGTACCCCGTATAGATAATATCTCCATAAACTTTTGTGACTGTGGCTAATGGAAACGTCATGCTATGTGAGATGCAGAGTCCTGGATTTACTTGTTTTATGCAGAGCTATGAATTCAAGGCCAACTTGAGAGTGCTGAAATTAGGCAGGCATGATATAGTGTTGGGAGTGGATTGGTTGAAGCAGTACTCTCCAGTGCTCTTTGACTTCATCAAGTTGTGGTTATCGTTTACAAAAGAAGGCAGGATGATTGAGCTTAAGGGAATATCTCAGGTTTCTGACTTGCAAATGATGACAACAATTAAAGAGCAGAGAAGCTTCAAGGATGTGATTGTAGGATTAGTTGGTCAGTTATTTGCTATGGATATCAAAGAGGAAGGAAAGCCAACCGAAGATGCTTGATTAGTACTTAAAAGTGCATTTTTATCAAGGTTTTATATCATCATTTTGCACATGAAGTATCAATAACTCCTTAATTAGAGCATGTTTTATAATAACATATCTAAGAATATAAGATACCTTTAATTTATGGTAAATGTTCATCTTAAATGCAGGCCTATCACATAAATCAAAGGATTGATTGATGAGTTCAACTACTGAAATTGAGAAGACAAAGAGTGGGTTAAGCTAAGAAAAGAGATGATGGTTCAGTCCAAACTGGAACACTGTTCAGTCATTGGGTCATATCTAGAGCTGTAGATCTTGGATTTCAATTTGGTTTATATGGCTAGAAAGCTAAGACATAGGCCTAAAACATTCATGGGAGTCCAAGACTCAATTCTGTTGTCTGGAAGTCCAAATCTTACCAACAACGGAGAAGTCAGAATATGTCCTGCAGCCCAGACACTATTTAGTGTTCAGCCCATATCTTGAGTTTTAGAAGTCCAAATACACCGATTCTTTTTTTGTTAGAAAGCTGAGACAATTTTCTAGAACTTTTATGAGGACAATCTGTTCAAATTCTGATGTTAGCAATGACGTTTTATTCAGATAAGAAGATAAGGATTGTCACAAAGTCAAGATGTGGCCACCCACTCAACAATTAGTCATTAAATCAATAGTTCCAAATTTTAGCCTATAAAAGGAGGTATTTGCCATGCATTTAAGCATCTTGGTTTTTAAATCAAGATCATGTTCTTGCTCTCTCTCTCTCTATATATATATATATATATAATGCTTAAGTTTTGCTTTCATTAATCTCTTGTTTATGCTTTTCATCATAACTATGTTCTTATCTAGTTTGTTTATGTTTCTCTTCTTAATCATGTTTAGTTAAGTTTATTATGTCAAGGTGAAAAGGTTACACTAATGGTGTAAGAATAAGTATAGTATAAACTCAACATGGACTTTAATGTTTGATACTAACATGTTTTGTATTTGTTATCGTGTTCACTTTTAATACTTTGCTTGTTAAATGGTTAATCTAGATTTATGTTGTATAACCCTTTGTACAACAAATACTTGGCACTTTCATAGCCCAACCGTATGGTATAACCGACACCTGTGCTATGAAAAGAACTTGATTTGTTGTTAACATAAGTTATAATTATAAATACTTGACAACATTTACAAGTATTAACATTATTCGAATAAGATAACTAATGTAATCATGTTAACAATTTATAATCCAATTGAAACCTCCTTTGTATATGGTTTCCAGTTGAGTAATAAAAAGAGTTTATACTATACTTGTTTGAAATACCATTAGTGGATCCTCTAACCTTGACAATTATTTTATCCTTGTTTAATTCTTACATCAATATCACATCTCAAAGCTCTCTTTAACTCCTTTTCTGTTATTATCTATTTTTTTATTTGTAGTTTATACAGTTAACCTCCCTGTGGTTCGACCCCGGTCTTGCCGGGTTATTTATTACTTCGACACTCTTACACTTGGGAGAAGACATCAACTCTTTGGTTGTGTCAAGTTTTTGGCGTCATTGCCGGGGAGGTAAGTTATTGTATAAATTATATATTTTCTTTTCTTTTCACTTTTATTTGTTTTTCTAATCTTTGTTTCTTTTTTTTCTTTTTTTCTGCACTTGTATGAGAGTTTGGTCACGTACATTAAGTGGTAGACTTTGTAGGGTATCCTCATCATTTTCAGAAAAATGGCCAAAGAAGATAACCAGTCGCTTCATAATGAGAATAATGAGAATAACTGTGTTAGAACACTTAGAGACCACATGAATCCCACAAGAACAAGTGCACCCTCATGCATAGTTTTCCCCCCTGATGCATCTCATTTTAATTTTAAGCCAGACATTATTCAACTTTTACCTTCTTTTCATGGCTTAAATCTAGAAAATCCATACTTGCATTTGAGAGAATTTGAGGAGGTCTGTAACACCTATAATGACCTAAATTGTAGCATGAACATCATCAGATTAAAACCTTTTCCTTTTTCATTAAAAGATAAAGCTAAAACATGGCTATAAAATTTTAGACCAGGATCCATTCGTGCTTGGGATGAAATGCAACAACAATTTTTAAAGAAATTTTTTCCGTCTCACAGAACAAACTCTTTCAAAAGATAAATCACCACATTCACTCAAAAACCAGGAGAAACATTTTACCAATGTTAGGATAGGTATCGAGACTTGCTTAATACTTGCCCTCATCATGGTTTTGAAACATGGAGATTTGTTTCACATTTTTATGAAGGGTTAACACCTACAGATAGGCAAATGGTTGAATTAATGTGCAATGGAACTTTTGAAGATAAAGACCCTGTTGAAGCAATGGAGTACCTAGACTTGCTAGGTGAAAATGCTCAAAATTGAGACACTACAGATACTTATGAGGCACCGGGTAAAACTCAACCTCATACATCCAGTGGAGGTATGTATAACCTTAGGGAAGATCATGACCTTCAAGCCTAGTTTGCATCTTTAGCTAGAAAAGTCGAGGCACTAGAATTGAAAAGGAGTGGTCAATTAAAATCTGTTCAAGAAATTGTGTGTCAAATATGTGAAACCAATGAACATTCAACCAATGACTGTCCAACTTTGCCTTCTTTCAAGGAATGCCTCCATGAATAAGCCCATGCTTTAAATAGTTTTCAAAGGCCTAATCATAACCCATACTCACAAACATACAACCCTAGTTGGAGAAATCACCCAAATTTCAATTGGAAGAGTGATAACAATAATGCACAAACTTCACAGCCACCATTTCAAGCACACCATAATTTCTAAAATTCTCGTGGATATGCACCTCCTTATGCTCCACTCCTAGAAGAAATCTTGAGGAAACATTGCATGCATTCATTGAAAAGTAGGAGACATCAACACTCAACTTGCTCAAAGCATGACAGATTTTAAAGATACTCTTGCAAAATTCACATCTGCTCTCAGTTTTCAAGAGAAAGGTAAGTTTCCATCTCAAGCACAACAAAATCCCAAGGGGTAATACAATACAAATGCAAGTAGTTCCGAAAGCCAACACATGGATCAAGTCAAATCAATCATCACTCTTCGTAGTGGTAAGGTTATTGAAAAACTCATTCTTGAACCTTGTGAGAAAGATAATGAGTTAATCTCTGAGGGTAAGGAAGGGGTTGAATTTGAACATTGCAAAGAAAAGACTGATTCCCCGCCAGTACTTCCATTTCCTCATGTCATGACCAAACAAAGGAAAGTCAATCACAACTCTAAAATCTTTGAAACTTTCAAACATGTAAGGATCAATATACCTTTGTTGGATGCTATTAAACAAGTGCCTTCTTATGCTAAATTTTTAAAAGATCTGTGCACTGTGAAGAGAAAACTGAATGTGAAAAAGAAAGTCTTTTTAGCCGAACAAGTAAGTGTCATTCTTCAGAACAATAATGCTTTGAAATATAAAGACCCTGGTTGTCCTACAATTTCATGCTTTATTGGAAACCATATAATTGAAAAAGCTTTACTTGATCTTGGAGCTAGTGTGAATTTACTTCCATATTTGGTTTTTCAAAGTCTCAATCTAGGTGAGTTAAAACCAACTTCTGTAACTCTTTTACTTACTGATAGATCTGTAAAAGTGCCTAGAGGAATAGTTGAGGATGTGTTAGTACAAGTTGATAAATTCATTTACCTTGTGGATTTTATTGTCTTGGATACACAACCTGTTGAAGCATGTAATTCATTTTCTGTTATTTTAGGACATCCGTTTCTTGCAACTTCTAATGCATTGATTAATTGTAGGAATGGACTGATGAAACTATCATTTGGAAACATGACATTGGAGATGAATATTTTCAACATTTGCAAGCAACCTGGAGATGATAATGATTTACAAGAAGTAGATTTTATTGAAGAATTAGTTTATGATAAACTTGAATCTACTTTGAGTAAAATTGAGTTTGATGAATCTGAAGAATTGCAAATGATTTATTCTCAGGAAGAAATCAAAGACAAGAAAGGCACTGAAAATGTTATCACGGATCTTTTGTTAAGATTGACAATAGATTCGACATCCGACATCACACTAATCGATGATTACTTTCCTGATGAATCTTTACTTTCTCTTAGTTCAATGCCTTGGTTTGCTAAAAATATCAATTTTCTTGCTTCAGGATATTTGCCAGCTCATTGGAGTACCCAAGACAAAAGAAAGTTTTGAATGAAGTGAAGAACTTTTATTGGGATGACCCTAACTTATTCAAATATTATACTGATCAAATATTTCGAAGATGCATTCCTAACAATGAGGTAAGTAGTGTCATTAAATTTTGTCATTCTAAGGCATGTGGGGGTCATTTCTCATCAAGAAAGACAACTGCAAAAATCTTACAAAGTGGATTTTACTGGCCCACCATGTTCAATGACTCACATGCATTCTGTAAGACTTGTGAAAATTGTCAAAAGTTGAGATCTATTTCAAAACGTCACTTGATGCCTTTAAATCATATTCTTGTCATTGAGATCTTTGATTGTTGGGGTATAGATTTCATGGGTCCATTTCCTCCATCATTTGGTTTCTTGTACATATTAGTCGTAGTAGATTATGTTTCAAAATGGATAGAGGCAATTCCAAGTCAAAACAATGATCACAAAACAGTGATAAAGTTTTTGAAAGAAAATATTTTGAGTCAATTTGGAATCCCTCGAGCCATGATAAGTGATGGTGGAACACATTTTTGCAACAAGTCATTTGAGTCTTTAATGAAGAAATATGGAATCACACACAAAGTTGCCACCCCTTATCATCCTCAGACAAGTGGACAAGTAGAACTTGCTAATAGGGAGATCAAACAGATCTTGGAGAAAATAATGAACCCTAATAGAAAAGACTGGTCTTTAAGACTTAATGATGCACTTTGGGCTTATCGAACTGCTTATAAAACATCATTAGGTATGTCACCTTATAGATTAGTCTATGGAAAACCTTGTCACTTGCCTGTGGAACTTGAACATAAAGCTTATTGGGCTATTAAAGCTTTTAATTCAAACATTGATGATGCTAGTCAGCTGCAAAAATTACAAATAAATGAGCTTGAGGAAATAAGAAATGATGCATATGAAAATTCAAGAATTCATAAAGCAAGAATCAAAGAGTTTCATGACAAGAAAATACCGAGATAAACATTCAATGTTGGTCAAAAAGTCTTGCTTTATAATTCTCGACTCCATTTATTTCCTGGAAACTAAGATCAAGATGGAACGGTCCTTTTATTGTGAAACATGTGTATCCATATGGAGCCTGTGATATCGAGAATCGAAAGAATGACAATGTTTTCAAGATAAATGGGCATCGTTTGAAAGTTTACTTTGACAATTTTTCAGTTGAAAATGACTCTATTGAATTGAGTAATCCTGTATATAAAGATTGATTCTTTTTCTCACATTGTTTTTGTGTTTCTTTTTTATGTGAATTTTTTTTTGCTAGTCTCTCTCACCCCGGTCAAATGGCGGATAATGGTACTCCGTGACTCTTAAGTCGGTTCTTTTAGTTTCCCATAATAACTGATATCTGTGTATATATTTGTGCAATTCTTTGCTCTTTCTCCTTTTTTTTTGGTCAACTACTACCCTCTCCCCCCAACTAAAACGAGACATTGTCCTCAATGTCCTAAGGTAGAAAGGTAGAGTATAGAAGACATCACCTGAAACAACGAACACTAACAAACCTGAAACACACTTAAACAAATATAAGAAATAAAAAACAAAATAAAATGCTATTAATAAAACCAAAGGACACAAGGTTTCACAAACGAATGCTCAAATCCAATCTAAGCTTTTTATGGCTTTCCATAGTTGACCAATTTATGCGACTCATGGAGGGATTAAGTACATGGATGAAATATTGTAGTTGGTCAATCAATTGCTCAGCAGTAGCATGAACGTGTGATCATTCGTTATCCAAACACTCTAAAACTCAAGTTCTTGGCATATTGGATTCTGGAGCATCATCACTTCTCCTTTTTTTTAATACCAAAACATTATAATCAATGCTTATAAAAGAAAATGGGATGTTACGTTGATTAACCAAAACAAAAACTAATTAAATTGAAAGAGAAGATTAAATATTAACCTTCAATGCACTAAATAAGAAGAACAATAACAAAACAAGACCAAATGAAGAGAAGTTAGGAATACTGAAATATTTTGTTTTCTTATAATGATAGTGGATGATTGAGTTTCTCGACATATATACACGCAACAAAAATAATAAATTTAAAATTTTTCAAGAGTTTAAAGGATCCTATTAGACAGATCTAGAGGTGTTTGAGGTTTATACAAAGATTACCTAAAGATTTGATATTATTTTTGGCTTTTAATAATTGTTTCAAGGCTAGGTTGTCATAAACCACAAGCCGTTCAAGTGTCCAAACTTTAACAGCAATCCACACAAACCACCAGTGAGAAGTCTTCTAAACTCTTTTGAAAGAGAGAGATTGTCATACTTTTGAGTGCTAGCTCTTTTATTTTGTATTTAGGTGTTTCTGTATACTGTCATATAACGTACTATTATAAAAGGCATAGTATTTTATTTATAGAAAAACCTAAAAACCCTATAAATAACAAAAATATCAATTTGCCCCTAAAATAATATCACATATATTATTTTAAGATAATTTTAGAAATTTATTTAATCAAGTCTCTATTTGATTTTTTTTAAGTCTAGAATTGTAATACCTTGTATTAATTATATTTTGGTCTCAATTTCTAAAATTTATTTACAATCAAGTCACACTTGATTAATCATATCATTTTAACTTCTAACCAATGGTTCTTATATGTGCTACCCATTAGGTTCCCTAATAAGTTGGCTCAAATATAAATCATAATCCTAAATAAAATAGGATTAAATAAATTAAATAATTTAATTTATTATCAATTCAATAATTAATTGATTTATATTTGAAGATCAAGTGCAATGTGTAGCAACCTGTCATGATCCTCTAAATATTAGAAAAGTCATAAGTTGTTTGATTTAATTTTTAATAACCAGTTTCTTAGTGTAATTATTATCTTTTCATCAAAAATGTTCCAATGTAGACAATATACCATGAAAAATGTCTGCTTTGTTAAATCATTTTAGTTCTCAATACTATAGTCATTTATTGTTTAAATAAGATTTGAAACTCTTTTCAAATCTTATTCCACATTGGCTAATATTATATAATTAAAAAAAATGAAAAATTCCAAAAACCTTCCAAAGGTTATTTCAAAATATTTGTGATCTTCTCGCATATTTTTCCAATAATTTTGTATAATATCAGGTTGTATATTTACATTATAAGATACAAATCCGGTATTAAAATACCGGGTTTTCTCCGAAATGTTTCTTAATTATTTTTTGAATATTCAAAAACAAATCTCAATTTTTTAAAATTAATTTCCTCTTTCACAAAAACAAAAAAAAAACAAAAAAATAATTTTTTTTCATGCATACGACCAAATCTTAAAAGTTTTCTAAGCATACTTTTTATATAAAAAAATAAAACAACATCTTTCTCATGTTTTGAAATGCAAAAATGAATATTGTAACTAGTTTATGATAATTCGTTAGAGTTTGGCCAAAATATCAAAAACTCTTCACCAATCATTTTGTTCACTTTATATTTAAAGTTTTAGGGTTTAGCTGTAGACTTTAATATTTGGGGTATAAAATTACATTGTAAAGTATACTCTTAGGTATTAAAGAAACAAAGTGCAAAATAAATGCGATGCTAAAATTTAGACTTTAAAATGGTTAGGATTTAATCTGATAAGGTAGAGACTTTCTCATGAAGGGAGATCTACCTTGAACATTAGACAAGACCAATGAATAGAAAAGCGACCTAGAAAAACAATCAAATAACAATGCAATTTACCTCAGGTAGGGTGCACTAAGGGTGATATGTCTTCCCCTTGCACAACTAGTCCCTTACCTGGACTTTAGCATACCATAGGTTTCCTAGTAACCATAATATTAGGTGGCGACTCATGAACCTTATAATCATAATTTTATGGTTAAACCCAAAACTCTTTCCTTTCCTAACACCATCTTAGGAGGCTTAATCCACCGTTTGGCATCACCCCGCGATAAGGGGCGGAATAAATTAGTTCTGACAATGGGAATAAAGTTCGATAGCGGACATAAGGAATTAATCTTTCCCGATACTGAGATTAATGTTCAATACTAAGGAATGAAAATTGTATTCTCGGATGTAGGAGTTTTACTCGATAATGGGTTGAGAATTTAGATTATTTGTAAATGGAAATAACGCCTGCACTTAGGCAAACCGAGAACTACCTAGTATTGGATATAGGTTAGAAAGAGATTAATATGAAGATTATAGTTTAGGAAAGACAATGTGTATTAGAAATAATGATAAATGAGAAATATTGACATAGAAAATAAATCGTGTAAGTTAAAAGTAGATTGTGTGAATGGTAATTGAATAAGACCTTATGATGAATTGTGTTCAAACATACCACTGTATTTATTTTAATTGTTTAGGTAAATTATTGTTACATACTTAATTGTTGCTCGCATATTAATTTACAAGTACCTTTTAACCTCAAGTAACATAATAGATATTTATGGATCTTTGTTAATTTTATAAAGAATTGTAATAATTTTTTTTTTGTAGCTCAATGTTAATTTACCTTAAATTATATAATTATAAATTCAACTTAATTGTGCTAGTGCATGATGTTATACTTATGCTTTTGTTGTAGATTATACTAATAATATCAAATAATTTATGATTATAGATTTTGATTTGAGTCTTGAATATTATAATTACATACATGATGTTACATTAAAATGAATTATAATGATTGTGATGAGATGTGTTGCGAAATGATGAGTCCATTGGACAATAATTGGGCTTTGTTTGATGGGTATATTGAAGTGTTGCAGGTATTTATCGATAAATTAGGATCTCTTGGTATAGATATACTCTACTGAAATTTTTGTAGATTCCTGTAAAGCTAAGTTTTTTTTATATACAAAAAAATCACCCAAAAAATAGTAATTATTTACAAGAAAAAAAGGTTAAAGTGCATGAAAATACTAGGGTGTTACATCATACATGCACATAGGAGATGTAATCCTCACTGATCCTTTCTTTCATAAGGGGTAATTGAGCCATATAAACCCCAAGTTGACGACCATTGGCAAAAGTCGCTCCTCAACACTCAAAGTACTAGAAGCATCATCCTCGTGGGTTTGAGGTAGCCTTTTCCTCCCCTGAGGATCTCTTGAGGCACTACAAGGAGAGATTCCTCGATAGAGAGAACTATCTCCTCCCCTACGAGGAGAGGACGTTGAAGGTCTAGCTTTAGACCCATTGTTAAGGGTTTATACAAATATTACCTAAAGATTTGATGTTCTTTATGGTTTTAATAATTGTTTCAAAGCTAGGTTGTCACAAACCACAAGTCGTCCAAGTGTCCACCATCTAATAGTAATCCTCATGAACCACCAATAAAAGTCTTGTAAACCTTTTTGGGAGAGAGGGATTGTCATACCTTTAAGTGCTAGCTCTTTTCTTATGTGTTTAGGTGTTTCTATATATTGTTATATAATGTACTATTATAAGAGGCATCACATTTTATTTATAGGAAAACCTAAAAACCCTATAAATAACAAAAAAAATATCAATTTTTCTCTTAAATAATATAACATATATTATTTTAAGATAATTTTATAAATTTATTCAATCAAGTCTCTATTTAGTTTTTTTCTAGGTCTAGAATTGTAAACCCCTGTATTAATTACATTTTAATCCTCAATTTCTAAAATTCATTTACAATCAAATTATACTTGATTAATCATTTCATTTTAACTTTTGACAAATGGTTGTTATGTGTGTTACCCATTATGTTCCCTAATAAGTTGACATAAATGTAAATCATAATCCTGAATCAAATAGGATTAAATAAATTAAACAATTTAATTTATTATCAATTCAACAATTGATTGATTTATATTTGAAGATCAAGTACAATTTCTAACAATCTGACATGATCCCCTAAATATTATAAAAGTCATAAGTTGTTTGATTTAACCTTTCAGTGATCAGTTTCTTAGTGTAATTATTATTTCTTCATCAAGAATATTTGAATTTAGACAATATATATAAGATGAAATATATATGCTTTGTCAAAATAATTTTAGTTATCAACACTATAGTCATTGATTGTTTAAATATGATTTGAAACTCTTTTCAAATCTTATTCCACATCAGTTAAGGATTTCACAATCAATATTATTTGAAAACAGATGAAACATTTTTCTTAATTCACCTAGGGTGATGAATTATCTTTTGATTACTCAAATACCTTCATATAGTTTATGGTATATCTAATATATACTTTGTTACCCTTGATTAAAATAACTTGTGGTCAAGATCAAAACATAACACTCCCCATATATGATAAGTTAGTGATCTCCAGTTTAAGGATCACCTACACAACTATCATGAGAACATTTGCATAGATATATGTAATTTCTCTATATATAATTCTCTTGCAGGTTAATTCAGTGTATATGTCATTTGACAAACACCAATATATTAGTTTCATATATCTCTCATACCTCATTTTATGAGAGCAACTACTTCATCTCATAAAAGAAAGAACATAATGTGTCGGTCTTAATAACTCTAATTAATATCCAGACTTAATAAAATATTGATCATGAACATTTATGAATAATACTTTGATGCAATAAGAATCTTATAATTATAAAAAAAAATTATAATTTTTACTGCAAAATATTTTTGTTCTACAAACTTTATTTTTACTCTAGATTCATTAATCAAATATAATTGAATATTATATATAAATTTTTTTTTTATTAATAATTAATATATTTTACATGAATAAAATTAGTGTTATATATAATTAATCAATTAACTATAAAGTATATTCACTACCAATTAAAGAATGCAAAGATATAGAATCACGTGTATTAATTATCTTTTAATTTATAGAGTTTGTATAATAATAAAGCATTTATTCTTGTGTTATAAAGTTTGTATAATAATAGAGTTTGATTTATTTTTAAAATCTAAATTTTTAAATTGCTTTTAAAGTGTTTTAAAAGAATTGCATATATCATTTATAACTTGCTAAATTATACTATTTTATAATTAAATTTTAAATTTATGCTACGTTTTTCAAAAACATTACAGTACTATTTTGAAAAAAAAACTATTGGGAAATGCAAAAGCTAGCAATTGATTGTTTTGTATAGTGATGTGTGAAAATGTCACATGCAGACAAAAATGTCATTGTTTGTTTAAGTTGAGTAGTAAATTATAAAGCTTGGTTGTTGCGTCGCTTGTTGCCACGTTGGCCTCTCTATTGGAAAGTATGTTTAGAGGTCTCTTAGTCTCTTTAGAATCCAATCTGACGTGAATTTAAAAATAAGGGTGGGGTTGCAGGATAGTTAGCTATATATATATATATATAAAATAATAATACTAGTTAGAGTTGAAAAATAAAAATAAAAATAAAAATGACCTTTAATTCGCTTATTTAAAAAAATCAAAACAATATATATATATATATATATATATATATATTTATTGTCTCAATATTTATTAAAAAATCTCATTTTAAATATTTATTTTGAGTAAAATTATGTTTTTATTGGTCATCCGGGTTGCATTTGGAATTGTCAAGATGACCGAGTCATATCAGATCAATTCCCACATAATTTATTTTTTTTTCTACTAAAAAAACATTAATAATATCTAAATATTTTTATATTTAAAAAATATTGATCTCACTATAGCAGAGTACAAGTCAATGATATTAGCGTATGTGTGTGTATATATCAAAAATCACTTTTGTGAATTTCAGTTTTTTCATAACCCTTGCACTGAATGTCCTTGCAAATAGTTACAGTTCTTTCAACATCATCCATTGCTTTAACAACTATTTACCGTGTTATTTATTTAGGGTGATTTGAGATTTAATTTGATGTTGTTTTTTAAAATATTTTTTATTTTAAAATGTATTAATATATGTATCATGTTTTTTTAAAAAAATTAATTTTGATATTAATATATCAAAATGATACAATAAAAAAAAATTCAAATTAAATTTTTTTTCAAAAAGTTTTAAAAACACTACCCCAATCATGTTCCCATATATATTTCCTTCTTACAGCATACTGTACTAGATTCTCTTCTTAGTCTTACAAGCAAATTGGTAATATATAGAAATGAGACGTCTTTCTAAGACAACAACGGTACAATTTATCACTCCACAAATATTAATATTGTGTTACTAATATAGTACTATGTCACTTGGTACATAGATCTAGGTTACAAATCTGAAAGGATTGGCCTTATGATTAAAGAGATTTATTATATTTTTTTATTTTTAAAATTAAGTTACTACTTTTGTGATGTGGGGTGGTGTAATTAAGATTCCAAAGAAGGGGTAAAAGAAAAATGAATGGACATGTATGGATTGCATATCTGAAGCCCTACAAGTAAGGTAGGAAGGAATAATATTTGAACAACCGTGTGTTGTCTCTGTGGAGAAGGAATAAGAAGTACGTACAAGTGTGTTAAAATATACAATGGTTTTGAGCATGGAGATCTCTTGAAGAAAGGGAAAAACAAAAACAATAAGGTATCTTTTTGCTTTTACTGCTTCTGCAATCAAATCCCAAAGACTGAAAAGATTAGCAATTATCTCTGACTCATGATTTTATTAGGATTTGTTTACTATTCTTCTCTGATAATGATAATAATGAGCTCACCTCACCCTTTTATTCTTTACCTTTTCTTATTATCCTTCATATTTTACTATAAATTCATTATCTGCTAAGTTAGGATATCGATATATAAGTATCCCCAGTCATAACTTGTATTGACTTCACAAGGACTATCACATTACATTACGTTACCCTTGCTGCCTTGTTTTTCTTCTTGTCTTGTTTGTTCTCCTTCTGACATTATTTTCTTGCTAGCTAGTTTTCTCTCTTTTTTCCTCAAAGTTTCCTTTTCTTTTTGTGTTTTGTTGAGGTGGTTAGACATTGTGGTGTGTTCTTTGAAGGTAGATATGGCCAGCTCTTCTTCTTCCTTACCATCAATGGAGTTTGATTTTGATGAGAAACCACATGTGTTAGCTGTTGATGATAGTTTGATAGATCGCAAAGTCATTGAAAGGTTACTTATCAACTCTACATGCAGAGGTATGAAAAGAACAAAAAAGTCTTGGCCTCTTTTTATTTATTATTCTTTTTGTTCATAGAAACTTTGCTCATTTGGTATAATTTGTTAATCAAAGAAAAGTTTCTAGCTATAAAATGTTTTATCATACTTTTATCTTTGTTTTCATGGGGTTTTGGTGAACATTATATCTTAATTCTCTAGTTTCTATCCATGGTTTTGTATGATTAAGATTAAAGAGAACTATGATTTATGATAAAATGGTGTTATTTATAATATGTTGTCTAATTAGAGTAAATATCATCATTTGCAAAAGGGAAAAAACATAGAACACATGAAGGAATAAAAAAACGTGTACTACCTGGCTAGGCTCTCATTCATAGGCTAGGCTAGGGCTAATTTAATGGAGAACATGATTGTCATTGCCATAAGTTGGCTATGGCACCATGGAAGTTACCACAGTGACAAATGTATGAGAACTCATGACCAAAGTGGAGATTAACAAGGACTAGACCCCACATCTTGTGCTTTTATTTTTATCACTTTGAGGAAATTGAAAAGGAAAAGAATATCCTGTCATTTCTGGTATTTGTTTTTTGTTAGGGATCCATTTGTTTGGATGCTAGAGGTGGCAAAAGGTTAGACTACTCTAGAAAATAACTCATAACATTGCAAATCCATGGTTTTTTTAATTAATCCCAATTAATTAGCAAGGAGAGAAAGAAGTCTTGAGTTTTAGAGACTTGACTAAAGTTTTTATGATTCACAATTTGGTTCCTATGATTGCAGTGACCACAGCAGAAAACGGAAAGAGAGCATTGGAGTATTTGGGCTTAGCTGATGGACAACATCCCAGCCATAGTGTAAGTAACCATACACTGAAGGTCTGATTCTTGCTTTTATGAATTCAACTCCATCATTTGTTGTTCATGGGTATTTCTCTTAGCAGGATTTGAAGGTGAATATGATCATCACCGATTATAGTATGCCAGGAATGACAGGTTATGAGCTGTTGAAAAGAATTAAGGTAAATATTACTCATCTTCAATGATCTAGTTACTACCATAACTTTCCTTAGTATTTTCTAATCTAACAGTTCAGTTTTTCAAATATCATACACGGGTGAAAACTATAATTTTTTTTTTTTTAGAGTCTCTAGAATTCTGTTAGACAGATCTAAAATTATTTACGAATTTATTACCTGAAGATCTAATCTTTTTCGGTTTTAAATAATTCTTTAAAGTTTGAGTTGTTATAAACCACAAGTCATTCAATTATTAGGCCTCAAACGGTAACCTACAACTTTCACGTGAGTCTTTCCATAGACATAAGTGTTCTCTTCTTATGGAATTTTTATGCGAGTCAGTTCAGTGGACATGTCTAATGACAAGCACCTACATATTAGTTTTATGTATCTTTTATCCCGCAATTTATGAGAACAACTGCTTCATTTCATAAAGGAAAAAAACATAATATGTATTAGTTTTTACAACTTTAATGAATGTTCAATATTTAAGAGAGCATCAATTAAGAACACTTCAGAAACAATACTTTGATGCAATGAGAATTTCATAATTATAACAACTTTATAATTTTCTTTGCAAAATATTTTTATCCCATGGACTTTATTTTCATTCTAGATTTATTAATCTAATATTATATGAATATTAAAGATAAATTAAACTTTTAATAATAATAAATATGAATTTATATAAATATAATAATGTCATATATAATTAGAGTATATTAAACAAAAATAACATTGTATGGTTTCTCTCAAATAGGAATCACCTACCATGAAGGAGATACCGGTGGTTGTAGTGTCATCTGAGAACATCCCTACACGAATTAATCAGTAATTACCTGCTCAGCAATTTCAGTCTTGTTTAATCTCTGTTGATTTTTTGTCTTTTGTCTATTTATTTGCATAGAGGAAAAGAAATCATTGATTTGTTAAATATTTTCCACCTAAACAGGTGCATGGAGGGAGGAGCTCAAGAATTCTTGCTGAAGCCTCTTCAGCTATCAGATGCGACAAAGCTGAGGTGCCATATAAAAAAGCTGAATAATTAATCGATATTACAAGGGGGCTTTGCAGGAGAAGACGAATTGAACATGCATAAAAGATATCAGAAAGAGAGACAAGAAGGGGAAAATGTTGAATTGGAGGCGTAATTCTAGGGCTACTGCAATCAATAGAAGTTGTTTAACTTATGTGGGTTATGCATTTCACTGTTTCATCCCTTTTGTAGATCTTATGTGGTTATCTATTAAAACTTCTAATGTAAGAACAAAGTTGTTTAACTTCCACTTCTGCTTAATAGGCATTTGCAGATAATTTCTTGTTTGGAATAAGGTCGTGTTTGATATAATTTTTATAAATTAATTTAAGTCGATTTTTGAAACTTTGACTATAAAAAAGTAAAAATAACTTTTGACTTGAATAGCAAATTAATTTGTTATGAAATTGAGTGAAAGTTGAATTTTTAACAAATTTATTTGAAAGAGTCGTTTCTGAGTTATTTTTAAATGAAATCATTTTAAATTATTTTTGTCTCAAGTTATTTATATATATATATATAAAAATTACTTTAAACTTAGTATGATTTGATTATATTTCAATAAAAAAGACAATATATATATATATATCTATCGTTTGAACATTACGAAGCAGATGTTATTGGATAAAAATATAATCCAGGACAGCTTGAATTTAGAAAAGCTTATAGCTGCGACCGGGAATTTCGATACTGCCAGTGGTTTTGGCCCAGTGTACAAGGTACTGTTTGAGCTCTTGCGAATTTCTTATCATCGTTGAATTGAATAGTTGTCAAAAGATTGTGGAGATTTTGCAGGGGAAATTGCCAGATGGAACAGGACATAGATGTGAAAAGACTCTCGAGAGCAGCTGCGCAAGGCCTTGAAGAAATTATGAATAAGGTTGAGGTGATTTCTAAACGGCTCTTTTTAGTTAGAGCTATTGCCCTGTCTTTTCAGTAAACACCCCACAATTTTACCGAATTATGTCTCTTACGAGTCATTTGCTCACCCATATGCCTATTGTTTCGCTGCAATCTTCTAGGAAACAACTTCTAAATTGGAGACCTTAGTTTTTTTAAAATATTTTCTAATAAATCTAAATAATATAAAATTAATTTATAAATACTTTACCTCATATATATTTTTTTATACCCTATATATATTTTATATTAAAAAATTATAAAACATGAAATTTCATGTAGATATAAACTATATATATAACTATCTTGCAACCCCACCCTTAGTTTTAAATTCATGTCAAATTGGATTCTGAAGAGAGTAAGAGACCTCTAAACATACTTTCTACTAGAGAGGCCCATGTGTCCACAAGCGACGCAACAACCAAGTTTTGTAATTCACTACTGACATTTTCACACATCACTATACAAAACAATCAATTGCTAGCTTTTGCATTTCCCAATAGTTTTTTTTTTCAAAATAGTACTGTAATTTTTTTGAAAAAGTAGCATAAATTTAAAATTTAATTATAAAAATAGTATAATTTAGCAAGTTATAAATGATACATGCAATTCTTTTAAAAAAACGTCAAAAGCAATTTTAAAATTTAGATTTAAAAATAAATCAAACTCTATTATTATACAAACTGTATAACATAAAAATAAATGCTCTATTATTAATAAAAGTGTTTTTTATATGTAATATTCAATTATATTTTATTAATGAATCTATAGTAAAAGTAAAGTTTGTAGAACAAAAATATTTTGCACTGAAAATTACAAAAACTTTTATAATTATAAAATTCTTACTGCATCAAAGCATTGTTCATAAATGTTCCTGATCAATGTTTAATTAAGTCTGGATATTAATTAGAGTTGCAGAGACTGATATATTATGTTCTTTCTTTTATGAGATGAAGTAGTTACTCTCATAAAATGAGGTATGAGAGATATATGAAACTAATATGTCAGTGTTAGTCAAATGATATGCACACTGAACTAACCTGCAAGAGAATTCTATACGGAGAAATTACATATATCTATGGAAAGGTTCCTATGATAATTGTGTAAGTGATCCTTAAACTTGAGATCACTAACTTATCATATATGAGGAGTGTTATATTTTGATCCTGATCATATGTTATCTTAATCAAGTGTAACAAACATGTATATATTAGATATATCATAAACTATATGAAGATATTTGAGTAATCAAGAGATAATTCATCACCCTAGGTGAATTAAGAAAAATGTTTCATCTGTTTTCAAATAATATTGATTGTGAAATCCTTAACCGATGTGGAATAAGATTTGAAAAGAGTTTCAAATCATATTTAAACAATCAATGACTATAGTGTTGATAACTAAAATTATTTTGACAAAGCAGACATATTTCATCTTATATTGTCTAAATTGAAACATTCTTGATGGAGAAATAATAATTACACTGAAAACTAGTCACTAAAAGGTTAAATCAAACCACTTATGACTTTCATAATATTTAGGGGATCATGCCAGATTGTTAGAAATTGTATTTGATCTTCAAACATAATGGGTAACACACATAAGAACCATTTGTCAAAAGTTAAAATAAAATGATTAATCAAGTGCGACTTGATTGTAAATGAATTTTAGAAATTGAGGACTAAAATGTAATTAATATAGGGGGTTACAATTCTAAACCTAGAAAAAAACTAAATAGAGACTTGATTGAATAAATTTCTAAAATTATCTTAAAATAATACATGTTATATTATTTAAGAGGAAAATTAATATTTTTGTTATTTATAGGGTTTTCAGGTTTTCCTATAAATAAAATGTGATGCCTCTTATAATAGTACATTATAAGACAATATATAGAAACACCTAAACACATAAGAAAAGAGGTAGTACTTAAAGGTATGACAATCCCTCTCTCCCAAAAGGGTTTAGAAGACTTCTTATTGGTGGTTTGTGATGATTACTGTTAGATGGTGGACACTTGAACGACTTGTGGTTTGAGACAACCTAACTTTAAAACAATCATTAAAAGCAAAAATAAAAAATTTAAATCTTTAGATAATCTTTGTATAAACCTTAAACAATGGGTCTAGAGGTAGACCTTCAATGTCCTCTCCTTGTAGGGGAGGAGATAGTTCTCCCTATCAAGGAATCTCTCCTTGTAGTGCCTCAAGAGATTCTCAAGGGAGGAAAAGGCTACCTCAAACCCATGAGGATGATGCTTCTAGTACTTTGAGTGTTGAGGGGGCGACCTTTGGCAATGGTCTGCAACCTGGGGCCTATATGGCTCAATTACCCCTTATGAAAGAAAGGATCAGTGAGGATTACATCCCCTATGTGCATGTATGATGTAACACCCTAGTATTTTCATACACTTTAAGCTTTATTTCTTGTAAATAATTACTATTTTTAGGGTGATTGTTTTGTATATAAAAAAAACTTAGCTTTAAAGGAACTACCAAAATTTCAGAAAAGTATCCCCTATACCAAGAGATTCCAATTTATCAATAAATACTTGCAACACTTCAATATACCATCAAACAAAGCCCAATTATTGTCCAATGAACTCATCATTTCGCAACACATCTCATCACAATCATTATAATTCATTTTAATGTCACATCATGTATGTAATTATAATATTCAATATTCAAGTCAAAATCTATAATCATAAATTATCTAATACTATTAGTATAAGCTACAACAAAAGCATACGTATAACATCATACACTAGCACAATTAAGTTGAATTTATAATTATATAATTTAAGGTAAATTAACATTCGGTTACAAAAAATATAATTATTACAATCCTTTATAAAATTAACAAAGATCCCCAAATATCTATTACGCTGCTTGAGGTTGAGAGGTACCTGTAAATTAATATATAAGCAACAATTAAGTACGTAGCAATAATTTAGCCAAATAATTAAAATAAATACAGTGGCCTGTTTGAACACAATTCATCATGAGGTCTTATTCAATTACCATTCACATAATCTACTTTTAACTTACACAATTTATTTTCTATGTCAATATTTCTCAATTATCATTATTTCTAATACACATTCTCTTTCTTAAACTATAATCTTCATATTATGCTCTTTTTAACCTATATCCAAAACTAGGTAGTTCTCGGTTCGCCTAAGTTCAGACGTTATTTTCATTTACAAACAATCTAAATTCTCTACCCATTATTGGATAAAACTCCTACATCCAAGAATATAATTTTCATTTCTTAGTATTGAACATTAATCCCAGTATCGGGAAAGATTAATTCCTCATGTCCGTTATCAGACTTTATTCCTATCATCAGAACTAATTTATTATGCCCCTTGTCGCGGGGCGACGCCGAATGGTGGATTAAGCCTCCTAAAACGGTGTTAGGAAAGCAAAAGAGTTTTGGATTTAATCATAAAATTATAATTATAAGGTTCAGGAGTCGCCACTTAGTATTATGGTTACTAGGAAACCTATGGTCTACAAGATTTCGGGTAAGGGACTAGTTGTGCAAAGGGAAGACGCAACACCCCTAGTGCACCCTATCTGAGGTAAACTGCATTGTTGTTTGATTGTTTTTCTAGGTCGCTTTTATGTTCATTGGTCTTGTTTAAGGTTCAAGGTAAATCTCCCTTCATAAGGAAGTCTCTACCTTATCGGGTTAAATCCTAACGGTTCTAAAGTCTAAATTTTAGAATCGCATTTATTTTGCACTTTTTATCTTTAATAGCTGATGGTATACTTTACAAAGTAATTTTATACCCCAAATATTAAAGTCTATAGCTAAACCCTAACACTTTAAATATAAAGTGAACAAAATGATTGGTAAAAGTTTTTTGATATATTGGCCAAACCCTAACGAATATCCATTTGCATTTCAAACCATGAGAAAGATGCATTTTTTATTTTTTTTGTTTTTAAAAAAAGTATGCTTAGAAAACCTTTAGGATTTGGTTGTATAAATGAAATCAATTTGTCTTTTTTTTTTGTTTTCGTGAAAGAGAAAATTAATTTAAAAATTTTGAGATTTTTTTAAATTTTAAATTTTTTTTAATAAACATTTCGAAGAAAATCAGGCATTTTAATACCACATCCGTATATTACAATGTAAATATACAGCCCAATATTATACAAAATTATTGGAAAAACATGTGAGAAGATCACAAATATTTTGAAGTAACGCTTGGAATTTTTCTTATTTTTTTAATTATATAATATTATATTTTTAAATATAATTTGAGTTGGACCCAGCTCAACCATTTGGGCTGGGCCGAAATGGGTCTAGCCTAACCCAGCGGGTTGGGTCGATTAGCAACCGAACAGACCCTCCATCTTTTTTTTTCAGGTGGGGTGGGTCGAAGCGGGTCCAACCTTTCTCAAGAGTTAATTATTTTGCAAAATGTGAATCAATGTTCACATTCTGTATGCAACTGAAAAGGTTGCAGGTCATGGGGGGAATGAGGGATAGAAGAAGAAGAAGCTCACCTGGTGCAGGAGTTTCAATTATGATGAGGAGATTTAGCTGGTGGCTCAGGAGCTGTTGGTGGAAGAAATGATGGTCAATTTTAGCTGTGGGAGGAAGAAGAAACTAACAGTGGAAAAAAAAAAGAAATGGGTGGTGGTGGCGGTTGTTACTATTGTTGGTGAGAGGATGAGTTGGTGGAGGAGGTTTGAGTCATCGTTGGTCACGACCTAAGTGAGGTTAGAGTGGCTGAAATCACAGTGGAGAGAGAGGGAAGAGACAAAACTGGCGATAGGAAAAAAAATTAGGAAGAGAGAAAACTTTGCACCATATTTTTTTTTTCTCAGGCCGTGAAATCCACCCATATTTATGAGGGGTGGAAGATAGATATTTTTTCTTTAATGATGCCACATCTTTGCCCTTGATTAAGCCCCGGAGAATCACAACCATTGGCTTAAAGTGGGTATCATGAATTGTCAAACAATGTTGTTTTGGTAAAGTTCAATTTAGTCCTTCAATTTGTGAATTCTCTCAATTACACCCTTAACTGACCTTAAACTTCCAATTTTATGCAATTTTCCCCTGGAAAACTTCACTTTCAGCCCCGGATTTTAGTGCCTTTTTTTATTTTGGTCATTGGTTTTGGATTTCTTCAATTTGGCCTCTAATTAACCGTGAAACTTTCAAATCTTTTCAATTTCACCCCTGATTTCATTTAATGTTGTCCCCATAGTTTGGCGTCATTTACATAATGGTTCTTGACAGTGAATGTTTGCAATTTAGCCCTTCATTGACCACACAACTTTGATTTTCTTGCAAATTTACCCTTGATTTGAACCAATTGACTTGGAAAAAATTAAATCTGGTCTCCTAAAATTCCAATCTTCTTAATTAAGTCCACATTGGGCCTTCAAACTTAATGTTTCTCCAATTAAGCCCCTAATGAAATTAATTTGACTCATTTAAAGTATAATTAAGTCCTTGCACCTAATTAAATCCTTCAATTGGACCCAAATTAATTCTTAAACATAATTAAACTTTAATTTGCTCCATGATTAAATCAAATTGGCCTATTGAAAATCTAATTATGTTATTAGGCTTAATTTTTATGCAGATTCGTCCAATAATAATTTTTATATTGGAAAGAAAAAAAAAGGTGAATTTGAGGAATAACCCATAAATGGGTTATAACACCCCTTATCGAGCATTAATCCCATCACCTAGACTAATTTTTTCTGCCCCTTATCGGGCATTAATCTCATCCCCAGAATTAATTTCACTATCCCTTATCGGGCATTAATCTCATCACCAGAAAATTACTTTCTTCCACTATATGTTTTACAAATTAAAAATAAAATAACATAATATATTCAAAATATTATAACGACAATCTTACAAAAGAAAATGTTAAGGTGTGGAACACCTACCTAAGGTCAAAGATTTCGAAGTGTCTCCCTACTACAACACAGCTCTCGAAACCTCTCTTAAATCAACATGCATATCAAATTTTATTCTTATATTCGTTACCAAATAAATTCTCATTTCTAATTTTTTTTATACATATACATACATTGCAATATTATTAATTTCAATTCTCTAAAACCCTTCATGCTCATTTAAATCTTTATTCAAGCATCTAAAGTCAATTTACATTCATGTTAACAAAATCTCTGACTACACTACAACATTTCAATCAAAATTTCAAATTATAATTCAATTCTTTCAAAAATCATTTGCCCACATAAATATACATTAGTTCACAATAATTTCACATAATTACATGCAATTATACATCATGAGACTTACTTTCCTCTTTGGCCGGCCACTTGGGTTCTTAATTACCCTATTCTTTTCTTCATCAATTCTACTAAATTTAACATCCATCACAACCTAATCTAACTAAATTTGATCAATTCATAGTCAATTTGCATTTATCCTAAAACGTTTCTATAAACGCTAACCTAAAATTCATGATTTTTACCTCAAATGTTATTCGAATTGCATGAAATTGCTGGAGTAGGTCTAGAACCCTATTATAGAATGTGCATGTATATCTCTGAATAGGAAATTAATGGAGGATTATTCCAATGTTGTAATCCCTACAGTTACTGCCGTGTTCTGCCATATATATATATATATATATATATATATATATATATATATATATAGAAAAGGTTGGCTAAGGCATAACCTAAGTCATTCTGTTATTCTTAACTTGGTATCAGAGCACTCAGAATGAGTTGGTCCTGTTGTTTCCAATGAAGAAAGTGTTGAGATACCTGAAGAGAGACACCATCGACAACAAGAAAATGTGGAGAGGGGCAGGAGTTTGAACCATCAACAAAGTCAAAAAATCCTTGGCCTAGAAGATACGGCTTCATCTGCATTCGTCAATATAGATAATTGGTGTCTGTCAATTTGAGGGAGATGACTTGATGAGTGTGGGAGAGGGAGACAATTGCAGCACCAAAGGTGGCAGAGAATGCAGCAGAAGAGGGCTGCAGTAGAGGAGCATTATTGGGGTTGAAGAGAGCATGGCCAACATCTGTAGGCTGTGGCTACTGCAGAACAGAAGCTGAGGAAGAAGGTGGTGCTGCGGTAGGGGAGGAAGATGGCACTACCGGTGTTACAGAGGGAGAGATAGCAGCCGGTTGGGAGGAATCCATTGCAGAGAGGAGAGGAGGTGTTTCAGCATCACACCTACTATAAACCTTTTTAGGTTTTGTTACCACCTGGTCGTGAGCATTGATAAAGGTAACAATATTTGGTGGTTTGTCACTTTTGTCAATAGACCTAATGGAATGATGAGAAAGGCTCTTCAGGGCAAGCCTGTGTATCTGAATAAATGGAAAGGGAGGTGGTTGATCATGAGATACACTAGGATAGTTAGCCCTTGAGGAGATATGTACAAAATTTAAAGTTGCTCCCACCATTGGAGGGTGCCTCCTCGTGAGGTGAACAATAGGCCTTGTTTGAGTCTAAGCAAAGAGGAAGCTCGTGCTCTATTGACTTCCACCCCAATTGGTTATGAAGTCAATAGGATAGCCAAATGAGACTATTAAACCTTGTTGCAAAGTATGTAACCTTTTTACCTTTAGTTTTTATTCATCTTAAGTTCATTTCTAATTTTATTTATATACAGGGTTGACGTTCGAGGGAGGAGAAGAGACTTCAGCAAGATCTCCAGTAGGAAGTTTATCTTTAACAAGGAGGGCTTCCTCATCCCTCGAAGCGAGTGGAGCAACTATAGAGGGGGAAATAGAGCATGATCCTATTATCGTGGATGGGCTCCTCGTTCCTGAAGGCCCTATTTCTGAGAAAACAATATCAGGGGCTATAATTTCTATTGAAATAAAGGTTAGGGAGAGTTTTACTCCTCTAATTAGAAGTCATGCAGATTAGACTCCCCCTGAAGTTATAGTGGGTGTTACTGCTTGTTTTAAAAGAAAACAGATTTTCACCCTTATGGAGACCGGTGTTCGTGTTTTGACAGTGTAGGCTTCTCCAAAAGTGTCAGTCCCTCTGCCTTTGTCTAATATTGTGGTTCTGGAGGCTATAGTTGTTAAGTCCTTTACTCATAATTAGGAGTTTAAGGACACTTTTTCTTGCCTTATTCTTGGTCGCACTTCCTTTACTTTCCCTGCTTTGAACGAGGAGGAGAGGCAAGCCATAAGGGCTATTTTCGGTAGGAGGTATGGGCTCAATGAGACTAGCCTAGAAATGGTGAGGTAGTTCAAGAGGATTATAACCATTCCTTAGGATATCCAATGATTTCTCTTCCACCTTTTTGTTTGGCTTTGTAGCCGTTCTTCCTAACATTTTTTATTGACAAAATTTTATAATATGCACCCATCTAAGAGTTGTTGGGTGGTCGAGAGGAACAACTTCAAAGAGGTCTTTGCTAAATATAGAGCAGATCAAATTGCCCTTCACAAACTCTAGAAGGATAAAGCTATCATGAAAGTCAAGTTGAGGGACCTTAAGGTGGCTTAAACATCTGTGAATGATGAGATGTAAGGTGTTATATATATTAATTGATGTAACACACCTTACTCAATAAATGTTTTTATCTCTCTGTATTAATTTGAGTTGTATTGGTGTATTGGTCTAGAATATCTTGAAAGATGTTGACATTTATGGGTCCAACACCCATGTTTAGGAAAGTGTTTATCAAACCTTAGTGGGATTTCCCCTTGCTTGTAAATGAGGAGAGACCTTTATTACAAGTATGTCTATGTGCCTCGTAGATAATTGAGATTCCCCTATAATTGCGTACAAATTTTCATGACGAAGATAAAAGTTGTTTTTTAGAGTTGTTGATAGAAATAGAGTATATCTCATCCTTGGAAGGTTGTATAATCACCTTGGTGAGATCATATATATCTCTTCCAAGGTAAGTTGTGTAGTCGCACTAGGAAGACAATTGATCCCTTCCAAGGCAAATGTAAAATCACACTAGGAAGACCAACTCCATCCCGTCTTTAGAAGGTTGTGGGGTGATTGCCTTGTAAAAATGGCATCAATCCCATTTGCTTATAATGTTGTCCTTCATATCCTTAGAGGTTGTGCAACAACACTAAGGAGATCATGTTTATCCCTTCTAATGAAAGTTATACAATTGTAATAAGGAGACAATTGATCTGTTCCAAGGCAAATGTACAATTGCACTAAAAAGATTGAGTTCATCCTATCATTGGAAGGTTGTGGGGTGATTGCTCTAGAGAGATGGCATCAATCCCCTTTGTTGATGACATTGTCCTTCCCACTCTTGGAGGGTGTGCAAAATCACTAGGGAGATCATGTTTATCCCTTCCAAAGTAAGTTGTGCAATCACATTAGGAGCTAATTGATCCCTACCAAGGTAAATGTGCAATTGCACTAGGAAGACCAAGTTTATCCTGTCCTTCGAAGGTTATGGGACTATCGACCAATTTGATTCCTCTTTCAGAGTTGATTTGTCACAACCCAGAAAAAAAAACATAATTATTTAAAAATGTAAAATTTTATGCGGTATAATTTTTTTTTTTTTACTAAAAATTTGGCAGAGTTTCCCTTGTAACGAGACCATATCAAGTTATCGACATCTTCATTCCTGACACAATTCATATCATAATCATGATCCAATCATCTTGGACCTCTTACCCAAACAACATATCACAAAAAAAAAGAAGATATTATCCGATAATCAAGATGCAATCAATAATAAAAAAACAAAATAAATTAACAATTCTAAGGTTTACTTAACTTGCATAATCAAATAATTCCAAAAAAAATAACAATAAAAACTTAGATTATGAATGTAACACTCCATTATTTTATCATTCCAACATTTCTAATCATATGAGCAACCATGATAGAATGCAAATAATTAATTTAACATAAAGATATTCTTAAGTATGGCATACACTTTAATTACATATAAAAGTTTTGTTCTACAAATATAAATGTTCATTGAACCTCTTTTACATCATTCATAATTCTCAAAATACATGTTGATCAATATAAATACACAAAAAGTAGTATATATTCAAGCAGGATCTATTCTACTGCCGCGAGGATCCTGAAAATAAGATTAACATTTTATCAACATAATTATCAATAAATGCAATGTATCATTTCACTACACCCATATAAAAATATTTTTTTCCTATATACTTTATTATAAATCATTAATATCTTACACCTCCATATTCATCCAATTAATTCAAATCTTAGACGTTTCACGGGGGTACTACTCCTTCATTAGGGACATTAATTCATTCACTCAAATATCGGGCACTAGTTCATCCGCCCAATTATCGAGCATTAGTTTACTCGCCCAATTACCAGTACTAATTCATCCGCTCAATTACCGGCTCTAGTTCATTCATCCAATTACTGGGCATTAGTTCACTTGCCTAATTACCGGAACTAATTCATCCGCCCAATTACCGGACATTACTTCATTCGCCCAATTACCGGTACTAATTCATCCGTCCAATTACCGAGCATTAATTCACTCGCTCAAATACCATGCATTAATTCATCTGCCCAATTACCAGGCATTAATTCATTCGTCCAATTACTAGTATTAATTCATCCGCCCAATTACCGTGCATTAATTCATCCGCTCAATTACCGGTACTAATTCATCCGCCCAATTACCGGTACTAATTCATCCCCCAATTACCTGGCATTAATTTATCCGCCCAATTACCGATACTAATTCACTCGCCCAATTACCGGTACTAATTCATCCCCCAATTACCGGGCATTAATTTATCCGCCTAATTACCGATACTAATTCACTCGCCTAATTACCGGGTATTAATTCACTCGCCCAATTACCAGGCATTAATTCATCCACCCAATTTCCGAGCATTAATTCACTCGCCCAATTACCGGGCATTAATTCATCCACCCAATTTCCGGGCATTAATTCACTTGCCTAATTTCCGAGCATTAATTCACTTGCCCAATTACCGGTACTAATTCATCTACTCAATTACCGGCACTAATTCATCCACCCAAATATGTTCATCCGTTAACATCAAACATAAATTATAGAATTTCTAATTAAAATTAACACATGTTTTTCAATTAATCTTTCTACAAAAATTCAAGATGTCGGATACCTACTTGCTGGTGATGCTCGACTAGTAACTCCCTGCTATTGTCTAGAGCCTCCAACCTCTCCTGTTTCATTTGAAAGATCTTATGATTTCAATATTTCATCACAAAATAATTTTCTTAGAACTTCATCACATAGTAAGATTTTCGATCAATATAATTTTAACATCCGAAACTATTATGATTATTCTAACATAGTTTCTTGTTCTTTAATAACTCCATAAATAATTCATACAATGCTAAATCCACCTAAACTTTTAATTCACCATAATTATAAGAACTTTTCACAACAGTTAAAGGAAAATTAATTCCTTTACACCTAATTCAACACATCATTTCATTTCATTTTATTTTTCTTCCACTATTTAAATACAATTCATTAATTTCTTCAAGCTTGAAAATTTATTTCTTATATTTTCCATAGCCAAATTCACCTTTCTAAGAGTTTCATAATCACACATAACAGCAACTAAGCATCCATATATGGAAATATTTCACTAATCAATACAATAAGATCATATTTACTTATAATATAACAAGGGATCAATAGCAAACCCAAGGTGGAAACCATTTTTTATCCCCCTCCTTATTTTCTATTATTTTTTTAACACATTCTTCAATCACCAAATACTCAATTATGATAACTAAATATAAATTGTTTGTCATTAATTCAACAACCTAATCGCCCCAAAAATCCACCCTTGGCTAAAATCCCATTACTAAGAGGAAGGAATACATTTTTTTTCTTCAAATTAACCTAATTAATGACAAGCCCATATATTTATTCCCTCAATAAATATATAATTAACATAAATCCATGCATTCAAACCATCATACTATCAAGAACCCACCTTCATATAATACCAATTCTACTCAATCCAAGAACAAACATGAAAAGCAAGACAATGGATCATCATGTAGAGTTTTCTTACCCTTAAGGAATGAAGAATCAAAAGCTAAAACAAGTTGAATCAAGTTTTCCTTCACACTTCCCTCTAAGCTCAATTTTTTTTCCCTTCTCTAAAAGCACACTTAAAATCTTTGAACTCCTTGTAGTCTCCTTAATGAATCAAACCCTCTCTTTAATTACTTAACACTCTTTCTATCTTACACTTTTATTTTTATTTTTTTCAAGACATTTTCTTCTCTTGGCCGGCTACACACTCCCTCTTTTCTTTTTTCTTTTTTTCATTGATGGTAGCTTATAAAGTGGTTGTTTTGGGCAAAGTTTCAATTTGGTCCCTATAGAAATTTCTAGACACTTATTTGTGCTATTTGTTCTTTTATATGAAAAAACTTCTTATCATACTCCAAAAATTCCCAAAATTTAACCTAGGTTAAAATAATATTTTATAAGACTCCATGCAAAATTTCAACTTAATCTGATGACCAGATTGAAAGTTACGTGCAATAACATAAAATTAGCTGGTTTGTGATTATTTTTTCGTCAAAAATTCAATTTTTTATATTTCATACTTGTACAAGTCATATAAATTAATTTACTCAATTCTCGACACCATTTTTTTTCTCATATATATATATATTTTTATTTTTATTTTTACCGGGGTTTACATGATTTGTTTTTTTATAGGATTTCCTAGGGGAGACAAAAATTATTTTGGATCAATGAATAATTTATACTTTACTACCTATGATATAATTTTAAATGATCTGAGTGTCATGCATGAGGAAGACTTTTTCCCTTCGTATCTTGAAGGTGATAAGTGTTAGCTTTTACTATTCTTGTGATTTTGAAAGGACCATCCCATTTCAACACCAGTTTGCCTTTACTTTCTATATTGTTGGTTGCCTCCAACTTTCTCAGCATTAAGTCTCCAAGCTTAAAAACTTTGTTCTTAACCCTAGTGCTGTGATAACATGCAGTTTTATGCTGGTAAGCCTTATTCCTAATTGTTGTGGTCATACGGATTTCTTCTAAGAGATCCAAATTATTTTTAGGCCTAGATGGTTGCCCTCTGATATGTCATAGATTACTTTATAACTCGAGCATCTGATTTCAGTTAGGATCATGGTCTCGGTTCTGTAGGTAAGGAGAAATGAAGTTTCCCTCGCAGATGTCTTCTAGGTGGTTTTGTAGGCCCATAAAATCTCATTAAATAGTTCTACCCATTCTGACTTGGCCTTTGCTATCTTCTTTTTGAGCCCATTGAGCAAAACTTGATTGATAAGTTCAGCCTAGCTATTTGTCTGGGGTGAGATACTAAGGAGAATTGATGGTTGATGTGAAGTCTGTGACATTGTTCCTTTATTTTATAGTTGTTGAATTGTGTCTCATTATTGGTGATCAAGACCTTTGGAATCCCAAATCTGCAAATGATGTTTTTCCATAGAAAGGAAATGACTTTTTTGGCGGGGATATCAACTAAAGTTTTAGTTTCTATCTTTTTGGTGAAGTAGTCAACAACCATTAAGATGAACTGTTTGTTTCCCATGGCTTTTGGGAAAGGGCCTAATATGTTCGTCCCTTACTGAGCGAATGGCCATAAAGAAGATATGGTGGTCAGCTCGGTAGAAGGTTGCCTCAAGATCGATGTGAATTTCTGACATTGGTCATACTGTTTTACCTAGGTGGTAGCATTGCTGAGGATTGTTGAACAATAAAGCCTTGCTCCGGTAACTTGGGATGCAAAAGCTCTGGAGCTGGTATGTATATCGCACACTCCTTCATTAATTTCCCATAAAACATAAGCACTTTCTGCTGGAGACAAACATTTTAACAAATGACCTTGGGAAAACCGTTTGTACAAGGTCCTATTAATTATGCAGTACTCGGCTGCTCGCCCAGTTAGACAGATGGCTTTGTTTCTTTATGGTGGAAGTTCTCCTATATGTAGATTGTTGTTACTCATTTTTAGACCCCACATGTTAAAGATGGTGTGTACCCCTTTTGAACCAAGTGCAGGAGTGTAGCTCATGTTTGCTGGAAAATTGACAAAAACAGAGGAGAAAGAAATATTTTTTTAAACCCTGTTTGAGCTGTTTTCTACTCTTTTTATCCTCCCCCTTTGCTGCCAAAAGTGTCAGATTTCTTAGGTTGATAAGGAGTCTTCATATAAATCCCTCAGAATTTGCATTTTTTAAAAAAAATTGATTCTGCTACTGTCGCAATCTTTTATTCCAACTTAAACTCTGATTCTGACTTGGTTTCGCACAATATCTGACCATCCTAGCTATATTCTGTCACTCATGACATGTTGAAGAATTGACTTACACCTTTATTGGGTCTTAGGGGTCATTGTTTTTAGGGCAGACTCTCAGTCAGATTTGGATGCTCGGCATTGTCAGATCAAGAAAACCTTTTGACCAACCAGATTCCTGCCAGATTCTGTTATCTAAAATGATGTTATCTCACTTCAAATCCTTCTTCAAATTTGTAGTCTGGGACACGTAGATGAATTTGGGCTTTTGAATCGCTTGATTTCAATATCAGAAGCTCAAGATATTCATGTTTGAAATCTAGTGTGAAAGCATAGAATCCTACCGCGAGAAGGTTTCCAGCCGAGTTTGGTTGCAATTCTGTTATTAAAAAAGAATTTATTTCATTTTTTATCCTTCATGAAAGTTGTAGCTCTACAAGTGTAGATGAATTTAGGACTTTTGAATCGCTTGATTTCGATATCAAAAGCTCATAATATTCCCGTTTGAACATCTAACGTGAAAGTAGAGAATTCTGCCGCGAGAAGGATCCTGACCCGAGTTTTGCACTAAAGACTCTATTTCCATCACAAATTTGGTTGATTTTTTTAGGTCATATTCTCAATCATATCGGGATGCTCGACATTGTCAGTTTCTGAATTAGATCAGGAGACCCTTTTTGACCAACCAGATTACTGCCAGATTCTGTTCTCTAAAATGATTTTATCTCATTTTGAATCCTTCATCAAAGTTATAGTCTTGGACGTGTAGATGAATTTGGGCTTTTGAATCACTTGATTTCAATATCAGAAGCTCAAGATATTCCCATTTGAATATCTAGTGAGAAAGCAGGGAAAGAAGGGTTCTAGCTCGCAGGTCTGATTCGAGGGATTACGGGCCAATTTGGACTTTTTTTTCTAGGGACTGAATTGAAAGGTGTTTAAATTAGGGATTTAACTGAAGATTTAAATTAGAAGGAACCCAAAATTAATTACGTTGCATGCAGAACAAACCAATGTTCTGCACGCAACGAACCCAGCAATACAAGCCCCGCCAGTTTTCTCATCTTTGGTCCAAAGGCAACAACTTTGAACACCTAGGCCAGCTATGGAAGAACGCAGAGGAGAGCTGTACCATCATTTAATGGTTGGGATTCTACACGTGGAGAATAATTACCAAGATCACAGAATCAATCAGAATATTTGGCTTCCTAATTTGCTTTATTCGATTGCAAGCCACCCGCGATTGTGTCCCCAGATTTTATTTCCTAAATGGAGTTGCATATAGGCTATATGTAAGCCTCCTCTACTGACCTAGAGGATGAAAAAAAAAGAGGAGAAAAGGAGGAGAGGAGGAGGAGAAACGAGGAATTCGACAGCAAATAAAGAGGAGGCGCTGCTGCTAAAGAAAGAGCAGGAAAAACAAGAAAAGAAAGACAAGAAGAAATGAGAGAGAGGCAGGGCAGAGAAAACCATAAGAACAACACTGTCGAAAGCAAGGAAAACACAGAGGCAAGGGCGACAACTCCACCAGCACAACACGACTTCATCGCCATCATCTTCGTCATCTTTAGAGAAAGCATTACCAGAAGGAGAGAAAACGAACAAAGACCAAAATCGGCGTGGCCATCGCTTTCGCTGTCCCCAGAAGCAGCAACCATTGGCTGAGCGCAAAAGCTTCAGCATCTGTCATCTTTGTTCGTCTCAACGCCAGCTTTCAAGAAAAGGAAAGCAGAATAGAGAAGAAGGGAAAGAGAAGAGAAGAAAACAGGGAGAAGAGAGGAGAAAGAGGCAAGCAACACAGGAGAACGCCAGACGAACGCAGACAACGGAGGACTGAAAAAAACGGTATTGCCAGCAGACCAGGTAAGTTGTCTTTTATTCCCAGCTTTTGCATGCATTCTTAGTTGCATTTGTTACTGTTCAAGTGAAATTTAATTCACTTGAACAATAACCAGGCAAGGCATGTGTATTTAATTTTTTTTTTGTTTTTTATATTGTAAAAATAGAAATCTCATATTTAGAATACCCAGTTTTCGATGCAAATACGGCAAATATATATATATATATATATATATATATATATATATATAATATTTTCATGCATACGGCCAATACTCTAACATGTTTTGAACGTTTTTTTTATATATATATATAAACAAATATTTGAAGTTTTGAAAATGTGTTTTCGCATGGATTTCTTAAACACAACAAAAAATTATTTTCTAACATTTCTGGATTTTACAACATGTTTGTAAAACTCCAAAGGGTATTGGTCAATATTTCAAAAAATACAAAAATCTTATTTTGAGGGAATTCATCTATTGTTCACCTTTAATGTTTGGATAAAAAAATCCCAAAGGTATGAATATCCAAAATATTATTGAGAATAACTTATAATTATTCACCATTAATGTTTGGATAAAGAAATCCCAAAGGGATGGATATCCAAAATATTATTGGGAATAACTTGTTATTATTCGTTGTTAATGTTTAGATAAAGAAAGCCCAAGTGGTTAATATCCAAAATATTTTTCTAGGAATAATAAGTCATCACACATATTTGAAAGAAGCCTCGATTAAAATTGAGGACATTTCAATTTTTTGACTCCATGGTTTACGAGCCGTAAAAGTATGAAACACTAAGGCAAAAAGAGGCTTTTAAAGCGCTCTGAATTTCCTTAGATTTCTAAATTTTTGCCCCTCCTCTTTGCAATTTACAAGTTGCAAACTTTTAAAATACTAAGGAAAAAATGAGCTTTAAAAGCACATGAAATCTCTTTGGATTTCTATTTTAATAAATTTAGTCTGAATCAATCACAGATTTCAAGAGATTTGCATTGGTTTCCCTTGACACTTTTTAGACATATCTAAAGGTATGATCTATATTGGCCAAGGATTCTTGCTTTTAGACTTTGAACTCAAATCATTCATCATAGCAAACCTATCCTAGGAAAACTAATTAAGAGAACACCAACATCATAGCAATTATAAGGCAAACCGAACACTAAGCAGCTTACCTTAGGTAGGGCGTACTAGCGGTGCTAATACTTTCCCTTTACGTAACCAGTCCCTTGCCTTAGAATCTCTGAAAGACTAGTTAGGATTCCTAGTGACCATAATACTAGGTGGCGACTCGCTTTTACACAATGAACAAAAAAACTCGAAATCAATCGAGGATTGCCGCTCCGCCGCAAGGGTGATAATCATTGATAAGAGTTCGTCAGTCATCCTCTATGTTTATCGAGGCAATCACCAGCCCTTCCTCTATGCTATGTTTCTCCAAGATTTCAATCTAGACTTCTAGAGGGAGCTCAACTGAATTGGAGCTTGCCAACTTGGATAAGAGATCGACCTTCTTGTTCTTTTCTCTTGGGATTTGGTTGATAAGAATTTATTTTCCCCCATCTTTTCCCGAGAGGTGTGTTTGGATTTTCTGGAGATACTTCATCAAGGTGGATTCTCTTGTTTTAAAAACCCCTTGGAATTTCCCTACTATCAGCTGAGAATCACCTTGGACGTGAAGGGGAAATGCTTCCAAATCTTCTATCAAACCCAATCCTCCTAGGACAACTTCATATTCTGACACATTGTTGGTGGTTGAGAACTCAAAATGAATGTCATACTCAAATACTTGCCCATGGGGACTTATGAGTACTACTCCAACGCAACATCCTTTATAATTGAAAGACCCATCGACATATAGTTCCCAATATAGGGTCGATGACATGAATTTTAGAGGGATGTTCTACTCTACTGCCAGTGTTCGGACATGTCTAGCTAGTGGAGTATTTGTCAAAAGGTTGATCTGTTAGTACTATGATTTGGTGAGCTTAGAAGTAGGGTTTGAACTTCCTCTAGGAACTCACTAGAACTAAAACTACCTTTTCCGCTTTCAAATAAATGGTCTCAGCATCAAGAAGAGTTCAACTCAAGTAGTAAATAGGATGTTGTATGCCTTTGTTTTTCTTTAACCAGTACTGAATTATGCTCCTGATCGGAGACCCTAAGGTAAAGGAAAAGGCTTTCATGTTCTCTTGGATGTGATATATTTTAGAGGAGGAGAGGTCTATTTTGAGTTCTTCAAAATCTTTCTGGCATTCTGGTATCCATTTAAAATTAGTAATGTTCTTTAAGGTTTTGAAGAAAAGTAGGTTGTGTTTGTTGGGATTTCCAAATATCATACACATAATGGAAACTATGAAACAAAATTATTCAAGAGTCCTTAAGATCCCGTTAGACATATCTAAAGTTGTTTAGGGATTTATTGCCTAAAGATTTGATCTTTTTCAGCTTTGAATAATTCTTTAAAGGTTGGGTTGTCACAAACCTCAAGTTATCCAATTATTTGTATATTTCTAATCCTTAAAGCTTGCATTGTATATTTGTACATTGCATTTCATGTTAGTCTTTCTTTTAAAGATCCACTTAGATCCATTAGGTTTTATCCCTTCAGGTGGATCTATCAAGTTCCAAACTTGGTTAGTACATGAAGTCCATAGCTTTAAGTCATTTCTTAGAATAAATATCACATATTACTTCTAAGTAATTGGCAAACTTATCAATTTTGAGCAACATGTCATTCACAACTTCCATGAGAGATTCTTATCTCATTGATGAATGACATATCCTACCAAATCTATAGAGATTTTATGTTTCTTAAGGTTCAGGCTAAACATCCAATTATTTAGCCTTGAGAATACATTTCATATGGATGTAATGTTTTAAAAGGTGTAGAGAATCTCATTCTCTTTTGGATAATCCTTGAAATAATTGGTCAAATATTAACCACCTCAATCCAATTAAAGTTTCTTAATACTTATTCCAATATTTTATTTCAATTTTATTAAAGTTTATATTGAACCTGGGCATTTTAAATTCAGATATATACAAACTAGACAGATAATTAACGGATCCGGAAAAACATCACTATTGTTGTTACCTATTTTTGGGTTCCTACACAAGAAATGAGAAAATATATATATATATATAATAATAATAATAATAATAATAATAATAATAATAATAATAATAATAATAATAATAAGAGCGAGAAAAGGACGCCGGAATGCACACAAAATGGCTAGAAATAGGTTGAGGAGGTTTAAAAATACAAGAATTGAAATTTGATAGTATATTTTTTACTGATGAGAGCCACTGTTGATAAAGAAAATTCAAGTTGAGGAAGAAAAGTCCAAAATCGAAAGTTTATGGACTCAATTAAATTTTATCAAGGGTTTAATTGAGTTTATGGAGGGTTTGATTGAAAGAAAAATTGATTTTTAAGTCAATTTAGGCTTTTATTGGAAGAAATTAAAGTTCTAGGGTTAAATGACAATTTTTAAGAGTTGATTTAGTCAAATCAGAGGCTAAATTGAAGAAATTGGAAGTTTATTAATGAAGTGAGGGTTAAATCACATAAATAAAAAAAACAAAGACTATCTTGTAAATGGCGCCAAAATTAAGGGATCCAATTATAATTTGTCCAGGGGTTTGATTACAAAATTGTGAAACTACAAGGACCAAATCAAAATGGCCATTTGAATTGGAGAAACAGAGACGTTTCATGAACAACTGTTCATTGTCTTCTCCTGCAACGGTTTCAGCAATAAAATGTTGGAGACATTTCACCTTAAAAGCATTGAAATCTACCGTTACCAGTACAAGACTGTCTCTGGCCTTATAAAAGCAGAAGAAAAGAGCATCATAAGGGGGGAGAAAAGGGAAACACAAGGACGGAAAAAAGGCAGAAAGAAAAAAAACAAGGGGGAGCGAGCAGGACTGGAGAGAAAGTGGGGAAGCAGCATGAGAGGGAGACAGAAACGAGCAGAAGGAAAGAATGTAAGTAGAGGAAATCGTTGAGACCAGAACCAGCATTGCCATCATCTTCATCATTTCAGAAAACCAGAAACGAAGAAGAAGAAGAGTGCAAGAATGAAAACAGTAGCAGAAGGAAAGAAAAAAAAGGTCGCCCGATCAGAGCACTGATCACCCTCAACTTCGTCTTCATCTTCTGGCAGCAGCTCCAGGGGACATTTGAGAGGACCAGAGAGGGAGAGAAAGAATAAAAACAGGGAACAAGAGGAAGATCGAAGCAGAAGAGAAAAAAAAGCAGAAGGTAAACGTAGAGAAAGAAAGAAGAACTACTGGCCAATCAGCGCCACGGTCCGCAACCGCATCATCACCGCCAGCTGCCACTATCCTCCCCGTCGACAACAGCACCATGAGAAATAGAAGAAGAAAACAGAAACAAAGAATAACAGAGCAGAAGAAAAAAACTCAGAGAAGAAGAAGAAAGGCCGACTACTGTCCAAGCCGTTCTCCGGTCAGCAACTGCCAGCAGCACCCCCTCAAAGCCACTGCAGGTCCGCCCCTCTTCCTTCTTCTTCTTCCTCCTTCACTTCATCTTCTTCGGTTCCATCCTCCACTGTTCTACGTGAATAGTGGAGAGGTCCTCTACTGTTTACTAGGCTGGGCAGCGCTGGCCCAGCCCAAAATGGTCGGGCCGAGTTCGGCCCAGTTCAATTTTTTTTTTCAAAATTCCAAAAATCTTTTCAAAAAATTTGTGATTTTCCCATGTATTTTATCTAGCAACTTTGCTCAGTACTGGATTGTATTTTTATACCGTAAATATACAAATTCAATATTAAAATATCCGGTTTCATCAAAACATTAGGAAAAAAAACTTTTTTTTTTGCATACGGCCAAGTATCTCAAAAAATAGAAAAAAATCATATCGTGTTTTCATACAACTAAAACTCAAAAAATATGTGTTAACATGCATTTTGACTTTAATAACCAATTTATTAAAGCTACAAGAACTAGGCCAAGATTTCAAAAAAACAAAAACTCCAAAAGAAATTATTTTGTTTTCTTTTAATATTAAGGACTACGCGTTTATACGTAAAGCGTAGTCTCAATATTAAAAAGATACTTTTTTTTAAACTTTAGAATGGTTAGGTTTTTACCCGATAAGATAAGGACTTCCTTACCGAGGATGACTTTTCTTAAAGCATAGACGGACCAACAACTAGAAAACACGACAAGACCTTAGATTTTATCAGACAATAAAACAATGCAGCTTACCTTAGGTAGAGCGTATTTGGGGTGCTAATACCTTCCCTTTACGCAACCAGTCCCCGTACCCGATCTCTAAGACCAGTTAGGATTCCTAGTGACCAAAATACTAGGTGGTGATTCCCATTCTATTTTTTCCACTAATAAAAGACAAGAATTCCTTGTCTCCCCATATTTGCCAGATAGATAGATAATACAATTTTGAGAGTAGATGTTTTCGCCGCAACGCTGCACACGTGCGACAACTATTATAAAAGAACAACATTTGTCCTTGTTAAAGAATAATATAAATCATATCCTGGACCTCACCTAATAGCTTAAGCTATTGGGTTGAGATAGTTCTTTGACATGGTATCAGAGCCTTGATGACCAAGTGGTCTCAAGTTCGAATCTCACCATCCTCATTTATTTGATAAAAATTAAGCACAAGGTAATATGGGTCTGTGCAAGTTTCAAGCCCAAGGCTTTCACTTGAGGGGGTGTGTTAGAGAATAATATAAATCATATCCTGGGACCTCACCTAATAGCTTAAGCTATTGTGTTGAGATCCCAGGATATGATTTATATTATTCTCTAACAGTCCTCAATAATAAATTTAAATCCATTTAATACTAAATAAAATGGAAACAATGTCTTAAAGTACTGAAACAAAATAACAATTATAAAGTTCTAGTATCAGCCTATTAGGCAAAACAAAATAACTAGTTCCTACTGCTAATGCATCAACCCTTACTTCATTACTGAGCTGTAGGTTCACTTTACCTTCAACAAATCTTCTACTTTTCTTTAGTTCCAACATGCAATTACAAATGTGAAAACTCAATTCGGTATTCAATACCTAAGAACTACAATGCAAAGTAGTACAATAGTTTTCAATTATAAACATGCATAAAGTATAAGCTTCATTAAGCTTTTTGCCTTCATGGTTGCAAGGTATTTTTGGCAATTCCTCCTCTAATGTCCTTCCTTACCACAATGATGATAAGTGCCCTTGTCTTTCTTAATGCCCCAAATAGGTTTGTTTGCTTTAGAGACAACACATTTATTCTTCTTATCCTTCTTAGACATTCTGAAATACTGAACTAGAAGAACTGAGACTTTTTCCTTCTTAAGGGCCCTTTCAGCAGTCTTAAGCATATTAAGCAATTCTGACAATGTACTATCCAACTTGTTCATGTGATAGTTCATAATGAATTGCAAAAAGCTTTGGTGTAATGACTGCAAGACCAAGTCAACACTTAACTCATAGCCTATGAAAAAACCCAATTAGCCTAATTTTTCAATATAGCTAATCATTTTTTAAAACATGGGTGTTTATTGAAGAACCCTCTATCATCTTGTAATATAACAATTCCTTAGAGGTCTCATACCTCTCAGTCATATTGGCCTCATCAAACAATTCTTTGAGATGCATAATCATTGTATGGGCATCCATATTCTCATTTTGCCTTTGAAGTTCAGGTGATTTACTGGCTAACATTACACATGCAGCCTATTCATTTCCATCAACATGACGTTGATGTTCATTCCTAATTTCTTCTTTAGCATCCTCACCAGAGACATTTGGAATTTGATTTTCAAGAACATACGACCTTTTCTCTTGCTTGAGAACAATTCTCACATTTCGATGTCAATCCAAGAGATTTGGTTCATTCAATTTGTTAGCATCAAGTATACTTTGTAGGGATATGTTACTACTCATTTTGATCTACCAACCTATTTATATAAAGATAGCGAGAATTAGTTTCATGCATACATATTTAAATCCAAATTTAGATAAGGTCTTTAATCCTAATTTGGTCTCCCATTATTTTCTTGCAAATTAATAGACCTCCCTATTAATTCGAGAAATCTCGCTTAGAGTTTCCTAGTGGGCTAAGATACCATTTAATTTATCTGACCTTGAGTGACTCAACAAATCAAAATAAATTAAATTAGGTAGATAACATAGTTTATGAATTACATCTCTATATGACTCCTAGATCAGTTAGGTGACTACTCTTGGTATAAACATATCTTATATGTTTCGCATAACCCATACCTCTAACCTCATATGATCATGAGTGACTCATCTAAATCATATAGGTTAGTTAGGTAGAACCTAATTTTATAGCAATATATATATTCAATTAACAATAACCTTGAGTGACTTAACAAGTTATCCATGAATAAAACTCTAGTGTTATGCATATAAAATTGGAAGGCATCTTTTCATGTTCTCAACATGTACTTAATATTTTAATAAGGGATTTAATAGTTAAACACATCTCATTCAAAACATGGCGTAACAGATATATATTTTATACATAACAATTTACATATATAAACATACATTCATAGCTTGTCATTTTAATTGGATGATTATAGAAATATCTAAGCTAATTCCCTCAAGCCATTGAATGGAATTAGATGGTCAAATCCTAGGTAGTTGTAGCAAGTCTTCATAAGTCCATTGCAAGCACTTCGGTTGTAGCCTTCATCGCCATTTCTTTCTTTAACTTGTATTGCATAATAATTTCCTATCTAAATTCCTACATTTCTAAATTACATAATATTTACATAATTAATTAAGTAACCTCGAGTTACATTTAAGGGGAATTAGATGAGAAAAAAATTACAACGCATAAGAAATAATAGAGATAAGACACACAGACCCTATTTAATAAAATTACAACCATTTAACTAACAAATAAAAGCACAATCACTAACTTTACGTGCAATTTTTTAAAATAATATTTCTAACATTTTGAAATATTAAATCAAATCCAATTTGATAATTTCCAAAACATAATAAATTTTATTTAATATAAATTTTCTTTGAATTGTTTTTTCAAAATTTAATAAGAAAAGTAATCACATTAAAACTCTTATTAATATCCTAAACTATTTTAGGATTAATTAAATAAAATTTTGATTTAAAAATTCTCTTTACTTTAGAAAAACTATTTTTCTAAACATTATTTAATTAAATCCTAATCCTATTAGGATATGACAAAACTCATAAATTTTGAATTAACCATTTTAATTTAATCCTAATCTAATTAGGAAAATTAATCCTATAATTAATTTAATTTAGGGTTTCAATTTTAATATAAAATTATTATTTTACATATGGAGGGATAAAATCGTAATTTCAACCCCAAATATATCTAAAAGTAATTAGATATAAGTTGCAGGGATAGATATGTAATTCTACCTCTCAAAAAAACCTAAAATAAGATAAGGGGAAAAATTATATTAATTTATTTTTCTTTAAAAAATCATAATTTCTCTTAGTAACTGCTAGCAGTGAGCTCACTGCCCATTATCGGTGCCACCTTACCAACGACTGATGCAACCATATTATTCGATAATTTCACCCACATTTAACTAGTGTTTTGTCTATGTTTTATATATATAATGCCTTGATATTCTTTATTTTATGTTTTGAATACACCTTTGGATGAAAGATGCAAAACAGAGTAAATTGGAGGTAATTGACAAATTTGACCTTCAGTTGATGTTTTGTGCAGAGCGTGAGCTCTAGAGGTCAAAATGAAATGATTCCAGTGGAATTAAAAAGCTAACATTCATACATTTCTGGAAATCTAAGGCAAGAAAATAAAATAAGGAAAAGCATGGAAATCGCAGCCTTCAAAGTCAAATCTCGCAATTTGCCAATGTTGACGTTCGGTTATTTTGACTTGAATATCTGGAGCTACAGACGTCCAATTGATGCAAACTCAATTTCTTTGGATTCCTGACTCACAGACCTATCAACGCTCTAAAGTTCAGCTAAAACCGATGTCATATGAGGGAGATATGATTTTTCAAAGATGACAACTGAATTCTGCCATCAAACAGGTTTCATAAAAAAAACGAGTCCAAATTACATTCTGAAGCATCTAAACCGACATCCAAGTTTTTATTTCAGCAATTTAGCTCCTCTAAGTCAAAGCTTGAAGATTTCATACAAGGTTATTTCTCCTTTTTTTAGGAAAATAGTTATTGAACTACTTAAATGTAAATTGTTTACTTAAGGGAGGACTATTTTGTAAAATAGAACTAGGATTTTCTACGATATAAAAAGAATAAGAGAAGAGAAGAGGGGGCAGCCAGCCAAGAGGAGAAAAACGCCCCCCTCCTATAAGAAACCCGAAATCATGCATTCCTCCTTCTTTTTGATTAGTTGTTCAACAAACATGCAAGGGTAAACTCGTTTTCTTGGTTGCAAGGACACAGAAACCTTCAGATTTCAAGAACTATGAGATTTATTTTACCTTTTCTTTTCAGTTTATATGATGAATATGTTTGTTCTCCTATGTTTATTTTTTCTATGATTGTTTATTTTAATTGCTAGAGCGGACTCTAAGTTATTATTGTAGACAATCTATTGGTAAGTTTGATATCAAAACCAGAGTTGTGGTATATGAACTTGTGAAGCAACTAAGTTTAATAATTATGACGGATCTACGTTATTAATCTTAGGGAGAACATTCAATCAAATCAAACATAGATTGCGGACAGTTATGTTTTCTTGATTAATCAACTTATCTAGTTCTTAAGGCTGCCATTGAATTAAATTACTAGTGCAGACACTGTGGTTGTTTGATGGTTAGGGTTAATTATACGGCGGATCCGTTAACTAACCAATGTTAAGAAGAGATAAATATTCAGAATATAAATTGATGTTTCATTTCCATGATCAGTTCTGATTTCTGTAGGTGGATGTGTGCTTGCGACCAAGGTTTGTTCTCTTGATAATTTTCTGATTTTATTAAATTTCATTTGATAGTTTTCTGTTTTCTTTTACTTTAGCCTAGATAACATCCAACCCCCCCCCCAAAATTGCATATCATCTAGCATAAAAATCTGACTTGAACCTTCCTCGTGGGATCGACCCCTTGCTTGCTCTATACTATCTTGTATGTTGTGTTTGAGGCTAGGGTAATTAATTTGTGCGACCGCGACATCGCAACAATGACAACAAGGGTTGTCGCTGGTTTGTTGTAGTGCGAGGGTCTGTCCTCGCACTAGTGGCCACCTTAACAACGACAACAAAGGTTGCCGCAAGGTCTGGCACAGCGTGAGGGGCTTTCCTCGCGTTGCGCCACCTCCAACGCAACGCAGCTCACGCTAAAAGGTAGCAGTTCCAGACACGCTGGCGCTATTGTGGTGGGTGCAGCTGCCACGGCTGCTGCCTCTGCCACTAACAGTGACCTGGCCTGGTGTATCAGGCACCAACCAAGGCGTGCCATCAGTGTTGGCGTCATCGTTGGTGCCGCATAGCCATCAAAACCTTTTTTTAATAAACTGATCGGAGTCCCAGAATTCCAGATTCTAGTTGGATCTTCCAAGCTCTAGCTAGCCTTGGCTGGAATAGTAACTGAGGCTTGAATTTTTTTTTAAATTTCAAAAATCATGAGAGAAAAATTGTCTTTTGGGAAAAATTTTATTTTGCACATAAAATTAATTTCTAATTAACACCAATAACATTAAAACATGAATCAAACAATCCTAATTGTTCTAATGAAGGTTCTGATGCCACTGTTGGGTTTCCCGAATATCATACACCCAGTGAAAACTATGAAACAAAATTATCCAGGAGTCCCTAGGATCCCGTTATACAGATTTATAAATGTTTAGGGATTTGTTACCTGAAGATCTGATCTTTTTTGGCTTTAAATAATTCTTTAAAGGTTGATTTGTCACAAACCACAAGTCATCCAATTATTTGACCTCCAACGATAAATCACATGAACCACCCGTGACAAATCTCCTAAATATCCCTATTTAGAAGGGAGGGATTGCTATGTATTTGAGTGCAAGCTCTAATTTTGTGTTTACGTAGTTTTTCTGTCTAACATACAACAACTCTTCAAAAATAAGAGGCATAGCTTAATATATATAAGGAAATCTTAAAAACCCAATAAATTGGCAAAATATCAATTTACCCCCTGAATAATATCTATATATTAATTCAGGAAGATTTTAGAAATTAACTCAATTAAGTCCTTACTTGATTTTTCTAGGTCTATGAATATAATCCTTATATCCATTATATTCTAGTCCTTAATTTTTAAAATATATTTTAATCAAGCCATACTTAATTAAATCATCCTAGTTTAATTTTTTACTAATGGTTCTACATGTGTGTGATCCATTAAGTTTCTAATATGTTGGCCCAAATATAAATTATAATTATAATTAAATAAATTAAAAATTTTAATTTATTATCAATTAAACAATTGATTAATTTATATTTGAAGATCAGGTGCATCGTCTAGCAACGTGTCATGATCCCCCAAATATTTCAAAAATCATTAGTGGTTTAACTTAACCTTTTAGTGACCGGTTTCTCAGTGTAATTAATATTCTTTCATTAATAATGTTTTGATATAACATTAAAGCATGGAGTATGTCTACCATGTTAAATCATGTTTGTTCTCTACATAATAGTTATTAATCGTTTCAATAAGATTTGAAACTCTTTTCAAATCTCATTTCCATCTTGGCCAAGGATTTCTCAGTCAATACTATTTGGTAACAAATAGAATATTTTCTCTAATTCACCTAGGGTGATAAATCATCTCTTGATCACCTAAGTACCTTCATATAGTTCATGATATACCTAATGTCTGCCCTTTTCATTACCTCGATTAAGATAACATATAACATAAATAAAACATAACATTCTCTATATAAGATAACTTAGTGATATCAAGTCTAAGGATCACTTACACAACCATCACATGAGCATTTCCATAGACATAAGTATTATCTCCAAATGAATTTTTCATACGAGTCAGTTCAGTGTACATGTCTTATGACAAACACCTACAAATTAGTTGTAGGTATCCCTTATACCCCGGGGTTTCTTGATTATCGGTTATTTATGGTAATAAGAGGTGTCCAAAACTTGTTATGGAACAACAACCAATGACCTTTTGAACAAGTTTCTATAGACGACGCTAATTGATGATGCTCTAGAATCTAGTATGATAGGGAACTTGAGTTTTTGAGTGTTTAGATAATGAATGATCACACGTTCATTTTAATTTTCTATTATTCATAACTAAGGGTGTAGAGGGTTGATGACAGAGGCCTGGATTCCTGCAAAACAGTCTTTTTTGTGGGATATAAGGACCCTCTGATGATTAATTAAGTCAATGACTTTTGAGTGATGAGTTGTAGTAAATGAGCATTAAACTCTAAGACCAAGAGTTTGAAAGAAAGTGGAACTGAACCGAACCGGACCGGGTGGTTTTTTTTATTTTTTAATCGGTTTTTTTGGTTAATTTTTTCTCGGTTTTTTCGGTTTAATCGGTTGGTCGGTTTTTTTAAACACCCCTAGTTAGTAGCATCTGAATCCCTTCATGACCTCTCATGGAATACATGGTAACATTGCAACCTAAACTAGAAAGAACAACTCCATGAGAAAATAAGTTTTCAAACACTCATAGCAGGCACCCTATTAAAAGAAAAGGAAAAATTCCGCACATAGTAGTAAACCAGAGCAGATGTTCCAGCTGACCGACAGAACCATCAAATTGCAGAAAACCAAGTACGAAGAAAAACACAAAACAACTAATCTGATGATAGCACATTCCTTAAAACATACCACTAGCCAAAATAGCTAAACAAGATTTCTGAAGACATAATAAAAATGTTGGGAGCAAGATTTTCAGGGAATTTAAAGGACATTATAACCATGACAGGTTCTTCAAAAGACTTTATGAGTGATGATAAACTTCTATAATTCAGATAGCTTTGCCTACCATCCTTATCAGTAATATTAATGGGACCATGTTCTTTCTTATTTGATTTTTCCCATTTGATGTTAGTCAAACTTCGGGTAAGACAGAATTGTCACATCCAGCGAAGAAACAGCGCCTTTTAGATTCACCAGGCACTGAGGTTAGTCTCCCACCTTATGGACTCACGTCTATCTTATTTCCTCCCTCATTGGTTATGCTTTTGGATGGAAAAATTTTAATGACAACGAAGAGAACGAGGAGTAATGATAATCAGGTTTAAATGAAATTTAGTCTTGCTTTTTTTTGGCCTGTGCAATTGTTCTAGTGGTATGATCACTGCCAAAAAATCACCCCCTGACTGTTTTCTGTTTCAATTAGACTGTATGGACTTTCCTTGGTTTTTAGAAGCATGTATTTGTTCCCTCCGCAATGCACCTTACATTTCCAGCAAAACTTGAATTTGCCATATTCTTGTTGACAAGAAACTTGCTGTTGACAAACATGCTAATTCACCATGCTTTGCAGTCGACCATTTGAACTTCATGACAGATTCTTTATGTTTTAGTCGCTGCCCTCTTAGACCAGGCACTAATAAAATGATTTACATGCTGGATGATTTTCCTTCCAGCCCTACCGTTGTCTGAGGAGCACCGAGCAAGAAACACACAAGCATTTCAGATTTCTATGACTGTCCGCTTTTTGTTGGCCATAGCATGCCCATCTTTTTATTCAGAAACATTGAAACCAGTTTAGCAGCTATCTTTTTATTCAGAAACACACATTGAAACGTTGATCTTTTTTTCGCCATCTCCTAGATGATAAAAGAAGTTGGGAATATGCCTTTTACATGTTAAATGACACGATCTATTTGGTTTGCCGTTAATTCAGCAATTCTATCTTCTTTCTGCGCAATATGCATCACAAAATATTCTTAGAATGGATTTGCTTTTTTACATGTGGAATGAGACATTCTATTTTGGTTTCTATTTATTTGTCTGTTGTATTTTGCTTAACTGAACCAACATCAAACTAGTCAGAACTATAGTTTTGGAGGAGCTTTTGCCTGCCTTTTATTTTTGGTCAAATGTTAGAAATTTTATAGATAAAAAATAGACTAGCTGAAAACAAGCAAGCTATATATACACATTTACAAAACAAAGTTAACAGGAACAGACTCCCAGCAAGCACAAAGGAAAAAAACAACCCAAAGAATAAAACCATCAGTTATTTTAGAAACCCAAAGACAACAGGTGCCGAAGATAACCGAGCAAAAGACAAACCAACCACGAACTGTTTACATAGAGAAACCCATCCACATATACATAGGATAATAAAGCCAGCAACATAAACTTTAAACCACGAACCACAAGAGACAAAAAGGTGGGCCCAACATCTAGCTTCAGCACGTAAAACAACCTACATGGTCAAGACTTCACCATGCAAACACGTACGAGAAGGAGAACGATTTGCATGAAAACGAAGAACCATGAAGAACTGAATAAGAACCATGTAGAAGACAGCAACAACCAGTTGTAGACAACTACCAACAGAAGGTGAACCGGAGAAAGTATGCCTGCAACACAGGGCCCACCCATGCTGAGATGATCAGCCAACGTGCAATTGGAAGTGGTCTTTTTCATGAAAATGGAATACAATATAAAACAGGATTTGAAATCTCTTGAAAACTGTATCAACCCCCCTAGTCTTCCCATCAAAAACCCGCTTGTTTCTTTCCTCCCAGATAAGATACACCGTGATGGCCAGGGATACTCTTCTCATCCGAGACTCAATGTTGCATCTCTGAGTGTGTAATCCACGAATTGCACTGTTCAAAGTCAGCATCCTCCTGCCAATCCTCAACCATGATTTTATCTTAGCCCACAAACGACCCGTCCAGTCATAAGCAAAGAACAGATGACTATGAGACTCCTCCTCATGCCTACAGAACATACAAGTGGGATCAATAGCGATGAACCTCAACCTGTCACGAGTTCGAAGTTTGCCCAAGACCGCCAGCCATAGGATGAAGCTGTGTTTAGGCAAAGACCACTGCTCCCAGACCACCCGACCCCATGAGAGTGCTGAACCAGTCGGTCTGAAGAAATCATACGCATGGGCCAAAAAAGTTCCTACACCATTAGACCAGTCACTCATCAGAATGATGCTCGCCTCTAATTCCCCACATTGTAGAGATATGAGGTCCCTAATAGAGATGATAGCTTTCCACAGTGGGGAGGAAGAATGGTGTGCATGGACAGTCCAAATGGTGTTACTGCTCAAGTAGAAGTGATGGACCCAACGAATCTAGACTGAATTTGTTTTTAGGTGAATATTCCATTGTTGCTTGCCAAGGAAACTTCTGTTGCGAGCTCTGAGAGATCAAAGAGACCAAGGCCACCTTCTGCCTTAGGCATACAAATAGTCTTCCAGGCAACCAAAGCTGTGGTGCCTCTTCTAACGTCTCCAGTCCATAGAAAGTTTCTGCAAATACTAATGATACTCCTCATCACAATTTCTGGGATGGGAAAAATATTCAGCCAAAAGTGAACTTTCCCAAAAAGAACAGACCGGAGGAGTTCTAGACGGCCAGCATATGTAAGATGCTTGCCAATCCATCCTTGGACTGATGATTTCAAATCCTGCAAGAGCGGCGAGAACTGGCTGGCTAACAGCCTATGAGGACTTAGAGGGACCCCAAGATATGTGAAAGGAAAGCTCCCTTCTTTGAAGCTAGAATCAGTGAGGATGGATTGTTTATGAACATTGCCTACACCCCCAAAGTAAATGGATGATTTCTGCGGGTTTATCTCCAAACCAGAAATCTGCCCAAAAAGAGTGAGTTGTTGGAGGATGCAATGAACTGAAGAGGAGTCACCACGAGAGAGAAGTAAAACATCGTCTGCAAAAGCAAGGTGAGTAATACCTTGCACCTGACACTTCAGATGAAAACAGAATCCCTCCTGCTGGGAAGCTAGCTTGAGCATTCTGGAGAAATATTCCATACAGCAAAGTAAAAGGTATGGGGACAAGGGGTCACCTTGTCTAACTCCACTATGACCCGGAAAGAATCCATGAGTATCACCATTAACTGCAACAAAGAAAGAGGAAGTGGAAACACATTGCATAACAAGAAGAACAAATTTATCTAGAAAGCCAAGTTTGCAAAGAAGATTTCCCAAGAAATCCCACTGGACAAAATCAAAAGCCTTTTTAAAATCAACTTTCAACAAACAGCGGGGAGATGAACGCCTCCGGCCATACTGACGAAGAAGCTCCTGGACAAGATGAATGTTGTCACTCATAAACCTGCCTCCTAAAAACGCATTCTGTATGGGGCTGACAATGGCCTTCAAAGCTTGGGCAAGGCGATCAACTAAGATTTTAATTTGCAATCACTTTATAAACAACATTACAACATGAAATTAGCCTGAAATCAGATGTAAAAGAGACATTTGCTGATTTGGAGACCAAAGCAATAATTGAATGGTTAACCTATTTAAGAAGTCTGCCAGAATGGAAGAAATCCGGAACAGCCGAACAGAAATCACCTCCCACAACATACCAAGCTTGCTTGAAGAAGAAGGAAGAGTAGCCATCAGGCCCTAGAGCTTTGTCATTCCCAATACTAAGACTGCCTTTCGAATATCCTCATGAGAAACTAGAGAGAGGAGAAAGCCATGGGAGCTTGATGGAAGACAGGGGCCACAATGAATGACTGCACTGTCAAGAGGAAAGGTGGTCTTGGATGTGCCAAGCAACTGCTGGTAATAAGCCACAAATTCGTCACCTACTTCCTTCAAAAAGCTGTTAAGTCTGTCATTACTGCACATAATGGTTGGAATGTTCCTCCGATGATTCTGACCCATGAGAGCATGGAAGAACTTAGAGCCTTTGTCACTGTCCTTGAGAAAGTTGCATTTGATTTTTTGACCGAAGAACTGTTTTTCCGCAAACTTTAGAGATGACAATTTGGACCGAAGAAGTATGTCCTGCTCAAACAAGAGTTGATTATCCCTGTCTTGTTGGAATACATACTGATGGTGCTCCAACTCAGATTCAAGCCGCGAAACACGTTATGATATATGACTAAAATCAAGACGATTGAGCTCCTTCAAATGCCCCTTCAGGAGTTTGAGCCTGCGACATAAAACATACATAGGAGTACCATATACAGGAGAGGACCAATGAGAAAAGACCACCTCCAAGAACTGATCATGTGTAGCCCACATGTTAAAGAATTTAAAGTTTCATCTCTCCTACTCATACGGATCCAGACAAACTGCTACAGGAGAATGATCTGTAAATGCACCTGGAGAGCCAAAGTGAACATGAGTCAATCGCTGCAAGAAGTCCATGAAGGATTGATCAACACCCGATCAAGTTTGCTCCAAACGGAGCCATTTGTCCAACTGAAATGGCAGCCAGTAAAGTTGACATTATGGAGGCCAAGATTAAAACAACATTCTCGGATTTCATAGGAAGAAATAGCCACACCATTGTGTTTATCTGTAGAGGAAAGCATAGAGTTAAAGTCACCAAGAACCATCCAGGGACAGCTAGAATTCCATCGCCTTAAATCCCCCCCACAGAGATCGTGTTGCATAAATAGTATTGAAGCCATAAACAAAAGTAGCCTTGAAGCTAAACTGAGAAATCAAATTGCTAACGGAAAGATGTAGAGCCTGCACAGAAAATGCAAGCAGATCAACTTTGACCGGGATTCCAAAAAACTACAATTCTAGCAGTACTTGCTGCATCTGCATTTGTAAAATACTTCCAGTGCCTGGGTCGAAGTCTATGGGTAGAGGCAACTCTGGAGGAAAGCTATTTGGTTTCAATCAAACCACACACATCTATCTTATGTTTCTTCATGAGGCTAACAACCTCATGTTGCTTCACGGGATTATTGAGCCCCCTGATATTCCAGCTGTATATAATCATGAGAATGCAGGGGAAGGGGAAATTACAGGTGGATGCTTCCTTTCTTAAATTTGGAGACTGAATCTTTTAGGCATCTAAACAGCTTTTGGAGTGGCTTTTACACAACTAATCAACAGAACTAGAGCAAAGGATTGCTAATGCTGTCGAATGTCTGTGATGATCAAGTGGTGTTTCCTTTCTTTAAATTACACAACGCTCAAAAACCTTGATCGATTGAGAGAAAAAGCCGGGCGCGTACATAGCGTGGATTTTTTTATATATATATATAAAACAAGTCATATTTCTCTATTCTTTCATGTTATTGTTTTCTTCTTTCTTATCCACGTCGTTTTAGGATACTGCGATAAGATCAAATTTTTGTATAATGTGAAAAAAATATTTTAATGTATTTTTTAATTAAAAAAATAAATTGTATAAAATAAATTGTATGAGGTTTTACTTGATATGACCTATAATAGAATGATTGATAAAAATATAGTTTGAGTAAAAACAAATCAAGACAATATTTAAAAAAAATATTAAGACAATAATATATTGGATCGACTCAAATTTACTGAAATCAAATCAAGTTAACCTACCAAATCCTTGACCAAAGTCACAAGACCTTGATAGCTCTGTAAAAAAAATAAAAAAAAATTAATAAACGCAATTCTCAATCAATTCAATGTTGAAAGATGAATCAGAAAATAAAATTCAATTAAAAAAAGAGTCGGGTCAACCCGGGTTAATCTATCAAACTTGAGTTATGAGACCAAGATAATCTCATAGAAAGAAAATTAAAACAAATTATAAAATTCAATTTCCAATCAACCCAAATTTAAAGGATAATATTAAAAAAAAATCAAATTAAAAAAAAAGACACAAAAAACACCTACTACCAGAAATTTAACAAATACAAATGGAATTAACGGTTTTTTTTCATCGGTATTTTACAGTGAAATTTACGAACAAAATTTTTTTCATTGCAAACTCCGATGGTATATACTAACAGAACCAATCTTTCGGTATATATTTTAATCAAAATTACAGAAGAAGAAAACAAATTGCAATTAGGGTGAAATTGGGAACTATTAATGAAAACTATTCATGTTAAAAATCAAATGAGTAGTAGTTATGTAAATATGTAGAAATTAGTAGCAATTTTGTAAATTTGAAACAAACAGCCCCTCCCTTTTGTTGGAGTAGGTTGACGTTACAGTAGAAGAAAAAACAAGGGGAGAGCTTCGTTTTTCACATTTCTTCGAAAAAAACTAGATGATTTCTCTCAAGACTTGTGTGTAAAGGTAAATTTCATTATAAGTTTTCCAAGAAAATATTAATTAATAAATTTAATATAAAAAATTTAAGTGTTATAAATGTTATATTATAAATATAAATTCTTAAGATATTTGATGAATTATTATTGACTCAAAATTTATTGCAATGAGAAAATGCTCTATATTTTTTCTAAATGTGATAATAGTATTGCCAAAACATTAATTGATTTAAGTGTATATCTATTTAATAATAGAAATAAAAAAAATAAATCAATTGAAATATTTTTAAATAATTAAAAGCCTAATATATGTTATAAACTGCATAAAGTATAATATTGCTTACTTAGTAAACTAAGTAAATTTACAAGTAATCCAAGTATGAATAATTAGAATACAATAAAAAAAGTACTCAAGTATTTGTAGTACACCTTGGACTATGGACTACTCTATATTGATTTCCCAATAATACTAAACGAATATAAAGATGCTAATTGGATATTCGACACTAAAGATTTGAAATACATAAGTGGATATGTCTTCACACTTAGTGGAGCAGCTATGTCATAGAAATCCTCCAACAAACATGTATCACAAGATCCATGATGAAATCAAAATTTATTCCTTTTGATAAAGTTGGAGAGGAAGCCAAATGGATTCAGAATTTTTTAGAGAATATTTCATGTTAACCAAAACCAGTGCCGACTATTTGTGTTCATTGCAATGATCATGCGGCAATTGGAAGGGCATAGAGTAATATGTATAATAGTAAGTCTAGACATATACATCGTAGATATAATATTGTTAAATACTTGTTCTTGAATGGAATTCTTTTTACTGACTATGTACAGTCAAAGAAAAATATTGTGGATTCACTAATCAAAGGTTTGTCGGGAAAATTTATGTATAATTCATCGAGGAGAATGAGGTTAAAGCTTTTAAAAGTTGAAAGAGTGTAATGATGATAACTATACTTAGTTGATTGAAGATCTCAAGATTTAGGTTCAAATGAAAAACTAAATTATATAATTATTTTCGGTAGCACTAGGAAATTATTATCTCCTGCTTATTTGTATAATGAAATAAGTGTTAGTTGCAATGTGATAAGGATGAATTAAGCTCTTAATGATTTTAATATCTTGATACACCAAATGAAGTATAACATAAAATTCTTAATGAAAGATTACCTATATAAGTGAAAATATAGTTGTTTCTTTGAGAATTTTGATTAAAATTGAATTCTCTAAAGTACTCATAAACTCAAGAGTTAGTTATGACCAAAATAAACATAATGATGAGAGCCAAAGGAAATGTCTAAGTAGAGAACTATATGAGTATCATTGTCTTGATTTACATAAAATGTTGAATAGTTCAAGACATCGCATTCATTGTTTTGCTAAATAAACACGATAGTATTTCACTAAAGAAGGTTCAAAGCTAAAAATTACCTATTTTGATGTAGTAATCTACAAAATTAGTATCTCTCAATAAATCTTCGAGTCATTTCAAACTGTTAAAACATGATAATATTTCACTAATGAAGGTTCAAAGCTAAATTATGTTATCTTGAGATAAATTTTATGAATTATGGTTTTGTTGATTACTTTAGGTTTAGGGTTTTGTTTATTAAAATTTTGTTGAAATAATGTAACTTGATAAATGTACAATATTGATAAATTATCATTGTCTTTTTCACATCATATGTTTTTTATAATGGGATTGTCGCATGTTCCTCGCGCGGCGTCGATGACGATTTTTTGTTGGTTTTGCTTGTTCTATTATAGGTCATATCAAGTCAAACCCCATATAATTTATTTTTTAATTAAAAAATATATTAAAATATTTTTTTTACATTATACAAAAATTTAATCTTATCGCAGTATCCTAAAAGGACGTGGATAAGAAAGCTACAAAAAATGAAGAAAACAATAACATTAAAGAATAGAGAAATATGACTTGTTTTTTTTTATATATAAAAAAATCCACGCTACGTACGCGCCCGGCTTTTTCTTTCAATCGATCAAGGTTTTTGAGCGTTGTGTAATTTAAAGAAAGGAAACACCACTTGATCATCAGAGACATTCGACAGCATTAGCAGTCCTTTGCTCTAGTTCTGTTGATTAGTTGCCTAAAAAGCCACTCCAAAAGCTGTTTAATTAGATGCCTAAAAGATTCAGTCTCCAAATTTAAGAAAGGAAGCATCCACCTGTAATTTAAAGAAAGGCAGGCAAAAGCTCCTCCAAAACTATAGTTCTGACTAGTTTGATGTTGGTTCAGTTAAGCAAAATACAACAGACAAATAAATAGAATGTCTCATTCCACATGTAAAAAAGCATATCCATTCTAAGAATATTTTGTGATGCATATTGCGCAGAAGAAGATATAATTGCTGAATTAACGGCAAACCAAATAGATCATGTCATTTAACATGTAAAAGGCATATTCCCAACTTCTTTTATCATCTAGGAGATGGCGAAAAAAAGATCAACATAGCTGCTAAATGCTATGGCCAACAAAAAGCGGACAGTCATAGAAATCTGAAATGCTTGTGTGTTTCTTGCTCGGTGCTCCTCAGACAACGGTAGGGCTGGAAGGAAAATCATCCAACATGTAAATCATTTTATTAGTGCCTGGTCTAAGAGGGCAGCGACTAAAACATAAAGAATCTGTCATGAAGTTCAAATGTTCGACTGCAAGCATGGTGAATTAGCATGTTTGTCAACAGCAAGTTTCTTGTCAACAAGAATATGGCAAATTCAAGTTTTGCTGGAAATGTAAGGTGCATTGCGGAGGGAACAAATACATGCGTTCTAAAAACGAAGGAAAGTCCATACAGTCTAATTGAAACAGAAAACAGTCAGGGGGTGATTTTTTGACAGTGATCATACCACTAGAACAATTGCACAGGCCAAAAAAAAGGTGGGAGACTAACCTCAGTGCCTGGTGAATCTAAAAGGCGCTGTTTCTTCGCTGGATGTGACAATTCTGTCTTACCCGAAGTTTGACTAACATCAAATGGGAAAAATCAAATAAGAAAGAACATGGTCCCATTAATATTACTGATAAGGATGGTAGGCAAAGCTATCTGAATTATAGAAGTTTATCTAAAGTCTTTTGAAGAACCTGTCATGGTTATAATGTCCTTTAAATTCCCTGAAAATCTTGCTCCCAACATTTTTATTATGTCTTCAGAAATCTTGTTTAGCTATTTTGGCTAGTAGTATGTTTTAAGGAATGTGCTATCATCAGATTAGTTGTTTTGTGTTTTTCTTCGTACTTGGTTTTCTGCAATTTGATGGTTCTGTCGGTCAGCTGGAACATCTGCTCTGGTTTACTACTCATAGGGTGCCTCCTATGAGTGTTTGAAAACTTATTTTCTCATTGGGTTGTTCTTTCTAGTTTAGGTTGCATTGTTAACATGTATTCCATGAGAGGTCATGAAGGGATTCAGATGCTACTAACTGCAGAACAGGAGGCCCAACAAATTGTTACTGCTGCTAGAAACTGTAAGAACTGAATAATCTCCTTGTTTTTTCGTTCATTCCATTATATTTTGTAGATCTTTTCCAATAAATCCAAATCGTTTGTATCCAACAAAAATCTCAAATTTCTGTCCAGTGAAGACAACAAGGTTAAGGCAAGCTGAAGAAGAAGCCGAGAAAGAGGCAGGCCTTTATCGTTCCAACCTGGAATCTGAGTACCAAAAGAGAGTTGGTGAGGTATGGTTAGATATCTCCTCAGCTACATCCATTTCCAGTTTCTCATCTATTGCCAACAAAAACTATAAAGAATACGAATAACAGCATTTTCATCAACATGGCTTTAATTAATTATCTAGCTTGAATTGCAATTTCTTTTATTATCTTTTTTTTTTTGGTTTTCAAACTCATTTAGACAAGTGGGAACTCTGGCTTCAGCTTGAAGAGGAAACTGAAGCAAAGATTCGAAACATGAAGAAGTCAACCTCTAAGTTCCAGTCAGATGTTGTTGTCATGCTCATCAAGGACGTCACAGCTGTGAACTATTTATTTTTGTATTTTAAAAATATTTTTGAATAAATTTGAATTTTTTTTTCTTTACTTTAAATTAATTTGTTTTAGTGTTTTCAGATATTTTAATATGATGATATCAAAAATAATTTTTAAAAAATAAAAAAATATATTATTTTAATACATTTATAAGTGAAAAATATTTTGAAAAGCAATTACAATTACATTTCCAAACAGATCCGAAAGCTAGTGGGGAGCTTAAATTGTGATTTGTGAGGGTTATTTCCTTTCTGTTAAAGGTTTTCTTTCTCTTTAGCAATTTGGCATTCATATCCTTGAAGTTGGATTTGTTTTTATTCACTTCGAGTATGAATAGTTAAGATTGTGGCAATATATAACTGAGTCTTTTAATCACACCAGCTATGTTAAACGAGATTTATCATGAAAAATCTATTGTTTTGGTCAATGATAAATTTTGAACTATCCAAGTTATTGCTAGGACAGCACCATGCAAGTAAATCCAACGTTAAACATCCACTTAGTACTGTTCTATATTGTTTCTTGTCATCCAATCATGTTGTGGGATACTTTTTTTTATTTTTTTTTCAAATTAATTTTTTTTGGTGTTTTCAGATAATTATGATGTGCTGATGTTAAAAATAATTTTTTTAAAAATAAAATAAATATATTATTTTAATACATTTATGAGTGAAAATCACTTTAAAAAACAACTGAAATCACACTCCGAAACAAGCCCAAAGGTTAGCGGGGAGCTTAAATTGTTATTTGTGAGGGTTATTTCCTTTATGTTAAAGGATTTCTTTCTCTTTAGCAATTTGGCATTCATATCCTTGAAGTTGGATTTGTTTTTATTCACTTCGAGTTTGAATAGTTAAAAGAGTTTATGGTTTAGGGTTTAGGGTTTTGGGTTTAAAGTTTAGGGTTTATGTTTGGTTTGGGGTTTAAGGTTTTTAGGGTTTAGGGCTTAGGGTTTTTAGAGTTTAGGGTAGGGTTAGGGTTTAGGTTAGAGTTTATGGTTTTCGAGTTTAGGGTTTAGGGTTTAGGGTAGAGCGGTTTCGGGTTCAAGATTCAGGGATAAGGGTTTAGGGTTTCGGATTTTGGGTTTCGGATTTTCAGGTTTCTGGTTTTTGGTTTTCGGGTTTCGGGTTTAGGGTTTGGGGTTTGGGTTTAGGGTTTTCGGGTTTTCAGGTTTTCGGGTTTAGGGTTTTTTTAGGGTTTATGGTTTAGGGTTTAAGGTTTAGGTTTTCAGGTTTCGGGTTTCGCGTTTTCGAGTTTCAGTTTTTTAATTTAGGATTTAGGGTTTTCGGGTTTGTGGTTTTCGTGTTTTTGGATTTTCAGGTTTCGGGTTTCGGTTTTAGGGTTTAAGGTTTAGGGTTTTTTTAGGGTTTAAAGTTTATGGTTTTGGGGTTTTAGGGTTTGGGGTTTGGGTTTGGGGGGGTTCATTGATGCTCTTCTAGAGAGAGAAGCTAGAGAGAGGTTAGAGAGGAAAGATACAAAGGGGCGATGCTCCGACAGCCATATCTCCGGCGACCACCTTTGGAACAGGCCAAGATTTGGTTATGTTGTGCACCTCACTACTGTCTACATTCTGACTGGAGGGATTGTCTAAAGCTGCCGCCGTTTAAGAAATCGGACCGTTTGAAATGTTCTGGAAATCCCCCTAGACTTGTCAGAGTCGCCAGCCGATTTCTCCTTGTTCTACCGTTGGATCAACCCTAGTTTTTGGTATGTTGGGCGCCTCTATATTGCCTACATTTTGACCAGAGGGATCGTCCATATTTGATTCCTCTTGCGAAATCTATCCATTTGATGATTTCTAGAAAAATCCCTCTCGGAACAGTCAGAGCCGCCGGCCTATTTCTCTTTTATCTACCGTTGGATCAAGCTTAGTTTTGGGTATATGATTCAGCTGGTTGTGATACACATTCTAAACGGTGGAGATTAAAAATAAATCCTCCAGCAACGTTTTCTACATGTTTAACAGAAGGTCGTTAATCTCATGTCAGTTTCGGTATATTTGAGATCAGTGGAGATCTAACCGTTAACCTGTGCTGATTGTTGTATATCTTCTGCATAGCATGTGTTTTTACCTTTGAACCGTTGGGATTTGTTATTGTTTGAATTGTTGGTGAATAATTGTTGGTTGAAGCTCTGCCAGAATCTGTCATTACTTCCAATCCGAAAACCCAAACACCCAAAGCCAACACCACCCCCTCAACCACTAAACATCCCACAAAACAACACCAAAACACCCAAAACATAGCCTCCCTAACCTCTACTCGACCCACTCCCCCCTCGGGTTTTTGGGCTGATAAGATAAGAGTGACCGACTCTAACACTCGATGCATTCTTGACCCCATCCCTCGTGAGCTGATTAGCTCTCGTCTCAAAATGACTAAGGATTATGGGAGAAGTCTTCTGCGATATGGCATCGTTGCCTAGTAGGTTTTTCCCCTGGTTTTAAGCTTCCTTATTCTGCTATGAATTCAATTGCTCACAGGATATGGAAGAGGTTTGGCCTTGAGGATGTGACATCCTTGGCCAATGGATTTACAATGTTTCGTTTCAAAACAGAAGATGAGCTACAAAAGGTCATTGAAAATGGTCCTTGGATGTTTGGGGGGAAAGCTATTATTCTTCAGAAATGGCATTCTGGGTTTGTCTTCGACATGAACAAGATCACCAAACTTCCAGTATGGATTCAGATATATGATCTACCTTTTCTTTTATGGACAAATGAGGGTTTAAGTGAGGTAGCCAGTATGGTGGGCCAACCACTCTTTGTGATGAGTTGACACTTGGATGTAAGTGCTTAGATTACGCGCGGTTGTGTTTGGAGGTAGATGCATCTCTACCATTTGTCCACAAATTTGAACTTCAGTTCTCCACTACTATTAGAGAAGTTCATGTGAACTATGAATGAAAGCCGAAGAGATGTGAAAAGTGTCATGTTTTTGGTCACTCATGTCAGCCTTCAGCTGATAAGTAGGTTAACAGTGATGCCTCTCCTAGTCATCAGGATAAAGGTAATGCCTCACCTGTCACAAACACAGGTGATAAACAGGTTAATAGTGATGTCTCTCCTAGTCATCAGGATAAAGGTAATGCCTCACCTGTCACAAACACAGGTGATAAACAGGTTAATAGTGATGTGTCTCCTAGTCATCAGGGTAAAGGTAATGCCATTACCTCCCCCGCCACAAACACAAATGAGATGTCCTCTGAAGACTCAGATTCCTCAGCTGAGACAGATACAGATTCCTCAGACGAGACAGACACAGATGAGTCAGCCTCTGATTCCTCAGCTGAGAGTCAACTGAAGCCATCTGATTTGGTGATGTTAAATCGATAACTCCTCCACTGTCCACAAACAACCATGTTAGGACATCGCCACTAGAATTGCTTGTGTGCACTACTAGTAAGCAAATGTCTTTACCATCTTCTTCTGAAACCAGTTCTTCATCTAGGGTACCTACCATATATTTACCTAAGATGACACCATCTCGAGCACGTCCTCCAGAATCTATATCTGCTGCACAATCTGTTGGATGTGATGACATTGGATTTACACTTGTTACCAGGAGGAAAAAGAAGAAGGATATCCCCGAGATGAAAACTCGGGCAGTGACTCATCGTGTGGCACCATCTTTTTTACCTTCCAGTTGAGCGGTGATATTACCTGAGTTTGGATTATTTCTATATCAACCGCCTGAACGGTTTATGCTGCTTTGTATGTTTTCTTTTGATATACAAGCTTGTTTCCTTTTTTGTTGACCTTCTAGGTCCTTTTGTAATACTTGGGGTATACCTCTCGTATCATGTACTTTTTTGGATCAATATAACTTAACTTTATTCTAAAAAAAAATTTTAGGGTTTAGGGTTTAGGGTTTGGGTTTTGGGTTTGGATTTCGGGTTTCGGGTTTCGGGTTTCGGGGGTTTGAGGTTTTAGGGGTTTAGGGTTTGGGGTTTCGGGGGTTTGGGTTTCGAGGTTTGGGGTTTTAGGGGTTTCGGGTTTCGGGGATTTAGGGTTTAGGGTATAGGGTTTTTAGGGTTTTAGGGTTTAGGGTTTCGAGGTTCGGGTTTAGGGTTTAGGGTTCAGGGTTCAGGGTTTAGGGTTTCGGGTTTTACGGTTTAGGGTTTCGGGTTTCGGGGTTTAGGGTTTTGGGTTTTAGATTTGAGGGTTCAGGGTTCAGGGTTCAGGGTTCAGGGTTGGAGGGTTCAGGGTTCAGGGTTCAGGGTTCCAGGTTCGCGTTCCGGGTCCGGGTTAGGGTTAGGGTTAGGGTTTGGGGTTCGAGTTCGGGGTTCGGGTTCCGGGTTCGGGGTTCCGGGTTCCGTGTTAAGGGTTCAGGGTTCAGGGTTCAGGGTTCCAGGTTCAGGGTTTGAGGTTTGGGGTTTGGGGTTTCGAGTTTGGGGTTTCGGGTTTGGGGGTTAGGGTTTAGGGTTTGGGGGTTAGGGGTTAGGGTTTCGAGGGTTAGGGTTTAGGGTTTAGGGTTTTTTTGGGTTTTGGGTTTTGGGTTTGGGTTTAGGGTTTCGGGTTTGGGGTTTGGGGTTTGGGTTTAAGGGTTTGGGGTTTGGGGTTTCGGGTTTCGGGTTTCGGGTTTCGGGTTTGGGGTTCGGGGTTAGGGGTTCCGGGGTTCGGGGTTCGGGGTTCGGGGTTCGGGGTTCGGGGTTCGGGGTTCGGGGTTTCGGGGTTTCGGGGTTCGGGTTCGGGGTTTCGGGGTTTCGGGGTTCGGGGTTCGGGTTCGGGTTCGGGTTCGGGGTTTAGGGTTTAGGGTTTGGGTTTTGGGTTTAGGGTTTAGGGTTTGGGTTTGGGTTTGGGTTTGGGGTCTAGGGTCTAGGGTCTAGGGTTTAGGGTTTCGGGTTTGGAGTTTGGGGTTTGGGGTTTGGGGTTTTGGGTTTGGAGTTTGGGGTTTGGGGTTTGGGGTTTGGGGTTTTGGGTTCGGGTTTGGGTTTCGGGTTTCGGGTTTCGGGATTCGGGTTTAGGGATTCGGGTTTAGGGTTTAGGGATTAGGGTTTAGGGATTAGGGGTTAGGGTTTAGGGTTTAGGGTTGAGGGTTTAGGGTTTAGGGTTCAGGGTTTAGGGTTCAGGGTTCAGGGTTCAGGGTTCCAGGTTCAGGGTTCCAGGTTCAGGGTTCAGGGTTTGAGGTTCAGGGTTTCGGGTTTGGGGTTTCGGGTTTGGGGTTTCGGGTTTAGGGTTTAGGGTTTAGGGTTTAGGGTTTAGGGTTTAGGGTTTAGGGTTGAGGGTTTAGGGTTTAGGGTTTAGGGTTTAGGGTTTAGGGTTCAGGGTTCCAGGTTCAGGGTTCAGGGTTTGAGGTTTGGGGTTTGGGGTTTCGGGTTTCGAGTTTGGGGTTTCGGGTTTGGGGGTTAGGGTTTAGGGTTTGGGGGTTAGGGGTTAGGGTTTCGAGGGTTAGGGTTTAGGGTTTAGGGTTTTTTTGGGTTTAGGGTTTTGGGTTTTGGGTTTGCGATTAGGGTTTAGGGTTTGGGGTTTGGGGTTTGGGGTTTGGGTTTAGGGGTTTGGGGTTTCGGGTTTCGGGTTTCGGGTTTGGGGTTCAGGGTTCGGGGTTAGGGGTTCCGGGGTTCCGGGTTCCGGGTTCGGGTTCGGGTTCCGGGGTTCGGGGTTCGGGGTTCGGGGTTCGGGGTTCGGGGTTCGGGGTTCGGGGTTCGGGGTTCGGGGTTTGGGTTTTCGGGGTTTCGGGGTTCGGGTTCGGGGTTTCAGGGTTCGGGTTCGGGTTTGGGTTCGGGTTCAGGGTTCAGGGTTTGAGTTAGGGTTTAGGGTTTAGGGTTTTAGGGTTTAGGGTTTAGGGTTTGGGGTTTGGGGTTTGGGGTTTGGGGTTTAGGGTTTAGGGGTTAGGGGTTTGGGGTTAGGGGTTTGGGGTTTGGGGTTTGGGGTTTGGGGTTAGGGTTTAGGGTTTAGGGTTTAGGGTTTGGGGTTTGGGGTTTGGGGTTTCGAGGGTTAGGGTTTAGGGTTTAGGGTTTTTTTGGGTTTAGGGTTTTGGGTTTTGGGTTTGCGATTAGGGTTTGGGGTTTGGGTTTTGGGTTTAGGGGTTTGGGGTTTGGGGTTTCGGGTTTCGGGTTTGGGGTTCGGGGTTCGGGGTTAGGGGTTCCGGGGTTCCGGGTTCCGGGTTCGGGTTCGGGTTCCGGGGTTCGGGGTTCGGGGTTCGGGGTTCGGGGTTTCGGGGTTTCGGGGTTCGGGTTCGGGGTTTCGGGGTTCGGGGTTCGGGTTCGGGTTCGGGTTCGGGTTCAGGGTTCAGGGTTCAGGGTTTGAGTTAGGGTTTAGGGTTTAGGGTTTTAGGGTTTAGGGTTTAGGGTTTAGGGTTTAGGGTTTAGGGTTTGGGTTTGGGGTTTGGGGTTTGGGGTTTGGGGTTTGGGGTTTGGGGTTTAGGGTTAGGGGTTAGGGGTTTAGGGGTTAGGGGTTAGGGGTTTGGGGTTTGGGGTTTGGGGTTTGGGGTTTGGGGTTTAGGGTTTAGGGTTTAGGGAGGGTTTAGGGTTTAGGAGGAGGGAAAAAATGAGACGAGAGCATCCACCATTGGCGACTTTGACGACAACACCTTGCTGGTCCCGTACAGGTCGCCGGTGACCTCCTACTCCTTATCTCATCACCCCTTTCCTTTTCCTTTGTCATTCTCTTTATTCTCACCGACCAAAATTTTGTTCCTGCACCTACAACTACATCCCCACCGTTCAGTCTTGTTCCACTCCACACAGCCACTATGACCAACACTACCAAAAACCCTAAAGCCAAACCTGCCACCACTCCAACTTCATGGGCCGATCGAGTTAGAGTCTCTGATTCTAGTACTCGATTCACTTTGGAGCCGCTTCCCCGTCAACCAATAGGCCACAGTCTTAAGATCACAGAAGACATACTTTTGGAAAATTCTTCTCAATGGAATCGTTGCATAGTCGGTTTTTTCCCAGGGTTTCGAATGCCATTCCATGCCGTCAATTCTATTGCCTCAAGGGCATGGCGTTCGTATGGGTTAGAGAATGTTATGACAACTTCTAATGGCTTCATCTTATTTCGTTTCAACACAGAGGATGCGCTGCACACAGTATTAGAGAAAGGGCCATGGATGTTTGGAGGAAAGAATATCATCCTTCAGCAATGGCACCCCCGATTCCAGTTTGATAAGAACAAAATATCCACCCTCCCAGTGTGGATCCGTTTATATGGCTTACCTTTTCCCTTGTGGTCTAAGCAAGGACTAAGTCTGGCAGCAAGCATGGTTGGGAGGCCACTTTCTTGTGATGAACTCACGTATGGCTGCACACGGCTGGAGTATGCAAGATTATGTGTTGAAGTGGATGCTGCTCTGCCTTTCGTCCATAGTTTTGATATCGAAAGTCCCCTTTCTACTGCACCCATTACTGTTACTGTTGAATATGAATGGAAGCCCCTACGGTGTGAAAAATGCAAGGTTTTTGGCCATTCATGTGTTGCACCATCACCCACTATCCAGGACAAAGTTCAAGCCGCTGCTGTCCCAGCTATAATTCCTCCACAACCATTGCCAACACAACATACCCCCTCTACCATTACCTCTACTATCCCATCACCTAACACCATCATAGCACCACACCCAGAGCAACTGCATACACATAATTCCCATGCCATTACCCCAACTATCCCATTAACCACAACCAACATTACTCCACAGCAAGAGCCAGCTACTATCCCTCATGCTATAGCCTCTACCGAACCCTCCACCAGTGTCACAATTGCACCCATGCTACTACATAATGCTAAACAACTTCACCCTACCACTTACCCTATACCCAAACCACATTTACCCGAGCCACTTCCAGAGTCTGCAGCCCCCACCGATATCGAGGACTGTGATTCCAGCCAAGATTCAGGTAATGATCTACCTGGCCTTCAACATCATCATCTTAATAGTCTGCATGCTACTCTTTGTCTTGAAAGCAAGATGGATTCTCTTCGCACTATTAGTGCAACTTCTTCAGCAGCACAGGAGGTATCAGCTGAGGCTTCTACATCCTATATCCATACGACTGATAGCCATGATCAGTCCCCACCACCAACTCCAACTACTGTCAAGAAAAAGAAAGGGGGTAGGAAAAAAAAGGAGGCCCGGGGCCTTTAACTTTTCATTTTAATTGTTTTCCTCTCTTAAATAAATGTTCATCATTGGTAGCTGGAACATATGGGGTCTCAATGGACTCCAAAAACAAAAAACCGTCCATGCTTGGGCACAAAAAAACAGTCTTGATATATTTGGCCTCCTAGAAACCAAAGTCTCTGCTGCTAATCTTGCAGATGTTCAACCCACACTTGCACCCCTTCATTGGCAATACCTCACCAATATAGCCTCCAACCCAACTTGCCGAATTCTTGTTGGTTGGAATCCTCACAAACTTCATCTCACTTGTCTACACAGTGCACCCCAATGGTTAACCTGTGAAGCTACACACACTAGCCTTCCTCACCCAATCAAAATCACATTCATATATGGCCATAACACACCGGCTGAAAGACACGACCTCTGGCATTACATAGCACATGATAGTTCACTAAATTCCTGCATTCCGTGGATTGTTATGGGCGACTTCAATGCCATAATGACAGTAGGTGACAGAACCGGGGGGGACACTCATTGGCCAAGGTACCAGGATGATTTTGCTACATGTATCAATCAGTCAGAACTCATGCAAGCCCCTTATACAGGTATCAAGTACTCATGGCACAATGGCCAGCATGGGTGCAACACTATTCAGAAAAAGTTAGACTGGGTCTTTGGAAATTCTTGTTTTTTTACTTCTTGGCCGGCCTCACATGCAACATTTGAGCCTCGCAGTATATCTGATCACAGTGCCATGATACTACGTCTTCACAGTCTCAACCCGCAGCAGCATTCTTCTTTCAAATTCTTGAACCTATGGACTGAACGTAGTGATTTTCTTGCCACTGTTGCCTCCTCTTGGCAAGCTCCTGTTAATGGAAATCCTATGTTCAAATTTACAACTAAGTTGCGTCGCCTGAAGCAAGCCTTGAGGAATCTTCACCTGCAGCACACAAACAGCATCACAGACAGAGTTGCCAAAGCCAAAGCAGATTGGCATGCAGCACAGTTTCTTCTTGATGAGCATCCAACATCAGATAGTGCACAAGCTACTGAACGCACATTGGCTGCTCAATACTGGCAGCTTTGTAAAGATGAGGAATCTTATTTCAAGCAAAAGTCCAGAATCCAATGGCTGCAACTGGGAGATAAAAATACCACATTCTTTCACAAATCTCTGCTCCACCGCCAGGTCAGAAACAGAATACACAGTTTGCAGGATGAAAATGGGAATCTTGTTACTGATCAGCAGGACATAGGGCGGTTGGCGTCAACATACTTTGAGAACCTCCTCACTGCCCCTCACCCTATATTGAATGCCGAAGTCGCAGGTCTATTCCCTAACACCATCACAGAAGCCTCTAAAGCCGCAGCTCTTACACCAATTACTGATGATGATATAAAGGCAGCACTTTTTTCCATCCCAGATGCAAAGGCTCCAGGGCCAGACGGTTATAATGCACTTTTCTATAAGAAAAGTTGGGACATCATCAGGGTTGATTTTATTGCAGCTATCAGGTTTTTTTTCTCCACTAACACTCTGCCTCGCTGTGTCAATGCAACAAGAGTAGCACTTGTGCCAAAAAAAGAAAACCCGGTTACCTTGAATGATTTTCGACCAATTTCCTGTTGCAATGTGATTTATAAATGCATCTCCAAGCTACTTGTTATAAGACTAAAGGCAGCTCTGGTTGATGTGATAGGCCCTTCCCAGTCGGCCTTTCTTCCTGGCCGAAACATTTCAGATGCTATTCTTCTTACACAAGAGCTAATGCATAATTATCATCACAACAAGGGGCCAGCCCGATGTGCTTTAAAAGTGGACTTAAAGAAGGCCTTTGACACTGTTAGTTTGGATTTCATCCTTGCGGGCTTGCATGCTATAGGCATCCCACACACTATGATACGTTGGATAAAAACATGCATCACCACAGTCCACTATACCATCAACATCAATGGCGAGATGCATGGTTTTTTCCAAGCAACAAGAGGCATTAGACAGGGTGATCCCCTATCACCTTACCTCTTTGTCTTGGCGATGGAAGGCTTGACCGACATCATTAATCAATCCGTCCAAGGCAGTGCTTTCAAATACCATTGGCGATGCAAGCCAACTAAACTAACCCATATTTGTTTTGCAGATGATTTAATGCTCTTCTGTCATGCTGATCCCGACTCAATTATGGTTCTGAAGTCCAGCTTAGACAAGTTTTCCACACTCTCAGGCCTCACAATTAATCTTGCAAAAAGTTCTCTTTATTTATCAGGTCTTGAGGGAAACCTTCGCAGCACAATAGTATCACAGCTTGGCATACATGAAAAAACTCTTCCTGTGCGATATCTTGGTGTTCCTCTATTATCTTCACGGCTCACCCACACAGATTGTCTTCCATTACTCCAGAGGATCACAGCGAGAATCAAATTGTGGACATCCTCCTCCCTCACTTATGCTGGTAGATTACAACTGATAAAATCGGTACTGTTCTCAATCCAGGTGTACTGGTCCGCCATATTCATTCTCCCCTGTGCAACAATAAAAAAGATGGAGAGCATCCTAGCTGCATTCTTATGGAAAGGAACATCACTCACTACCACAGGAGCAAAGGTGGCATGGAATGCTGTTTGTTACCCACTGCATGAAGGAGGATTAGGGATCAAGAAACTCCAAACGTGGAACCAGGCCGCAACACTTAAACATATATGGCATCTCCTCACGGATAAAGAATCCATATGGACGATGTGGATTCATGCAAACCTTTTACGTGGCAAATCATTTTGGCAAGTCCCACTGCCGTCCAACCCTTCTTGGTCTTGGAGGAAAATTCTGCAAAGCCGGGAATGGTGTAGAGGCTGGTTCATCAACAGAATAGGAAATGGCCACTCAACTTCTTTATGGTTTGATTACTGGCTTCCTGGGGGGAGGAGGTTTATTGACAGCTATCCTCTACGAACCCTTACGGCTACAGGATTATCTTGGGAAGCACGGGTAGCTGATATCATCAAAGAAGGGCAATGGGAGTTTCCAAGGGGTGTAACTGCACTGCATGGCCATTGGGATTCCATTTCTTTCCATCCCAAAAACTGCACTGATGACTATTGTGAATGGAAGGGTCATCCATCCGGGAACTTCAGCATCAAATCAGCGTGGGACTTTCTTCGTGAAAAACGACCAGTGAATAACATGCATCAGCTACTATGGTTCAAAGGTCACATTCCACGGCAATCTTTCATACTATGGCTTGCAGGCCTCGGTCGACTGCGTACCATGGACCGTCTTCACTCAGCTGGTATAATCACGAATGCTGCATGCAGCTTTTGTGGAACTCATACCGAATCTCATGAGCATTTGTTCTTTGAATGCCAAACTTCTCAAACAGTATGGCAAACGGTCAATGCTAGAGCCAACATCTACTGGCCAAATAGTTCCTGGAGCAACCTATTACAATGGGCTTCGGCAACTTACAGTATGAAGACAAACATCCAACACACCATAGCTCGCCTCTTGTTATCAACCACTGTCTATCAACTATGGTATGAACGCAACACCAGAATCTTCAGCAACCAGTTCCAAACTACTACAACAATTGCTGAGGAAGTGTTTCAACTGGTTCGCACACACTTAACATCTATGGAGTTTAGTAGCAGAATCCCTACTAGTATCTGTGATATATGGGGCATCCAGCAACCAATCCCTCATCCCAGTTTGTAGAGCAGAAAAAATTGAAGAAGGAACCAAGCACACTGCTCACCGCAAAATAATTACCTTGCTACTGTTCACGTAGCGGCTCTGCATGCATGAGTGGGATTTAATTTCATGGTCACTGTTTACGTAACAGCCATGTATTAATTCCTTTCCCTTATTTCTTTGTTGTTTATTTCCGGTTCATTTTGCAATGCTTATAGCGTTTTGTTGTTTCCTTGGGGTATGCCCCTCGAATTTATGTAAAAGACCTCTCCTCTTCTTTATATATATACACAGCTTAACTTTTCAAAAAAAAGTTTAGGGTTTAGGGTTTAGGGTTTGGGGTTTGGGGTTTGGGGTTTGGGGTTTGGGGTTTGGGGTTTCGGGTTTCGGGTTTGGGGTTTGGGGTTTAGGGTTTAGGGTTTAGGGTTTAGGGTTTCGGGTTTAGGGTTTAGGGTTTCGGGTTTAGGGTTTAGGGTTTAGGGTTT